>NW_018742204.1:15298677-16503028 GCF_001683475.1 Chenopodium quinoa | reverse complement strand
CAGTTTTCAGCAATTTTGCAGGAGAGGTCGAACCTCAAAAGTTCGACCAAACAAGGATCAGGGAGGTTCGACCGAACCTACACAGGGTTCGACCGAACCTACCCTGAGTCCGACCGAACTTACCCCCAGAGTTCGGTCGGACCTTTTCCCGATCTCAGCCAATTTTGTACGGACTATTTAAGGTCCTTTTGTGATCGTTTAAAAGAGGAAAGGGGACAGTAGCCTAGTTTTCAGAAACCTCCCTTAGTTTGAAAATTCCTTAGGATTAATTTAGCTTAGTTTTCATCAAATCCATTGTATTAGTGAAATTCAAGAATTATTCTCAAAGTTTGGCAATTTGTATTCAACATTTGAAGCTTCAATTAGTAATTTCTCCAACCTTCTTCCTTTTAATTTCAGATTTTATTTGGTATTTGCATGTTATTTAAATCTTCCTAGTTCTTGGTAATTTGTTATTGGATGATAGTTATTTCAATTGTTAACCACTTTTCCCCAATTATTGAAGTATTTAGAACCCTAATTCTTGATTGCATGTTGATAAACATGAGTTGTGAGTAGTCTTCTTGCTAGGGGTTGGGTGAAGCTCGACCTTTTGGGTTAACTATGCAAATGTGGGAGAAGCATAGATGTTTGAATTGCAATTAAATTGATATATGAGATTGCTTGTTAGTTCCTCATGATAGGTTTAGCTACCCTTGACTAAGGAGCTTGATAGTATGATATGCCTAATTTGACATGGAAGTGTAAATTGAGTACGTCATTACTTATTGTAATTTGATTATGTATCATCTATTGCTAAACTAATGAGGAATCTAAGTTTAGTAGTGTGAGTTGTTTTCTAATTGCATGAGTTGATTTTACATATAGTCCTTGCTATATTTATCTATTTTACTCCCCGTTTACCTATTTGCCTTGGTTGAGTGGATCTCATTCCCTAGTATCTTTAATTCATTGATTTAGAACCATAGTTTGTTTGTCTTCTTGACGAACCCCAATTCACCAATTGACTTCGAGTTAGCTTAAGTGTAAAGATCTTTGGCAATCATATCCCGTTCCTTGTGGATCCGAACTCTTACTTGTCATTATGCTTGTTTGTAAGGTGTTTGTTAATAAATGTGTTTGATTGAGTGTGGAATGTACGACCGTTCCAACGCCCATCAAAATGGCGCCGTTGCTGCGGGAACGGTGTTTTTGATAGCTAATTGATTACTTGAGTCTAGTTCACCATAAAAAAAAATTTCAAAAAAGATTGTTTCTTTTTGGCTACACTTGTAGCCTTGGTACTAATTGCGTTTGTTGAGAGTGTATGCGCAGAACTCATAACAGGATCTTGGTACCTTACGATCCCGAGATTGAGCAAACTTATAGAAGGAGAAAAAGAGCCGGTTCTAGGCCGTTTACTACTCCCCCAGCTAGAGGGACCAATTTCGAGGAGGATCGAGATCAAATGGGTGACGTGGAACCACCACCTCAAAGACCTTTAAAGGAGTTGGGAACTCCGGGAGCTTATAGAGCTTCAAGCGGCATTGCTCCACCCGTTACTCAAGCCAATGACTTCGAGATTCGGCCCGCAATGATTAATTTGATTGAAAGGAGGCAATATAGTGGAGCAAAACATGAGAGCCCTCTTGCACACTTGAACGAGTTCGAAAAATATTGCAACACGATCAAGGTAAATGGGGTAACTCAAGAGTTTGTGAGACTAAAGTTGTTTCCTTTTTCTTTGATAGGAAGGGCTCTTGAATGGCTTGAGAAGGAGGTGAGGCCTAACTCCTTGAGAACTTGGGACGAGGTCACCACGGCTTTCTTAGGAAGATTCTATTCCCAAAAGAAGACGGCCGAGGCAAGAGCTTTGATCCAAGGTTTCCGTCAAAAAGCTAGTGAAACCATTTATGAAGCATGGGAACGATACAAGGAATATCAAAGGGAGTGCCCTCATCATTGGCATTCCGTCATATCAAGTGCTTCAAATTTTCTATGGGGGTTTGAGCCCACAAGGAAAGACTAGCTTGGATGCAGGAGCGGGTGGCCCGATTATGAACAAGACGGAGGAGCAAGTCATAGAGATAATTGAGGATGTGGTGAGGCACCACATGGATTGGCAAGAAGGAGAGAGAGATTCTCTAAACAAGGGAGGAAATGCGGTTTACTCCGTTGATCACCTTAATGCCCTCACAATTTGACCTCCCAAATCGCCAACCTTGGAAAGGAGATGACGTCCATTAAGGCAAAACTAGAGACCTCTAGTTCAACACAAGAGCATCCCTCCCAATCTAAGGGAGAGGTATGAATTCTAACTCTTCTCCCTCTACTTCTAAATAACATGCCTCATGGATGTTTGTTTTGTGAAAATTGTGGGTCTTATGACCATGATACCTCTTCTTGTAATTATGATTTCCAACCCAACCCCAATACGAAGATGGTAATGAAAATGAAAAATGAACAAGTCAATGCCTTGTCTTATGATAATAGACATAGGAATGATAATCAAAGATACTTACCACCAAATAGAAGAGAACAAGGGGGGAATTCCTATAACCAAAGAGGAAATGATTACGATTACCATAATCAAAATCAATGGGGAAATAGGAACCAAAGGGACCAAAATCCCCAAGGTAACTACAACCAACAAGGTGGTTATGGTAACCATAATCATAATAATCAAGGAAACTATGGGAATCAAGGGCAATTTCACCAAGGAGGAAACTCTAATAATCGGAACAATTGGAACAACAATAATAATAGAGGTTCTTCAAATCAAAATGCGTCCAATTCGAATGTTAGAGGTAATAGGGCTTCCCAAGACAACCACTATGCACAAGCACCACATAGTAGGTCTAGCTTGGAGGAAATGTTGGAAAATCAAACTAAAATGTTCAATTCTTTCATGGCCTCAAGTGAAAAGAAATTTAGTGAAGTGATGACCCATAATAAAATGCTAGAGACACAAATTTCACAATTGGCCAATGCTTTGAAGGAAGGGACTAGCACTTCTAAACTACACCCCAAGGACTAGATCCTAAGAGGCCTGTAAATGTTATATCAACAAGGAGTGGTAAAGTTTTGGAAGAAAGTGTTCCTAAAAAAAGCAATGAGAGAATGAACATGAGTGAGCCTCCCTTTAAAAGTGATTTTAAACAAGAGAGAGAGCAAAACCATGAGAATGAAAAGGAGAAAGAATGTGAGAAAGAAAAAGAATTTGAGAAAGAGAAAGATTTAGAAAAAGAGAGTGAAGAGAGAAGAGAAAAAGAGAGTGAAAAAGAAACCAAACAATTGCAAAGACTTCCATATCCCCATAAATTTGTGAGACACAAATTAGATGTGCAATTCGGAAAATTCCTTGAAACACTGAAGCAAATTCACCTTTCAATCCCTTTTACCGATGCTATCAAGCAAATGCCTAACTATGCTAGGTTTTTAAAAGACATTTTGAGTGGAAGGAGAAAGTGTGATGTGGTGGAAACGGTGAGTCTCACCGAGAATTGTAGTGCAATTATCATGAACAAGATGCCACCCAAATTAAAAGACCCCGGTAACTTTTCTATCCCATGTGCAATATACAGGATGCAAATTGATAATGCTTTGTGTGACCTAGGGGCTAGTGTTAGCCTAATGCCATACTCGGTATACCAAAGACTTGGGATAGGGGAACTTCTACCCACCAACATCACCCTACAATTGGCCGATCGCTCTATTAAATTCCCAAAGGGTAAGGTAGAGGATGTTCCTCTAAGGGTGGGGAAGTTTGTAATCCCGGTGGATTTTGTTGTGTTAGAGATGGATGAAGATGTTAACATTCCAATAATTCTAGGAAGACCTTTTCTTGCTACTTCGGGAGCTTTAATAGATGTTCAAAGTGCTAAAATTTCACTAAAAGTAGGAGATGAGGTGATAGAATTTGATTTGAATGAGAGCATGAAATATCCAAGCTCTAGTCTTGATAATTGCATGATGATTGATACTATTGATTCTATTGTAACTTCTATGCATGAGCACTTGCTCACTACTAACGATGCCCTTGAGAATGTCCTTTTGAACAAGGAAAAGATAGGTGACCAAAGCAAAGAGATGGCATTGTATGAAGAGATGCTTGAAGGAAGTACGGAACCAAGCAATGAGCAAGTGTGCATGGGAATCACAACACATGATGCATTAGAAGTAGCTACCTCAAGAGAAGGTAAGGGTGTTCTAATGGTAGAGTTGAAACCTCTACCATCACACCTAAGGTATGAGTTTTTGGGCCCCAATTCAACTTTTCCGGTTATTGTGAATTCTTCTTTGAACGAGTGCCAAACTCAAATGTTATGTGGTGTTTTGAGAGATCACCAAGGTGCTTTAGGCTATACCATAGATAACCTCAAAGGTATTAGCCCCGCTTTATGTATGCACCACATAACACTTGAGGAGGGTGCTAAGCCTTCCATTGAGAGGCAAAGGAAACTCAATCCTCAAATGGGGGAGGTGGTGAAGAAAGAAATCACCAAACTCCTTGATGCCGGCATCATCTTCCCCATTTCGAGTTCTAGATGGGTTTCCCCGTTCATGTGGTCCCTAAAAAGGGAGGAATGACCGTAGTTGAAAATGAGAATGGTAATCTCATTTCAACTAGAACGGTGACTGGTTGGAGGATGTGCATAGACTATAGACGTCTAAATGCATCCACCAACAAGGATCATTTTCCTCTCCCTTTTATCGACCAAATGCTTGAAAGACTAACCAAGCACAAGTATTATTGCTTTCTTGATGGCTATTCGGGTTTCTTTCAAATCCCTATAAACCCGGATGACCAAGAGAAAACAACTTTTACTTGTCCCTATGGAACCTTTGCATACAGGAGGATGCCCTTCGGGCTTTGCAACGCACCGGCAACCTTCCAAAGATGCATGATGAGTATTTTTGGGGACATGCTTGAAGCCGAAATGGAAGTTTTCATGGATGATTTCTCGGTAGGGGGCTTTTCATTCGAGGATTGTTTGTCCAACTTGGGCAAGTGCTTGACAAGATGTGAGAAGGTCAATTTGGTTTTGAATTGGGAGAAATGCCACTTTATGGTGGAAGAGGGAATTGTCCTTGGTCACAAGATTTCAAACAAAGGGATTGAGGTTGACAAGGCCAAAGTTGAAGTGATAGAGAAGCTTCCCCCACCAATCAATGTGAGAGGAGTAAGGTCATTTTTGGGGCATGCCGGGTTCTATAGGAGATTCATCAAGGATTTCTCACAAATTGCTAGACCCCTAAATGCTCTTCTTCAAAAAGATGCCATCTTTATTTTTGATGAAGAGTGTCTCCAAGCTTTCAACAAATTAAAGGAGGCTTTAATCTCAACTCCAATTGTGCAAGGGCCAAGATGGGATTTGCCATTTGAACTTATGTGTGATGCAAGTGATGTTGCGATTGGAGGAGTATTGGGGCAAAGGATAGAGAAGAGGCTTCACGTGATTTACTACATGTCTAAGACTTTGAATGAAGCTCAACGGAACTACACCACAACGGAGAAAGAGTTTCTTGCCGTGGTTCATGCTTTTGAGAAGTTTTGGAACTACCTCATTGGTTCCAAAACTATTGTTTATACCGATCACGCAGCCATTAGGTACCTTATTGCAAAGAAAGAATCCAAGCCACGTCTTCTTCGGTGGGTCCTATCTCCCCAACAATTTGATGTTGAAATCCGTGATAAAAAGGGGGCCGAGAATGTGGTTGCGGACCATCTTTCCCGACTAGAGAATGTGCAAGCTAGTGATGATGAAATCCCTATATGTGATGAATTGAGAGATGATATGCTTTACATCTTGAATGAAAAGGAGCTTCCTTGGTTCGCCGACTTGGTAAACTACTTGGCTTGTGGAGAATGCCCACCCAATTTCTCCAAGAATCAAAGGAAGAAGCTAAAAAGGGAAGCAAGACATTATGTATGGGATGATCCCATTCTCTACAAACGAGGAGTAGACGGTTTGCTCCGTAGGTGTGTCCCGGATGAACAAGTGCAAGGAGTGCTCAAGATGTGCCATTCCGATCCATGTGGAGGGCATATGGGAGCCAACAAAACTGCATTGAAAATCTTGCATAGCGGTTTGTGGTGGCCTCACATCTTCAAGGACGCTTGGGGATTTGTGAAGACTTGTGACCGGTGTCAACGAACCGGCAACATATCCAAGCGCAATGAGATGCCCCAACAACCGATTCTTGAGCTTGAGGTATTTGATGTATGGGGTATGGATTTCATGGGGCCATTCCCAAATTCTCATGGGAATCAATACATCCTTGTGGCGGTCGACTATGTATCAAAATGGGTGGAAGCCATTGCCTCCCCAACTAATGACCACAAGGTTGTCATGAAGATGTTCAAAAAAGTCATATTTCCAAGATTCGGTATTCCAAGGGCGGTGGTGAGTGACAATGGTTCACATTTTGTTCATAGTGCTTTTCAAAAGATGCTAAGAAAGCACGGGGTCCACCAAAGATTCGGCCTTACCTATCATCCACAAACAAGTGGACAAGCGGAAGTGTCTAACCGTCAAATAAAGCTAATCCTCGAGAAGACGGTTGTTAAGAACAGGAAGGATTGGTCAGAAAAGCTTGATGACGCTCTATGGGCATATAGAACGGCGTACAAGACCCCAATAGGCACAACTCCATATCGTCTAGTGTATGGAAAATCTTGTCATCTACCAGTGGAGCTTGAGCACCGGACCCAATGGGCGATCAAGAAGATTAATTTCGACTTGGCTAGCGCGGGAGAGCAAAGATGGCTTGATTTGCATGAGCTTGAAGAGCTAAGGTTGGAAGCCTATGAGTGTGCTAGCAACTATAAGAATCGCACTAAGGATTGCCACGACCGGAACATTGAAAAGAAAGCATTTCTAAAAAGCGATAAGGTACTCCTCTACAATTCTAGGATGAAATTGTTTCCCGGGAAACTTTTATCAAGGTGGAGTGGACCTTTTGTTGTCAAGGAAGTGTTTCCTCATGGAGCCGTGGAAGTTTGGGATATGGACAGCAAGAGATCTTTCAAGGTCAATGGGCATCGCCTCAAGCTTTATTATGAGGATGCTCATGTTGGTTTGATTGAGTCAATGCAATGCAATCTCATCTCTTGAATGTGTGAAGTACGTCAAGCTAGTGACGTTAAAGAAGCGCTTCCGGGAGGTAACCCGAGTTTCTAACCCTCCTCTATTCTATTTGCTTGATGTTTTCTTTTCTTCTTTCACAACTTTGGATTGATGGTTTTGCGTGTATTTGGTTTGTGTTGGTATTCTTGTTTGTCTTGCCTTAAAAAGGAATGCATTTTCCATATACCTTAGGCATGATTGTGTTGTATTTTAGTGTGTCTTGAAGGGAAGTTTTGTGCAAATTTTCAGATAGAGGGATTTAGGGGTGTTCGACCAAACTGCAACAAGGTTCGGCCGAACTTTGCAAAAGTTTGACCGAACCACCCAAGAGTTCGACCGCTCCTCCCCTAGAACTCATAATGGGCTAAAAACTGTCGAATTCTGGAAAATCAAAGAGTTCGACCGAACTTTTCATAAGTTTGGTCGAACTCATGCTGGTCCGACCGAACCTTCAGAAAGTTCGGCCGCTCCTGTTCTGGAAATCAAATTAGGCTGAATTCTGGCAGTTTCTGGAAAATCCAAAAGTTCGACCGAACTTTTAAAAAGTTTGGTCGAACTTATTATGGTCCGACCGAACCTCATAAGGTCCGACCGAACCTTTTTCGAGCTTGCCCAGAATTAAAAGGTTTGAGTCGCTGCTTTCTCACTCTTACTTCTTACTTTCGGCTCTCCCTCTCCCTTTTCTTCTCCTTCTCACCCTAATACTCCATAGTCACCCCTCCTTCAACCTCAAATCTCCATAAAAATCACTCCTATCTTTTTCCCTCCTCACTTCATTTACATCCACTACTCAATTCCTACAATCTCCCATAAAATTCACTCCTTAAATTTTCCCTAATTTCTAGGGTTTGAGTGACTTGAAACTTCTTGATTTCTACTTACTTCCAATCAATTGTGGTATGGTTATTCTAGCTTTTGCAAGCTCATTTCTTCAATTTCTCTTTGTTTTACCATGTTTTACATGTTCAAGTATGATATGTGGTATAATTGATATTGTTAGTCATGGCTTGTTTGATTTAAATGGTTATTGGGATTTCCTTGTTGTAATTGGTTGGTTGTTGTTAGTAGAACTTGTTTCATGATGAATATGCATGTATGACTTGGGTTTTCATGATTTCAATTTGTTTGCTTGAATGTGTTAATCTTTCACTAGGTTGTTCATGCTACATTTTGATTGAGAAATTCTTGAGTTGGATGGAATTTTGTGACTATTACTCATTGTTCTCGGTTTGATTTCGATGAGTTTTGAGTGGATTTCATGAATTTTAGGGGACGTCATGCCCATTTTCGCCTAGGTTTTCTTAGGATTTGCATTCGATTGCCATAGGATTTTTAGCTCATGCCTTGGTTTATAAGTGTCCATTAATGCCTTGAATTGTATTGTTGCTACCGTCTACATCTATTTCACAACTCATGGCTTTTACTCTCATTGCACACACTTTTAATCTCGACGAGCTTCTTGTGCCCCCTTTTGGCTTGAATCTTCCTAATGTTAATTCTTGGCGATTTTTGTAGATTCACAATGCATCTTTTTGGCAAAAGCAAGTCCAAGAGGAAGAGGACGGGTGAATCTTCATCGTCAAATTTTCCTCCTCCACCCGACATCTATGATCATGGCATCATCGCTCCAAACAAACACTTTTGGGATGTCTATAAAACCCTCATAGACCGTCCCATTCGATCTACAAGGTTCTTCTGCGGGAACACCTTAAGAAAGCTTGGTATCATGGATGAAGTAGTCCGGCTCGCACAAAACTTTGGTTGGGGCGAGTTCATTGACCTCCACGCTCACACCTATGAGCGTGTCACATTGGAGTTCCTTGCTTCCCTCCGCAAGGAAGTCATTGAAGAAGATGATGAAGGGAATGAATCTCAAATTATTCTTCACTTTCGTATGTTCAACGAAGACCATTCCCTATCCGAGAGTGAGCTCAATGAGATCTTCCATTGGCAAGCAATCGGGATGCATCGGCCTTCCGATATGACCTCAATGTGTCGCATTCCCTATAATGAACAAGAATGGTGGTAGAGCATCTCCACCAAGCCCATCTTTCGCACTAACACCGCAAAGGTCAACAACATCATCCATATTGCTTTGAGATACTTTGCCCGGCTCCTTCAGTATGCCGTATTCTTCAAGGCAAACCTCGGCTCTATGGTGAAAGATGAGGTAGCTTGCCTTTTCTTGGCCGACAATCCTCAGCGTTTAAAGTTCAAATGCTCCACCACTTTTATCTCGAGATTGTTGGACACTCGAGATGGGCGGCTTGGTGATGAGATACACATGGGGGGCATGATCACCCTCATTGCCCTTTCTTTGAATGGTGGAGCTTACAAGGACCAAATTGATTTGCTCCCCCATGTGCTCCAAAACAAAAAAGAAGAGGCCGTCGGCTACCCTCCTTATGCTCTTTCTATTGTTGCTCTCCGCAACCAACGCTTCATCAACTACTCCACCCAGAATCGCAAATTTATCCTCTTGGTAGATAATGGAGAAGAATGGTGTGTCCTCCCGGATCCTCCTCACACTTCGGTAGACCCTTCCAACCCGCTAAGGTGGAAGATTGCGCGAAAATTCATCCCCGATGAATTAAGGAAAAAACAAGCCCGCGGTGCAATCCCTCACCCTCAACCGGTCTACCAAGTGGAGCATAATTTCCCCCCCCCTAGTGGGGGAGGTGAGACATCTTCTTCTTCTTCCTCTTCTCCTTTTGATATGAGTGCTCTGCGTAGTACCCTCGATGGTATTCGTTTTGATAATCAGGCTTCTATTGAACAATGGGGGTACTACGCAAGGATGAACTATGATAGTCTTGTGCAAGCGGGCGTTCAAACGCCCTATGTTAACTATCCCTACCACCCGCCTCAAGAGGGTCCAGTTCCACATTGGGACACCTATGACCCTAACAACCCCTCCCCCAACACCTATGCTTATTGGGAAGGTCCTATCGACCCATCCCAACGTGTTGGTACCCCTCCATACAACCCTTATCGGCCGGGTGGGTGTGACTACGCCTATGATCCGGCAAGTCCGTCAACCCCGAATCCTTTTGATGGTGGTTGGGGTACCCAAGGGTGGCCCTATGAGCACTTTAACCAACCTTTCCATCCATCCATGGATCGCCCGGGGTTTGATTTCATGAACCCCCCTAAGGAACGGGAGGATAGAAACCCCCAATGAGGGTTCTCTCCCTCCTTTTCCCCACCCCCGGACTTTCATGCCTATTCCTTTTGCTCGAGACGTGCAAAAGACTAGCGTGGGGGAGGATGTTCCTTTTGGTTGAAGTGTACATAGGAGGGTAGTGTGGTAGGATGGTAGCTTGTGCATATGGAGAACCATCACGGATAATGAATTTATTGTAGTTAGAGATGATTTTTGGTTGGTAATATTTTTATGATGATGATGTTATGAACCATTAAAAAAAAAAAAAAAAAAAAAAAAAAAAAAAAAAAAATTGAAGTTGTTTTTCCCTCTTCTCTCTTGATCCCAAAATCCAAATCCCAAAATCCAAATTTTGTAGATAGCTTTTTGTCAATCTTTTTCTTTTGTTTATAATTCTAGTCTTTTCCTTTTGTTCACTAACTTTTATTTGTATAGTTGTAGTGTTTCTTTTCTTTTGGCTCACTTTCCTTGTAGCTTGAAAACGGAAGCACAAAATGATGGGATAAGGAGCAACTCAAGCTCCGGAAACCTTAGTGAGATCGCAATTTTGCCTTGTGTTCTATTTCAAGCAGCATTTGGTGAGATCTTTCCCTACTTTCCTTTATTTTTATTTGTGTGCATAGTTAGTTTAGACTAGAATGGAGTTGATTGTTCGAGGTTGTTTGCATTTGATTCCACGGAATCTGGTGATCGTTGGTATTGATGCCGAACGATCTTTGTTTGTCGATTGAGAATTATATGTTTACTAGCCTCTTATCTCTCTTGTACTCCTTGCATTAAAAAAAAAATAAAAAAAAAATTCGAAAAATGTGAAAAAAATGAAAAAGATTTTCCTTTTTATTCATGGCAAACCACGAAAAGCTTAGTTGTTTCATTTTCATTTCGAGCATAATAATGTTGACTCGTGTGTTTGAATGCTTTGCTTCTTGAGTGTTATAAGTTTGCATGCTTCGGGATTGCCATTGGTTGACTCTGGGACATGTTCATGCTAAGGTAGTTGTTCTAGAACTCGTTAGGCCCATCGAACCCAAATTCACTTGTTTGTGGTAAGAAGGTGTTGCTCTCATTAGGGGATTTGAAGCCCTAGAGATGGTTTTTGTAACCCGATGTGAGCTTTATTGTTCAAGACTCCAACATTACTTGTATGAGCGGCGTAGGATCCTCACCAAGGCATGCTTAGATCTAGAACTTGGCGTCTGGCTCCCGAGATCGAGACCGAACTAACCTACGAATGACAAAGGCATTCTTCCTTCGGTGACTATTTTGGGTTGCATTTGCCCTTACCATGTTGAATCTTCGCCTCCTTGATTATAGCACATTGCAAGCCCATGGCCCTTTTGTTTTACTTTCACCCTTAGAATCGTGAAGCTCAAGCCATGAGGGCTTATTGTAGTTTTGATTTGAAATTTGGAAGGGAATGGTTCTACTTGGAAAGTGAAGCAGTGTTTTTGTGAATATATGTTCAAGAAAAGCAAATGTAAATCCTAAAAAAGCCTTTGAAGCTAAAAAAAAAAAAAAAAAAAAAAAAAAAAAAAAAAAAAAGAGAGAATGTGACAAACGAAGGGTTGATGAATGAAGATGTAAGAGGAAAGCGAAATCTCAAAAGTGTTTGGCATTATAGTTCAAGATTGTGGCAACGTAGTTTGAAAATTAGTTGATTGATTTTGAAAAAGAGGCTTGATCACTCTTTGCTTCACGGTTAGGCTAAGCACCAATTTCCAAATTCCTCCACACCCTTACCCCCTAGCCATCGTTATAACCCTTTCAATGCCCTGTTGACCTAGGTTGGTTGAGTCACTAATCGGTGGAGGGAGCTGGAACTCAAGAATATAGAGAAGGCATGACTTGGTGAGATGTCGGGTTCCCCTATTTTGCAGTGTTTTATCTTTGTTCCGGTTCCTTCGAGGAGTCACTTGATGCTATCTCCAAGGGCGGATTTGAATCTAGATGAGGGAACGCGGTAAGATTGTATGGAATGCGGGGGGAGTGGTGCATGTTTGAGTTCTCTATGCTTAGCATAACTTATCCTTCAATCAACTTTCGGCATCCCCTTGCATGCTCACTTCTACTACTCAGAAAGTTTGACACTCATTCATGTTTGTTATCTCCAAAAGCTCGATTTGGCTATGATTTGTGTTGGATTTGTTGTTTCTCTTTCCCTTGTTTTTGGTTTGTCTTGAACGCAATTTTGTAAGAGTTGTGGGGTATGCTCTCTGGAAACCCTCACGAGATCACAACTCGTCCTCATCGGCGACCTTGGGGTTTAAATGGCTTGTTGCTTTTGCTAAAAGCAATTTCGGTTTTTCTTTTGTTCCTTGCATGTTTGAATAACTAATTCTTTCTCCCTTGTTCTTTTTCCTTTGCTTTGCTCGAGGGCGAGCAAAGGCTTAGCGTGGGGGAGTTTGATGAGTGACATTTATGTCACTCTTAGGGGTAGTATTTAGGTCTTTTTCCTCTTATTTTTCTTAGGTTTTTCCACCTCATTATCCTCTTATGGCTTCTTTTTGTGTTGATGAAAAGTAATGCTTATTTTGATAATCTTTATGCATTATTTTATCATCCCCATGCTCTCGTGAACTTTGGTATCTTCTGCAGGTTCCGTGACGGTCCTATGCACGGTGGGAGGCCCCTTGGCCAAGCATGGAAGCCATGGACAAAGGCAAGAGGAGCAAAAGGGAAGGAGAGGAAGCAAGAAAAGGAAGTGCAAGAGGAGGTGTGGCCGAACCTCTGAAAGGTCCGGTCGAACCTTGGTGTGGTCAAACTTTTCAAAAGTTCGACCGAGCCTCCAGGGTGCAGTGAAGGCAGTGTCAAACCTGTTTTCAGCAATTTTGCAGGAGAGGTCGAACCTCAAAAGTTCGACCAAACAAGGATCAGGGAGGTTCGACCGAACCTACACAGGGTTCGACCGAACCTACCCTGAGTCCGACCGAACTTACCCAGAGTTCGGTCGGACCTTTTCCCGATCTCAGCCAATTTTGTACGGACTATTTAAGGTCCTTTTGTGATCGTTTAAAAGAGGGGGAGAATGGGGGACAGTAGCCTAGTTTTCAGAAACCTCTCTTAGTTTGAAACATTCCTTAGGATTAATTTAGCTTAGTTTTCATCAAATCAAATCATTGTATTAGTGAAATTCAAGAATTATTCTCAAAGTTTGGCAATTTGTATTCAACATTTGAAGCTTCAATTAGTAATTTCTCCAACCTTCTTCCTTTTAATTTCAGATTTTATTTGGTATTTGCATGTTATTTAAATCTTCCTAGTTCTTGGTAATTTGTTATTGGATGATAGTTATTTCAATTGTTAACCACTTTTCCCCAATTATTGAAGTATTTAGAACCCTAATTCTTGATTGCATGTTGATAAACATGAGTTGTGAGTAGTCTTCTTGCTAGGGGTTGGGTGAAGCTCGACCTTTTGGGTTAACTATGCAAATGTGGGAGAAGCATAGATGTTTGAATTGCAATTAAATTGATTATATGAGATTGCTTGTTAGTTCCTCATGATAGGTTTAGCTACCCTTGACTAAGGAGCTTGATAGTATGATATGCCTAATTTGACATGGAAGTGTAAATTGAGTACGTCATTACTTATTGTAATTTGATTATGTATCATCTATTGCTAAACTAATGAGGAATCTAAGTTTAGTAGTGTGAGTTGTTTTCTAATTGCATGAGGTTGATTTTACATATAGTCCTTGCTATATCTTGTCTATTTTACTCCCCGTTTACCTATTTGCCTTGGTTGAGTGGATCTCATTCCCTAGTATCTTTAATTCATTGATTTAGAACCATAGTTTGTTTGTCTTCTTGAAGAACCCCAATTCACCAATTGACTTCGAGTTAGCTTAAGTGTAAAGATCTTTGGCAATCATATCCCGTTCCTTGTGGACCGAACTCTTACTTGTCATTATGCTTGGTTTGTAAGGTGTTTGTTAATAAATGTGTTTGATTGAGTGTGGAATGTACGACCGTTCTAACGCCCATCAATCGACAAATAATCCGAACTGTCGGCCAAGCGACAGGACTGGCGTCACAATATGGTGGTTGGCGCCAGACTTTTTAGTAAACGTCTGGCGCTACACACCATACAGTGGCGCTACAGCCCAGATTTTGGCACCAATACTAGAGCCTCGGTCTGGGACTTTTTTCGATATTATTAGTCAACTGGGGTATGCCTAAAGTCATACTAGGTCAATTCCAATTAAAAGAAGAAAAAACTTTATTGACTCGAATTGATTAATTAATTAATTAATTAGGCAAAGTTCTTTAAGTCATTAATTATAATCTCAACACAAATCAACAAACGGTTAGGAGGAGCATAGAATATATATGCACAACAAATAATGCACAATTAGGCAAGTAAGCACAATATGATGCAATGAGTTCGCAACCTAACCATGGCTCTAGTTCTCTAAAGTTCGGGATATGGTTTAGTCAAACAGGGTCCATGGTTAATTGTTCAGATGCACCGCGTAGAAGCCTAACCGTGAAGGGTTAACGCGTGTGGATAGAACACCGCGAGTTTTTAGAAAAAACTCGCTTCCATGGTTTGGTGAATTCAACCTCTCTGATGTACCCTTTGTTGCCAGGAGCGTTCAATCGGGTAGATAGAGCATGAATTCCCAGAGGGTTATGTCTATATGTAGAACACATATGGGTTTCAGAAAAATGAGAAAAAATTCAATCAGGAAGTAGGATCGAGCAAACAATAAGAAAAACCGGTCGAAATTAGAACGCATATTTCTGGCTCGGTATTGGGGGAAATTGGCGCCAACAAACAGATACTGGCGCCAACTTTAAACTGTAGTGCCTGGTGCCAATACTGGCGTCTGGCGCTACGGCAAAAAGTGTGGCGCCAAGCTCTGGCCCCTGACACTACTTCCCACATGCCTCAGTAGCTTTCTGTGCTCAATAAAATCATCCAGTTTCGCGCGGTGTTATTTCAGTCCTAGTTGTGAAAGACGTTTCTCAAATTTCCTACGTGTAAAATCCTATGTTTTTTACTCATTACGGATGGTCTTTCCAACGAGGACCTTTTTATGCATATGACAATAATGTTAATCAAAATTACGCACATGAAATACTTAGAACTTTTCGAGTCTCATCCACTCATTCTAAATCATTTCCGAAACAAATTCAGGAATTAAAATAGAAATCCTTTCCAGTGGAGTCGCCAAAAACAGTGGGGAATAGTTTCAAGCCTTTAAAAATCCCACTAGCTTGAACCCCACTGTGATCATACACTAAAGTACGGTGGCGTCCAAAAGGGAAGAAGATTGAGCAAAAGAGTCGCCAACAAGTTTTTAAGGAACTTGTAAATCGTTCACGAGGTGAAGGTTACACCCCTTAACGATCCAAGAGATCGTCAACTCCATAAGGTCATGAACCAAATAAGGGTTCGGGGATGAAGGTACAAATCCAACCTAAAAGAGATTGAACCTGCCCTAATAATAGGCCTCTAATTTATTCTGCTCGTATTCATGTGCGCTTCCTGACTAACATACAATCAATAGGATTAACCCTAAACCTGTTTAATCTATGTTGGTTGAATTTAATGCACAAATAAACTATTATTGGCGATCACTTGAAATTATGATCACAATTAACCCTAAACAAGATTATTAATTATCTTATTAAGCGTGATTGCAAATACCAATTCCCTTTAACCTGCAATAAAGGTGATCAAGCAATAACAATATAAAATAATATGCATATCAAGAAACATAATAAATAATCATAATAATTATAAATAATCGTTAGGAAGAACATAGGAAGCATCATACTTTATCATGCTTAATATTAAAGATACCCTAGACATGATACTAGGAATCATAAATAACAATCTAAGCATGATATCTACATCATAAATCAATTAAACCATTAAAGTACTTACTTGGATGCCTCGTACCTCTTTCCTCAGAAATTAAAACCTTTCACGTCTAGGGCGAAGGCAACTTCGAATATGGCTAGGTGTATCAAGATCTTGTGAATGCAGAATTTTGTATTAAAGAGCAAAGTTTAGAAAGAATGCTAAAAGATCAATGATTCATAAAGTAATTGTTGACGATTGATGATTGTAGATGATGAATGAAAACGGAGTTTATTAAAACTTAAGAATAAAAAGAATTGGTGAATGATAGATGTAGTTGATGATTGAAAACGGAGTTTTTGATACGATATTATAGAGAAAAACATCCAAAAAAGATAATTTGTCAAAATAGAGTCTGAAGATCGAAAAACTAACTTGGCGCCAGCCCTGGCTCATTGGCGCCAGGACCAGTGGCTAGCGCCAGGCGCCAATGGCTGGCGTCTGGCGCCAATCCTGGTTCCAAGCGCCAAGGCCTGGGGTTGGACGTCAAACCGGATTTTAACGCGTTTTTGAAAATCTGATAATTTTACCGTATTGGAAGATATAATTTCAATCGAAAATGCTATTTGATCTAATTAAAACTCTGAAGAGTCCTAATTGAATTAAGAATGAAAAGAACCTTCTAGAATATTCTAGAAGACTAAAACCATTCCTAATTACATTAGGAATGATAAATCATATTAGGCCCTCCCCTAGATCATTGGGCCGTACTTAAAGCTCAAACCGGGCCCAGTTTAATAAATTGGCCATAACTTCCTCAATATTCATCAGAATTGGGCTTATAATATATCGTTGGAAAGATATTTGCAAGCCCCATCCAACTACACCACTATTGGACCCATATCATGGACCAACCAAACTGGATTGACTGTTTTCTTAAAATAAAGTTTTCAAAAATAGAGAGAAGAGAAAAGAAAAGAAAAGAAATAAAACTTTCCGCAACACTAGACCTTTCCACACTTTCGTTTCATTCGATTATGATTCGATGTGAAAGGTACTCATCACCGGGTTTGGTTTTGGGGAGACACAAATGGGTGTCTATAACCACCATCACATCAAAAGGCCAAATCTCCGATAAGTGTGCCTTAACGGTATTCCTAAAGGACACATGTCCAAGGCTCATTGAGTAATCAATCAGTGCCCACTTTTTCAGGATACTAAACCCTAGAAGGGCGCTATATAATTTCCACCCTTAAAAATACTCCAATTATTTATGATGGGAGGGTTGGATTAAGTTTGATACATTGCATTCAAGGCATTATTTATCGTTGTTTTCTCTAATTTCTCTCTAAATTCCTCCATTTACCGGTTACCAACTTAATCGTCGGAGACGAATATTTCAATTACAGAATATTCGTTGTTTTGGAAGGTCTCTTGCAGTTTGAGTTGCGTTGAAGATCTAAGAAGTTTAAACAATAATTAGAATGTAGTATGTTAGTATAATAAACGTTAGTATATAATAAAACTTTCTAGTGTTATATATAGTAAACCTAGGGGCGTAGGTAGGATTTGAGAACCCGAGAGGATAGACTTAACGTCTTAACCTATCTTTTTTTTTTTGGTTTTTTGTTTATATATAATTCTAAATACATAATCCAATTAGGTTTAATAAAAACTAACTAATTAGGTTTAATAAAAACTAACTATTCGACCATGTTTTAAATAAAATTCTAAATAAATTCTCGCCTCTCCTCTTCTCTAGCTTCTCTCCTCTTCTTTTCTAGGGTTTCTCCAAGATCTTGGCTGTTTAGGCCGAAAATAGTCTAAATAGTCTAGTTTCTTCGGAAATTAGACTATTTCCGACCTTTTTCCCTTAATTTTCTTTAGTTTTTACTTTTTAGGTTTCAATAAATCTACACTATTGTGTAGATATTTGCTCGTCTCCCTATGGTGGAGTCGTTAGTTTTTGTTAGTTTAGTTGTTTGTTTGCGTTTAGGGTTTGTTTATGTGTTAAGGTTTATCAAAATAGTAATCATCTTTTGCCCTATTGTCAGTTCCTTGGTAAATTTTTGTTCGGGATCACAACGGTTGTCAAGTTTTCGAATGCCTTCAAGTGAATTAGATGAAAACATCCTTACGGCTACAACAAATCGTTAGACCGTTTCTCCGAAAAAGTTGTATATTCTAGCGATGTGTGCGAGAGATGTACCACAATGCAAGATCTTTTCAACGATCGTAGCTTTGATGAAGGAAACCCTAGTTTAATTTAATTTTATGCATTTGTTAATTTAGATTTCATTTGTAGATGTCGGATGACTTTTTATTAATGAATTGATTTGTTTTAAAAAAAATTCTAAAATAAACCCGGCGCACACTAAGCTTATTGTGCACCGAGAAAGTTGATTGCTTAGAAGATAATTATACCATACAAAAAAAAAGTTCCTGAATCCCACATTACATTATCATTTTGCCACTTATAGTAGCAGTAGAAGTAGTAGCAATAGTAGTAGCAGAAGAAGTAGCAGTAGCAGTAGTAGCGGTAGCAGTAGAAGTAGCAGTAGCAGCAGTAGTAGTAGCAGCAGCAGTAGTAGCAGCAGCAGCAGCTGTAGCAGCAGTAGCAAAAGCAGTTTCAGTAGCAATAGCAGTAGGAGTAGCAATAGCAATAGCAGCAGCAGTAGTAACAGTAGCAGTAGCAGCAGTAGTAGTAGCAATAGCAATAGCAGCAGCAGTAGTAACAGTAGCAGTAGCAGCAGTAGGAGTAGCAGTAGGAGTAGCAGTAGCAGCAGCAGTAGCAGTAGCAGCAGTAGCAGTAATACTGCTCGGCTCTGCTCTGCTATCCTGAAATTTGCTCTGCTCTGCTGAAATTTAATCTGCCTTACTTTTAATGATAGGTTTATATCTGGTTATCATCTGCTATTTATTAGAAAAGTAAATGTGAAAGTAGATAATGAGTACTTCGTATTATTTATTGAAAAAGTATAGATGAATTAAGTATGAACCGAGATAAGAAAGGAGATAATAATCTAAATATTGGAGATGGGAGCTAGAGGTTGGAGGAGAAAGGAAGAGGTGAAGAAACACAGTAAGAAAAATGGGCAAACACCAGCGCAAGGTGGCGTGTGAGAGGGAATGCGGTGCGAGAGGTGGTTGTAGTTTCCTAAAGGTGGGGTTTGCGAGTTATAGAGAGAAAACTATGTGGCATATTTCAATCACAAGACACACACGCATGCTAGGTTGTGAATTGTCTCCAGTAATTAAAAGTCAGCACGAGTTTGACATGCGTGTTGTGTCAGTGGATCACCTAATAATTTTTTATATTTTTTAAAATATGGGTAAGAAGAAGAGAAGAAAAAAGCAGCACGAGCTCAACATGAACTACCTGATTTTATACATGCCCCGCTTAATTAGGAGTGAGTAAAAATTCCGAGTTCCCAGAATTGGAACTAGAATCGGTTAGGAACTGGCGGGTCTGGAATCGAAATTGGACCCGGTGGTTCCAATTTCGGGTAATAAATAAAGGACCCAGTTACCCAATTGTAGGCGTCGTTCGAAGTGCGCCTACTTTAAAAACATGCTGTGAATATGCTTGGCACTCATAGGAAGTGGGAATTGACATATACGATTAGGGACAAAAAGTAGGGAGCCGCCAACAGGTTTTTAAGGAACTTGTAAACCGTTTACGGATCATAAAAGGCAACCATAATTAAGGGACAACGATAGGCAACAACAATTGACCCATGAAGGTTACACCCCATTCATAATCCATGAGATTACTAACTCCATATGGTTCGGAACCACAAAAGGAGGATCGCGGATGATGGTACGAAGTGAGTCATGGAGTCACATTTGCCCGTATTGGCCTCTACTCGATTCTTATATTGAAAAGCATTCCTGTGATCTCAAAGGCATACAAACAAAATATTCAATTCGCTCCAAACTATTATTTAGCTAAATTGGTTTAAAATTAATGCACACATAATTCTAAATATTTGGTGATCACTTCAATTAATAATAAGATTAAAAAGGATCCTAAACCGGTTGTCCAAATTATCTTATTAGTCGTGATTTTCAATTACATATTCCCTTTAAACATGCAATGTGGTGATCAAAATATAATAGAATCAATATTAATATAAAAACCAATTTAATCATAATTCCAACAACATAAAAATCGTTAGAAAAATAATAATAATAATAATAATAATAATAATAATAATAATAATAATAATAATAATAATAATAATAATAATAATAATAATAATAATAATAATAATAATAATAATAATAATAATAATAATAATAATAATAATAATAAAAAGAGCATGATCCTTACTTTGATTCTGTTTGTTTGCAACTACAAAATAATAAACGAGTTAGTAACTTCAAGGAAATAATAAAACAATAATTAAATTAAATAAAATAAGGTTGATTTTGGGGCCAAACCCTCAAAGAATTCTACCTTTCACGCCTTGGCTTAAGGACAGAACCTCGAGTAAAATATGGACTCCTTTGAGTGCTTGAAGAAGGAATTTTGAAGTGAAAAGAGGTAGGCTAGTGTTTAGGTTAATAGCATAGAAGAGAGAAAAATAAGAATAATCAAATTCTCGTCGCCCCGTACATCAGAAACGAGGGGGTATTTATAGGGAAAATGTGCTGAGGGAGCACACGGAACCCTAAAATGATAAAAACCCTAAAAAAGTATCCCATGACACGGTCAGACTGTACCGTTAGACGGTACACTTTCCCGTGACACGGTACAGTTTTGGAGTGACGCGGGAAATTTTCAGAAAACGAAATAAAAAACACGTTAAGGGTTTACGCGGAAAGGACACGGAGCATCCCGCGTCACGGCAGACCTCCCGTGTCACGGGAAGTCCCACCGTCAGACGAAAGTGGTTCCCGTGACACGGTCAAACTGTACCGTGACACGGTCACCTCCAGTCCATTTTTTCGTCTAAATTCATTTTTAACCCTAATTTCTTTCGGCTTTTTAAGTGCCGATTGATAATTTCGGGCTTTTTTCTGACTTTTATTATTCGGGCTAAAATAAGAAAATAATAAAATAAAAATAAATAAAATGTTTGGGCCAAAAATAAATAATAATAAAATAAAAAGATTTGGGCTTAAAATTAATTGGGCTAAAATTAAAACTATGCTTTTACCAAACATCAAGACTAATCCATAGACCTTTCAAAAATATGAATTTAATAAAATACGATTTTTAAGCACTCTTGGGATTAAATACTAAACCCGACCAATAGAGGCGGTGAAAGGTTATTTATCATCGGGTTTGGTTTTGGGGAGACATTTTTAGGTGTCTACAGAAGCCCTCACTTTGACTGAGTTTGTAGAAACATTAGTTTCAAAAACGATAGTCAAAGTAGTCGATAGGGACGGAGAATGATTTAAGACGTTCTGCGATCCTAAATCATTCTGTATATGCCGATACCTACAGAAAAATGTTAATTCCACAGATAAAAGAGTAACGGGATATAATACGTATCTGGCACCAGTGTGTCGGTGACAAACGAATTTGGCAGCTTCCTAAGCTTGAAGGAATCTACCGAGTGACATTGGTTGAAACGCTTTCCATGCTTGAGGAAAACCGACTGAAGAGTTTGGCAGTTTTCTAAGCCTGAAGAAAGCTACCGGATAATACCTTCCATGCCTGAGGAAAGTCGACGAACGAATTTGGTGTCATTCTATGCTTGATGAATTCCACCGATAATGCCTTCCATACTTGAGGAAAGCCGACAAAGGAATTTTGTGGTTTTCTATACTTGAAGAAAAATCCACTGATGATGCTTTCCATGCCTGAGGAAAGCCGACTTGGCGATTTTCTATACTTGAAGAAAAATCCACCGATAACGCTTTCCAAACCTGAGGAAAGCCGACTTGGCGGTTTTCTATACTTGAAGAAAAATCCACCGATAACGCTTTCCAAGCCTGAGGAAAGCCGACTTGGCGGTTTTCTATACTTGAAGAAAAAAAATCCACCGATAACGCTTTCCAAGCCTGAGGAAAGCTAATGATTGCTGAAATTAGTAAGTATATAGTGGTTCGATTATCCCCGAACGTGGGCCGCAGATGATTCACAATTTTAAGCCGATTATCCGACCGTATTAAATGCTTAAAATGTCGAAAAAATGGTAATTTTAGTCCCCCTTAAATATCAGTTAGAATTTTCCGCGTAATTCTAGCGAAAAATAACCGCTCAATAATCTCGAAAAATCAGTCAAACTGGTCAAAAAGGCCAAGAATATTCCCTAACCAAGCACAGAATCGCTCGAAAAAATGGTAATTTTAGTCCCCCTTAAATATCAGTTAGAATTTTCCGCGTAATTCTAGCGAAAAATAACCGCTCAATAATCTCGAAAAATCAGTCAAACTGGTCAAAAAGGCCAAGAATATTCCCTTACCAAGCACAGAATCGCCGCGCCACGTCAACCATTTGCCGTGACACGGGAATAGCTTCCCGTCAGACGGGACTAGAACCCCGTGTCACGGGAATTTTTTCCCTTTTTTTTTATTTTGCTGCTTTTCGAATCAGTCACGTGTGAATGATTGCAACGGTTACTTTTCTTTTTTTTTGGTCTTCTTTTGTCCTTAAATCCGCATTTTGCTTTCACCATTTCTCATCTCATTGCTCACCTCCTCTCTCTATCTTCTCTATTCTTACTTCCTTGCTCACACAAATTGTCGTGCCACGTCTAAGGCCAACCGCCGGCCGTCAAGGCTCACCGTGACACGGTAATCGGAAACCGTGACACGGTTTTTTTCTACCGATCTGATTTTTTCTTTTTTTTTTTATTTTTTGTCGCGTTTTGTTGCTGCTTCGCTGCTGTTGTTCGTTGTTGCTGTTGCTGTCTTTGCCAGAGCTGCCGCCTGGGTCCCCAGAGCTCCGTCATGTTTAAATCTCGCCGTGACACGGGACTGCTTCGCCGTGTCACGGTTATTATTGACCGTGTCGCGGCATTCCTGTTGGTGGCCGGAAGTTTTTTCGAACTTTGGAGTTCGAATTTTCACCAATTTGCTGTAATTTCTTGCTTTTTTCCTCATTTTCGACCCTCTACAAACATCCATGTAAGTTTCCTTTGATTATTTCTTTGAATTTTCTTCACATAAACAATTTCATGACAAACCCTAAAAAATCAATTTTTGATTTTGAAGTTTATGTTGAAATTCTTGTCATGATTTTACTTGTATATGTATACACGTGTGTTTGTGAGAGATTTGAGACAAAAATTGCATGATTTGATGGAGAATTGAGCAAATCACCATTTTTGGGTGCTACTTTGTGAAATAATGTTCATGTCTTGCTCTTGAAATGGTGAAAAAATGGTGGTTAATCTTGTGAAATGATGTGTTGATTCATACTTTGCATATGTACTATATTGTCATGGAGAACATAGTATCATGCGGCTAGGAGAGCTGTAGTATTAGTTTGTCATGGAGAAACTAAATACCATAATTTTGCTAATTTTTAGCCCGGAGGTAAAAATTTAGCATATAATTCAAAAATTAAATAACTTAGGAAATGATGCTAAGTATATTTATTTTTATTACTTGAATTAAATATTTAGGAAATGATGCTAAACATTTAGATTTTGATAACAGCATGCCTAGACGACGAGATTGCGATCTTTCTACCCTCGGCCGGCGTCGGGCTTTTCGGGAGGACACTCCCACCATTCCTGAGGGTATGGACGACGATGCTGTAGAGTCTGAGCCTCGAGCATCCGCGAGTAGAGGTAGGTGGGTTCCACCTCCGTGGACTCCAGACCAGTTGGTTTTCCGCCGTGAAAACCATGTCTCTCATCGCTCATTCTCTGGCATAGTCGATGGCACGCTTCGCCACCACGGTTCTGGAGCCGGCGATTTGATCCCTCGACTTCACCAGATCATTACGAGGGATCCTGCTACGAGCGCCCTATGGGAATCGGCTGGTTTAGTAGATTTCTATACGGCGGTTGTAGGGTTTCGCAGCCCCCGGGGTTGCGGTGCGACGGTCGTTCGCGCATTGTTGGAGTATTTTTGGGATACTACCAACACTTTTCATTTTGCTTGGGGGGAGATGACGGTAACCCCCCTTGACTTCAGTATGATCAGCGGGTTGCGCTTCGACTGAGACAGCTAATTTGTTGGGTCCGATTGTTCAGTACATCAGGTCCCGACCAGTGTCTCGAGGTGGTCCTAGGAGCGGACGATCGGAGCTAGATTCAATTTTAGCTCGTGGCTTCGACATGGAGGATACGACGGCTGAGCAGCGAGTGCGAATTTTCATCTTGATCCTGATTTCTATGACCCTTTCTCCCGATAGGAGTTCACGTGTACTCCTTTGCTACCTCCCCGCTCTGGTCAGGATCCATGAGATAGGATCCTATGGTTGGGCCAGCCTTGGATACGCCGATCTCCTCTTATCTCTAAGTCATGGTTGTCGACAGCTGAATGACGAGTCTCCCATCACCGTTTATGGTCTGTGGAGAGTCGTAGAGGTGATGATCTTTTCCCTTTTTGTTTCACTTTAACTTGTTCGACTCATGTGCTAAAGATTACTTTTCATCGCAGCTGTGGTTCTACGAGTACTTCCCAGGCTTGGCTCCTTGCCGGCGTCGTGGAGCGGTCCATGATTTCCCTGTCGGGGCCAGCTGGCGTAATCGAGAAGAGTCGCGAGTGGAGTCTGTCCCTGCACTGCGTGGGATGCTACGCCGAGGCCCCTCTTCTGTCGTCGTAAGAATCAGTTTTGTTGCTGTTATTTTCCCTCTGACGTTGTTTCTGTTGTTTCACGCCGACTTTTTATGGTTTTCAGGTTGCCATTGATGTCCAATATCGTCCTTGGGCCGGGATGGCTGATCTACCTGAGGCCTTGCATCTTTCTGCGCACCGCACCATTTTGGTTGGTACCGGACGCTTTGTCTGGTATTTGGGGGAGCGAGTCGTTCGTCCGCATAGCGGCGATCGTTTTGTGGTGCCCTCATCTCCACCATAGTCGATGCAGGACTCACGCTTAATCAGAGAGTTGATCAACAGGGGAGAGCGCTATACTTTTCCATGGCAAGAGCTTGTACACATGGAGAGTGACTATGCGCAGGATTTGCTTCCCTCTCTGTCTCCTCCACCCCGTCTTCCTGAGGTATGATTTCTTTTGAGGATCTTCTTTATTAGTCTCTGTTTTAAATAGTCGAATAACTTGATTATTCGATCATATTTTCAGACGACTATTTGCCCTGTGGGGAGGATCGAGATTCCTCCTCAGTCTGTTCGCTATCCAGGGCCGATTGGTATCACAGAGGACCATATTGCTGACGCACCAGAGGGTTACAGACAAGCGCAGGAGTCTCTGCCCGAGGTCTTTGAGCTGGTGAGTTTTCTTCGACGCATTATCCGCCCTTTTACTGCTGCTTATTACTGATTTTTCTTTGTTTTATCCTCAGCCTAACCACCCGGAGATGATGGGAATCATGAAGCTGGTGGACGCGCTGAAGTATTGCATCATCAAGCTTCGGCGTGGTGCGAGTTGTCGGAGCTCTAGCAACGTTCTTGAGGTATCACTTATTTTTTTTCATTTCTACCATTTGTTTTATTTTGCATTGTTGACACCTTTTGATTTTGTATCTTTCAGGAGCGTCGGAGGTCCCGCTCGCGCTCGAGGCCCAGAGGCTCGGACGAGGAGGAGCTTGGTCGTGGTAGACGATCTCCAAGATTTGCCGGCGTTCTCATTCTCAGCGAGAGCCTCAGACTACCCAGGAGGCACAGTGGCAGCAGCCTCAGTCTTCCCAGCGCTTTCCGGGCCAGAGTCAGGGGGTGCGACAGTCATTTTCGCAGCCTCCGCATCCTGAGTTTGGGTCTGTTTTGACTCCCTTGGATCCTGGTTCGTTTGCAGCTCCATTGTTCGGGATTCCTCCACCGGTGTCGGGCTTATTCTCAGTTCCGTTATATGGGACGATGCCTTCACCGATGATTCCAGTATCTTTGGGCCAGTCTACTCCGTTTTCTGGCTGGACGGGTCCTGCCTTGAGCTTGGCTACTGCTGGGCCTATGGGGACTAGTAGGGACGCTACTCCCCGTACTCGGATGGTCGAGGGACTCTTCGGTTCGTCGTTCCCATATGCACAGGATGGACCACATGCACAGGGTGGAGATGAGACTGATTCTGGCTCTAGGGACTTTTGACCGAGGGTTTTTATTTGTACATACTATGATGACACTTGACATATTTATGTATTATGACTCTTTGTACATTATTTACAGTTTATATATTTATTATTGTGTGTGTTTGAGACTCTTTGTGTGTGATCGTGTATTTATTAACGACACAACGAAAAGACATAAGTGGAGTAATGGAGGGTACCGACCTTCCCCAAAAGAAAAAGAAATAAAAATTACTTTACCCAAAAAGAAAAGAAAAGAAAATAAAAACAAAATGATAAAGAGATAAGAATTATCTTCCCCAAGACAAAAATAAAATAAAAAAAAAACAAAACAAATATAAAGAAATAAAATGTTGAAATAAAATAAAGATAAAAATAAAAAGGTAAGAATTGTATTAGAAATAAAATTCTAAGAAAAAGCTGAAAAATAAACTTTAAAGATAAAAAATTATAAAAAATCCGGATAGATACGGGAAAAGATGAAAAAAGAAAGCGCGTAAAGTGTCGTCACACGGCACTATTCACCGTGTCACGGCAAACGTTCCCGTGACACGGTGCAATTTCTCGTGTCACGGCCAGCGGTTTGTTTTACGCGTATGAAAAGATAAATTCTAGGCAGTTTCGAGCGCTTTTGCTATAAAATTAGACCAGATATGCATAATTACGAAACACAAAATAATTTAGAATTTCATATTTCAATAATCATGTCTCGGAATTTTGATAATACATTGCTCGACTGGTCTTATTCCTTGACTAATGCTGAAAAAAGAGAGTTAGAATTATTTCATGTCAGGGGTTTGCTAGCCCTGCGCCACGTAGCTATTGAACATGATTTTTTAAGGGCAGCATTAGATTATTGGAGTCCAGAAACACACTGTTTCAAATTTGATTATGATGAAATTTGTCCTCTGCCGGAGGAATTTGGTGCAATCTTTGGATTTCCTGCTAGAAATCTTATTGCCATGCCTACCCTACGTGAATATTATTACCAAGATTTTGAACGCCATCTGAATCTAACGGATCCAGATTTAAATAGAATTGTTTGTGGTAATGAAGTAGACTTAGAAAAACTTGCTAATTTATATTTTAATCGCCCTATCTCTGAGTCTTATCATGTATATCGTAGAAGGGCATATATATTTTGCATGTTTAGCAAGCTACTATTTGCAAACGGTAGGGTAGGACATGCTTGTCTAGCGTCTGTGCTTGAGCATGTTGAATCCGGAAGATCTCCTATGCCGACGTGCCTTGGAGAAACATTTCGGGGTCTTGACGAGGCAAAAGATGACCGGAAAGCCATCGGGAAGGGCTCTCTGGTACTACTGCAGGTAAAAACACGCTCCGAATAGCCCCCGTGACACAAAACAGCCACCGTGTCACGGTGGGTGTCTGTCGTGACACGGCTAAAACTGCCGTGTCACGAGAATCTGCATACTTTTTTTTTTCTTTACGATTAATTTCCTTTTTTTTTTTGCAGATTTGGTTGATGGAGCGTTTGGAATTATTTGAAGCCCCCGACGATATTGAAAAATATGGCCCTAACGACTTAGTCCGTAGGAAAAAGAATTACTCTGCGAACATGTCGTATGAAGATTGGAAAAATTTCTTTGCAAAGAGGGAATTTTCCATTCGTTGGGTGGTGCCTTGGTGGAGGCTTACTAGGATGGTTGGCACGAATGAAACTCCATATTGACGTGTTCCTAGTATCTCCAAACTGACCTTTTACTGTCCCTCTCGACTGATGCGGCAGTATGGACTTGAACAAGTAATTCCACGCTATAACGATAGTCCTCGTGAAGTATCGTTGCATGAAAGTAACGTTCACAAGTACGAGGCTTATTGGATTGGAAGACCTTCGTGGACCGTTTCTGCAAGTAACCAAGCTCCTCCTCCTTTATCTAGTGCATACAAGGCATGGTTGAATCCTAGAAGTAGGAGGGAACGATTTGGATCACGCAAGTCTGATGTAAAGAGTCGTCTTGGAGATAAGAAAGCTCCCCTTAAAGATCGTCTAGGTCCGAGAACACAAGGAATTGAGTTTAAGACTCCTAAGATGCCAAGAAAGAAGACCTATGTGAAAGGAAAGGGTAAAGAAAGGATGGTGTATAGGGAGAAACAACCGAAAAAGTTCAAGAAAAGTGAAAGGGGTGAAAGTTCGACTAGGGGTGTGACGATTCGGGCTACAAAAGACAAACTAATGGTGAAGGCCGACCTAATTGAGCAAGAGAAGGATGTTCCTAAAGAGAAGAGAGATTAGATCAATAATGCTTTGCGTTTTATGATTTACAATTTTTATTTAAAATAAGGCATATGATGCCAATACTTGTAGTCGTATTTATTTTAATAATAGCTCATTTATTTCAGCCTTAAAATAAAAATTACAATGACTTATATTTATTATTTATTTATCCGAGTCAAGGAGTCGGACGCAATGGAAGAACGAAAATAAAAACTCGAACAATGAATTCGCAACAAATGCGCCAATATTCCAAAAATAAAACGGGAAAACTGGAAGTCCGCCGTGTCACGGTGGAAGGGTCCCGTGACACGGTACAAATTCCCGCGTCACGGCAATTATTTTTTTATTTTTTTTACTGACAGGGAGGTGACGTGGCACGGGACACTGTTCCCGTCAGACGGGATAAATTCCCGTGTCACGGGAAGTTCCCTTTCCCTTTTTTCCTTTCAGGGGCTGACGTGGCACGGGACACTGTTCCCGTCAAACGGGATAAATTCCCGTGTCACGGCATTTTCTCTTTTTTTTTTTTTTTTTTACCGTGACGCAATGATGAACTGACACGGATATTTGATCAACAGAGGGAGGATTTTTTTATTTTAAGGTGGTCGGGCCCCCTTGAGGGGTTGCCTACGTATCCTAAAAAGGAATCAGGCCAAACGTAGCTCTATTGGGTCATGAACCCATGCGACTAGGCATAGAATTTCTTGAGTTGATCCAAGTTGGTTAAATTATGGAAGTCGTTACCGTCCATGTCTACTAATTGTGCTGCTCCGCCATACAGGATGGCTTTAACAATGTACGGGTCTGACCAGTTTGGTCTGAATTTGCCTCTTGGATCTAACACATTTTTACGAAGTGCCTTAAGCCCTAGGTCACCCTCTTTGATGTTCCTGGTCTTGACTTTTTTATTAAAATGTCGTGCCATACGCTGTTGGTAGGTTTGGACATGATGCAAAGCTGTCAAGCGTTTTTCATCAAGCAAGACCAGTTCGTCGTATCTTGCTCTAATCCAGTCGACTTCATCTAGTTGGCTTTCCAATGCGATTCGGAGAGAAGGTATCTCGAGCTCGATTGGTTGTACAGCTTCGACGCCATAGACTAAAGAGAAAGGGGTAGCCCCTGTCGATGTACGAACAGAGGTTCGATAACCCCAAAGGGCGAAATGTAGCTTACTTGGCAAATCCTTATAGTTTTCCGTCATCTTTTCGATGATGGTCTTCACATTTTTATTGGCCGATTCGACTGCTCTGTTCGTTTGTGGTCTGTAAGGTGATGATCGATGATGTTTGATATGATATTTCTGCAACAATTCCGCACATTCGGCTTGGAAATGTGTTCCATTGTCACTGATCATCTCATGTGGTACCCCATAGCGGCATATAATATTTTTCTCAATGAATTTAGCTACATGTTTTGCCGTCAGCTTGGCATATGAGGCTGCCTCGACCCATTTGGTGAAGTAGTCGATTGCTACGAGAATGAATTCATGCCCCCCTTGTCCTGGTGGTGTTATTTTTCCAATGATGTTAATGCCCCAAGTGGAGAAAGGCCATGGAGAAGTATACGTGTAGAGAAGCAAAGGTGGAACATGCTGTAAGTTTGCATAGATTTGACACTTCATACATTTCTTGACGTACTCGTGACAATCTCTCTCCATAGTAGTCCAATAGTAACCTTGACGTTGAATCTTTTGGACTAACATCTTTGCATTCATGTGAGTTCCACATATACCAGCATGAAGGTTTTCCATGGTTTTATGTGCTTCTTTCTTGGCTATACATAAGAGATTCCTTCCTGTTGCAGTTCTCTTGTGGAGTTCTCCCCTGATGAGCACATACTGTGAGGCCAGGAGCCTCAAAGCACGGTGTGCCCTTTTATCAGTATTAGGAGGATATTCTGCTCCTGTCACATAATTAAGGATGTATGTATACCATGGCTCTTCATCTTCTTCCTGTGGTTCTTGTTCATCGTCAAGTGCGTGAACATAAGCTGGTTCATATCTTCTCTCTATGGTCAGTGGCATTCTGATTGTGTCAGCTGGAATTCGCACCATTGATGCTAATTTAGCTAGCGCGTTAGCGAACTGGTTTTCTTCTCTTGGCAAGTATGTATATTCCACTTCATCTAGTTGCTCTGTGAGAGTTTCTAGATGAGCTTGATTTGTAGCGAGACTTTCACTTCTCACTTTCCATCTCTTAGAGATTTGGTTAATGATTAGTGAAGAATCACCATAGATTCTGAGTTTCTTAATTCCCAAGGCGACAACTGTTTCTAACCCCAAAATGCATGCTTCATATTCTGCGGCATTGTTGGTGACATCAAAGTCAGCTTCATGGAAATTGGGATGTGTTCTTCATTGGGTGATACGAGTAAGACTCCTACACCACATCCTTTTTGGTTTGAAGCTCCATCGAAATAGAGCGTCCAACTATCGTCTTCGGTCATGAGTAAATCTTCATCAGGGAAATCGTACTCATCTTCTTCTTTTTCAGCTTCTTCTAGCGGAAAGTCTGCTAAGAAGTCAGAAACTGCAGAACCTTTGATGGCTTTTTGTGGCACAAATCTCAAGTCAAACTGAGCCAGATTGACTATCCACCTTGATAATCTGCCGTTGAGTGTTGCTTTCTCAAACAAATATTTGAGAGGATCCATCTTGGACACGACATGCACTGTATGAGTGAGCATGTAATGTCTTAGTTTTTGTGCGGCCCATACAAGTGCGAGACACAACTTCTCGAGTGGCGTGTATCGCGTCTCATATCCTTGGAGTTTCTTGCTCAAGTAATGGATTGCATTCTCCTTGCTTTCGATTTCTTGTGCTAGCATTGCCCCCATCGTTTCTCTTGTGACCGTAAGGTAGAGTCGAAGAGGAAAGTCAGGTATTGTTGGCGCTAGCACGGGTGGGTTTGCCAAATACTCTTTGATTTTGTCGAAAGCATTTTGGCAATCATCATCCCATGTGACTGGGACATTATTCTTAAGCCTCTTGAATATAGGTTCACATATCGCTGTGAGCTTTGAGATGAACCTACTTATATACTGCAATCTTCCAATGAAGCCTCAAATCTCCTTCTCATTTTTGGGTGGTGGCATGGCCATGATTGCTTTTACTTTTGAAGGATCTATTTCAATCCCTCGAGAACTAAGTAATTTGCCTGACGTGACTCCGAATGCACATTTTGCAGGATTTAATCTCATGTTGTACTTACGAAGTCTTTCAAAAAATTTGCGAAGTGCGACGATATGGCCTGGGCGATCTTTAGACTTGACAATCATATCATCGACATAGACCTCCACCTCTTTGTGCATCATGTCATGTAACAATGTTGTAGCTGCTCTTTGGTAGGTGGCACCCGCGTTTTTCAACCCGAATGGCATACCGTATAGCAATATGTGCCCCATTGTGTGATGAATGTGGTTTTCTCCATGTCTTCTTCGGCCATCAATACCTGATTATATCCGGCGTAACCATCCATGAATGACAGGAGTGCATGGTTTGCTGTATTATCGACCAGAATGTCAATGTGAGGTAGAGGGAACCCATCTTTTGGGCTTGCTTTATTGAGATCCCTGTAATCAACACACATTCTAACCCTTCCATCCTTCTTTGGAACTGGAACCACATTTGCTATCCATTCCGGATACTTGGATACTCTGATGAAACCTGCGGCCAATTGCTTCCTGATTTCTTCCTTGATTTTGAGAGCCACATCTGGTTTCATTCGGCGCAGCTTTTGTTTGACAGGCTTCATACCTGGAATGAGTGGTATCGTATGTTGAGCTATATCCCTGTCAATTCCTGGCATATCTTGGTATGACCAAGCAAATACATCAACAAATTCACTAAACAAGTTAATTAGCTCTTTGCGTTCATCTTGACTTAGTGTTAATCCAATTTTTACTTCTTTAATAGTCGTATCATTGGAAATGTTAACTGTTTCTGTATCTTCAATAACTGTTGTTTTATTTTCGTGTTCTTCCATTGCTTTTATTATTTCTTTGTCATTTTTATCATTAGCAAAGCAATAATGATCAGGGCTAGGGGAATGGCACACATCGTAAGCAAAGGTACTCATTTCATTGAATTCATTGGCTAATACATCAAGAGAGACAAGGTCGGCTGCGACCTCACCAGAATTATTAGGACTAAGAAGAGAGGACTCAACAAGAGACTCAGGGTTGAACTCTATAGTAGAAAGAGGGTCGGCCTCAGACTCTAAGGACTCATCTACAGACTTAGACTCGGACTCGGACTCGGACTCGGACTCGGACCCAGACGATTCAGACTCATCAAACATAGGACCCTCGCCAGTGGTTATTTCCATCTTATCTCCACTCGACGTAGTGATCCTCAATGTCTTGCGCCATCCCCTTGAAATGTTGTCAGCTTGGACAATTAATTCGGAGGGGTCAAAATCCTTGTTTGCTATGACAGCTTGAACGAGCTCAGAGTTATTATTGCAGACCGGCTTGGATTCATATTTCTCCATTCCAAAAAGAAGGTTGATTCCCAGATCATCAGAGTTCAGGCTAGCTGACTTCTCGGCTGTGGAGAGCTCTTCATCGATGAATCCACAATCGAGGAACACCTCGAATCCCGGTTCACGGATCCCATTATGGACAAATGGTTCAGGGAATTCATAGCATGGGAAGTCTTCCCCTTATTTGATGTACTGGCCATTGAGGGTGAACGGATATAGATCCATGGCCATTTCCGTCTACGTGATTCGAGCGTTGTTGCGAGCTTTCATTTTCAATGCAGCTTGTTTCATATCTTCTTTTGTTGGATCGAATCCCAAGCCAAAAGTATCCTTCTTGAGCGCACCAGGATGGCCCCAAGATTTAGCCATTTTCTTCTTGAGCCCAAGGGTCATTCCAGGGAAGTGACCTTGCTTCTTCAGAATGGCGTTGATACTGGTGTTTGAATAGGGATCAAAGTCGAGATGGCCCTTTTCCTCTTCTTCGATCACAAGAACATCATCTAGTGAAAACCCCCAAAGATCTTCATCTTCTTCGTCATGTTCAACATGGACGATAGGAGTATCAATAACTTGAATGCGCATAGGAGAAGCACCGATAGTAATCGGAACCCCTCCAACTATGGCTTTCATTTTCTGGTGGAGCGATGGCGGAATCGCCTTTAGCTCATGAAGCCAAGGGCGTCCTAACAACAGATTGAAAGAGGCCTTAATGTCCACCACCTGAAACTTGGTGCAACGTTCAATGGCCCCAGTAGTTATATTCAATATGATAGTACCCACGGCTTGACGGCGAGTATTATCGTAAGCTCGAATCCCTTGAGTGGAGGGAGTCAATTCTTCATTCTTTATGCCCAACTTCTTTGCAGTACGGAGTGGGCACACATTGATTGCAGAGCCATTATCAACCAGGCTCATAGGAACATTCATCTGCCTACACACTATAGTGAGGTGTAAGGCCTTATTATGTTGGTCCCCTTCCGGGGGTAGATCCTTATCAGAAAAAGAAATCAGATTGCTGGTACTCGGCAGCTTTGTAGTGAGAAAGTTGACCAATCCTTGAGGAGTCATGTCATCATCAACTCCTATTTTCACCAGAGAATTCATCACAGCCTTTCGATGCTCGTAGGAAGTGGCCAAAAGCTTCCATACATTCATTTCCACCTTGGTCTTTTGCAGTTGTTTGACCACATCGCTATTCACAGGGTCGATGGGATCAACTATCGGATGTGGTTGTGGTGGAGGTGGAGGTGGGTTAGCTTGTTGCACCCGTCCACTTCTGGTGAGAACCTTGACCTCAAGGTCCCCCTAAACATCTTCACTGGTGCCGAGAGATGAACAGGCTATGTCTTTGAGATAGACATCTTCATCATCACTATCCCAGATCCCGTTCACTTCTTCAGTGCTTGAGATAAATACAACTTCCGGCAGAGGTTCATTCACAGGTTGAATGAGTATTGACGGATTAAAGGAGACTTCAACTCCCATGATAGCCAAAGCATCAGAAAGAGGACATGTTTGAATATTAGGCTTCTTGCCCCCTGGAGGGACAGGAAGTTGGTTAGCATCAATCAGATCTTGGATTGCATCTTTCAGCCTCCAACACTTCTCAGTGTTATGACCCTTGCCTTGATGATACTTGCAATAAGCATTGGGTTCATAGCTAGCGGTCCTATTCTCAGGTCGAGGTTCTGGAAATGGTCTGATTGGCATAATCAGTCCCTGACCATGAAGACGGTCATAAGAAGCATCATAAGTCATTCCCAAAGGCGTATAAACCCTCCTTTTCCTTTGGAATCTTTGAGGAGGAGCATTAAGGGCTAGCACATCTTTGATGTTGATATTGTTGGTAGCATTATTGGGCTTAGAAGACGAAGAAGAAGGAGTGTCGTTCTTCTTGTTTTTCCAAGTACTGTTGTTATTGTTGCTACCAACAGACTTCATCAGTTCATCTTCGATATTGATTCCAATATCATATACAGCGTTAAAGGACTTAAAGGCAGAAACTTCAAGTGTTGCTTGTATTTATGAGTCAGATTGGCAATGAACAAGCGAACCATTTCTTTCTCCTTGGGAGGATCCACCAGGAGCGCAGCTGTTTCTCTCCACCTGCTTAAGTAAGTGGTGAAGCCTTCATTCTCTTTCTGTTTGAGAATGGAGAGTTCACGTTCAGAAGTCTTGGCTTGGATTTTACACTTGTCCCGATTCATAAAGATTTCAGCAACATCCTCCCAGGTCGCGACATGCTTGGATTCCAAAGAATAGAACCACTGTTGACAGGCATGCTCTAAGGAAAGAGGAAACACCATAGGGAAGAGTGTCACATCTACTCCCTTAAGAGCCATAGTTGCAGAAAAAGCCTTCAAATGGAAAAGCGGATTATCAGTAGGCTTGAATTTGGGAATGTCAGCAGTGGAAAACTTCTCAGGATGCTTCTCTCTTATGGACGAAGAGGTGACAGGCTGTTCCACATAAGTGAACTCTTCAGAAATCTTGCTCATCTGTTCCTTGATCTTGTCCATTGCAGCAGTAGTGACATTGTTTTGATTATCTCGCTCTACAGTGCTGACTCTAGTGGTGAGTGTCTACATCATGTCAGACAATCTTTCGATTGTCCTGTTGAGGTTCTCAATGTCTTCCTTAGTGGCCATTGGTTGAAAGTAGATCGGAGACGGATCTTGTGGAGATGATTGAGGTGGTCTCCTTGTACGCCTCTTTGGTATAAGAGGTTGTTGAGGTATGGACTCGAACCGCAATAATCTACCCTTGCTTCTTGCCCAAGCGTTGTGCCACCGAAACAAACACACCTTTAATGACCAAACTTAACCTTAACCTATCCGGATTAAAAAAAAGATTTTTTTTTAAATCTATAATTTTGAAACTCTACTTATTTTTTTTTAAAAAAAAAAAGAACATGGGAGGATACCATCCGACTTACTCCGAAAAAAACGACACAAAAACGAGACTTCCCTAAAATACGGTCAAAAAAAGGTGCACGACTAAAAAAAAAGTGTGAATCACGATATGTAAGTGACTAAGTGAGGTTATAGACGCGTGTTTTGACCGTATAGCTAGACACGACACAAAACTGGACACAGCATTCGCACAAAAATCGAGAAAAAGACAGACAGGACACTTTCCTGGGCACCGTGTCACGGTGCAGACTGTCGTGACACGGTGCAGTCTACCGTCAGACGGTAGACTTTCCCGTGTCACGGCACTGTTCACCGTGACACGGCAGAACATGCCGTGACACGGTGTGCAGTTCTAGGTCAGTTTTGTGATTTTTTCAGATTTTAATCGATTTTAAGTCTGTACTAATTACTATGTGAGAATAAAAACCCTCGGTCATGGATTAAACAAAAAGAGCAAACACATGAGGGTTAGCACCAAACAGTCACATAGCATTTAGGCACGATGATGTAAAAAAAAAGTTCGCAACCTAGAGTCGAGATCTATGTTCAACTATTGGTCAAGCTTTGGGTGTCAAAAGGGTACCATGGTTAAGAGTTTGGACGCGTTAGCAAGGCAGCCTCCCTTGAGGGTGTATGCCAACGGGCGGCTCCGCGAGTTCGTGATGAAATCGAACTCGACTCCATGGGTTGGGTGGATTTAATAACTCGGATGAACCCTTATTGCCATGAGCGTTTTTGGGTCGATAGAGCTTAAATTCCCCGGGGCTAAGACGCATGTAGAACACATACGTTTTTTCAGAAAAATCGAAGGAAGTCGACTGTGAGAAAAGAAAATAAGCCACCGGACTGATTTTAGGTCTGCCGTGACACGACAAAAATTCCCGTGTCACGGTACTGTTTTTCTTCGTGCGCAACCAAGTTATCCAATTTTTCCTACGGGACAGACCTGAATGCGATGTTAAAACGTCTATGCATATGCAAAAATGCCAAATTAATCACAGGAATATTTTTTCAAGAATATTTCAAGTCTCATCCACTCATCTTAATTAAATACCGATCACTCAAATCGATAAATAATTAAGAATCCTCCCCAGTGGAGTCGCCAAATTGTAGGCGTCGTTCGAAGTGCGCCTACTTTAAAAGCATGTTGTGAATATGCTTGGCACTCATAGGAAGTGGGAATTGACATATACGATTAGGGACAAAAAAGTAGGGAGCCACCAACAAGTTTTTAAGGAACTTGTAAACCGTTTACGGATCATAAAAGACAACCATAATTAAGGGACAACGATAGGCAACAATAATTGACCCATGAAGGTTACACCTCATTCATAATCCATGAGATTACTAACTCCATATGGTTCGGAACCACAAAAGGAGGATCGGGGATGATGGTACGAAGTGAGTCATGGAGTCACATTCGCCCGTATTGGCCTCTACTCGATTCTTATATTGAAAAGCATTCATGTGATCTCAAAGGCATACAAACAAAATATTCAATTCGCTCCAAACTATTATTTAGCTAAATTGGTTTAAAATTAATGCACACATAATTCTAAATATTTGGTGATCACTTCAATTAATAATAAGATTAAAAAGGATCCTAAACCGGTTGTCCAAATTATCTTATTAGTCGTGATTTTCAATTACATATTCCCTTTAAACATGCAATATGGTGATCAAAATATAATAGAATCAATATTAATATAAAAACCAATTTAATCATAATTCCAACAACATAAAAATCATTAGAAAAATAATAATAATAATAATAATAATAATAAAAAGAGCATGATCCTTACTTTGATTTTGTTTGTTTGCAACTACAAAATAATAAACGAGTTAGTAACTTCAAGGAAATAATAAAACAATAATTAAATTAAATTAAATTAAATAAGGTTGATTTTGGGGCCAAACCCTCAAAGGATTCTACCTTTCACGCCTTGTCTTAAGGACAGAACCTCGAGTAAAATATGGACTCCTTTGAGTGCTTGAAGAAGGAATTTTGAAGTGAAAAGAGGTAGGCTAGTGTTTAGGTTAATAGCATAGAAGAGAGAAAAATAAGAATAATCAAATTCTCGTCGCCCCGTACATCAGAAATGAGGGGGTATTTATAGGGAAAATGTGCTGAGGGAGCACACGGAACCCTAAAATGATAAAAACCCTAAAAAAGTATCCCGTGACACGGTCAGACTGTACCGTCAGACGGTACACTTTCCCGTGACACGGTACAGTTTTGGAGTGACGCGGGAAATTTTCAGAAAACGAAATGAAAAACGCGTTAAGGGTTTACGCGGAAAGGACACGGAGCATCCCGCGTCACGGCAGACCTCCCGTGTCACGGGAAGTCCCACCGTCAGACGAAAGTGGTTCCCGTGACACGGTCAAACTGTACCGTGACACGGTCACCTCCAGTCCATTTTTCCGTCTAAATTCATTTTTAACCCTAATTTCTTTCAGCTTTTTAAGTGCCGATTGATAATTTCGGGCTTTTTTCTGACTTTTATTATTCAGGCTAAAATAAGAAAATAATAAAATAAAAATAAATAAAATGTTTGGGCCAAAAATAAATAATAATATAATAAAAAGGTTTGGGCTTAAAATTAATTGGGCTGAAATTAAAACTATGCTTTTACCAAACATCAAGACTAATCCATAGACCTTTCAAAAATATGAATTTAATAAAATACGATTTTTTAAGCACTCTCGGGATTAAATACTAAACCCGACCGATAGAGGCGGTGAAAGGTTATTTATCATCGGGTTTGGTTTTGAGGAGACATTTTTAGGTGTCTACACCAATATATATTGAACTAGGTTACCGAACATATATTAAACTAATATTATTTAATAAAACAAAAATATGTTGAATGCATCTAATTAATAAAATAAAAATATATTAACATCAATAAAATAGCTTAATGTTTATAAAAAAAATATAAGTATTAAACGCTAAAAATGAAAATAAATCAAAAAATTATTATGATTTGTATTTTATATTAGGAAGTATGCATATAAGTGGGTACACGACATCGGAATCGGTACCCGAAGGAAGTGTGGAACCAATTCCAATTCCTAAATTTTAGGACCCTGTTGTACCGGTTCTAATTTCAAATCAGAATTTTAGGACCCGTCCCAATCAATTCCAGATCCTAAAATTTTGACCGGGTATCCGATTTGCTCATCTATACTAAGGGTTTGTTTTGATTTAATATAGTGAACTGAGCTGAACTAAACTATTTATGAGAAAAGCAAATTAAAAATTGATCTAACATAAATTAAAATTAAGTCGAAGAGAATAGGTCCTAGGCCAAAATGGCGCATCACGTGAGCCTACACAACGGCCCGTGCGTTCGTTTCCTTCTTTACCTCTGGATCCTTTCTTACCTCCTTTCCTTTTGTAAAAAAGCGCTCCACCCAAACTACCTTATTACAGTTGCAGACTTCATTCTCCAATGGTGATGACAACCACCCACGCTTTCTGCGCCATTTCTTCTCTCAAAGCATTTCGACATTCTCACTCCAATTCCCCCAAATTTTCTCTTTCTTCAAATTACTGGACCTCACTCAATTCTCATCCCCAATTTCCAATTTCAAACCCTAATTCCAATTTTCTACCACCACCATTGTCATTGTCTTCGTCATCAATGGCTTCCACTGTTCGAGCAATCTCTTCCTCCGCCTCCGTTGGTGAGCTCCCCTTTCAATTATTGTTCTGAATTCGACAATTTGCTGGAAATTAAGAAGTTTCAATTAATTGACACTTTAATGTTAATCAGGAACATCATCATCATCGTCTGTGGTAGTTGGTGAGAATGATTTGTTAATCGTCGGACCTGGTGTTCTTGGTCGCTTGGTAGCTCAACAATGGAGTCAGGTATAATCGCCATTTCTATTGCATTCTTACCTCGTATTTGTTTCTTATGTAAAATATTTACTCTAATTTCTCAAGAACTGATTAAGGCAAATTAATACTTTGTATGTGAATTGTGGTATATTTTGGCTTGATTCAACAATACTTTGGTAGCGAATTGTGTACACTACACAAACTTGTAGTGGGCTACTGGCATATTTGATGACAGTTTTAGTAACTATGTTTATTTAATCACATATGATTCCTGGATAATAGATGTTCATCTTGCTGGATTCTGAATTGTAAAGGTACAAAAATTACTTAGAATTTATGGCCATAACCCTTAACGCCCGTTTGGTAAGTGATAGTAAACATTGGTAATGATTTTTCGCCTTAAATTGTCTCCACATATTTCCATTGCCATTTGGGGTGATATTGGGTAGTTTTGGGCATTTAGCTACGAAAACAAAAGTTTGGGGATGATACTGCATTTCCATGGATATAAGGATGTCATTTATCATGTCAAATACTCTTAAATTCATTCCCGTAACCAATTTCTGTTACCTACTACCAAAGAAGCCATTGCTTCCAAAAACAAATCACAATTGTATACCAATCCAAGACAAAAATAAAGGACGTGATAAAATTGAGGCATAGGAAAGTTAGGTAGCTATTTCTGGAGATTAAGCTACCCAAGGATTTTTCAAGAAGAAAGCTACTGCTGTGAGAAGAGTATATTTTATATTTATAAGGTTTATCGGAGACTGGTGTAATCTTGTACACTAGTTTCAGACTTTGGATTATCGGCATTTTAGACTTATTATTGTTTAAAAAGGAAAACTTTGGATTATTCAAGGTTGTTTTTCCCTTTAATATTGAATAAATGATATTTTGGTTACTTTATATCAAATCCTTGCATGTGCTTGTGAAAATTTGACTCTTATTTTTTGGTACTGTAGTTAATTGTTTGGTTTTTCATTTTGGCAAGATATTGTTATAAGATAAGTGTTCATAGGAATGATGAATGACAATTCAAAGTTATTGTGTTTTCGATATCCATTTATAGAAGAGGAAAATTCTGATACAAGTGGTCATTATGGTGTCTAGGATCATCCAGGATGTCAAATCTACGGGAAGACTGCAACTACAGATCATCATGATGAATTGATGAATATTGGAATAACTCCTTCAGTGAAGGGAGCTATGCTACCCTGTCAGTTTCCGTATGTTATTTTTTGTGCTCCTCCATCAAAGAGTCCAGATTATGCAGGCGATGTTAGGTAAGTGTGTACACCTTGAATTTCAACATCCTATTCTATGATGAAGTGATTGTCTCATAATGAAATCTATGTCAAACCTAAATCTAAGGACATCAGCAAAGGATATAATGTCAAAGACTAAAAAGAGTGAAGATAAACAGGACGAAATTGGATCTGGCTTTAATGCTAGGCTTAATCTACTTGAGGTGAGATAAAATTGGATCAAATCTAATTTTTAAGATCGTATCCTGTATTATAAATAATTAACATAGTCTACTTGTCTGCTGCCTTGCAGCCCTAAAACACAAACCATCCTATAACCAAATATTTTGTCATGCCAGATTACCAGCACAAACATAATACATGTACAATCAGTTGCATCAAGTGAATGCCTGTGAACAATCAAGTCCCATATGTCGTTATTGAACATGTTGCACTATTGAACATCTTGACCTTCAATCCAGACCTAACAGAATAACATAATTCCTGTAAAGTTTCCAGCTTGTGTATGTTGCTCTATTGAACATCTTGAGTCTTGAGTTCTTGACCCACACTCTGCACAGGTAATCATACGACCCAATATGCTCTCATTAAGTGATTCCCTAGGATGAGTAGGATCTAAGGCATTAATGTTACTGTGTTTTGATTAGCAAATTTTATGTTCATCATGGGCCAACTCTTTCCATTACTAAATAACTTTTTTTTTCTTTGTTTCTTTTTACTTGTTGATATGCTGAAGTAAATGAATTTACAACTACCTGAACCTTATATAATTGCTGTGCCAATTGTTTCCATGGCATTGCAAGCAGGGAAGCGGCATCAAGCTGGAATGGCAAAGGATCATTTGTTTTCACTTCAAGCTCTGGACTAGTTGACTGTACTGACAATGGGGATTGTGATGAGGTGTTATATCTCTTGTACTACATTGCTGTTATCATCATATGAGCTAATTTTTCTATGTCAAGATTTGTTGTTGAGATATATGACTCTTATCTAATCTCTTTTTTTAAAGGAAAATACCTCTACATACCATTTGCATATTGATCCAGAACTATGTATTCATATACATCAAGATAGCCATGTTTTTCGTATCATATTTTTTTTTCAACAATGCTTTCCCAGCTGTCCCCATGGATTATTCTTTCCCGTTTACATCATTCCAGTACATTTCTTGAGTGAAGCAAATTCCTCAACGTGGATTGATGGAAGAACACAGCCGTTTAGACTTGTGTTAATTGCCTAAAATGCAACAAGACTTTCTTCAAATTATTCAATATAGTCCCATTTCATTAGAGAATGTTGGCCCAGGCCTCAGCTAACAATAGCGACTGGAATATATTTGTCCATTTCTTGCAGTTTTTATATGTCATTAGATTTAGCTCTCGGATTTTTGAACATTTCAATTTTCTTGCATTTAGGTACCTTTCATATTTCTGATTTTAACGGAGTCTCTTTTTTTCTTGATGGTTTTACAGGAAACCCCTACTGTACCAATGGGAAAGAGCCCTAGAACAGACGTCCTTCTAAAAGCAGAGAACGTTGTTCTAGATAATGGTGGTTGTATTCTTCGATTGGCAGGACTCTATATATCCTTTATCAATTTCCTTTTATAGATCTGCTGATTTGCATTTCTAATTTTAAGTATATAATAATTTAAGTTGTTTATAGCCTCAACTCTTAATACAAAGCTGATAGAGGTGCTCACACTTATTGGTTGAAGCAAGGAAAGAGTGATCTTCGTCCAGATCACTTTGTCAACCTTATTCACTATGAAGTAAAACCTTTAACTCGTGATAACTTCTGCTTTTTTCAATCATGCTATCATCATAGTTTAGTGATTACTTTTTTGATGCATGGTTACATTAAATTTTGAATATCATAGGATTCTTATTTTTTAACTTTATCGATCATCGTCTATCAATTGAAGGTTCATGCTTTTTGGCATACTGACATTTTGTATGCGACATGAGATGTATTTTAAACACTTATAGGTGCAAGTGCCACTTTATACTGTATTTTGCTTTGGTACCCCTTGCTCACTTCACACTTTTTTTTTTGGTAATTTCCTGTTAGGATGCTGCATCACTAGCAATTGCAATCTTGAAAAAGAATTTACGTGCGAGGGTCTTCCTAGGTTGTGACAATCATCCTTTGTCAAGGTATTCTCCTTATCTTGGATCATCGTAGCATTCTGCTGTACTGATCTATGATTCAGTTGTTTTCTTTTCCTATTCTTGTGAATTTACCATTCTATACTGTGCAGGCAAGAAATTATGGACCTGGTTATTCAGAGTGGAAAATTCAGTGGGAGGTTTGAGGGTTTTACAGGTAATGGGACTTGGGACAACAAGCTTCAATGGTTGATGTCTAAAACTAATACAGTAAATTGCAAAAATAATATTTCCCCAATAAAGTCTATACAAGTAGCTATCTTCGTCTCACCAACTGAAAGAGATTGTATCAAATCAGAACGTTTATTTCCTCTTTGCTTCTTTAGATTTGTGAAAATCAGATTTGGTTGTTTATTGACTCCCCCCCCCCCCCCCCTCTTAACTACCGATTAAGGTGGCAGCTTCAGTTGCCTCTTAGCAATTATGCACTCTGGAAAGCCTTGTTTAACTAGTATCTGGAATTTCTTGTCTCAGGTGCAAACGATTCACTTGGTAAAAGATTGAACAACTCTAAAACTCGTGCTGAAATTGGCTGGGAGCCAAAATACCCGAGCTTCGCTGAATTTCTTAAAGTAATGTAAATGTCACCAAATGACCAGAGATGATTACACAAATATGAAGCAGCTTCGTTTCCCTCACTTGATCACCATTTCTTGCTGACTGGCTCCCTTCTCTTTTTTCATTTTGCTTGGCTCTGAATGTGGTCATAGCACTGTTTTGATCTCATATTTTGGTGTTAAAAGTGAGTTTTTGGGGGTTGGTAGATAGGATTTCTGATGTAGTAAAAAACAAGTTGATTTTTGGAAGGGAAAAAAAAAAAAAAAAAAAAAAAAAAGCTACAGAAGTGTTTAAATTTGTTGGCATTCATGTATTGGACTTGATTTATGCGACTTGTTTCAGTATGACTAATGCTTTCATTTGCATACCAAGAAAAAGACTAATGCTTTCATAGTTTCAAACAGATGAGTTAGGTAATATAGCTAACCGTGAATTTAAGGTGCTTAAGTTATAGGAAGCCTACAACTTTCACTCTTGTTAGCCAGTATTAAATTGGGTTAGAACCCTTGCAAGAGTTTAAGACTTCTGCCGGAAATGATTTACTCACCTAAAAGTGATTTTGGGAAACCTTTCAGTGAGACGAGTACAAAAAGTTGTGCTCTCACAATAAGTGTATCAAAATCAGCTCTTTCACCCAAATACATTGCTTGATAAATGAATAAATTATCAATGGTAGAAATCAGTGAAAATAACCGCAGATTAATTTAAAGATTGAAACTTACTTATACAGATAGAATTTGATTGTGACTAAATAGCCTAACCAAATTTGTAAAATAAAACAAGGGTATTATCAAATTGTCTGTACTTGGAATTAAATCTAGTAAACCAATCATTAAAAAGTTTGGCATTATATACGGCAGGCTTTATCGAGTATCTGCTCATGCAATAAAGGCCTTTTGTGCAGCAGAAGCCTCCACGATGATCCATGGTCCCCTACTCTCTTGGAGCGCCTAATCATTTTTATCTTTGCCAAGAGGCCTTACACTACAAGGGTATTTTACACTTGCAATACTAGTCTGTTTTCAACTTGTCACATTTTGTATGTTTGATAAACAATTCTACTGTAAATTATAATCTTAGTTATTCTAGACTGCCTTCAAACAAAACGTATGAAGAATTTGTAACAAGCCGACATCATGGCATGTACGCGACATGTGCTCATCGAGTCATTGTGTGTCATACTAAGTCGTACATGCATTGGGCATATTGTATCGGGTGTACAATAGATGCTTTGGGCGTAGACTTGAGCTTAACGTAAAATAAAATTGAAATAATTGACAGCAAGATAGAAGCAAGTACTCATCAACAATAGAGCATACGTGTGATATGTCTTGTTTGACTTAAAATACTCTGTAGCAAGAGAATATATGTTAGTTTCATCATTTATGACATGATAGAGATCAGAAGAAAAAGCATACTTCTACATTTTCCCTTTTTGTTTTTGAAATGGTTCTATTTTTCCCTTAAGCATCTAATCTAATCTTCCTAAATTACAAGAAATAATTCAATAACGTAACTATCATTAATGACTCTACTAGAAAACTCCACCAAAACCCTTCAATTTTACAGCTTGACAGTCCCAAAGAGGATATAATATCCGGATTTAAGCTGTTAGATGCAGTTGTTGAAGGGATCCAAGCTGCATGTTGTCGTAGAACATTACCATTCTCACTACTCAACTCGTATTTCATAGTCGTGTTTACAAAGATGTCCTCCGACTTACAAGGTTTCACACCAATCGGACTATGCCTGGTTGACATTAGCCCACTCGTGTAACATAGACTTGGGTTATTCCAAGCCCCAAATCTCCTCCCTAGTCTTTGATAAAAGACCTCAGAAAATTTCAGCTCCCCAGTCAGATTATTCCCATTAACATAAACTGCACTTACACCAGACATATTTGCAATTTCTGAAGGCAGATAACCTGTAAGATGGTTGTTACCAAGGCCCACATATCTCAGCTTCTTCAACTTTATCATAGACTTAGGAAATTCACCTGACAAACCCAAATTTGAGAGGTCCAAAATCATTAAATTTTGCAACTTCTGCCAATCAATTTTACTAATTTCACCTCCTATTGGATTATCAGATAACACTAATTCTTGTAATGACTCCAATTCTTCAACTGATTTTGTCAATCCACCAGTAATATTGTTGCCTCTTAGATCCAACAGAGTTAAATTCTTCATATTGCCAATATTACTAGGAATATCACCCATCAACAAATTGTTGCTTAAATCCAGCTTTAAGAGTGAATTTAGGTACCCAATTGAGGTAGGAAGGTACCCAGATAATGAATTCCTGCTCATATCAAGGATCAAGAGCTCCTTCAGACTGCCAATAGTCTCAGGAATTCGGCCCGTAAAGTTGTTCCCAGAAAGGACTAGTCTCTTCAAATGCACCAAGTTGCCTATATCTGTTGGCAATGTTCCAGTAATTCCATTTTCGATCAACACCAAGGATTGCAGCTGTTGGAGATCACTAAAAACAGTAGGCAGTGATCCAATAAGGCTAGGATTCGAGCGAAATTCCAAGGTTTCTAGTCTTGTAGCCAACTTCTCCCAGTTGTTAGTAGGTAAGGTGATCAAATTTTGAGGAGAAATGAAACAATTGTAAAAAGATAGAGATTTTAGATACTTAAGTTCAAAAATTTGTGGTCTAAATTCAGGGTTTTTGGTACATGTAAGAGAATTGTCATGAAGAGGTCCAATACTCAGATCAGTAACATACCAAAATTCATTGATGAGATCACATGAAACACCCTGCAGAATAGAATATCAGAAAAATGTTACCAAAAAAAGTGGATATTTTTGAAATTATTTCAACATTACCATATTTGTGTAGCAAGTTCAATAATGTAAAATTTTAAATGTAACCACCACAAGAAATTGACATGTTTCACAAGAATAGAATAAAAATTAAAAATCACCTTTAACTGTATAATGAACCAAAGTTTGGAAATTTGCATGAACAAAGTAATGGATTTTTTTGAGTTTCAAACTTAGTAAAGTTGGAAACTTTTGAAAAATAGCAAATTTTTTACTTCTTTTTCAAAGATATGAAATAATCATTGCACAATATAACACCCAAATGATGAAAAAAAATTCATCTTTTTTATGATGATGAGTTTGTACCTTAGAAACAAAATTGGCATAAGAGACTTAACAAAAGAAATAGAAAGTAGGGACTCAAATTATATGAACAAAATTGGAAAATGAAAAAAGCATAATCAAGGATGCAACTACATGTTAGTGTTACAAACATTGCACATGCGGGCATCCATAAACCTTATAATTGGGGTGGTTATTTATTGCCCCTTGTGCATGTCACTATTCTTATGCATGTCACTATTCTTGTGTTACTCAATATCCTAAGTTCCTAACCACTTATTAAAACCCTATTTCTATGAAAAATCAAATTTTGAAATGAATTAAGTTGGATTTACTGCGTAGGTAGAAGGTACTAATCCGAACTTGTTTGATTAGGAAGAGGTTATTAGACAAAAGTCGATAAAATTAATGCTAATTAGGGGCTACCCCTCTAATCCTCCATCGATATTGAACTCGTCACGTTATTAGTGAATAAACACTATCAACTTGATAATTAATTTCGGATAGAGTAGTATCCCTAATAATATTTGCAAACTCCTAGACACTTTGGGGCTATGAGATAATATTAAAAGTTTGATACTCTATGTTACAATATTTTTGATCATTTACAGGAGGAACAAATATTTTCTCTTTTAGTGTTCAACAAATTTTAATAATATTCCAAAATGTGAAAAATTAAGTGAACATAGAAGGTTCACCAAAAAAGAAGGTTCACCAAAAACTGTACAAGATACTAGTCAAGATTAAAGAACAAGCTTTCATAAAACTTCCACACAATATATTGGTATATTTGGTAAAGCCCAAAAAATTACTCAAATTAGTGAACAAACAACAGTGTTTTATCATTCTAACTCCATTAATATACAAAAACCAATAAAAATGTATCACAATACACATAAAATCAAGAAATAATAGCAAGATATGACAACATTGAAGTACATACATATATTTAGTAGGTAAAAGTACATTATACTCTTCCAAAAAAAAATTAATAAATATGATGATAATGCTATAAAATACATTAAATATATAAGAAAATAATACCTGAATAGGAGTCCAACCACAAGGATCAGGATAAAGATCTGAACCATTCCATGAATTACCCACAAAACCTTGAATTGCATTGTAAAGTGCTTCTTTCTCTGTTTTCTCCATTATTGCTTCTTCATCCCCTGTTTCTTCTCCATTGCACCACTCACTTTCCATGGAAAATATGAGGAGGGAGAAAATCACAAACCATAATTTTCTCAACAAAAAATTCATAATTTTTTTTATTTACTAAAACCCAGCAAAATTATGGATTGAAAAGTAAAAAAGAAACAAATTTCCTCTGTTTTTTTTAATAATTTGAGACCTATTTTGGTGCAAAATTAGAAAAACCCACATGGGAATTGAATAAAGATAACATTTTTATGAAATGAAATGGGAGAATAACTCACTGGAGAAAGAAAAATGCATATAATATGGTTATTATTGAATAAAATGAGGGAGGAAAAAAAAAAACAGAAATTCAGAAAACAGAGGAAGAAAAAACAGAGGATGTTTCACAAAAAGATGTACTCAACTAGAAAAGGCACTGAAGTGTAAGGAAGAAGAAGGCTAAAAAGCAAAGAGAAGAAATAATGCACAGTTTTCAAAGGATGAAAATGAAATTATAGCAAATAAATGATAATTACTTTGTAATAAAAAGGGGATAATTAATAGGGTAAAAGAGGGGGTTGGGGCTATGAAAATGAAAGAAATGTGGTTTTTGAGAAATGGAAAATAAACTTTAAAAGTGTACTACAGTGTTGTTGTTTTCTTTAGGGCAGACTTGTGATCTTGTTTCAGAATGCCTATATATCTCTTCATTTATGTTTTGTTACTATTCCCCCAAGGAAATTAATTGGTGGGAGGAGAGAGAATGTGAACTAATTGTCTAATTTGTACGAGAATAGTTAGTATGAGTAATTATTTTGTTGACTAGGGTATAGTGGTGGTTCTCTTGCAAAGTTATGACTTAAAAGTAAATAATTTAAGGTTTACACCTAAAAGTAAGTGTGTTTTAAAACTATAACTCTTATTCGTATTAAATAAAGAGTAACACTGATCGACACGTAATTTTGTGATTCAAGAGAAAGAGAGGAATTAAGGCTATTAAGCTTCTACAAGTATTTTTATACCAGTATAAAATATAACCAACTTCTACCTTGTCCTCTATGATGTAGTAGAAGTATTACGGATGATATTTCATTGGATTTCTAAGCTTGATGTAAGTTGATTATTTTAGTAGAATGAGCTTTATACTTTATTTCAATTTGTAGAATGGGATTTTACAAGACAATGTATACTTTCTACCCAATAATGTTCGACCTAGTGATAAGCATTTGATCTCATGACTTAAAAATATATACATAGTACTTTCATGTAATCAAATTCCACCATTGACTTTTTTTAGGAGTAAAATCGGAGTTCATTAGATTGTCAATTTGGTAAAATCTTTCTCCTTTTACAACATTAAAAGTACATAAAGTTAAGTTCCTACCATTTTAGCAATAAGTATTATACAGTTGTATAAAATTGTACACAAAAGAGTAATTACTAATTAGATTTACATTAAAGCAAATTTAATTGTATTAGGGGGAGTAGGGAGGTGGTGAGGGGACCAATGGACCACTTGGTTTGTTTGCCATGCAAAAACAAGGAGATAGATGCAAATGTAGTTATTAGATCAAACACAGGACAAAGGAGGGATTTAAACATTGATAAAGATTGGTATTTTCTTTTATTTTGGGCCGTTTGAGCTCTTTAACAATATCAAGGCAGCAGTGAAAACTTTTGGAAACCAGAATCTGAGCATATATTGTAAATATATGGTCCAACCAAACTAGTTTTTTCATGTAAGGTTTGAGTAAGAGTTTTATAGAGTGCCAAACTGCCAACTATATTTCCAGCTTCAATCTTTTGATATTTTTATATAACCATGAAATTTATTTTTGGACCAAAGATATGGTGTGGAATGTGGACCAAAGGTATGTTTTTTAAGGAAGATTGACAAGTATAATTATAAATTAAAATTACTACCTAATTCTAATTTTAATATATTTGACAGTTAAAAAAAATATAAAAGGTGATTTATTTTGTTACTTTTTATTACCTGTAAGACTAAACTCCGATTTAAAAACCTGTTTTTATTTTTTATTTATTTATTATAGATGTCAATTAATTTAGTTGGTAAAGTCATTGGGGATCAAAATTTGGGATCAAATTCCTTCTACATTACTACCAGTCTACCATTGCATCTTCACACAAAAATTTAAAAAAAAAATAAAAATAGATAAATCAATGTGATAGGTTTGGTGGTGGATGGGATGGGTGGTAACACTGGTAAAGTTGTTGCCTAAGCAAGTAAGCATTGGTGAAGTTGCAACACTACAATTATAAAACAAAGACAATGTACAGTTATGATGGTAATAATGTGAGGAGTAATTGTAGCATTTTTCTTTAGGGCAACAGTAATTATAAACACATTTTTTTTTTTAGTATGAACAAGGGGAATATGAATTGTTACATACTATTGGGTGTGACGGGTGTGAGTATGAAACATGTCAAGTAAAAAGAAATACTACGGATTAGTTCTTTTCAACTTATTTCAGATACTTATTCAGATTTTTGTTCAAATTGAAAGTAATAGACCATATCAAAATATTCAGATCATGACAGAAAAATTCAGATCAGATCAAATAAGATAAACAACCTAAACAATGATAATAACAATCGCACATACCAGACGAGATTAGACAAACTCATACCAGACTAAACAAGATTTTAAAATATTCAGATCAGATCATCTTTTTTCAGGTGAAGAGAACAAGTCTTTACGTATTAATGTATTACGGAGTAGTGTATTATGTTTGACTCATCTAATTACTCCTGTTGTAGGTTAGTCTTACTTTATTTGCACCAATAAATTTTTTTAAACTACCCCTCAATACATTAACTCCATCATAGCTGAGAAACAAAAAGTAAAGTTAAGTAAAGTAAAGAAAACCAAAGAAAAAGTAAAAAAAAGTTGGTGTAGTAAATGAAGAATATCGAAGGCTACAAAAGAAAGATAGGCGCAACAGATCGAGGACCACGTACGGTGTTGGCATCGGCGTATGGCGGACGGCTACTGTGACCAGGCACACCCACACTATTGTCTACTGCTTGCTTAGCAGGCCTATGCTCGTTGACATGTCTTTTTCTTGTCATTTACTTTCCTAAGTTTATATTAACAACTACTCATTTAAGTACCTTCTTTTTTACTTGCCCATTTTCATTGTTTTGTGTTGTACTAGATTTTACCTCTTTCTTTACCTTTTAGGGTTGGATTGCTTATTGTTTATAGTTAGTGGTTTAAGCTTAGTTGTGAATCTTGTGATAGGTGGATTGGAAGTTTAGTCATCATTTCTTAACTTATGGTTATGTGGTTTAAGAATTTTAATGTGCATCCTCTCTTGTTGTTAACATGGTTGCATCAAATAAATGTTTATCTAGCTAGTTTGTCAATCATGCAATATAGATTTTTGAACAATCATTAATTGGTCATAAAAGTGACTGGTGAAAAGTTTCTTTTTTCTGCTGTATATTGATTGATTTTATTCGCTTATAATTATAATGATATCGGATTTCATTGAATAGTCATCAATTTCTCTGCTCATTGGACAATCAATTTCGAGAGAGATAAACTACTTTGCACTTAGCAATCATTCTATAGAAGCAAGTAATTAGCTTAAGCGAATTGAGGCAGTTATGCGTATTTTTCAAAATCTTTTGTCGTATGCTGCTGAATGTTAGTTATTCGCCGTTTGTTAAGTGTTATCATTTGTTCTATACTATTTTGAATATTATGATCCTACAATTTGATCTATGTATCTAAGAAACATTAATGACATCTAGCTAGGTCGACTGTGAACAAATCATTACATAGATTCAACTATAAGGTGTCATTTTAGATTTATGTGGTTAAGACTCCTATCAATATCTTTATTGTTTGCAATTGCAACATATAATCTCCCCTCTACTCTTAAAGATGACTTATGTAGCTAGGTGGGTTAACTTGCCCCGTTGATTCTGTAGAGTCCTTCATCTTTGCTCCCCAATCCCAACCCTTAAAAAAACTTGCAATTTCTCTAGTCTGTAAAACACAATTTGTTTCCCTGGTCATTGCTGCTCGCCATTAATCATTGCTCCTGAATCTTTAGTCGGCATAAACACAATTTAGCAATAAGTTTGTGGGTGATAAACAAGTTCATAGATTTAGCACATTAGCTACATTAATACAAATTTCCATTACTTTTGTGATTCATTGATCCATCAATGTTTTGAAAGTTTCTATATACTACGTATTACTTAATAAATTGTAGATGAACTCTATAGTAACAGTATTCTAGCCTTAAGATGCATCATGACATTAGCAAATGACTTGAAACCAGCAAAATGATGAATCCCTTTTGAATCCTGCCAACACAGGCGCCAAACGGCCCAAGACTCATCATTCTTTACCTTGTTTTGCCTGCTTCCATTACGGCTAGAGGATTGAGAGAACCTAGTTATACTTTTTACCAGGCGAAAGACAATTTGTAAGCAAGAATTGAATGGCCTATTTCATAATATGAAGTATAAACCACAGGTGGAGGGATAACCAAATATCCATGTTTTATCACAGATTTATGGGACAAAAAGATTGTCAGACAATACCTACTGATAACTATGGTACAACCCAACTAAACTAAGCTGCATGGGTTTTGTAATTACAACTAACAGCTACGGACGACTTGTGAATCATGATGTAAGAAATCTCCATAGCTTCTTTCCCACTGAGGCTTGACCTGGATGATCATCGTCATCGCCGTCATCATCATCATCATCATCATCCACGTCACCATCACTGCCATACTCATCTTCGTCATCTTTGTTCTCATTGACCATGCTTCTGCTATCTTCTTCTACATTTTCTGATGTTCCATTGACCTCATTCAACAATGTAATTTCAGTAATCTTTTCTTCTACATTCTCAGCCGGTTTTGCAGCATTGCCTTGATTTTCAGCAACATTGATTGCTGCATTAGACTGCATTGAAAAATATATATATGAGCATATAAGACAGGCTACACATGTCGGATTGAGCAACAAGAATAATATCCTCACCGTATAAGATGAAAACTCAACACTTCTAGTGGTTGAAACTTGCACAAAATGCATTCTTCTGTCACTCTCAGCAGCAACATCCAATGATTGAGCAGGTGTTTCATCAAGGTTTTGCTCTGCCTGTTCGGCGTCTTTATGGCTAACCACATCATCATTATCAGGTTTACCACTTGAGGCTGGACTGTTTGATGTTACACAAATGTCAGAATCAAAATGCAATCTAAAAAGTGAAGCTACTAAATACTAATCACTACAAGAACAGTGCTACAGTACCACTGGCTACTTCCAGTTTGCATATGTATAATTTTATCATGAAACCTACAGGAACATGACAAACTACAGCCGATGACAGGCTTTCAAATGCTTCTATACCTAGAATCAACTCGCCCATCAATAAAAGTAACGGCAAATCTTCATAGATGTGCATATTGACAGCAACTATTGCACCGTGCAATTGCTCAAATTTGAATTAAAAAAAATTACCATCTTTTCACAAGTTCTTTACATTTTCTTTTTGTTTTAGCAATATTCACAAACTCCACTTTGACCATCGCAAGTAATAATGTTTGTAAAGAAAAATATAGCCATTTAAGGTCTTGTTGAATTCGTCTCAACATGGATTATCAAAATATCAAATCTTTAAAAAAAAATAATTTTTATAAATTCAGAATTAGAGATATACAAGCTCAAAGTTTCACATTGGCACAAGGTAATAAAAAAATGTTGAGAACATTATTAAACAAAGGTTGCAACTTATAACTGCATACTATATCAAAGTAGCACATTTGAAGTTGCAGAATCCAGATAAAGGCTGGCAAATTGTTTAGTTTCATGAGATTAATTCAACCAATCAAACTTTCATGAGATTTGTTATTTTACCAAAAAAAAATGCGTCTATAAACAAGCATTTTAAAAGGCAACAGTTTGTTTGGTACTGCTTTTTTTTTTTTTTTTTTTTTTGAGGGAAAAGTTTGTTTGGTAATGCTAAAATAGGGTATATAGTATATACTCTATATTATATATATATATACTAGTTTTGTGCCCCGTGCGATGCCCGGGTTGTTTATGGACTTTTAAGATAAAATTATATTATGATTCAATTTAATTGAAAATAGAATTCTAATTTAACTTTTTTTTCTACAAAGTCTATCTATATTTATCCAACGTGGTACGACACTTGGTGCGTGAAAAATTAAAACGCTAAATGATGTTGTCTTGTGGCCTAATTATAAGTTTATTATTTGGTATTTTATCGAAAATAAAACTCTAAATTAACAATCTTATTCTAAACTAACTTTTTATCTTATGAAGTCTATCCAAATATATCCAAGGTGGTGCGACACTTGACGATTTTATGTATGAAGTCTATTAAAATATATCCACGGTGGCGTGACACTTGGCGAAAAGTTAGAACGCCAAGTGTCGCAACGTCGTGACCTGACTAAAAGTTTAGCTTTATATATATATATATATATATATATATATATATATATATATATATATATATATATATATATATATATATATTTTCTGACGGGGGGTATATACTCTATATAACTGCTGAAAAAAATATCCAATTTTCTGCTTTATTTATCATAAAATAGATAACACAAAACCAAAAAAGCATACTTGAGCCACCCCCTCATTGGTTCATTGCCAATTGAAAGGTCATCAATACACTCAGCTCACCTAAAGTATACATATGTTTCTCAATAATAAATATAAAACTCTCTTCCCATATGTCTACACCGCTCTTGGGAGTTTACTTTTAAATGAAAAGATTCTTCAACACAAATCAAATACTACCTCCGTTAATTATTATGTGCAACAAAGGAATATTTTATGTCTCACATATAATACCCCTTTGTTGCACATAATAATTGACGGAAGGAGTGAAAAGATAGCAATGATAAATACCCAAAAAGTCTTAAACCAGTCACTTGTTCATCTATTTGGGGAAAAAAAAAAGAAAAGATATGAAAAAGGTGAGCTTTGCTGCGATAGAGATATTTTTATGCTAGAATGAATCTATGTCATCCTTTTTTAAGGGCTTTTTCGAAATTACACTCATATGAAAGATTGACATTAATCCCTGGATAGAAGGAATATTAAACAGCTAAGACAGATATTGGAACAAGAAGGTTGCACTATTTTATATCATCACAGGGTTAAACAAGAATCCAGTTGTCAGTTGCTTGCAAAGGAATCAAAAAGTGATAAAAGGCTTACACTGCATGACGCCTAAGATTGTATCTCCTTTGACCAGGAGTGGGTAAAGCAGAGTCAACCGTTTGTCGCCTCTTCCGCCGACCACCAGTTGTCACACTATCAGCATTTCCCTCACTATGTTCAACATCCTGCTCACTTTCAGTCACTTTAGAAGCCTGAGAGCGACTGCGTTTACGAGCACTGGTAGAATGTGTCATGTCAGCATGAAGAATCTTTCCCTCGTTCACATTTGCAGCCACGGAATCATTTTGCTTCACCTCCATCTTTCCTACTGAGCTATCCTTTAATATAGCCTTCGCATCTTCAACCACTGCTTTAACAGAATGTGTCCTTCGTACTCCAGGACCACGCTTCCTCCCAGGTTTTTTGCCCTGTCCATTCTTTAAACCAGATTTCTCAGGTTTCGAAATGTCTTGCACTTCACTGCCATTATCAAACTCGTCAACTGTCTGAGAATTTTCAACGTTATCATCTCTAACATCAGATTGGGAAATATTCAAGGCATCGTATACTTTTGCAACTACTGGATCCAATTCTTCAACAGGAGAAGTTTCAGCCCTCACATTTACTTCATCAGTAGAAATTTGTTCCCTCATCACATGCTCATTTGCTTGCATGTATGTAGCAGATTGTGAGGTTTCTTCCATATCATGATTATCAGAATGTTGAATTCCCTTTTTAGGAGATAAATTATAAAATATTGAAGCACACTTCCGGAGCACACTCATCTGCCCACCTAAAAGGTGAGGAGACTCTGCTTTATTTAAATCTCTAATAGAAGCATGTTCATCTTTAGCATCTTTCTGATCATCATGAGAAGGCCTTGGGAAATGAGAAGACCCCTCCACAGTTGGTAGCTGCATATTACCACTAAGAAATGCTTGAGCAGAATCTCCACAGCTTTTGCAACATTTGATCTTCTCAATTATAGAACCAAAGAGCACCCTCTCACTAACCAACTGTTCTCTCTGTTTCTTCAGCTTTCTACTAAGATCATCAAGAGCCTTAATATCCTTAGATATCTCAACACGAGTTTCTTCAAACTGTTTTTTGTTCAATTCCAGTTCCTCCTTTTCCTTCTCCATGCGACGCCACTCAATTTCCATTTCTCTCTTATTATTCTCAGCATCTTCCTTTAAAAGCTTCAGATTACTCATATCTTTTACCCTCGTTTCTTCCAAAGCTCTCTCCTTTTCTTCCATAACCTTCTCCCACTCTTCTCTTCTTTTCTGCATGTCATTATAAAGATCCTGTTTCTGCTGCTCAAAATCTTGATACATGAGAGCCTCCTGATTTTTAGCATCTTCAACTAACATTGACTTCTCTTGTTTCATCGTAGCTTCAAATGATTCGATCTGTAATTTAATGCTCTCTGACTCCAAACGCAGGCGTTCCTCATTCTCAGCTCTTTCCCTTTTCAATCTCTCTTCTTCTGAGTTTCGAAACTTTTCAAAATTTGCTTTCCTTTCAGCTAGCGTTTCAAGATCATTATCCACAATAGATCGTTTCTCATCCAAAGCCTCCCAATCTTTCTCGAACTTCTCCCTTTCAAGCTTCAAATCTGCAGCTTCCTTCTCTATGAGCTCACTCTGACGCCTCACATTGTCTATCTCCTGCTTTAAACTCGACTGCAAGCGAAGATACTCTAACCTTTCTCTCTCTGCATCTTCCAAAATTTTTCGTTCTTCCTCAATATGCAGTTCCTGTTCCCTTGTGTTGATTCTCAAAATTTCAATGTCCTTTCTTAAAATTTCCAAATTCTCTTTCTCAGCAATAACTTGTTTCTTCTCTGCCTCCAGACTTTTGGCTTCAGCTTTTAGACATTTTTCTTGTCCCTTCAAATCTTTATTCTTTACTTCAATGTCTTTTTCTTTATCTTTCAACCTCTCAGCCTTCTTCTCCAAAGCTTGTTCTCGCTTACCAAGCTTCAGCTCAAGGTGATTGATTTCACTTTCCTTTTGATTCAATGTCTCCTTTCTGTTCTTTATTTCCTCTTCAAGAGCTGATTCTTTTTGTTTTATCTCTAGCTCAAATTCATGCATTTTGTTATTTAGCATAACCTTATGCTCATTAATAAGCTCCTCTAATTCAACCTGTGACACAAAAAAGACAATGACAAAATTTCAAGGATCTGACCCCTAAACTAGCATAATTATTGAACATGCCTCAAAATTAAAATTATAAGTTTCAGATGTATCCATTCTATCAACAGAAGAAAGCATCACAAATGAATTGAACAGAGTCTCTTATCACAACATCCCCATAATCCCCAATACATATGTTCCAATAATTTGCATATTATATGTATGGAACAGTATTCCATTTTATGTACGGATAAACCCAAAAATTTGGAGAGCACACTTCTGAACAATACACGTAAGTTTCTGTGCAAAACTAAATTCCAAGTTTTAAAATAGTACATAGCTAAGTAACCTCTGTGAAAGGTACAAATTTGCAATCTCATAACACGGTGACACTCCAGAAAAATGCCCCTACCATCGCAAGGACACAATTATACTCCAAAGAGGTGGTGATGGCAAAATGGGCAAGATTGCAATTACTTCTGAATTTGTTAGTGAAGCAGAAAATATAATTAAGCAATTTAAGTGTGATTTCTGCACTTAGAAGAATCTGAAAGAAATAAAAAGGTGTTATTTTCATAGATATCAGATATGAAATCTGTAGCAGAGAAGAATGTATAAGGATTACTGTTTAGATGAACGAAAGAATGGGAATGCTTCAAAAGAAGCTCCTTCTCTCAAAACTTCAAAAGTAAGCAGTCTTATCCCAAACCATATAAGAGAGGCCATTAAAAAAAAATGACAATTTATCAGACATGCAAAGTTACCTACTTCAAATATATAAATAGATTTAATGAACGAGTTTTCTCTTGGGGACTTCATTGGAAATGGATATTATAAAGCAACCAAGATGATGATACAAAATCCACCATTGGAAGTTACAACTTACATTTTCTCTTGCATTTAGCCTCTGCTCCTCTTCTTGCAGCTGTTTTTCCTTTGCTTCCAATTTGCATTTTAAAGCTTCAGCTTTCTACAAAAATGCAGAAGATGAAAATGAAAATTTGAGGATGTCAGGTGAATACAAATATGAATAATGATGATGAAATCCACCTTCTCCTTCATATCCAACTCTGCTGATTGATTCTTTACATCATTTTCTACTTTTTTCAAAGTTTCATTTGCCAAGTCAATCTTTTTTTGCAACTCCTCAAAGTTTGACTCCTTAACTTTGGTAGAGATATCAATTTCATGCAATTTTTCTTCCCTCTCATTAAGGATTCTCCGACTCTCACACAACCTTTGTTCCCCTTCTTGTAGTTTCTTCTCCCACTCAAGCATATCTTCCTTCTGCTTCCGAAAGTGTAACTCATGGGATTCTCGCCTGAAAAGTTTTATAACAAAAATAAAAAGTATCAACATGGACTGGAAGACACAAACCCATCTGGGTGACCTAAAAAAATCAATTCAAAGCATACACCACCCATTTATTAAACTGCATACTCTTGAGTTAACGATAATTGCTCTCTCTGAAGAATGTCTTCACGAACTTCCAAGTCTTGAAGCTTTCTGTTTAGCTCAGAATTCTTTCTATCTGACTCAGCCAGCTTAGCATCCACTGAGCGAGATCTTTTCTCAACATCCAAATTCAGTATTTGAAGTTCCTCCATACGAGCATTTAAATCAGCCACAGTAGTCTCAGATGTAGCTTTGCCTTTAGCAAGTTCTTCATTCATATCACGCAAAGCTCTCTGAAGCTGTATTAGAAATTAGACAATTGCAGGCCACCAATGTTAGATGTATGATGCAAGAAAATTATAATGATGTGAAAGAGGGTAAAATTAGATATAAGCTTACAATGCACACTATGAAGATTAAAATTACAGATTTCACTTGGTCACATTGGTTCTCCATTTGAACTAATAGCTGTCTAGCTACAAACATAATCCATCAGAAAGAACCATAAACTAGTATACATATATATGGGCAATGCACAACTTCAACCAAGAAGATTAAAACGTCTAATACTAACAAAAAAAGAAAGAGGTAGAAATAAATAAAGGTAGAACGTACATCAACCAAAGATCGTCTTTCAACTTGTAAAGCCTTCTTTAAATTTTCCTCTCGCTTCTCAGCTTCAGAAACAGCAATCAGATGAGCACCCCGCTCGCGCTTAAGAATCTCCACAGCTTCAGAAACTTCATGCCCTAATTCTTCGGTTTTGGAAATTAAATCTTTTTTCTCCAAGAGCAAAAGCCCCATGTTGTATTGGTAGTCAAAAAGCTATTCACAAAAAGTAAAACAAATTAGAAGAGACATTCACACCAAGAATAACACGCCTTCGCTAACAAGTACCAAAACAATGACATAATATTTGACCATTATGTGCCAAACGTTGAGTCAAAATTATAATGCATTGCCGTCCTAGGTTCTTTCTGAAAAATAAGGTGATTGGGCTTCTTTTTTTTTTTTTTTTTTTTTGAAGTGTTAATGATTTTTTGCAATTTGTTTACTTCATCAACTAAAAATAAAATATCAGAAGGTCAAAATCAAAAATGAACATTTTTCTGTTTGAATTTACTTTGTGGTGTTGATTATTTATGATTTAAAAGTTAGTTTTCCTAATTATTCCATTGTTGAGAATAAATAGAAAATAGTATATAATTACTAAATTTCAAATCGAAATTATAATTTCTTCTCAAATATAGAGGATTTAAAATTATGGACTTAGGATTTTTGTTATTTCCAAACAAGTTATACGGTATTGAATGTAACAACTAGAAATCAGGTACGGATTAATTACCATGAAGAATTTTATATCAAATCCTTGTATCCAAACACTACCTTAAACTTCGTATAACAATAAATGTCATATTGTAAATTGCCAATGGATTTACCTCAATGTAGGTTTCCTATATCAACGTCTCATTTTTCACTAATACATAGTTAAAAAGATTTGAGGGAAATTTGGTGAAAGTGAAACAACTCTTGACAAAAGTACTCGTAGTTTCAAACATAGCCACTTTTGTCCCTTTCTAAGATGAATTCCAAACTCGATTAATTTGTTGGATCGAGAATACACAATACACATGAAGAAAACCAAAAGCATTACTAAATCACTTTCAAAATGTTACGAAGTACACCACATTTGTCTGTCATGATTATGCACTGACTTACAATGCAAAAATGTAATCACTTTCTTCATTTTGATAGATTTTCACTTACGGTGTGTTTGGATGGTAAAAGGGGAAGGAAAAGAAGAGGAGGGAGGGGAAAGGATGAGAAGGGAAGGGGAGGGGAGGGAAGAATGATGAGTTGTCCTTCCAAATCTCTCCATTGTTGTAGAGATTAATTTCTTAAAATTAATCCTTTCGTTTCTCTCCCCTCCAATTCCCTTCCTTTCCTCATTTTTTATTCAAAAGACAGATAATTTATCCCTCCATTTCTCTTCCCTTCTTTTCCCTCCATTTCCTTCAATCCAAACAATGTGTTAATCTTAACACTTACACATCCTGCCTTTGCCTCCAAGCATTGGCAACAAGGCTTACGTTTCATATCAAATATTCGTAGTAGTTTATTATAATTCTCCATCCATATAAACACAGTGAATGCTTCATCAACAAGCACAAATTCAAAACTACAAGCATAAATAACCAAATACCCAGCACTAACAATGTTAATTAGCGGCTCATAATGGACTTAAAGCACAAAAAATCAACAAGTTTCAACAAAGCCCCAGAAATTCAAAACCAATAAACAAACTCCAAAATACTTAAATACCCAACAAATATCAACATTCATCAATTTAAAAAATCAACAAAATCAGCAAATTTACAACAATAAACAAAATTAAAAACATAAATAAACCTCTTTTTCAAGGCGAGAAATCTTGCCAAGCATAGCTTGATGATCCTTCCTCTCCAAAGCAGACTCATCCAACAAACCCACTTCCTTAAACCTCCTCCAATCCTCCATATGACACCCATCAAACTCGACACTTTCCGGCGCCGCAAGTGAATTCGTCGGCGGAGGCGCATCCAAGAACGACGTCGTTTTCCCAGTAAAAGAAGGATTAAAAGAAGGGGTTTGAAGGTGTCTTGGCTCTGTTATTGGTGTCGATGTTGACGGCGTCCATGGCGCCTTACGTTGAGGAGTGAACATTTGGGGAAATTGTTTTAGGGTTTTATTTTATTTTGGGATTCAAATAAAACCCAAATTTAATATCTGGGAAAATTGCAGAAATTTAATTTCAATTTGAATAAGAGAGAGAAAGTTTACCGGCGATGAAGAGTGGGTTATAACGGCTAGCCGGTGGTAGTTGTGCAGTGATGAAGTGAGGAAAGAGATGAGTGACAGAGTGTTCAGAAAGATTTTGAATCAGAGAAAGGAGGGTTTTTTTTTGTTTAATCTTTTGCTCGTAAAAATGAAGCTGTCTTTTTTATTATTTTTTCCTTTTTTGCTTTTTTTTTTTTTTTTTTTTGAAGGCAGATAAAGGATTAATCGAATTTGATCTTAGGTCCTACTTTTTCTATTCTTTTTTACTTGACCTGTTTCTTTTATCACGCTTGTCAATGCAAAACTTTAACGATCAATAACTTCAATTCTCCATGAGTAAAAATTATAAGAGTTATATATTATGATAGTACTTATTGAGACGAATTCAAAAATATCATACATGATTATATTTTTCCTTACAAATTATTCACAAAAGACGATCAAAGGAGGGATGGTGAATAGTGTAAAAGTCAAAGCGGGTCAAGTAATAAAGAACGGAGGAAGTATGAGCCTATGACTCAGATTATCTATATATCACGTTCAATACTTTTTTTTTTTTGAATACTTTAATCAACTAAACTATGGATACATTGAATTAAATAAATTAGAACATGTTAAACTATATTTTTTTGTGAGCAAAGAGGAATCGATATCTAAGAATTATATGAAGATGTTACTTTTATACTTGTAATCTTGTATATAACTTCTAGATGTGTACTAGATGTAAAAAAACTTGCATGCATTAAATAATTGTGCCATAATTTCATCTCATTGCATGTAATACTCGTATTAGGCTATGTTCTCTTCACTTTATTTAAATAATATCGTGTTTAATAAAAATAATTTTTAATCAAATTAGTAACTCTAAAGATCAAATATAATAGAGAATTAAAAATTTAAGTCATCAAAAAGGTAATTTAAGTCGAACAAAATTTAATTTCAATTCAACAAAAATGAAGTACTATGTAAAATTTTCTTAAAAAAAAAGTACTACGTAAAAAGAACATATTAGTTGCCAACTTGCCAAAATAAAACATTGCAAGGTAAAACTCAATGGAATAAAAACCTTTTTAGAGAGAATGAGTGTGATTAATTTTCTAGGGGGCGTTTGGTTTGCAAATTGGTATGGAGTGGAATCAGGAATGAAAACATAGTGGTATAGGTTTAGAACTTGATTCTTAATACCATATGTTTGGTATAATTATAAAATGCAATTTATTTTTTTTCTTTATTTGATACCTAAATATGGGAATGAGCCAAACCCACCTCCCCCAAGATTTCTAAACCCCATATCTTGAGGGTTACAGGTATCAAACACTCCCTAAATATCTTAATTAAGTGAACCAAACACCCCCTAAATAAGCATTGGTGAATTGTTTAATTAAATACCTTGTTATGAAAAACTTGGAGAAATAAAAACATGATCATGAATTTGGTTTCTCCTTTTCATTTTAGTTGACAGAATTCTTTAATTGAGCTCGTTGGTGCATAATTAAATAATTGATACTTTATTGTTTCAAAAAGGAAAAAAAAATGATACTTTAAAATCACACATAAGCAATAATGATGCAAATTAATAAATAATACAAGTATTTAGACCAATCTAACTAAATCCTAAATGGCTATGGTTTTTTTTTCTCAAGTATAAATGTATAATGTATAATAAAAAAATACTTCTTATAGAGCATAGGCAATTAGGCATAGAGTGTCAAAATCAAAATATTTCAAATAGAAACAAAGGAAAATAAACGAAGCATAAAAACTCATATCTTGCAGGAACAAGTTTTTCTGTTATTGATTTAAAAATCTGTCTTTAAATTACACAGCATACAATCATATCCATCACAACGGTTCAATACTGTCCGGTCCTCCTGAACAGATGAGAGAAAAAAAAATGAGAAGGCTCAACTCTTCAGTCCTCATAGCCATCTTCAAGCATTATGCAGCAATCATCTCACAGATAACCGTATGATTCAACTGATGGGATCAAAGTCATCTTCAAATATGTGTCTACTCATGTCTGTCAAAAAGCTGGTTTCGAAGAAAACAGCACTCCACCAAATTGTCTATATGCTTATAATTACATAAACATGGTTCAGAATACAGCAGCTCATTTCCTAGATTTAAATATGGCATCTTTGTAATATTTGAGTTCAAGTATGCTCTCTCTGATATCATCCAAAGCCCTGTGTTTCTGCTCCTTTGAAGGTGCCTTTCTGTGAGCTGGACAAGCAAAGACATCGTAAGAACAAATTGTATTACAAAATTTTTGACCAAATTGTTAAAGATTAACCTGAGTTGTTGTCTACGACATAATTTTAAATACCTTAGATCTGTATAGTGAGAGTCAAATCATGATTTTGACACAATTAAAACATAAGGCTGCTTGGTAGTAAAGGCCTAACAGTGAATTTACTGCCAGTGGCACTGCTTATCAATGATGGGGGCTGTGACACTACAATCAACCCCCGCACCTCTTTACCTCTTCTGTTTTTATTATGTCGGTATGGTTTGGGTAGAGGCACTGCTTATCAATGACGGGGATGTGAAACTACAATTAGCCCCCATGCCTATTGCCCTCCTCTGTTTTTATTGTGTCAACTGATTTGATGTGGGTAGATTAAGCTACATCTCTCCCTCTCTAGCAAATCACAAATTAGGTCATCAGGCTTCGGATGCCTAAATTTTTATCCTTATTGTATTCTGCAATACAGAGTTAATTAGTGGCCTAGAATCTAGAGGTACATAAAATAAAGTGGATCAAGGTAATTACAGATTCCCTCCCTCTTTAACAAACACTATCCCGTCAAAATTGGAGAGCTTTAGAGGGAAATTAAAGCTTCACCTACACCCTCCCTTCATCCTCTTTCCCTCCCCTTCATTTCCCTTCTATCTTGAGATCCAAACAAAGTAAAAGCTTCTTTCTCATAAAAAGATCAGAATTGGTTTTGTGGAGGTAGAAAAATAAATTTTAGAGACAATTCAATACTCGAGCCTAAATATATCCCAGAAGGTATGTATTGTATACTCAAACTAAATATACAACCCGAAAAATGGTAAATTAGGATACTGAGGCTACTTCTCTTTTTAAAATGGTTACAATTTTGGGTTTATAAATGTATCTTTTCCCTTCAAAGGAAAATGACTGCCGGGCAATTTGATACTAACACCCAGATAAAACGTAATTACAGGAACATGAGTAGGGGGTCTCCCAAACCACCGTGTACAAAATTAGTTTACTGCAAAAGATGAGCAACTAAATTGAATATGCAAAGGAACATTTACCTTTAGGATACCACCGAACACATAAGGCCTTCACGCTACTAACGTCTACAAGGACATGAGAGAACATACTTGCCAAGTCTGGCATATATTTCTGCAAAGAGAATAAGGTTAGTATGGAAGATGTTCATAATAAAAAAATAGAAAAAAATAAAAATAAATAAAAAAATAAATAAAAAGCAAAGGAATTTGAAAGAAAAATGTGTGCTACAAATGTTATTTAGAAGTAATAAATAGATTCTAATGGAAAAACAGTAAAATGCTCGTCTAAAATCCTGCATACTAGTAACCACAGTTCAAAGTACTCTCATCAACCCAAGATACAGGAATTAGAAAGAAAAAAAATGCGAACACACACACACACATACATCTCCAAACCTTCATGAACTGAAAACTTTGAGCATAGAAAGAAGTATCATTTCTGATGATTCTCCTCAGAGTACCAGAAACACAATGGTATAAATATGGGGAACAGATAACAATCATCTCCATGAATGCAGTATGCTAGCCTGCTAGGTCTAATATCTAGTCACTACCCACTATCAAAATTCTGATACTACGTAAAAAATTCCTACCTTTTTTCAAAAGATATCACGCAAGGGTTAACCTGGTATCCTGTTGACTTCTTGTGTAGTTATTATCCTGGTTCAAGAGCCGCGGCTGTTTGGTTCACATACTTAAGGACTAGGTACAAGGTATGGGTTTAGAATGGTTTAAACCCATACCTTATGTTTGTTTTATGATTTTAACTTTTAAGAGTTGCAAGCCCATACCTCAAACCCCCAAAGTATGGGGTTTAAAAACCTGGGGGGGGGGGAGGAGGAGGAGGTGGGTTTGGCTCATTCCCATACTTTTAGGTATCAAATAAAAGAAAAAAAAAAAACTGCATTCCATAATCATACCAAACATATGGTATTAAGAATCAAGTTTCAAACCCATACCACTATGATTTCATTCCTGATTCCAACCCCATATCAGTTGGGGCGAACCAAACACCTTTGCTACATTCACTCTCAAATTTTCAATATCAAGGTTGGTAGTGACCCACAGTCGGATTGATAAATTCACCTCAATATCTAGGCTCAAATTATTCTCCCCTTAATGTAATTTTGTTCCTTGTCAGATGGGAAATTTAAGTCAAATCCATAAATAAAATTAACCTTGTGTTGCGTAACTAACTAAATTATGATCAGGCAATCAGTGGATACATAAGGACATACTCTATAATTCCCATCTAAATGAAAAAATTACCATATTGACAACAATAATGGGAAAGATAATTAAGGAAAATATAAAGAAGCATGCTTAATCATTATTGCTAATATATAGTTGATGATAAAAGGGATGGTGAAAATAACATGATTTATACCAATTCCTTATATAAAGCAAGGTACAAGTGTTTACAGTAAAACCATATCAGAATACCTTGAGAAATATAAAATCTGTATAAACAGAGTTTCCTGCAAGAAGGGGCGTATATGTACCAACATGTTTCTTGACAAATTCTATAACCTGCACAATTTGTAAAACATCGCCTATAAGCTTCAATAAGGAAATACATAATACATATTGTGAACAATCACATGTAGTTCAAACTTGCACTGTTTACTTTGTACAGCTCACCAAAAATGTTTTTAACACATTCAATTTATTTATTCTTAGGGTATATTTCTGGTCACGGGATGATCTCATGAAACCTGTAAGCCATCATACAATCTAACGTGCAATGTCAGGTAAGTGATTACAAGACTAAAGATACCAAGAGCATGAAAAAGCCCATATTTCAGTACTACTTTCCTAGGTAGAAGTAGAAATTAAATAGCCATTCCTATTCTTTACACCCAAACTTTCAACAATTACTTCGTATATAGGTTTAAAGTAATAGACATAGTCCTTAAAAAATAAAATTCTGGTACTAGTTTCGAACATCCAAAGAAGAAGACCAGTTTTTTCATTTTGAATATTGTAAAGTTTTATGTATTCTCAGATAAACTCCGGACTATTTCTTGAAGAGAAAAAAAAAAAAAGAAAAAAAAAAACACTCCGGAGTACATACCTCAACTAGTCACAGGACTTTGATACACAGATTCCATACCAAAGTTGAAGAACTTTGTTTTGAATAGTAAGAGTAATTTGTTTTTTTACAAAAATAAATAAATAGATAAACCCACATACTCACGTGAAATTTACTCCCCCCCCCCCTCCGCCTCTTTTATAAAAAGACCAAACCACATTTTGAAGACTATGCATGGTTCCAACCCTAGATATGGGTGGAGGAATTTCAGGAGAAGGGAGGCAATGGAGTTGGGAGACTTTATCTAAAAAGCTAGTATGTAAAGAGACAGATTACATTTCCAAAAGAAAAAAAGTTATATCTAATAAACCGTCAGTCAAGTCACAATGCTTCCCAATTCCAAGAGTGACTGTAACATAATGTACTTGACAGGTTGACCCGGTCTAAAATATCCAAAGAAATAGCAGGAAAGAAGACAGAAAGAAATATGCTTTACACAATCAATGAATCAAATTTTAATCAAACCTGTTGCTCGGCTTCATGTTCAGTGACTGTACTCTCAAGAACCTTCTTTGTCAACCCTGAATTCAATTTTGTGTCAGTCAATAAGCCTAGCAAATCCAAGCGAGCATTTGAAGCAATACAGCCAACTATAGTTGGAATGTAAAATACGATACCAAAAATGGACAAACAAAATGAGATATAATTGACACATAACGAATTGCAATAACATTTCATGCATTACAAGATGACATATAGGATGCAGCAAAAGGAAGAAGCCTATCGTACCACTAGCTGCATGGTGATCTTGACACCATTCGTTCATCTTGTCCAAACATTCCTGTGATTGATGGATAACAAATTCCGGTCCCTGCATAAGTGCACATAGTATCAAGAACAATGAGAAGAGTACATCTATATTCAAACATATTGTGCAGCTAACTAAACATTTCCATTAAACATTAAGCCCATTTAAATACCATAGAATCATAGATATTCTTCTACATGTGAAACTTTACACCTATCTATACCAAAAGGTAGTAATTTCTTGGAAGTTCTAATTAAAAGCTTACAGATATTATTAAGGGCAATCCGGTAATATGAGCAGATTAAAGTTCAAATAAATTATTATCTTGAATACCTCGTAATAGATACGTGTCTTTCATTTAGGGGCGGATGGAATACTAATTTATTTAGCACATGTCAAAAAATGCATTAAGCACAGAATCGCAGTCCAGAATAAAGGATAAGATATCATCAGCAACATTCAAAGAACAATAAAGGCAGGTGGCAACATCAGTTAAAACTTTAAAGTAAATCACAAATTCTTGAAATTTGGTCAAAACAGCTAACTGAAGCCAGTATGATAAACACGGGTAAGATTCCCCCCACTCCTACTACATATGAAAAAAAAAAAAATCAAAAAAAGACAAACTAGACAGGCTAAAGAAACTACAAACTGAAGCCAAAAGAAAGACTTAAAGAAGAAAAAGAATAAGGAAAAAAACCCACAACGATCGATGCATATAGCATGGTATATAAGAGTGCAATGCATAAGTTGTTAGATTTTAAATGCAATACTAAATCAGTCAAAAATCACAGTCAATTTCCTGTTCATTGTAGCCAAGTAAAAAAGTACAAAACTAAAAGAACCAAGATCCAAGACTGCATAAAGAGAAAATATTCCACACAAAAAATTCAAATATTTTGCAACCTATGGTACTACCTCCGATCTTTTTTATTTTAATTTTTTTTTAATCTTCCTACTTACTATACCATGAAAAAGAGAGAGTAAGTGGAAAGTGGGTCTCTTTTTTGACTTTTTATTTTATGTAGTAAAGAGAAATTACGTAGAGACAATGGTATTATTATATAGTATAATGTGGACCATGCGGTAGAATAAGGAGGGATAAAAATGAAAATTTTCTTCTCCATAAAAGGAATAAAGCAAAAGTAGGAAGATAAAAAAAGAACATATCCAAACGGAAAGTAGGAAGGAAAAAAAAACAAGAGGGAGTATACAATAATGTTACAGTTTCACCACATAAAGCCTCCATGGTACAGCTAGAACTAGAAGCCTAGAACCCATATAATGGTGCACTTCACAATAAAATACTATAGGAAAAATAGAGTATGTATCATCAACACAGAGCCATATTCTGACACAACAAAGAAACAAACCTACAAACCACAGACAGACAGCAGCAACAGAGTTGTTGATTTAATATAATGTCTTTCACCATACAAGGTATGGAACCACAACAGAGGCTGTGTTGTAGTAAACTCCCAGTCACAATTTTATCCCAAATAAGAAGCAGAGAAGGACAGAAGAAGAGGGACAACTATAATGCATACAACAATACCTCAACTCAAAAAACATGTAATAAAAGTAAAAAATCGCACAGTTAAGCAGGAACCAAGTACACTAATATACCAAACCACTACCCCCACCCCCACCCCCCTCCCAAAAAGAGAGAGAGAGAGAGAGATGCCCAGAAAGTGGAGAAAAGCAGTTCTGATCATGCAAAAGATGCTATTTAACACAATAATATGAGAGAAAAGACAAACTTATAAAGTCTTACCTCCACAGATTTAGACAAGTTGCCATCTGTTATGATACAAGCTATCTCTAATATTCGATCAACTTCAACATTTAAACCTGCATAGAAGCAAAGACAATAAAGTCGTGACCTCGTGTTATTGGGGAGTGCTACTTAATTGAAATTCAACTGATGCTTAATATTTAGGTGAGTGGTGTCTATAAAATTTAGTCATATCTTACAAGCTTTCCATATGCACCACCTTATCCTTATTATTACCATATTTATCCAACATTATGAGGAGGCCCTCAGGCCACTCAAAGATGACAAAATTCGCTTACAGTTGACAATGCAAAGGTAGATGATTCTCCGCCTTACAACTCAAAAAAAAAAAAAAAAAAAAAAAAAAAAAAAAAAAAAAAAAACACCCAGATATTGAGGATATAAAGACTTATTAAATTGAAGTCTATAAATTGTCATTAGTACTGATCCCCGTAAAGTACATTGTCCAAAGCAATGAATAAAAAAGGTCAACGCACCTCAAGGCGTTTCAGAGTTCCCTGCGCCTTGTTGAAGTGAGGCACATATAATAGACAATAAAAATAATAAAAAAAAAAAAACTGTTGTGTGCCTCAAGGGGGTGCGCCTCAATGCGCCAAAGCTCAATACCACTTCTCCTAGACCACAAAAGGCACATGACCCTAACGCGGAGCGGTTTTTCAAATATTAGCTCGGAGAAAGACCTTTGTTTTCTTAAGGACCTTGGAGCTGCTATTGCAAATAGTAAATGTAAAAGGAGATACCAATGCAGAGAGCCCTTTTTGTTCTTCACTTTAGGCAATAGATGAAAGGAACTTTCTCTCCATCTCATTCTCCTCTTATTGCAAGTGTTTCAATAATGTTTCTAGTCTCTACTCCCTCGAACAATAATATATCCAGGTGTCAAGAAATAATTGATAGTTCAGTATTATGTAAAAGCACTTTTCTTTTCACAGGTCACTACTTCCTTTCTCTAAAAAGTAATTTTCATAATCCCTTAAGAAATAGTCTTTCCATCCATCAAGGATATAAGCTTGCATAAATCTATCTACCTAATTCTGGGATATCAAGAGATTCATATCATGTGCTGATTCTTTATTCTATTTAAAATATCAATTAGTCATCTCCCATTGGTCATCATTCTAGTACTGAGTTAGCTAATAAATATGAGAGAGCGAGATGAGCCTATATGAGATACTGAAAGTAACCTACAAAGAGAGAAAACTCATTTCCTACAAAAGATTTCCACAATGTCTACAAGGACACAACAATTCTCACCTTCCAAATTACCACGGTAAAAACTAGGGCGTGTTCGGTAAAATATAGTTGTGAAGGTAGTTATTAGCAGTCAACAAGCTGTTAGCTGTGAAGATAGATAATTTAGGTATGAGTGTTTGATAAAGTAGCAGTTGACTAGCTGTTACATATAAGAAATTAATAATTTTTTTTTAAAACTATAGATTAAATTTTCCAACATCTACCTCACGAGCTACTTCTAATTTCAAAAACTAATATTTCTAACTTTTGAAAAAAGCTACCTCCGCCACTAAAAGCTACCTGAACCACTACATTGCCAAACACTAATAATAGTGGTTTGACATGGTCAAACCACTAAAAGCTACTCAAAAGATAGCCCCGAACATGCCCTAAGGTATGCAATAATAGAAAACTTCTTTCATTTGTGGACTAGGGATTAAATAGTCTTGTACTTGTCTACATTGTTAGATAATACTGGATAGCAGGTTTTTCAGTATTGCTTTACAGTAAAATAAGCTTTTTATTTCTTTTTAAGACAGGAACGCTAAAATAATATCAACATTATCATCTTATTTTGCATAGATCGAATGGATCATGATAAAGGAGTCAGAAAATAGAAACAAAAGTACCTAGAAGGTTAGAAGTTTTGGAGTTGGCAAACGCTTCCTGTCCAGGAAACAGGCTACAATTTACTGTGGCATTAAACTTGAGCCTCTACATATTTTAAAATAATGATTTTGCAACCCAGCATTATTCTTTCAGCTCCAAGTCCTTTTTTTTTTTTTTTATTTATGCAAAGGCTGTTTGTCAATTTTCTTTCAAAAAAAAAAAAAAAAAAAAAGGATGTCTGTCAATTTAAACTTTTAGCAAACACCTACGATTTTTTTTTTTTTTTAAAGAATATGGCTGCATGCAGTCTGACAGAAATGAATAGAGAACAGGAATTAAAGTTGAGACATATAATGAGTCCTAAATCAATGCATTATTTGTGCAGCATCCATATGAAAAGCAACTTGGATGTAAAAAGGCAGGGAGAAAAGAGAGAAACCAAGAAAACTGCAAAGAAAACATATAAGAAAAGAAGTTGTACTGTCCTCACTACCATAATTAGACGTGCCATGGAAGCTTACCAGTCATTTCTAAATCAATCCAGACAAGGGGTAATCTGTAATCTGATACTACACCTAAGTCATGTTCTTTGTTATTTCCATTGTCCACCACCAGCTTGTCATCTGAGCTTTTGCTTTTACTTTTACTTTTTTTACCACTCTCCCCTGCATCATAATACATTTCATCAGCAACAAAATCATATTATTCAATAGGTATAGCATATCACTTTTGTGGTTCTTACAACCGAAACACTATGGCCCTGTTATTTCAGACAATCTCACTCGCATATAAGACAATTTCAAACATTTTTTCCAAACAAGTAAGGAAAAAAAAAGTTCACGAAAAATTATAAGAATCTCAGATGAGTTAAGATAATATAAATACATCAAAAAAAATATATATGTTTAATCAAAAAGAGTTAACCCTTTGCTTATTTTGCAACAATATTAATGACGTACTAGAAGCGAGACAGCAATTGGCATTGATCTAAGCGATCTTATTTAAGAAGATAAACCACCCTATTAGATATTCAGCCTCTATAGACAAGAAGAACAATATTGAAATTAATTCATTAGCTCTACTATTTAGAAATCATACAAGACAGGCAGGGAGAAAAGATAAGTGTAGATTTTGAGAAAGATCAAGCAAAAGGAGAGTGAAAGATCAAGATATGACACAGGAGAGAACGAGGAAGAGACAACACATACACGAAAAAGGAGGGAAAGAAACAATTTAGAACGAATCAGCGAGAAAGAAACGGTCATAGAAAGGCAGGCTACAAAAATGGCTTCATGTCTAGGGAGCTTTTAGTAGATCTCAAGTTTCAGCCATACCGCCAATCAAAATACAAGATGAGTACACAGGATGATCCCTCGAATAAGCCATGGCTCATTTATATATATAGTACCTGGGGGTCCATGAAGCACCAGCTTAGTACTTCAGGAGCTATACAGGTTCACTTTATCAGAGCCATGCATATAACTTCAAGAAAATCTAAGGGGGAAGGGAGGAATAATTTTCTTTCACCACCTACAATAAGACTTCATAAATTGGGAAACTTTACACTCTACATCAATGAAAGCATATTATCACCACCACCAATCCTTTACAGGAATTGAACGCTAGTTATTACCCTCATATAACCTTGTGTTTAAGATGCATAATAATTGGTTAGCCAAGACAAAGTTAATCAACCTAGGAGACATTATCTAATACATTATTGTAGATAGACCCTTTAAGCTCTTTCACCAAGTATCATGATCTCAGAAGTCTCAAACAGAAATGGAAGTTGATACCGAAAATGTTCTAGTAAAAACAACAAATCCCACTACCAACTAACTCTAATGATAATTGACAAGAATCACAACCTTGAAGCACAAATTCAGTAAAATCAATTACATGGAAACAAATGGGGGTATGCACAAACCAATCCAGACCTAAATTGGTCCGGGTTTAGACCGATTTTAGCAAATCGTATCACACAAGCCATAATCTTTGCTTAACATGGTTCACCATTCTATACTTAAACCAAGTATATCATAAAACAAATCACAAACAAATAAATATTAAACCCTTTGTTTTACAGTTAAACCCTATGAAATTATATAAAAGGCAAGTGCTTTGAAGAACAAGAAAAGCTACCTGCTTCAGAAACGCTAGCCGAAAGCAATTTAGAAGGATCCTCGCCATCATCAAGCGCTAATACTGAGAAAGCATTTGCGACAAGGTCCATTTTTTAATGCTTTTTCAAGTGAACTGTTCTTCAATTACAAGAATTAAGTTAGGTTTACAATCAGATATTGCATGAAACTATAGACCAACAAATTAATTGCATAAGACTTATGAGTAATAATTTTACTATTTTATACACAACTATAGTATTTATAATTGTATAAAATTGTGGGGAAAAAAAGGGGTGTGGAATTGTAAGAAACTAAATAAGTGAGAAATTGTTGGAAATGGAGAAGTGGGTTCACCTGCTACTATTTCCTCCGCAAAGAGCGAGTAATGCCGGAGGTTGTCGATAGAGTGGTGGTTCCGGCGGAAAAGGATCGCCGGTGGTGGTGGTGTTGGTGGTGGTGGACAGGTGGTGGTTTGAAAGAAGAATTGGTACTCTACTACTCTTGTTAAGCGCACTTTTCTTTTTAGTATGTCCTTCAAAAAAAATCTTTTTTCTCACTCTATATATATATATATATATATATATATATATATATATATATATATATATATATATATATATATATATATTTTTGGGTGAAGAAGAGGGGCAAGCCAAAATAAATGAGTTAATTACACTTGCAACAGTTTTGGTTTGCGTGATTAAGGACTAAGGAGAACACTAAGGGTATGTTCTTTTCAGCTTAATTGCATTTTATTTTAGTTTCAATCAATTTAGTTCAGTTCTTAATTTCCTTCTCTCATAAACAGTTCAGTTCAGCTCAGTTCAGTAAGTCAGAACATGCCCTAACTATTTCACCTACAGCTCTACTTTACTCTGATGTGCCCTGCCCACAAGCTCAAAAGAACAAGGCCTAAAACTATTTTCACTTACCGCTTATGCAGTGTATTATCTTATCTTTTTTTTAGGGAATAGTTCGTTGGTATTCTTATCTTATTGTATTTGAACTTAATTGATGTTAATTATTTTTATTTTTTCGAACAAAATAAATTCATTAATAAAAAGGCATATACATTCAAGAAATTAAAATCAACAAATACATAAAAATATAATCAAATAAAGGCTGAGACAATCTAACGATTTGTTGTAGCGTAAGGATGAATAATTCACTTGAACTTATTTGAGAATTCAACAATCGTTGCAATCCCGAACAATTTTTACCAACAAACTGGAGAAAAAGATGATTACTTTATTGATAAGCCTTAACACCCATATAAACCCTAACGAAAAACAAACAGCTAAAAACTAAAAAAAACTAACGACTCCACCATACACTTCGTCGTAGAGAGACGGTTAGACGGGCGAACATCTACACTACGGCCCTATTCTTTTGAGCTTTTGGGCATAATAGAGCAAAGGGTAGCAGAGCATAGCATATTTCAGCACAGCAAAGTAGAGCAAAGCGGGCATTCCAACATTGCAGAGCAGGGCAGGGCAGAGCTTCCAACACTATAGAGCAGAGCACAGCAGAGCTTCCAAGTTCCAACATTGCAAAGCAGAGTAGGCAAGGCAAAGCAGAGCAAAATCAGCTCAAAAGAACATGGCCTAAATTGCAAAGATATATAAAAACTAGAGAAAAGGTCAAAAATACTCTAATTTCTGAACAAATTAGACTAAATCCAATCTAAATGACCAAAAAATTATAAAATCCAAGAAGAGAGGAAAGAAGAGGGGTTGGTCCAACAGTTAACATCAATGGAAATTAGTTATATGAAAGACTTCAAATATACACATCAATTGAACTAGAACAAAAGATGAGTACTTTAACGTTCAAATATTGGGATAAACTACTCGGGAGCTAATCGAGTAGACACCTATAATACTTGGGAACTTTTATTTTTAATTTTTTTGATTTGATTTAATCTGGACTTACTTATATGGTTTGATCGATTGGATTCGAACTTATCAATATCTATTTGATCTAAAATAAGGTGAACAAACACATGGGGGTTATCTTTCGACCTTTCCTCTCTCCATGTCCAAAAGGCTATGCCCACTATTCTAATCAGTATTAATTTATGAGAGTTTTTTATGGACATATTTACCGAGTGATTTTCATAAAAATTGTTAAAAAGAAACTAAAATTCCATGATTTTGCTACATTTTATCAAAATTTCCTACATACCGTCCACCTCACCTAAATATACATCCTACTACTAAACAATATTAGTTTTTTTTAACTAAACAGTACGAAATCGCTATTTAAGGGCTTTTTTCATCATTTTTTGCTTTTATTTTCTAATTTTTTTTAAAACAAAAAACCAAAACAACAAGAAAAAGGTGTTTCCATTTATCTATTGTCAATTTTCAAAATTATCATGATTTAAATAAGTTTGACCAACTTTTGATTCATTATATGACTATATTATATGGTTTTACAAAACAAAAACCAAAAAATAGTAAACCAAAGCAATACCAAACGGACCCTAAAATCCTAAATTAGCATATTTCCATCTATTGTATGCCCACTAAATACAGACAATCTTCTCTTCCTCCCAAAAAAAAAATGATTAGACAATCACCGCTAATATTAAAAAGAAAAAGGCTAACTTGCACCATTAGACATTACTACGTTAGGACTTGGGACTTTAGGAGTACATTACTATTGCCTTGGACGCTCGCCCACAAGATCTTATATAAAACAAAATTTGGGAATTAAATAAATTCTATTCATATTAAATTAAATACTCCCTTTAAAAAAAATGTTTTTCCTATTTTCTTTTTTGTTCTCAATGCAATATTATACTTCAAGTTGCATTACATATCATATGTGTCCAAGGATAGAAAGACCCTGGGAATTAACACCACAAAAACCATCAAACCTCAAAGGGGCTAACTTTCTTACAGCAGTATCTACATCAACTAACGATTCCATAATAAACATAATATTTATAAAGAGGGAGCGGACAAGAGACACCAAATTAGCGGAGGTTTGGTTGTGTTTTGGTTTTCTCCGCTTAGGGTAGTTCCTCTTTTAGTCTCTTCTAATTTAATTTTGTGTGAAATATGTACTCCAACTACTAATGAAATAAAGCATATCATGTTTGTGTACGGATCACCTCATCCTTCGGGACGAGCTGTTGTTTGGGAGGAGATTTCTCAAATTTTGCAAATTTATACAGATATTCTACTTATTGGTGATTTTAATCAAGTAGAATATTTTTCGGATAAGGTAGGGGGTTCTGCACACATAGATGGGTTAAATGCTTTTCAGGAATGGAAAATAGAAAATAATCTTTTGGATGTTCCCTTTTTCGGTCCTTCCTATACTTGGACTAATGGTTGTTCTTCTGAAGATGCAACGTTCGAGCGCTTGGATAAAGCCTATGCTTCACAAAAATGGATGATTGATCATCCGAACGCCTTTTTGCTCCACCAATCCATACTTTTCTCAGATCGTGCGGTCATTGTTTATCATGAGAATTCCCCTCCTGTTTCTAAACGTCCATACCGCATAGATAATTGGTGTTTACAGTCGAAGGATGTTTTTAGAATTATTGATGTTATCTGGGCTATGATGCTTCCAGGTTCTCCGATGTTTGTTGTCTCGAGGAAATTAGAGCAAGTACGTTCGAAATTACTTTCGTGGTGTGTTAATAATAAAAAATCATGGGGTATCAATTGGAAAGAACTTCATGCTTCTCTAGATCCTTTGGCACAAAATTTGGATTCAAGTCTTCATCGTCATCTCTTCATCTCTACCCGCGAGGAAAAAATTGCTCAGTCCTATACCACTTACCTATATTGGAAACAAAGGGCGAAGGTCAAATGGGATAAGTTTGGTGAATCTCATTCTCACTTACTTTTTTCTTATGCTCAGGCTCGGAAAAGAAAAAAATTTGGTTCATGGTCTTAAGGATTCAAATGGGTTTTGGGTTCATGATCAACAGGGTATTAGTATTATGATTCAAAATTATTATTCTCAGTTGTTCTGTTCCCCTCAGCAACAAGTTTTTCCTTCGGATTTTGATTGGAACGATTTAAACTTACCACAAATTTCAGATATGGAGTGTTTTAATCTTTTGCAGCCTGTTTCTGCAGAAGAAATTAAAGCTGCTATGTTTCAGATTGATGAGTCGAAGACTCCGGGTCCAGATGGCTTTTCTTCTGCTTTCTTTCGTTCGCATTGGTCTACTGTGGGTCAATCGGTTATAGATGCAGTGCAATATTTTTTCTATCATGTCCATATGCTTAGAGAATGGAATAGGACCTTCATCACTCTTATTCCTAAGGTGGATCATCCGGAGTTCGTCTCTCAATTTCGTCCAATTGGTCTTTGCAATGTTCTATATAAATGTATAGCAAAGTGTATTTCGGTTCAGCTACGGAATATTCTCCCTCAATTAGTCTCAGACTTTCAAAATGCCTTTGTTCCAGGTCTGCTCATGTCTGATAATTGTCTTGTTGCGCATGAAATTCTCTCCTATATGGATAGGTTGTGAGGTCGTACTATGGGAGCGGCGTTGAAAGTAGATATGAATAAAGCCTATGATAGGATCAGTTGGGATTTTCTGTGGCAAGTTCTCAAGGCCTTTGGTTTTCCCCCGAGTTGGATTCACATAATTCAGCAGTGCGTTTCTACAGTTTCTTATCAGGTTTTGGTTAATGGTAATCCCACGAAAGTTTTTCGTCCGATTAGGGGTTTGCGGCAGGGTGATCCTTTATCTTCATATTTATTTGTTCTGTGTATGGAGGTGTTTTCAGCTATGATTCGTAAAGCAGAATCCGATCGTCTGTTTCGGGGTATTAAGGTTTGCAGGCGTTCTCCTTCGGTCTCGCATTTGTTTTTTGCGGATGATGCCCTTATCTTTTTCCAGCCTTCCCCTGTTACCTGTTTAGAGGTTAATAAAGTGCTTCACAATTTTTGTGATATTTCTGGACAGATGATCAATCTTCAAAATTCCTTCATTCGTTTTAGTTCTAATGTTCCGGATGATTATCGGGATTACTTAGCTGCTTCTATGCATGTGCGGGTGGAATCTTCTATTGGCTCTTATCTGGGTCTTCCGGTTGATATTAGCAGACACAAATGTAAAGCTTTTCAGCCTTTAATAGATAAAGTTGTTAATCGGTTGAGTGGTCTCACTTCCCTTCATCTATCGTCTGCTGCTAAATTGGTCATTATCAATTCTGTGCTTGTGACTTCCTTCAATCATATTTTGTCTGTGTTTAAGATTCCTTCTACAGTTATAGACAAAATCAACAATCTTCTGCTTAGGTTTTGGTGGAAATCTTCTTCCCACTCCAGAGGTATTGTTATGGCTTCCTCTTCTCTCCTTTATAGGCCTAAGGGTCTTGGGGGTCTTGGTCTTCGTCATCTGGGTTTTTTCAACTCTGCGATGTTGGCAAAGCAGGCCTGGGGGGTCATGCATAATCCTCAAATTCTTATTTCTCGTATTTTCCAAGCGCGGTACCCTTCTATCTTGGATCGTCATTCCCATTCTAGTCTCTCTCGCCCTTCTTGGGCGGGTAATAGTTTGATGCATGGGTTCCGCTCTCTTCAGTCTGGCCTTACTTGGAAAATTGGCAATGGTTCCAAGGTTCGAATTTTTTAGGATTCTTGGGTTCCGGATTCTGTAGTGTCCCCTAAGAATTCTCTTGTTGGAACAGTTCACCCGATTCTGGTGTCCTCTCTTATCAATTCAAGCTCTAACACTTGGGATTCTTCTCAGATTCATAGATTGTTTGATTCCTTTACTGCGGCTAAAATTCTGAGTTTGGAGCGACCGGCTCAGTTAATGGATGATTTCGTCTACTGGATATTTACTAGGGATGGGAATTTCTCTACCAAGTCCGCCTATGCTGCTTTTATTCAGGGCTCGTTCCCTGTAACTTCTGATGGGGATTCGATCCCGTCCTCGTGGTGGAAAAAATTCTGGGCCTTTCCCATTTTACCTAAGTGGAAGATGTTTTTTTGGAAGTTGTTACATGGGGTCACTCCTGTGGAAGCCTTATTATGTACCAAAGGTATTCCTGTTGATCCTTTGTGTGCTTTTTGTCATACTTCTCAGGAGACGATTGATCATTTATTTTTACACTGTCCGTTTACTCGTCGCCTTTGGAGTTGTGGTCCTTTGGGTATTCTCCTTCCTCCGGAGGATTTCTCCTCGTTTATCCATTGGTTTTCCACTTGATTACTCACTCTTTGGCTCATGGAGATTGGAGTACTCTGGACTTTATTTTAGCCTTTACCTGGGCTATTTGGTCCTGTAGGAATGGTGTTCGATTTCAGGGATTAGTTCCTAATCCCTTTGTGTATTCAGGATTGCTCATGAGTGGAAGTCTCGAAGTTCTTCGGTTAGAGATTTGGATGTTGGGGTTATTTCTCCTCCTCTTGGGTTTCATCATCGACCACTGTTGGTTATTCTTCGAGGTTCTTTTACCTGTTGTTGATTTACTCTTTGACGGGGCTTGGGAGTCTACGGATTGCAGAGCTGGTATGGGTTGGTGTTTTTATTAGGCAGGATCTCTTCAGTGTCTTGGGGGTGGAGCACAGGCATGTTTTGCTCTTTCGGCCATTCAAGCAGAGTTGTTTGTCTGTCTTCTAGCTTTGAGGATGGCGCAAAATCGTGGTTTTGCTCAACTTCGAATTCATACTGACTGTTTGGGTGTCCTTTTTAGTCTTCGGGATCACTGCTCAAAGGACATCTTTGCTAGTTAGATTTTTCAGCAGATTGAGGGTACCATACCTCTCTTTTCAGCCTGTTCTATTCAGAAGGCTTCCAGGGACTTTATTAGGCCTGCTCATGAGTTAGCTGTTTCAGCTAGGAATCGTCATTCTCTTTTTCTTTCTTTCTAGTTCTTTGTTTGTTTTTGTGTTGATCTTTGTCAAAAAAAAAGAATAGAAAAGACATTAAAGTATAAAAATCTATTTGCATCATTATCTTTCAAATTTTCAAAATGGATAAACAAAAGAAAATGGGGGAGTAATTAAACAAGAACACTTATACATAGTAATAATTAAATATACTCGTAATATATAAGACTATTGGATAGAAAATTTATGTAGGGAGAACCCCTAACTTAGTTTTAAAATTTTTGTTAGAGCCAAGAAAACAACATATGATGTGAGTAATTATTCGGGAAACTCATGAGTTTAACAACTAATGTTGTAATTCTCTGTTATTGAAAGTTCTATTTAGTTATAGTAAACTCTTGTTTCTAAGAAAATCTGAAAATAATGAGCGGGTGTAAGAAAAATAGGGATGAAAATATTGTAGGGTAAGGAGGGTAAGGGATAGAATAGCGAATTAAACTTTTTGAAACGGCCTTACACTAAGACTGAGTTGATCTATCATGAACGATGAGGTAATTGAAATTTTACAACCTAAATGGGTACTTGGTAAACTTCTGGTGCACGGCGATGATAGTGTAACATGTTTAATAAAGCAAATGTTTCTACTATCGTGCAATGCATAAAATTATGTATGTAATTGCGGAGAGCCCAAAAAACGACCATCAAGAAGCTAAGGAACCAGATGATTAGTGCCAGCCATCCTAGAGATTTATCTAGCATATATAAGAGTATGCTATTTGCTAGAGCTCCCAATAGACAAGTAATATGGTTTGATATTGAAAGGTACTTATAGCATCTAGGTTCATGACTAATTAACATTGCTAAAACATAAAAAATCAGAACAATTATGAAAGAGTACACTATTATTGGGTGTTCCTCAAAGATATTGGTGACTTCTCCTTGATATTTCACTTGTAGAAGCATGCCTAGCACTTGTATGAGAAATGCAAATGCTCCTGCAGTCCATGTTAGTCGGGTTGGACAATTGTTTTCCTCACTACAATAACAAAAAGGAATTAAAATAGGCAAGTTAGAGTGGAGTCATAAACACATAATACATTGGATCAAATCTCATGTTTATTGCTATGGTTTTCAGCTTATTCTTTAATAATAAAAAAAAGGGCACATTTTTTGAGATAGTAACTTTAACTAAAATATTTATAGGAAAGGTTAGTTTAAGTTTTTTTTGACGAGTAGTTTAAGTTGTCAAAGTTATAATTACTATGATTTGTGGAGATAATATATTGGGTTTAAGAAAAATGGAGGAAGTATCTGAATTATGAATTCATTATTTGTACATACTTCGTATTTAAGTTTTTTTTTTCTCTTTTTTTTTCTCTGAAACATACGTACTCCGTAGTATTTACTTAAATTTCCTGATGTAAAGTATAAATATTTTTGGAAAATTTTTATTTTTTTTATTTTTCTTTTTGGTGAATTGTATAAAAATTTATTATCTTTGTTAATATTATAATATCACACTAAAGTTACTCATGACATTAATGATGACTTTTTTGTTTTTTTCTATCTTTTATTTATAGTTACTTAGGGCCTGTTCATATTTACTTATTTTCAGTTCAGTTCAGTTCAGTTCAGCTACAATCAGTTCAGTTCAGTTCAGCTCAGCTCCAATCAGTTCAGTTCAGTTCAGTTCAGCTCTTAATTTCCCCCTCTCATAAAATATTCATTTCAGCTTAGTTTAGTTTAGTTCAGTTCAGCTCAGTTCAGTAAATATAAACAGGCCCTTAGTTAGGTATTTTTATCATAAACTTCGTATATAGGAAGACTCTCGTCAAAACCCCTTCTATAGAGAGAAATATTTATGTGACAACACTCTCAATTTTTAAATTTTAATTCTAATGCACTAAATTGTTATTGAGTTGTTCTAAATTAAATTAGATGGTCTAAATTAGTACTCAAATGTTCTAAACCTTAAATTAGTTAAATTTGGTATTGTAAATTTTGAATAACTTGTTCATAAATTTAAACTTATATGTTCTAAATTTTAAAATATGTGTTCTAATAATTTTAGACATATCTTCTAGATTTGAAAGCATATGTTCAAATTTTTACTCATATGTTAAAAAATCTTACTCATATATTCTATATTTTAGATTAGTTCTCATATAAGTAGGAGTTCTCACATATATGGGTCTATTCTCACAGGATCCCACTGCACTAGCACCAGCCCAACCCCTTGGAAATCGTGTAAAAGAAAATAGGACAAACAAAAGAAAAAGATGGAGAACTCCGTATCAATTTTTTATAATTTATATATATTGGTAATTAAAGGTATTACTAGTTACAGCTTTCTTTGGCAGGTGGGTGCTAATTAAGCGAGTCAATCACGAGCTGAGGGATCAAAAACTTTTTATATGTACACAACTCGTGCTCGTTAAAGTTTTGAATCTAGTCAAATAGCTCACGATTTACTCGTTTAAATTTTGGTCCTTCTAAAATTATAGGTCATTATTATTATTTTTTTGTTCACTTTATATAGTTTATTTATTTATTATTAAAGATTTACTCTTTCTTTCGAGCGTAGATTATATGTTAATAAAAATATATTATTAAGTTGCTCACGAGCTTATCGAGTCAAGTTACAGCTTGCTCAAGTCATGCTCGTTAATTTCTCGAGTCAAGTCAAATTCGAGTCGAGCCAACTTGAGAGTCGAGTGTTGAACAAATTTTAACCGAGTCGAGTTCGAGTTGTTCGCAAATTGCTCAACTTGATTACCACTTTTAGACAGTTATTAGATAAGTCAGATACAAGTGTACAACCTATGATACAATCCCGCATTCCCTCATTAGTCCATTACCCCCACACAATTTTCATACCCTCCCTGCCACTACGGCACTACCTAACAAAATTGGAAGTTTAGGAGAGTGCAACTAGGTGCATAGCTGCTATTTATTTAGTATGCATATAGGAGGACTAATTGGAATATTAATTTAATTTTTATGATTTATTATTGCCTAGAGTGGTATTTTTAATGTACTATTATAGTTACCGTGGTATTTTCTATATACTGTTACACTTGTATTTTATATTACTTGACTATAGGTTGTTTTAGTAGTACTATTTATAGCGTTGGACTGTCACAATTCTCCTTTATTTTACCCACACTAATATCTCTATTTTGAGTTTTTGACTAAGGAATATTGTCCTTGTTTCACTCTATTGAGCTGTGAAAAGGAGAGATTTTGCAAAAAAAAAAAAAATACCATGCCCAAACCTGTTAATTCGAGCCAAATTAAGTACGACATATGAAATTTTGAGATGTCTAAAACTCCAAAAAAAAAAAGAAAAAGAAAATTGGGTATGCCCAAAGTTTGGGACTTTGGGCCCTAAACATCACCCAAATCTGATATTTTTTTTGGGCTAAACTTGTTTTCACCAAGTCCAATGTTTTAAAACTACAACAATTTAACAAAATCAAATGAATATATTATTTTATTATATTTATTAAATATTTTTCATTTCTATAGATATTGAAAATTTCATGAGACAAACAAAAAGAAATGAAAAAAGTACTATTTTGTAAAGTACAAATTCTTACAAGTCTTGTACTTAGCAACTAGTGTGCGATTTGAGGTTTGAAAATTGTGGTGCGGATTTTGAAAATGCCAAATCACGCGAGCTCTAAAAAATTTAGACCAACCACACCGCAAATCGCAGTTTGATGTGGTTGCAGTTTGCAGTTTTAATACAATATTTTTATTAAATAAGTATAAAATAATTTTAAAAAATAATTTTAAAAAATAACTAATTAAAAAAATAACTTAAAAAAATATGAGCTAATCGTTTACTATGTTAACTAACTAAAGGTTAAAAAAAAGAGTTTAGTATTTGAATTATAAATTAATAATCTCAAAATAAAATATAGTTTTGTTTTAAATTTGTTTCAAAACATAGATTATTTTGAGATTATAAATTAATAATCTCAAAATATATGAACGGTAACAAGTTTGATGTGGCTTGGTTAGAAGTGCGGTTTGAAAAAATACAAATCGCGCCGCGAACACCCTGTTGGTTACTCGATCATTGTTATAAAATTACTCATTCAGATGTACGAGTAGGGATTACCTTGTTCTTTTTACAAGCGGCCACTTGGTGTGACCAACCGCACACAAAACACACTTTTAGTAAGAATAATTTAAATTATGCAAAGCTAAGGCAAAGAGAATATAGCCTAATTGCCTAAGTGTAGGCAAATAGAATATAGCCTAACTGCCTAGGGCCTGTTTTGATTAACTGAATTGATTGGAACTAAATTGAACTGATTGGAACTGAAGTCAAGTGAATGTTTTATGAGAGAAGGAAATTAGGAACTAAACTGATTGGAGTTAAGCTGAACTGAACTAAACTAAAATGAAAATAAGTTGAAGAGAATAGGCCCCAAGTGTGTGTATTTGTTAATTTCTCTCATAAAAAATTATAGTATTTGCTATTTTTGGTATGAATGGATTATAAGTTGGTAAACCCCAAATTTACCTACAAGGGGTTTTTCTTTTTTATTTTTATTTTTTTTAATCTTACATAAAAAAATAAAATAAAGTTATTAAAAAAGTATAAGTACATGCATAGGTAACTAATCACATTGTTTTTCTATCTCATCAAGTAAGCTTAACCCAAAAAAAGTTAAAAAACTAATGAAACACGGAGGGAGTCCTCCTTACCTAGTTAATTCTAGATGAAGTTAATAAGTACGAGGGAAATTTAGCTAATATCGGAGATTAACATTTCAATTTATCTCCTTTCACAACTTTATACATTGATTTATGTGCCACTCTATTATTTTACTCTTATCATTTAAGAAATAAAAGAAAAATGATTGAGTTGTGATAGGAGACATACGAGTATTTACATATTTATCTCAGAGAAAATTGAACTTAGCCAATAAGTACTTCATCCATATTTAATTATCTATTTCAATTTTTCATGCACGGAATATTATTAGGAGAATAACAAGTACTTTTTTTTTATAAGTGGGGAGGAAGATGGTAAATCCTCACCCCTTAAAAAGTTTCACTATGTCCCTTATGAACAGTGCTCAAGCATGGGAATCACATGTGTGAGAGCATGTGCATTTCACATGCATGAAACTTTTTTTTTTTTTTCAAATTTCAAGAAAATCACATGTTTTTACATCTTCCCTTCTCTTTCTTTCTTTGATGATTTATGTAACCTTGTTTTTTACCTTGGAATTAGCCACTTTGTTTGTTTTACTCTTTTCTTCTCTTCCTTGATCTGACAAATACGACTTGCATTGCCAACAAATGATCTTCACCTTTTGAATTCTAATATAGCAATTTCACATCTTTTCCAATTACCCAATGGTCTGATCTAAAAATTCAAGAGCAACATACGAAGAACAACATTGATCGGTTGCTTGTCATTGAAAGAAAATGTCGTAGCATCTTAATCTTGTCGTTGAAAGAAAATGCTTGGGGAGAGGGTAAATAAAAAAGAAATAGAAAAAAGAGGTCATGAAATCTTGTCGTTGAAGCTCGCCTCTTGTCTTGTGTTGTTTCCTTTATCATCACTCGCTCTTCTTGTTAACTGGAGGCATAGGAATCTTGTTATTATCAATCAAATGTTGGATAGCCTCCTTTAGCTTCGAACAGCTCTCAGTAGTATGAACCCTACCTTGATGGTACTTGCAGCGTTCGTCTGGATTCCAACTAGGCAATCTCTTTTTAGGTGCGAGATCTTGAATAGGTCCGATGGGAGTAATGAGTCCTTTGGCATGGAGTCGATCGAAGGCAGTATCGTAGCTCATCCCAATGGGGGTGAAGTCTTTCCTTAGTTTCTTCTTAGGTCCTTGGTTATCAATGGCTAAAACTTCACTGAGATCAAAGGTACTAACATTGTTACCAGAGTGGGCGTTTTCGGAAGAAGAAGGATTGTCGTTCTTCTTTCCTTTCCACCCACCGTGGTTACTATTGTTAGTAGCTTTTTGCTTTGCGAGGTCATCTTCGATTTCAATTCCGTTGTCATAAACGGCCTTGAAAGTATTCAAATTGTGTTGATATTTTAAATGCTTCGAATACTTCTCTTGGAGATTCTTGATAAACATCCTCACGGATTCTTTTTCAGTGGGGACCTCAATCATCTTGGCGGAAGTTTCCCCCACTTATTAAAGAAAGAAGTAAAGCCTTCATTCTCTTTTTGTCTTAGCATCTCAAGTTGTCTATTATTGGTTTCAACTTGAATATTGCACTTGTATCTATCAATGAAAACGTTTACTATCGATTCCCAGGTAGAGGTTTTCTCTTTGTCAAGGGAGAAGTACCACTGTTGGCAAACGGTTTCAAGAGATAGTGAGAACAGAGAGGGGAAAACCTTCTTATTGATACTCTTAATACTCATTATGGTTTCGAAAGCTCTTAAATGGAAGTAAGGGTTATCTGTTGCCTTGAATTTAGGAATGTCAGTGGCGTTGAACTTATGCGGAAGAAGTTCCTTGTCCAGCGAGACCCCTTGTGAACTCATGCCCTGAAATTTGTAGTCACTAGATAGGTTGCTCAAGCTTTCTTGCATGAGGTTCATTTGTTGTTGCTTCACGGGATCATCGATCTTGAGTGTGAGTAGTTCAGTGTCTCAGTCACGGTAACCAATTGGTTCCTAAGCTCATTGACTTCCTCTTGAGTTGCCATTATCTTCTTAGCCTTCCTCTTTTGACGAATCGGTTTATCAAAAAGTAAGACTTGAACAAAGAGATTATCCTTGATTAATCGCCCTTCTCTCCTCGACCAAGTACTGTGGAAAAGGAATTTGGGGATATTCATTGTTAATTATTTGACTCAAACTCTATTCAACATGCAATGGATGGAGGAAATGAAGAAAGATGGGAATAGAATGTGAAAAAAGATTTAGATGGAGGGATATGAAGAATTAGGAGTAGAATGTACCCCCCAACTCAAATGACGGAAAAAACCGACTCATGCATGAACCTAAAACATGGTCATGGTGATAGGTGTATTCAAAGTGTGTGCTAAGACTAGTGAGTGTAGGTGGTACATTAAGACTCGTGTCATGACCAAGTGGCTAGACTATGTGACTAGACTCAATTAATGGCTCAACAAGGTGTTATTAATAGCGAAAATTAATCGAATTAAATAGCAAACTAGTTAATTAGACATTAGATGATGACTCGACCAATAATCGGAACTGTCGGCAAAACGACAGAACTGGCATCACACTGTGTAGCTTGGCGCCAGACGACAAAGCTGTCGCCAGGCGTCACACTCCACAGGGTGGCGCTGTAGCTCAGATTTTGGCGCCAATACTGGAGCTTCAATCTGGGACTGTTTTCGGTGTTATTAATCAAAAGGGGAATGCCTAAAGTCGTACTAGGTCAATTCTGATTAAAATAATAGACTTCATTGAATCAAATTAATTAATTAATTAGGAAAAGTTCTTTAAGTCATTAATTTATTTATTCTCAACACAAGTCAAACAAACAGTTAAGAGAAACATAGAATATATGCACAATTAGTCAAGTAGGCACAATATCATGCAATGAGTTTGCAACCTAACCATGACTCTAGTTCTCTAAAGTTCGGGATATGGTTTAGTCAATAGAAGGTCCATGGTTAATTGTCCGGATGCACCGCGCGGAAGCCTAACCGTGAAGGGTTGGCGCGAGTGGATGGGACACCGCGAGTTTTAGAAAAAACTCGCTTCCATGGTTTGGTGAATTCAACATCTCGGATGTACCCTTTGTTGCACAAAGCTTTCAATCAGGTAGATGGAGCATGAATTCCCAGAGGGTTATGTCCATATGTAGAACACACATGGGTTTCAGAAAAGTGAGAAAAAATTCAATCAGGAAGTAGGATCGAGCAAACAATACGAAAAACTGGTCGAAATTGGAACGCATATTTCTGGCTCGGTATTGGGGGAAATTGGCGCCAGCAAACAGAGACTGGCGCTAGGATTTAGCTGTAGCGCCTGGAGCCAATGCTGGCGTCTGGCGCTACAGTTAAATGCCTGGCGCCAATGCTCTGGTCATTGGCGCTACTTCCCACATGCCTCTGCAGCTTTCTGTGCTCGATAAAATTTTCCAGTTTCGCGCGGTGTTATTTCGGTCCTAGTTGTGAAAGATATTTCTCAAATTTCCTACGTGTAAAATCCTATGTTTTTAACTCATTACGGATGGTCTTTCCAATGAGATCTTTTTTATGCATATGACAATAATGTTAATCAAAATTACGCACATCAAAATACTTAGAACGTTTCGAGTCTCATCCACTCATTCTAAATCATTGCCGAAACAAATTCAGGAATTAAAATAGAAATCCTCCCCAGTGGAATCGCCAAAAACTGTAGGGAATATATTTCAAGCGTTAATCCCCTTGCTTGAACCCCACTGTGATCATACACTTAAGTACGGTGGCATCCAAAAGGGAAGAAGATAGAGCAAAAGAGTCGCCAACAAGTTTTAGGAACTTGTAAACCGTTCACAGGGTAAAGGTTACACCCCTTAACGATTTAAGAGATCGTCAACTCCATAAGGTCTTAAACCAAATAAGGGTTCGGGGATGAAGGTACAAATCCAACCTAAAAGAGATTGAACCTGCCCTCATAATAGGCCTCTACTTTATTCAGATCGTATTCATGTGCGCTTTCTAATTAACATACAATCAATAGGTTTACCCTAAACCTGTTTATCTACGTTGGTTGAATATTAATGCACAAATAAATCTATTATTGGCGATCACTTGAATTATAATCAAATTAACCCTAACAAGATTATTAATATCTTATTAAGCGTGATTACAAATACAAATTCCCTTTAAACATGCATAAAAGATGTGATCAAGCAATAACAATAAACATCAAGCAACATGATAACAATCATAAATAAATATCATAATAATAAAGATAATCATAAATAATAATTAAAATAATAATCATAATAATATTCATAATCATGTTAAAGCATAATAATAACAAGATCCTAGGCATGATACTATCAAGATTAATAACAAACCCTAGCATGTCACTAAGCAATAAAAATCAAATCTTTAACCCTAACATGATACTAACAATCATAAATATTAGGAAGAACATAGGAAGCATCATAGCAATCATATTTAATATTAAAGTTACCCTAAACATGATACTAAGAATATCATAATAACAATTTAAACATGATTTCTACATCATAATATCAATAAATCATTAAAGTACTTACTTTGATGCCTCGTACCTCTTTCTAATAACAAAATACACACGTTAGTAACTTCAAGGAAAATATAAACAAACAATCAAATTAAATAATTGAAAGAGAGATTTGGGACCAAACCCTCAGAAATGAAACCTTTCACGTCTAGGGCGAAGGCAACTTCGAATATGGCTAGGTGTATCTAAGTCTTGCGAATGCGGAATTTTGTATGTAAAAAGCAAGTTTATAAAAGAGAAAGAAAAAGAGAGATGGATGATTAAGGAAATCTTGATGAGAATTAGCGAATGATTAAAGAGAATGAAAGAGAATTGAAAACTGGTTGTAGGTGAATGAAAACGGAGTTTTTAATACGTTATTTATAGAGAAAATCAGCCAAAAAGATAAAATATCAAAACAGAGCATTGGCGCACCTAAAACAGAGCTGGCGCCAGGCGCCAACACTAGCGCCAGGCGCCAATGCCTGGCGTCAGGCGCTAGTCCTGTTTATGACGCGTTTTCTAAAATCAGATAAATTTTGCCGTACAGGAGGATAAAATCATATCTTTTCCTAAAATATGTTCTTTGATTTTAATTTAAACTCTAAAAAGTCAACAAAAGTCAATTTATCAATGCTAATTGAATTAGGAATGAAAAGAACCTTCTAGAAGAATCTAGAAGACTAAAACCCCTCCTAATTGCATTAGGAATGATAAATCATATTAGGCCCTCCCCTAGATCATTGGGCCGCATATAAGGCTCAAACCGGGCCCAGTTTAGTAAATTGGCCATAACTTCCTCAATATTCATCGGAGTTGGGCTTATAATATATCGTTGGAAAGCTCTTGTCAAGCCCCATCCAACTACACTACTATTGGACCCATATCATGGACCAACCAAACTGGATTGGCTATTTTCTTAAAATAAGTTTTCAAAAACAGAGAGAAGCGAAAAGAAATTAAAAATATCCGCAACACTAGACTTTCCACACTTTCACTTCATTCAATTATGATTCGACGCAAAAGGTACTCATCACCGGGTTTGGTTTTGGGGAGACACAAATGGGTGTCTACACAAATATACGTAAGGTATAAAGTGAACCAATAATAATTCTTCTTAAAGGGCTAGCCATATTGCGCGCGTAAGAATCCTTAGTCACTAATAAACTTGAAATGCAAACTAGGGGTATTATGGTAATTTTACTTATGAAATTAGGAAAACTTTGTAATGTTCACCATTTTCTTCACTCTTTTCTTCCTCCATTCTCCGTTCCCAGAACCCAAAAAATCGCTTCCTTCCTCCACCCGATCCACTGCACACACTAACGCCACCACCGCCTATGTTAGTTAAAATGTTGTCGCGAATGAAAGGCTATTCCCTAAGGGGTTGATATTACCCTAATTTACACTCTTTTCTAGTAGGTTGTCTTTTTGTTTCGCCGCGAAGCATACGTTGTTGAGGAAGAAGAAGAGAAACACATTTATGGGTTTGGTCAACAAAAGGTGAAGAGATGGCGGTGGCTATAATGGGTTTTGAGTTTTGGTGGACCAGATGGTCGCTATGGTGGTGGAAGATCAGAGAAGATGGCTTGATTTATTTTTTTAAAAAAATAAAAATAAAAGGAATTGTAAAAAAAAAATAAGACTAATTAATAGCAAATTGTTAATCAGCTTGATTGACTGAGGTAGGCTCAAAAACTTATGTGTGACCTAGACGGGAGACGTTGCTCCGAGTGTTACAATAAACGATTTGTCTTGTATGCGGCTGGCAGCTGGCCACACCATGTGGCTAGTTATAAAAGATCAAAATAACCTTTATAACACTAACCGAGTAACTCATGTAGCACTGACCAAGTCGCCCCTATAACTAAGGGTGTGCATAATTGGACCTGAACCAAAATTAGACAGGGTAACCGGACCAGATTGACCCAAATGATTGATTACAGTCCAACCTCAGTCCCTAAACATAAGTGCTTTCGGGTTTTCGGTCTTGCTGGGTATAAACCGGAATAATCCGATACTCTCTGGAAACCCAGTTATTTTTTTAAAACTATGTATAAGTATATATTTAACCCTAATTTTATAAGTTGCCTAGCCGTCTCACCAAGTCACCATCATTCTTTATCTTTCAATATCTCGCTCACTTTTTTCACTTACTTTCAATCTCTTTCTCACTCACTTTTGAAGTCCTAACCTTCCACCCACCATAACGGAGAAAGGGCCCAGCAAGGATGTAGCAACCACCACATCGGACACGAGCAGACACTGGAAAATGGAATGAGCGTGAGCGTTGTCGGAGAACCCCAACTTGCACGACTCCACTTGTTGGTTGTTGCGACTCTGACCGGCGACTCCGCCGGCCGGCCTACTTCCTTCCAGCAAAGCTTACAACGACCTACTATCCACCAATCTCAATTCTCGTCCTACCAGCCACAAAACTCGTACCTCAGATCTTGCTAACGAGCGTCCCAAGGCGTTAGATAAAGAATTATTATATTGGTTGAAATAGTATTAAGTTAAAAATGCATGACAAAATCACGCGTTGTTCGGTGTAATTAATATTAGTTTTATTCTAATATTTCCACTTTTAATTCTCTAATCTGATGCGCCGGGGGCACTCATTTGCTTTTTGACTTTTATTTGATATACTATGTAATTACTTTAATTTTGAATGTAATCTTACTGCATTTGTTAAATATCATGTTAACTTTAAAATTTTCATTTTAATTTTTAATACATCTAACAATTCTTTTATAAAATGCTGAAATTATAAGATTTGAAATATTGGAATAATTCAAATTGGTGGATGAAAATAAAGGTGGGTTTAATGACAAATTGGAGCAATGTAGGCAAAGTTTGGAATCTAGAGGGTTTAATCTAAATGGAATAAAACTGAATATTTGGGCTTCAAAGAAGGAGCACGTTAAAAAGATGGACGTTACGGAGATGCACATGCTAAGGTGGATGTGCGGGAATGCTCTAAGAGATAGAATCAGAACTGAGGTTATTGGCAAGAAAGTAGGCGTGGTAGGCATTGCTGATAAATTAAGGGAAAATCGTCTACATTGGTTTAGGCATGTAATGCGGAAACCCGATGGTGCACCGGTACAAAGAGTGGAAGAGTGGGACCATAGAGGGGATAAATGACAAAAAAGAAGACCAAAAATGACTTGGTTGGAAGGAGTTAGGAAGGATATGAAGTATATGGATTTGCATGAGGATAAGACATTAGATTGTAAGGGGTGGAGAAGGAAGTTTTTGTCGATGACTACATGGAATAATCATTTTTGGTTCATCATGTAGCTGATCCCACTTATATTTTGATTGATTGACTGATTGAAATAATATTGAGATTTCCATTATTGGTTTTAAAAGCATGTTTGCTAATAAATTGAGTTTACTTATCTTGCACTTGAATGTACTTGACATATTTTGCTTATCCATATTATCTATTTGTTTTGGTTCGCCCTATTTACCGTAATGGTAAGCATTGATGGATTTTTCAAGCGACATCTATGATTTTAACATATGGGAGTCCCAGGATTTGCTTCACCTAGATTACGAATGTTGGTTTTGTTTTCATTATGAGTACTCATAACAATGGTTATTATTATTATTAAGTATTAATAAAAGAAAGTTGAGTTTTTTGCTACAAGTTTGTTATTGAATTAAGTGTTTTTAAATAGCCTTACGTAATCATGCGGCGGTATGTAATACGCCTAATTCTAGCTCTACGATATAATTATATTTATTATACTAGTATTTCCGTAGAGGGAGATTGAAGGGTGTTGTTATAGATAATTTTGACTATGAAGAAGGAAGTTCCGGTGGATGGGGTTAAGTTGCTGACAGTGGGTCACAACCGGTGGTTGTTGGGTTAGGGTTTAAGGGGTTTTTTTTGTTAATTATTCTTGTTTAAAAACCAATGTCTTATTGACACATATCTAGAGTGGGTCCCACTAACATATTCCTTCCAAAAATCCGTAAACTGGTGGTAAAATCTAATTTTATGTGTTTTTGATGGTTTCTAATAAAAGTTTTTTTTTTTTTTGAGGTGTCATTTTGCAAATGTTCGTTTTATTATTATTATTCTTGTTTACTAGTACTTTGTTTTTATTTAAATGCAACAAATCTTTAGGCATGCAATTTTACGAGTGTAGACACCCATTTGTGTCTCCCCAAAATCAAACCCAGTGATGAGTACCTTTCACGTCGAATCATAATAAAATAAAGCGAAAGTGTGGAAAGTCTAGTGTTGCGGATAGTTTTAATTTCTTTTCTCTTCTCTCTGTTTTTGAAAACTTATTTTAAGAAAATAGCCAATCCAGTTTGGTTGGTCCATGATATGAGTCCAATAGTAGTGTAGTTGGATGGGGCTTGCAAAGAGCTTTCCAACGATATATTATAAGCCCAGTTCCGATGAATATTGAGGAAGTTATGGCCAATTTACTAAATTGGGCCCGGTTTGAGCTTTATATGCGGCCCAATGATCTAGGGGAGGGCCTAATATGATTTATCATTTCTAATGCAATTAGGAATGGTTTTAGTCTTTTAGATTCTTCTAGAAGGTTCTTTTCATTCCTAATTCAATTAGCATTGATAAATTGACTTTTGTTGACTTTTAAGAGTTTTAATTAAAATCAAAAAGCATTTTCCAGGAAAATATACGATTTTATCCTCCAGTACGGCAAACTTATCTGATTTTCGAAAACGCGTTAAAAACAGGCCTGGCGCTTGACTCCAGGCATTGGCGTTTGGAACCAGGCCTGACGCCAGCCATTGGCGCCTGGTGCTAGCCATTGGCGCCTGGTGCCAATTAGCTAGGGTTGGCGCTAGTTCTGTTTTTCGTGCGTCAGACTCTGTTTTGATATTTTATCTTTTCGGCTGATTTCTCTATAAACAACGTATTAAAAACTCTGTTTTCAGGGACCTACAATCAGTTTTCATTCGCAATCATTAATTCTCTAATTCTCTCTTAATCATTCACCAATTCTCATCAAGTTTTCTTGATTATTTCATTTCTCTCTCTTTCTTTTTCTAAAACCTTGCTTTTTCATGCAAAATTCCGCATTCACAAGATCTAGAAACACCTAGCCATATTCGAAGTTGCCTTCGCCCTAGACGTGAAAGGTTTAATTTCTGAGGGTTTGGTCCCAAATCTCTCTTTCAATTATTTAATTTCATTGTTGTTTATTATTTTCCTTGAAGTTACTAACGTGTGTATTTTGTTATTAAAAAGAGGTACGAGGCATCAAAGTAAGTACTTTAATGATTTTTAATTGATGTAGAAATCATGTTTATATTGTTATTATGATATTCCTAGTATCATGTCTAGGGTAATTTTAATATTAAATATGATTGTTACGATGCTTCCTATGTTCTTCCTTATATTTATGATTGTTAGTATCATGTTAGGGTTAAAGATTTGATTTTTATTGCTTAGTGACATGCTAGGGTTTGTTATTAATCTTGTTAGTATCATGCCTAGGATCTTGCTATTATTATGCTTTAATATTAACATGATTATGATTATAATTGTTATTATGATTAGTATTATTATTATTGATTATGATTGTTATGATTATGATTTTGATGATGATTATTTTATTTATGATGATTATTATTATGATTATGATTATAATTATTATTTCGATTATTTATGATGAATTATTATTATGATGATTATGATTATAATGATGATTATTTTATTTATGATGATTGTTATTGTCATGATATTTATTATTTATTATGTTGCTTGATATTTATTGTTATTGCCTGACCACACCTTTTATGCATGTTTAAAGGGAATTTGGTACTTGTAATCACGCTTAATAAGATATTAATAATCTTGTTAGGGTTAATTTGATTATAATTTCAAGTGATCGCCAATAATAGTTTATTTGGTGCATTAATATTCAACCAACATAGATAAACAGGTTTAGGGTTAATCTTATTGATTGCATGTTAATTAGAAAATGCACATGAATACGATCAAAATAAAGTAGAGGCCTATTATTAGGGCAGGTTCAACCTTTTTTAGGTTGGATTTGTACCTTCATCCCCGAACCCTTATTTGGTTCTAGACCTTATGGAGTTGACGATCTCTTGGATCGTTAAGGGGTGTAACCTTCACCCTGTGAACGGTTTACAAGTTCCTAAAACTTGTTGGCAACTCTTTTGCTCTATCTTCTTCCCTTTTGGACGCCACCGTACTTTAGTGTATGATCACAGTGGGGTTCAAGTTTAGGGGTTTAACGCTTGAAATTATTCCCTACAACGGGTGATTAGTGAAAGTAAACGAACAATTTTGTCAAAATAATTTTAAAATCGTAAATAGGCCGGGAAGGGTTAAGACGCTAAGTACCCCGTGCAAAAGTTGTTTTGATTGATCTATCTGTTTTCATGGTATAATCTCGATCTTAAAGTATGTGTCACAAGGCTAAATTGCAAGTATTAATAAAAACGGATGAAGTATATTTTACACTCCATATGTAATCCCCCGTATTTTTTTAAATATTTTATAAATGGAATTTTATTTTATTTATAATATTTATTTGTCATTTTTCGGAATTTAATTTCAAAAGTTTCAAATTATTAATCTGGGTCGAAAATTATTTGAATAAATTATTTTATGCACCTTTATTCTACAATTTATGTCCAATCAAACAAGCCTAACCCATTTGTTTACTTAATTGACCCATTATTTTTATGAGGCCCATCTTCCTATTTACCCTACAATTGTCTCCTATAAATACCCCATGAATCCCCAAAAATTTCCCACACAAAAAGGTTAGTCTTATTTTCTCTCTCCTTTGTTTTATTAATTTGTATAAATATAATTATTGATTTATGGATTTTGATTTTATTGTTTGAAAGTAATTTAATTAGTATCAAGTTGTATTTTGATGATTGATCTTTATAATTTCAGATTTTATAATGTCATAATTTTTAGATTTTGTAAATTTTATAACCTAGGGTTTTTAATTATTGAAAATCATGATTTTAGGGTTTTTATGAACAATTGATTTAGGGCTTTTATAGTATTGATGTTCAGAAATTTTGGTGATTATAACTACTGATTAGTTTAACTTAATTCCAGATTATTTTAAACACTTAAATTCGTGTTTTAATTTTAAGATTTCCGTTCATTAATATTAATCCCGTTTTAATCCCGATCAGGTTCTGAACTCATCCGATTTTGATGAAAAAGTAGTGGTTTTCATGTGGAAACAACGTTTTAAGAAAGAACACTACCTTTGGTAGTGTACCACCCTCTCGTGGCCAAATTCAGCCTGTAAATATGATTTTCGGGCAGTTTTTGATTTTAACGAAGTTTTTTTATACTTAAAATATTATCCTTGAGTTTGATTGATAAAATTAGTTATGTTTAAAGTTAATTAAGCATAAATATATGTTTTTATTGAATTTTTAAGTGTTGGAAATAGTTTCGAAGTACTACTTTTGATGTTTTATAAAGAGGGTTTAATCACCCATTAAAAAGGGAGATTATTAGGGGTTTTTAAATAATTTTCAGATTTTTATTAGACTTTTAACTTGCTGTAATTTCATGTATAAGAGTGTATTTTAAGGTTTTTATGAAGAAAATTTAAAGAACTATATATAAGCCTTTAATTTTAACTAAAGGGAAGGTTTTAAAGTGTTGTTTGATTTGGATTTTGAAAGTTTTAAAGTAAGTTAGTATTGCTGTAAATTTAATTGATTGGGTATTGATTGAGATTTTATTATTTGGTTTAGGAGAGGAGTTTATTGAAGGTGATTTCTAGTTAGTAAAGTGGCATACCAATTCGTTTGCTCAAGGTATGTACAAGTTACGAAACCTTATTGCTTGTAGGTGCATGTTTAAGGACAGATCGAGAACTTAGTATCATGTATAGGATTGACTGAGTTAAATTGTTTGGTTATACATTGTGAATTTCAAATGATGTGCACTATTTTATATTGCAAGTATTATTTGTGCTCTAATTATGCAAGGTGTGCTTAGAGGCAAATGTATGTGATTGGTGTAAAGATTAATTTATTACTCATTCATGATTATGCAAACAGGATGAGTAAAGGAAGAATTCAAGTCTTATAAGACAAGGTTAAGGTTTTGGGGTGCCTTATGCACTCAAGGTGTTTATACACCGAGGTAGTAAAGGAATAATTAATAAATGTTGCTTGTCACTAATAAATCAAGAATTGAAATTGAAAAGTTGTTTTACTTAATTGAATTGATATTGGATTGATTGTATTGTTTTCATATGAGTCATCACCAAGTCTAAACCTGTAAATCACGTAAAGTGCAAGATGGATGAGCAATAAAACTATGGATTGGTGCACATCTGGAGTAATGACAATCAGGGGTTGGGGTACACGGGGTATTAGCCGTGTACTTTTATCGAGGTCGTCTAATCTACGAGTCTCCTATTTCAAATATTTTTCAAAACTAGGAGTTAGGTGAGATTCCATACTAACTACGGTCACAGAGTCGCGCCCGTGGTCGTTGGTGTTTATTGATGTTTCCGAAAGGAGGCATGGGGTTTTTCTTTTATTGATGTTCCAAATGGAGCATAAGTTGGACAACCTTGTCTATTGCAAAATCCAATGAATAAAAATAATGATTTACCTATTATTAATTAATGGAGTCTTAGTAATATAAATAGTTGAGTCATGTGCCGAGTCTATAAACTAATGATGCATAATGGTTGATTATTAGTAGCATGTTATAGATTTCTTTTATGTTTTGCAGCTTGTATTTACTCAGCTTTGCTGATTGCGTGCTTTGTGTGTCTTTCTTTAGTCATGGCCTTCGCCTTTCAATGACCCTGTGACGATCCAATTTTTACACTTGTAATATTGGCCTGGGGAGCAGATTAACCACAGGTTCTTACATACGCAGCATTCGCATCAGGGTTGTGGGATTTTGAGTAGAGAGTTGGTTATTATTCGTAGTTTATTTCTTTTCATAAGTTTGAATTTATTTAAACTCTGGTTTTATTTATTTACTACTTTTGTTGGGTTTTGAATAAGGGCCTTAATGGTTCCAGCTTGTATCATTTAATTTGGTTTTGGTTATTGGTTTTGAAACTTAATTATAAATGAGTTAGTTTTTCCGCTGCTATTTTCTGATAAAGCTTTAACGTTTGAACACGTGGCGGTAGCACGCCAGTAATTCTCTTGGATTTTGTTCAGGGTATTTACAAGTTTTAAGAGAGAATTATTGGGGTGTTACACCATATTATAAAATAAAAGGAAAATTCACTTTAATAATCTCAATTATGTGTGATTTACTTCTAAGAATCCCAATTATGGATTTCAATCTAATAATCCCAGCTTTGACATGAGTTTGCCTCTAATGATCCCAATAACCGGTAACCTGTTAAAAGGGTAGTTTTTTTTTTCTTTTTTAAAAAAGTTGTGTGTCAGCACGTGACTGATCTAAAATTATAAGAAAAAAAAAAACCAAAAACCATTCCCAGCCACCACCATCCATCCCCCTCTTTCTCCCCTTCCATGTCCTCCACTGTGAAACCCTAGGCCCAACCCCTAGCCCACCGAAAACTGGCTGACCAACTCCCTTAACCCCTCGAAACGGCCGATCATCAGTCTCTCCCAACTCCCAAAACCACCCCACCCCTTCCCTTCCCCCCTCTTCGGGTTAGCTTCAAATCATAGCCCAATTCAATCTGATCGCCCGCTTTAACGCCTCTGCCATAAGTCCTACTCCGACCTCTATTGCACCGTCGTTTCAGCCTTCGTCGATCAACCTAAACGCCAAGCTACCGTCGTTTCGACCTTTTAATGCTCCTCCTCTGATGCTCGTTCCTCAGTTTACTCCTAGAGTGAGTCTACTCCGGCCGGCTGTTTTCAAGGGTTAGAAGAGGCGGCTAGTCGTTTTCTAGTGGGCTGAGATTTAGGTTTTTTTGTTTTTTTGTTTTTTCTTTTTTTAAAAAAAAAAATTAAACCAATCACATGTTGATATGTGTCATGATTATCTATTATAACAATTCTTGACTTGTTGTTGACTAGTAGGGACTACTGGAGGCAAAGTTGGGATTAATGAGTACTCCCTCTGTTTTTAAATATTTGCTCCACTTCTCAATGTGCGAAGTTTTAGGAGAAATTGGAGAAATTAATAAAATATAGAGGTAGTGGGGTTTGTGAAAGAATAAAAAAAACTATAAAAAAATTAAAAACCAAAAGTAGTGGAAAGAATTGCAGGAGAGAGAATATGAAATTAATATTATTGGGTCCACTTGGTGAGAGAAATTAATTAAATATTGTAAAAATCTTTCCAAATAAGGAAATTGAGTAAGTATTTAAAAACGGTCAGAAAAAGAAAGTGGAGTAAGGGCATGTTCTCATTTACTGAACTGAACTCAGCTGAACTGAACTGAACTGAAATGAATATTTTATAAGAGAAGGAAATTAGGAGCTGAGCTGAACTGAAATGAGATGAACTGAACTGAACTGAACTGAACTGAGCTGAACTGAAATGAACTGAACTGAACTGAACTGAACTGAGCTGAACTGAACTGAACTGAACTGAGCTGAGCTGAGCTGAACTAAACTGAACTGAACTGAATTTCAACGTAAGAGAACAGGCCCTAAGTATTTAAAAATGGAGGGAGTAATAATCTATAGTTGGGATTTTTAAAAAGTAAATTTCCTATAGTTGGAATTATTAAATTGTATTTTTTTTTTCTAAATAAAAAAACCCGTATATTCTCTACCTATGGTTTTCCTAAAATTGTGCACAATGCCTAGTATTGCAATTGCTATTATGTAACAAATGGAGTATTAAAAATTAGGGTAATGTTATATGTAACCCTTACGACTATAAACACATACGAAGTATTAATTATCTTTCCTTAATTGGTATAAGTTTAAAAATGCATGACAAAATCACGCGTAAATTGGTGTAATTAATGAGTATATTTCATTAATACTTTTCATTTTTAACTTCTCATACATTGCCCTTAGGTTATGATAGCATTTTCCTGAAACTTATATAGGGTGGTCAAAACCTTTAATGACTATATAGGCCCCGTTCACTCCATCATATTTTTCCTGCACTAAAATTACTTTTACTGAAATGAAATTATTTTAGTTGAAATTAAAGTACTTTACTAAATTGAAATTAATTTTACTGAACTGAAATTATTATTACTAAAGTGAAATTAGTATTACCGAACTGAAATTATTATTACTAAACTTTAATTTTGTTGAACTGAACTTATTTTTATTAAATTGAACTTATTTTTTATTAAATAGGAATTAATTTTACTGAATATTATTTTTTAACTGGTTCTTAGATTTTTTATGGAGTTAGCTTAAAAAAAAAAGGAAAAACTAGTCAAAAAGACTACGTCGCTCAATGGAATAGTAGAATTAAGAATGTTTTACATTGGAAGATTTGCATCTTGCCGAGCATGGTGGAGACTTGTATTTTAATAATTTATAGGAGAGGACAGAGGATGCATTATTAAGTAATTAGGATGCATTATTAATTAACAAATAGTTAATTAGGAGCTCAGGTCTCAGGACTTGGAGTAGTTTTTATTTTTTGGTGCTAAAAGGGCAGGGAGTCGCCAGGGACTAACATCATCACATGACACACAATAATAATTAATAAAGTCTTAAAAGTACAGTTTAAATGATTTTTTTCCACCATTATTGGTTGTGAAAAAAAAAAAAAAGTAGATATGGTTTGCTTAAAATTTCATCTTTATTAATAGGGGGGTTTGGCCGTTAGGGGCTTAGGGCCTAGGTGAAAAAGCCTGAAAATGTAATTTTTTTTATTATTATTTATTTATTGACAAACTAATATTAAAGGCTGTAGAAGGAAAATTCTCTTAAGCATCCCCGGCAAATAGTAATAAAACAATTAAAAGTGAGAGGACAAATCAGTGTTGGGTCAGCACATGGTGTGTACTTTTCCATCCTATACTATAAACTACTACGTATAAATATGGAGACAGGAAACGAAGGAACAATAGAAGTATTGTCTTCCTCTGTTTTTATGCGCTACAAAAACTTCCTCAAGAAATTAAAAGCGAGTAACATAAAAAAAATCTAAGTAGAGAGATTAAAATGACTGAAATTATTCCCATTGCAAATCCCATCAACAACACTGGAGATTTTCGTTGTCAAAGGTTAGTTCTCAGTTCAACAATCAATTATTTTTTTAAGCATTTTTTATGGAGTAGTTGTTTTACTACGGAATATTTCCTCCGTATTTTATTACCTACACTGTATTTTCTTCGTACTATATTACCTGATCCACTTTTCTTCTGCGTACATGTTTAAAAACTTGTTTTGTTTCTTTTTATGAAACTTTTAATAGGAGTAATATTTTACTATTTTTTTTTCTCTATTGGTGGTCCCTTTTGACCCTTTTATATCATACTAGGGTGGCTTCACGCGCGCGTTGCGCGCAAAGTAGTTTGTAAAACCTTTATAAAACAAAATGCAATTGTGTAGCTACGTTTAGGGTTAGTGTATGATCGTTTGGGTCACATGTGATAGTGCAATTGTGTATTTTGGTGTTGAGAATTGTGTTGCAAATAACGGATTGTTGTGGTAGTAAAGTTGTCTATAACAATATGGTAATGATATCTACAAAAATTTATATGTTTTTGACATGATAATTAAAGATAATGTGTTGGATAACTTGTTGTGATCAAGGTTGTGCACTTGTGCATGCTATTAAGTGTAAGGGGTTGTGTTTTGTAATTTGGTTTTATGCTTGTCCAAAAAAAAAGGTTTTATGATGTATACGTTTTTAAATTGTTTGACAATTCGTTTGAGTCTTTTCTCTTTACCTGTTCGCTTTACTTGATTACGGGTGTCTAAAGTGGTGCAATTGAATAGTCTTATTACTAAAAGAAAAGCAACCTTTTGTTGTTATTTGGGGCTTTTGGGCCATGTTTAAGGGAACAATTTGGTGCAACAAAACCAACAATATTAATAGCACTGTCAAGAGTTTTTTTTTTTTTTTAATGAGAAGAATACTCATTTCACAATATAAGAATCAACGAACAAACTAAATTTGCAATGTCTTACAAGGAATCAATGAAAGCAAGTGAAAATATCTTCTTTATAGGGAATGATATAAATTAGCACATTTTGGACTTTAACGCTACTACTACGCACAAGCAATTTAAATTGTATCTTCAACCTTTTTTTCAGATGCTGCCTGTGAGAACACTGCTTATAAGCACCAATTGTAGCCAATAAATTTGCATTGCTGCCATCATATAAGTTGAACATTTCACTTTTAATATCTCTTCATTTAAATATACACTATTTTTAGTCTTTTTACATTCATAATACGAAGTAATACAAATAGTCCAGAAATATGATTTGCTACATTGGTAAAAGCAGGAACTGCTAAAACATAGAAAATATTTAACTCAATAACCTCAAATTCATTGATTTTGTGTATACAAACTACATTTCTTACAGTATATCTTGCAGTTTTCAACCTTATTACCAATGTTCAAAGAATAAAAAATGCCACATCTATTATAAAAAAAATACAACAATTAATCAAAAGAAAACCTCATATTTTTGAGGTTTGGTGAGTCCGACTCACCGCGGAAACAAACCCAAAAACAAGACCGCACTCGCAATAAATAAAACCATAAACATAATTAAATTAATCACATGATTAAGATAAGCTAATTACCTTTGACGCGTGCTTCGCTCCAATATGAGCTCTTACTTGAAAGCTTCAAATCCCGCTCACACGGAGACCTCCAACGAAGTCCACCCGCACCAACAAAACCGACTAGGTCAAATGTCTTGGGGTTAGCAAGACCCGACCAATAAAACCCGAGTAATTGTATTGAGTTCAAAGGTTTTCACTAATTGTGATGCCTTTTTCAACTTTTACTCAAGCCACATTCCCAATGCCCATACTTGGGTATTTATAGGAAATGATGGGAGTATCATTTACTCTCCCATCAATGTGGGATAGTATGATTTTTCCATTTTATTTTAAAGCTAAAATAAAATTAATAATCAAGCTAGTAATAAATTAACAAGTGGCAAGCTCATGAGAGTGGTTAGGTGAGGACCACTTGGAGAAGGGGGGGACCAAACTTGCTCCCCACTCCCTCTCCCATAACCGGCCACCTCACTCCACACACACTCAAGGACCACAAGCCACATGGCACCCACCCTTGGGCACCAAGGCAACCAAGGTGGGCTGCCATGTGTTGTTGTCCGTGGCAGCCACGCCCAGCAAGCCCAGCAGGCCCAACACTTGCATGCGGGCTGCCAGGCGCTGCTGGCCAGCAAGCCCAACATGCTTGTGCGGGCTGCTGCTGGCCTTGTGCCTTGGCCAGCACTGCTAGGCAGCAAGCAATGGCCTAGCCATGCTGCTGCTAGCTGTGGCGAGCTGGCGCGCCTAGCGTGCTAGCTGCTGCAGCTTGTTGCGGCATGGCTTGCTAGCCATTGCGCGCACAAGGCTACACCTAGCATGCTAGCACGCACTAGGCAGCGCCTAGCCTTGCGATGCTAGCATGGGTGCGCTAGAACGCACCAGCCAACCTAGGCTCGGCTTGGTGCGCATGCTAGCCACCATGCTAGGCCATACGCCCTTAGCACTCGGTTTGCTTGGGCATTCCGATGCTAGGGGTTGGTATTTTGTTAATTTATTACTATTTCTCGTCTCGTCTTTCACTATTTTTCGACTCGACTTCCGACGCTCGGTTTCGACGCTCTAAGCTCGAATTTCCGACGTCTAAATAAATATTACTCGGTCGACTCATTAATTCCTTCCGAATTAATTCATCGGTTCGGTTTGTTGAATGCTTGGGTGTGACCTGAAGGGTTCAGTCAAGATAAAGCTGTAATATTAATTATTCATTAATATTACTGATCGGAAGCGGCCTCCACCCAGGCATTCCGATCACTTGACCTCAATGAATATATTAGATTTCTAATAATTTTGAACCTACTAACGGAATAGTACACTTGTTCGAAGGACACCATTCCTTTCAATCTCCCACTTGTCCTTCCGGACAAGTGCGCATTTTGTGTACAACCTTTTTCCTATGTCGCTTAATGTCTCTTCATGAACTATAAGGTAAGATTTATTTTGTCATCCTTATTACGTCCAGAGGTGTTTCCCGATTCCGAGTCCGACTGTCAATAAACAGATGATTTCCAAAATCCATCCGAGCACGGCCATGCATTTTACAGTCTCGCTCTACGAGAGGCCTTGTATACAACAAAGACATCTTCCCTATTTTAGTAGGGGGACATTACCAGTCTTGTAATGTAGCTCCTCTTACTGAGAGGACCTAGTCGCCCGAGTGTTGCCGTTATAATCCCCTATTACGGCAGACGTTTGACAACATCAAAGCGAACTAGTACTCAAACAAGAGAACTCACAATACTCATGGTCGAGGAAATAGGTTCCGATAGCCATAGTGAGAAGTATACTTATGACAAATTTTTAATTTCTTAAAGTATTCTCATAGGTTGATCCAGTATGGTTCTAAACCAATACCTGTGCAAATGATTTATGACAATCATTTCCTTGTAGCACATGAAACGGTGCTATAAATCAGACTACACACTAATCTCAATTGGTCATAAATCGTCCATCGTTTAAATGACCTTGATTAGGGATAATTTTTTATTATAATATTCAATGTTCACTTAATAGGTGTTTCCTTACCAAGACTGGTCTTGATACCCTATTTTGAATATTCTCAGAATCGAATGCACTCATTATTTAATCCTAAACCACAATTAAATAGCATAACGGAGTAATAAAATATTGCATGAAATTTTATATTACTCCAAAACTTGAATGGTTTTCCTTACCGTCTTACATTAATTTTTCTCAAAATTAACTAAAACACTAAACAAGGAAATCAAAGCCAGTCTCCTACATGCTTGATTCCCATTGCCTCAACGTGCTTGTTGTGCTTCACTTGAGGCAAAGGTTTGGTAAGTGGATCGGCTACATTGTCATCCGTTCCAACTTTGCAAATTCTGATTTCACCCTCTGATTTCCATTCTCGAATCATGTGAAATCGCCGCTTGACATGTTTGACCTTATGATGTTCCCTAGGCTCTCTGGCCTGAGCAATAGCTCCATTGTTGTCACAATAGAGGGCTATTGGACCCTTTATAGAGGGTACAACATCAAGTTCACCAACGAACATACGAATCCAAACAGCCTCCTTAGTTGCTTCAGCAGCTGCTAAGTATTCGGCTTCAGTTGTAGAATCTGCAGTTGTACTCTGCTTTGCGCTCTTCCAACTTAACGCCCCTCCATTTAGACAGAACACATATCCAGATTGCAATTTGAAATCGTCTCTGTCTGTCTGGAAGCTTGCGTCGGTATAACCTTCCACAACTAAATCCTCTGCACCATCATACACCAGGAATTTATCCTTGTTCCTTTTCAGGTACTTTAGGATATTTTTGGCCGCAGTCCAATGCGCCTCTCCTGGGTCTGATTGGTAACGGCTCGTAGCACTCAAGGCATACGATACATCTGGCCTAGTACATATCATGGCATACATGATTGATCCAATAAGCGAAGCATATGGAATCTGATTCATTCTTACCCGCTCATCAGGTGTCTGTGGACACTGCTTCTTCCTTAGGGTTATGCCATGTGACATTGGCAGGTAACCTCTCTTGGCCTCCTCCATGCAAAATCAAGCAAGTACCTTATCAATATAAGTACTCTGACTCAGTCTAATCATCCTTCTCGATCTATCTCTATAGATCTTGATGCCTAGTATGTACTGAGCCTCTCCCAAGTCTTTCATTGAGAAGCACTTTCCAAGCCAGGCCTTTACAGACTCTAACAACGGAATCTTGTTTCCAATGAGCAATATGTCATCGACATATAAGACTAGGAAGGCGATGTCACTCCCACTGACCTTCTTGTAAACACAAGATTCATCTGGATTCTTGATAAAACCAAACTTACTGATGGCTTCATCGAATCGCAGATTCCAACTTCTGCTTGCTTGCTTTAATCCATAAATGGACTTCTTAAGCTTACAAACTTTCCTAGCATTGTTTTGGTCGACAAAACCTTCAGGCTGTGTCATATACACAGTTTCTTTCAAATAACCATTAAGGAAGGCGGTTTTGATGTCCATCTGCCATATTTCATAATTGTAATATGCAGCAATCGCTAGGAGGATCCGAACGGATTTAAGCATTGCGACTGGTGAAAAGGTTTCATCGTAATCAATACCATGAACTTGTCTGTAACCTTTTGCCACCAATCTAGCTTTGTAAATGAATACATTTCCATCTTTGTCGGTTTTCAACTTGAAAATCCACTTACATCCAATAGGCGTATAACCTTCGGGTAAGTCAACCAAGTTCCAGACTTGATTTTCAAACATGGAATCCATTTCAGATCTCATGGCCTCTTGCCATTTAGCAGAGTCGGTGCTTGCCATCGCTTGCTTGTAGGTTGCCGGTTCATCTCCATCCATAATCAGGATGTCCTGATTCTCGGTTAATACTAAATCAAGATATCTATCAGGTTGAGATCTCGGCCTCTGAGACCTACGTAGGGTAATGGATTGAGCATTTGCATTGTCGGTTCGACTTTGCACATTTTGATCATTTTGACCCGCGTCAACAGATGCTGTTTGAGCACTTTGACTGTCATTATGATTTTGTTGCTCATCCTCACGAACTTCGTCGAGTTCGATTTTCCTCCCACTTGTCATTTTGGAAAGGTGCTCCTTCTCCAAAAAGACACCATCGCGAGCAACAAACACTTTGTTCTCCGATTTGTTGTAGAAGTAATACCTTTTGGTTTGTTTTGGGTAGCCCACAAAGTAAACCTTGTCAGATTTGGGATGAAGTTTGTCAGAAATCAATTTCTTGACATATGCTTCGCATCCCCATATCTTTAGAAAAGATAACCTAGGAGGTTTCTTCATCCATAATTCATATGGAGTCTTTTCTAGAGCTTTTGATGGAGCACGGTTCAGTGTTAGTGCCACAGTTAGAAGAGTGTGTCCCCAGAAAGAGATAGGAAGATCACTAAGACCCATTGTTGATCGTACCATGTCTAACAAGGTTCGATTTCTCCTTTCGGACACTCCGTTCCATTGTGGAGTTCTTGGAGGTGTCAATTCTGAAAGTATACCCTTTTCTTTCAGATGGTCATCAAATTCTTGGCTCAAGTATTCACCACCTCGATCCAATCGAAGGGCTTTGATTTTCTTGCCAAGCTGATTTTCAACTTCTCTCTGAAATTCTTTGAACTTTTCAAATGATTCAGATTTATGCGACATGAGGTAGACATAGCCATATCTACTATAGTCGTCTGTGAAAGTGATGAAATATCGATGTCCATTTCTTGTGGTTGAGCTCATTGGTCCACATACATCGGTGTGTATAAGACCCAATAAGTCACTTGCCCTTTCTCCCAACTTGGAGAATGGCTGTTTAATCATCTTGCCTAATAGACATCCCTTGCAATTCTCAAACTATTCTAAATCGAAAGAGTCAAGAACACCTTCTTGTAGAAGTTTCTTGATGCGTTTGATGTTAATGTGGCCAAGACGACAATGCCACAAGTAAGTCTGATTTGACTCTATGGTCTTAGCTCTTTTGGTATCATTATAAACAATTTTTCCAAAGACACAAACGTGTCATTCCATAAATATAAACAAGATGTGTCTTATCAAGTTCAAAATGACGTCCAACGCCACAAGATCAAAATATGGTAGATAAAACTAAACAAGTTTTAAATCTAGACAAAATATGAGATTACAAGCTTTCTTTGAAAGATTATCTTCTTCTTCCACTTGTGTATTCATATCCACTTGAAAAGCACCGCTCACTTTGTTCCTTAAACAGGAGCATATAGTGAGCCAATTTTTCGGTATCTAATACCTTATAAATGGCTTATGTTCAAGTGTAAAGATGATACCTGAGATTGAGGTTACTTTTCTTTTCGCCTCATGTTCTAGATACATGCTACATTCTCTTTTGTAGTGTCCGGGTCTACTACAATAGAAGCAGCGCATCTTAGCTTTGTTCTTGAACTCCTTCTTCTTTGGTCTCAGAGCAACCTTAGCCTTCTTGCAAGAATAGGTTTTCTGGAGCTCTTGAACAACTTCCATCAAGGACAGTTTGTTCCGCTTGGCCGTAAGTTGCATCTTTAATGCAACATACCCCGAATAGAGTGAGCTTAGTAGCATGAGAGCCGCTTGCTCATCGTCCACTGGTTTGCCAATTATCTCCAGATGGGTGAATAGCCTTGTCATGTTGAGCACATGAGCTTGAAGTGGCATCCCGGGTCTAAGTCTTGCATTATAGACCTTAGCCCATACTTCTTGTCTCTCTTTCGTGAGACACCCATCTTGCGGTGGCTTGATCCTCATGTTCGAGAGTGACCTAGTCACATCTTCCACAAGTCCATCATAGTTGCCTCTGGTACTTTTGATGACTCTCAAATTGACTACATCTTCTAGAGCTTTGAGCATCATGTCCGGAAAATAGTTGGAGAACTTCCCCTTCCATTGTACCGGGATGGAGTTTGCCATGAGTCTGGAAACTCTTTTACAATCCACACTCCATACCTCATGTGCCTCATCACTCATAATCCCCTTTGAGTAGAAACTTGGGATTTGAGTGTCCAGAATGTGCTCTAGGTAGCAATTTCGGAGGGTCTTTCGGAGTTCCTCTTCCCATTCCTTAAAGTTTACCAAGTTCAGAGAAATTGGCAACTTTTCGGGCAATTCCGGGAGCATAAGGTCGTTGACATTAGTTGAAGACATGATTCTACAATTGAAAGAATTTGAAATAAAAAACCATTCATTATACTTAAATAAGATTGAATTCAGCATTTTAATCAAACTTATTTAAAACGTCTTATTCACACATTAAAGATTGTCCCTATTTTAGGTGAGAATAAGTCGATTCCAAGATCCAAAGAAACAAAGAGTGGTTAAGCATGCTTTGGCTTGTCTTAACACTCAATCTCCTAAGGTAAGCAACGCTTTGCTAATGGCTCCAAGCCACTCTTGGTTGAATAAATCTTCGCATCCAATGCTCTCTAAACAATTTATTCACTTTGCCACGACATGTTAGGACTCAATCACTCATATTGTTGAGTATAACCAAAACCACCTTGCATACCCGGTATGCCTTACGTTCCTTGGAGAAGTAGTGATGCCTCGCTTTGACGTAGCCCACCACTACCCTCGTTCGGTTGGTAAGTGTGTTTTGGAATGGCAAGTTTTACTCAATATTTTAGGGACCTAGGGTTTCTATGTTGGTTGATTTAAGTGAACTTAATTAATCATCTCAACATTCGAAATCCTAAACATGCATCTAACATATAATTCATATATATATAAACATAAATATATATCGAAAACATAAATAGAGATGCATTTGGAAACTAGCATGACCCCTTGAGATCTTCAAGTCTTCAAAAGGTCTTCATTTGCAACTTCATGGCTTTGTCTTCTAAGAACCCCGTCTTCAAGACTTGACCAAAATATTACAATTGCTAGTATCTACGATTAGGACTAATCTAAATATTAAGGTACAAAAATACTCAACGGTTCGCAGACCGTATTTAGATTTACAAAAATACATCACGGATCACAGTCGTATTTTCTATCCTAATCGGGCCCCACTAGTTGCCATTTCATAAAACCTGTGAGAGAATTTACATTCCATTCATCCATTCACTATCTGTGAATGGCCCATGCATTTTACAACGATAAACAAGTAACAATGCATAAAACGCGCGAGAACTAGTAACTAATATAGGTGGTTAATCCAATTAACACGCCTAATTAAACTAGTCAAAGTTGTTTTAACCGGTTATGGTAATAACTTAGAGACGCTCCCACTAAATTCCGCATCCAACTTAACTAATCCAATTAATTAAGTCGGTGAACCCAAATATTTGCCAAAATTAATTTTGCAAATGTCGCTCAAAACCCGAGGCCTAGCCTCAAAATTTTTTAATTAAATAAACAAAATAATTGAAATAATTAAAACGACAATTTAAGCAAAATTACGAATTCCAAAATGTCTAAGTGCCTAGCACTAAGACTTGGAGTCCAAAAAAAATACCCTTATTTACATATTAAGAAACGCTAACATTAACTTTAAAATAACATCGCCTTAATAACCCGGGGTTATTGTGCCAATTATGGGATTGTACGTACCGTACAACAAGCACGTAGTATTCCCATGCGCACCCCCGCAACACCAAGCATGCATGTGGGCTGCTTGTGCTCGCATGCGCTACGCCCAGCCCAGCCAAGCGTAGCAGCACGCACAACATTATGTTGCTGCTGCGCCATGCTTCTGCTTGCTGCTGGCAGCGAGCAGCAGCCCACGCCCTTCCTCGCACACACACACGCATAGCACCAAGCACCTAAGAACGAAGTGCCCAGCAGCCTCGGCAGCCACATATGGGTTGCGTGAGCAGCCAGCTGGCCGAGAGCTAGCTCGGGGCTCTTAGGCCTCGTGTTGCGTGCTAATGCTTCGAAAATTATCGATTTTTGTGTGTGACATTATAAATCAATTCTAAATTAATTTTAGAATCTTTTTGAGGAAAAATGAAAAATAACAAGTCCAACTTAAATAATTCATCCAAATTCAATTAACCAAATTTATTTCCAAGAACCATTCTTTAATAAAATTGGTTTAACTTGGTGTAATAAAATAAATTAGGGCAATTCTCCCTATTAATTTAATCACTTTAAATTAATCTTGAGATTTTGACAAAATAAAAGGGAGTTGGAAAAATGAACATAAGTTCAATAAAGACTCCAACTTTAATACTTGTGACTTCATGAAAAATTATATCTTCCAATATGAAGATAAACCAATTTCAATCACAAGTTTTAAACTTTATGATTCCAATCAACTAAAAAATGATTAAATCAACAAAGTTTAACCAAAATTCATGGAATTTAGTAACTCAAAGTTTCAATCACTTATCATAAATAAAGATTGAATCTTTAGTACTTGGAAGCAACAAAGAACAACAATTTCACACTTAATGCAATTAATTTGCAAGGAATTGACGGGGGCCCGCACAAGCGGTGGAGCATGTGGTTTAATTCGATGCAAAGCGAAGAACCTTACCAGGGCTTGACATGCCGCGAATCCTCTTGAAAGAGAGGGGTGCCTTCGGGAACGCGATCGGATCTGTCAAGAACGAGCTAGCTGACGACTAAAGGGGAAGCTTTTTCCAAGCCAGAAACCCGAGCCCAGCTTGTAGCAAGCCTCTCCGAGCTATCTATCTCTAATTCATTTACTTTACTTAACTTACGAAGCCAAAAAATAAAACCAAACTTTCAAGCACCAATTACTACCAAGTAATCATGCTTAAAGTGGTTTAAAATTGCATATAAATAAAGGAAAGAACCAAATACATAACCACCATAAATATGCAATCAATTTTCAAGGTTAGAAAGACTTAAAATTTTTCGTCAAATGGAAAAATCCCTCGAAAAATGCATTTCTGGTCGTTTTTGGCTAAAAACCGAGTCCCAAAAGGATAAAACCATTTCCAGAACGCCTTTTCCACCCAAAATTCACTATTTTTGGGTCGAAATCTGGGTTCGGGAGCTGAAGACAGCTCTAATACGAGGTAAAAATTGGAAAAACGAGTTACTAATCTAATTAGCAACTTAAATCCAGAAAAATTAAGCCATAAAAACACCTTGAAAATATTATGATTTTAAAAATAAACGAGCGAGGCTCCGATACCGCTGTTGGGGTTTGGTGAGTTCGACTCACCGCGGAAACAAACCCAAAAACAAAACCGCACTCGCAATAAATAAAACCATAAACATAATTAAATTAATCACATGATTAAGATAAGCTAATTACCTTTGATGCATGCTTCGCTCCAAAATGAGCTCTTACTTGAAAGCTTGAAGTCCCGCTTACACGGTGACCTCCAACGAAGTCCACCCGCACCAACAAAACCGACTAGGTCCAATGTCTTGGGGTTAGCAAGACCCGACCAATAAAACCCGAGTAATTATATTGAGTTCAAAGGTTTTCACTAATTGTGATGCCTTTTTCAACTCTTACTCTAGCCACATTCCCAATGCCCATACTTGGGTATTTATAGGAAATGATGGGAGTATCATTTACTCTCCCATCAATGTGGGATAGTATGATTTTTCCATTTTATTTTAAAGCTAAAATAAAATTAATAATCAAGCTAGTAATAAATCAACAAGTGGCAAGCTCATGTGAGTGGTTAGGTGAGGACCACTTGGAGAAGGGGGGGACCAAACTTGCTCCCCACTCCCTCTCCCTCTCCCATAACCGGCCACCTCACTCCACACACACTCAAGTACCACAAGCCACATGGCACCCACCCTTGGGCACCAAGGCAACCAAGGTGGGCTGCCATGTGCTGCTGTCCATGGCAGCCACGCCCAGCAAGCCCAGCAGGCCCAGCACTTGCATGCAGGCTGCCAGGCGCTGCTGGCCAAAAAGCCCAGCATGCTTGTGCGGGCTGCTGCTGGCCTTGTGCCTTGGCCAGCACTGCTAGGCAGCAAGCAATGGCCTAGCCATGCTGCTGCTAGCTGTGGCGAGCTGGCGCGCCTAGCGTGCTAGCTGCTGCAGCTTGTTGCGGCATGGCTTGCTAGCCATTGCGCGCACAAGGCTGCGCCTAGCATGCTAGCATGCACTAGGCAGCGCCTAGCCTTGCGATGCTAGCATGGGTGCGCTAGCACGCACCAGCCAGCCTAGGCTCGGCTTGGTGCGCATGCTAGCCACCATGCTAGGCCATACGCCCTTAGCACTCGGTTTGCTTGGGCATTCCGATGCTAGGGGTATTTTGGTATTTTGTTGATTTATTACTATTTCTCGTCTCGTCTTTCACTATTTTTCGACTCGACTTCCGACGCTCGGTTTCGACGCTCTAAGCTCGAATTTCCGACGTCTAAATAAATATTACTCGGTCAACTCATTAATTCCTTCCGAATTAATTCATCGGTTCGGTTTGTTGAATGCTTGGGTGTGACCCGAAGGGTTCAGTCAAGATTAAGCTGTAATATTAATTATTCATTAAGCTGTAATAAACTTGCTTTTTACATACAAAATTCCGCATTCGCAAGACTTAGATACACCTAGCCATATTCGAAGTTGCCTTCGCCCTAGACGTGAAAGGTTTCATTTCTGAGGGTTTGGTCCCAAATCTCTCTTTCAATTATTTAATTTGATTGTTTGTTTATATTTTCCTTGAAGTTACTAACGTGTGTATTTTGTTATTAGAAAGAGGTACGAGGCATCAAAGTAAGTACTTTAATGATTTATTGATATTATGATGTAGAAATCATGTTTAAATTGTTATTATGATATTCCTAGTATCATGTTTAGGGTAACTTTAATATTAAATATGATTGCTATGATGCTTCCTATGTTCTTCCTAATATTTATGATTGTTAGTATCATGTTAGGGTTAAAGATTTGATTTTTATTGCTTAGTGACATGCTAGGGTTTGTTATTAATCTTGTTAGTATCATGCCTAGGATCTTGTTATTATTATGCTTTAACATGATTATGAATATTATTATGATTATTATTTTAATTATTATTTATGATTATCTTTATTATTATGATATTTATTTATGATTGTTATCATGTTGCTTGATGTTTATTGTTATTGCTTGATCACATCTTTTATGCATGTTTAAAGGGAATTTGTATTTGTAATCACGCTTAATAAGATATTAATAATCTTGTTAGGGTTAATTTGATTATAATTCAAGTGATCGCCAATAATAGATTTATTTGTGCATTAATATTCAACCAACGTAGATAAACAGGTTTAGGGTAAACCTATTGATTGTATGTTAATTAGAAAGCGCACATGAATACGATCTGAATAAAGTAGAGGCCTATTATTAGGGCAGGTTCAATCTCTTTTAGGTTGGATTTGTACCTTCATCCCCGAACCCTTATTTGGTTTAAGACCTTATGGAGTTGACGATCTCTTAGATCGTTAAGGGGTGTAACCTTTACCCTGTGAACGGTTTACAAGTTCCTAAAACTTGTTGGCGATTCTTTTGCTCTATCTTCTTCTTTTTTGGATGCCAACGTACTTAAGTGTATGATTACAGTGGGGTTCAAGCAAGGGGATTAACGCTTGAAATATATTCCCTACAATTTGCATGGTATTTTATTATATCGATTTGCTTGGTAATTTATAAATACTTATTGAGACGAATTGAATAAATTAAACAAGTCATTATACAATAATATACTTTGTAATTTTTGTATTCCATATATATTAAAATTAATTTTAAATACTTTGTATTAGTTAGTGTTTATGTTCTCTGTAAAAAAAAATGTGTTTATATTCCAAATATGAAAAAAATAAAAATGGAGAGACTAAACAATGCTTTAAATATTGAAATAAACACAAATAATTAATCATCTATGGTGATTTAGGAGACAATTTTAAGAGTTTTGAATTTAGTAAAGGCAAATAGGTAAAAGAACATTTTTAGAGATATAATTGTCCATGCATTATTCATAACAACTTTCTTATAATTTTTATAAGGTAGGGATAAACGGGTAAATACAAGTTTATCTCTAAGATACACAATTAGGGCGATTGGCTCACAAAATATTGGTATGAGGTATGGGTTTGAAATAGTTAAAACCCATACCTCGTGTTTGTTTTGCAATTTTATAATTTTAAAACCCATACCTTAACCCCTCAAAGTATGGATTTTAGAAACCCATGTAGGAGGTGGGTATGACTCATTCCAACATTCTAGGTTTTCAGCGAAAATGATATACATAGCCCTTAGGGCTACATATAAGCATTAAATTTACACTTGAAAATTGTAAAAACACTTAAAAAGTAAAGAAATCATAAAAATATAAACACTAATTACACTGATTTACACATGTTTTGTCATGAATTCCTAATTTTATACAATTTCCAAGAGTGAATTTAATGCTTATATATAGCCCTTAGGGTTTATAGCATCAATAATAAATATGAAAAATACTAATATAAAAAATATTAGTGTTTATATTTTGATGATTACTTAACTTTTTACGATTTTTAAGTGTAAATTTAATGCTTATATAGGGTATGTATAGCATTTTCCATAAAATTATTGATTTATTTACCAAAACTTATATTTTCTCCAAGTTTTTTTATTGGTAAAACAAAACCCTAACAAGATCAGTCTAAAAACAGTCAACAATAACTCTCTTGTCTTTCTCTCTCCTATGGTGAGTTCGTAATTGATAAGAATCAGAATCAATGGCGGCCGAAACTTTGAAGACGACTTCATCGGCCGATTCGTACATCGGAAGTTTGATCAGTTTGACATCAAAGAGTGAGATCAGATATGAAGGCATTCTCTATAGCATCAACACTGAAGAATCCAGTATTGGCCTTCGAAACGGTATTGGATTCTCTAATTTCTCTTTGAATTGTTCAGAAATTTGTTTGATGATCGATTTCGCGCTTCAATTGTATTTCTGTGTTGATTTTGATTGAAGGATGTTATTCTAGTTATGATTTAGGGTATGAATGTGAAAAAATTGATTGAAGGAGGTTATTCTAGTGATGATTTAGGGCTTGAATGTGAAAGGTTTGATTGAAGGAGGTTATTCTAGTGATGATGATTTAGGGCATGAATGTGAATAATTTGATTGAAGGAAATTATTCCAGTGATGATTTAAGGCATGAATGTGAAAATTTTGATTGAAGGAGAGTGAAGATTTTGGGCATGAATGTGAAAAAATTTGCCAAATCTTAATGTTTCCTTGGCTCAAATTGTACGTTTAAGGACATGTAAATCCATTTTTCTGTTGGGCTCAAATTTGCCAAATCTTAATGTTTCCTTGGCTCAAATGTGAAAAGATTTTGGGCATGAAGTGGATGTCCATACTGATCTCTGTGCAATAATATGGTTTCTGCATCCGGATTCAGTTCAGAGGGTAAGATTCACAAGGTGCCGGGGAAGGCGAGAATTGAGGAGAGAGATGAAAGGATTTTTGGAAAGGTGGAGAAAGACCAAAGAGGAGGGGCTTGCCAGCTAGGGATGAATTTTTTTGACGATAACTAACCGGAGAGAAAGTGTCAGAGTAGAACTAGTGAGCAAAAATTTCAAAATCCATTTGCATCTATCCGGATAGAGAAATGTGGATTGAGAGCTAAAATAAAAGGGTTAAGGTTAATGAATGAGTAAATTGTTTGTACATATTTGGATGAAGATATATGGACCTACAACAGCTGTGAATAATTTAGAAATATGTTTGATTTCATCGGGCATCATGATGTGGCAAGCAGGATTTGTAACCCCTTTCTTGTTGCTTGTGGAGATGACCTTTTAACTACTTATATTATACTTGATTTCAAATTGATCTCACTTGGCATGTCTAATTGATGAGCCTTTATGGTGGAGTCTTTTGTTGTACACACATGATACCAATATGATTTTCCTTTACAATAACATCTTTTGTGTGAACTAAATTTCTGATTTTTGATGTCTGAGAGTGGCTTGGTTACTTGTTGGTGGGTGTTGTTCATGCGTCTGATAAGGATGCCCACAATGGCATAGATATTTTGATTTCTTAAGTGATATTTAAGTCTTCAGTGTCTTGGGTCCTTGGTTGGCCTATGACTTTCAATTATATGAAAGAAGTTTGAATATGTTACCTGTATATGTTTTTGATTTACCTTGTTAGTTGTTTTGGCATTTGGACCTATTTAAAACCTGATGAATTGGTAGACTGTAACTAATAAAAGAAGCTATATATATTTTCTTTTCACATTGCAGTTAGATCATTTGGAACTGAAGGACGAAAGAAAGATGGCCCACAAGTAGCTCCTAGTGATAAGGTTTATGAGTATATACTCTTCCGTGGCAGTGACATTAAGGTATATGTAGTTATGTACAGCATATTACTGGTTCTGTGTGGTTGCAAATTTAGCATCCTTTAGGTGTTGAAGCTCTTTGATGAAGTATACAAATGATATTTATGCTATAGGGGGTTGATAGTAGTTGTGAGCTTCTTATAGTTATATCTGACTGTTAGAGTGCCATGCACCCATATTGCCATCACTGGGTTATGTAAATAACTATGATAGCTGCTGCTTTTGTTAATTTTTTGTTCGCATTGCTCCGCTAGGTGATGGACATTTAGATGCCTTTTGCCCTTGGGACTGAAGTAGTTTCCTCTCTCTAACAATAGAATTGTTTGATTAAAGCATATAAATGAGAATTTCTGTAGAAACTGTTACTGCACTTCTAGCTAGAGACTTTGGGAGTAAAATACAGAGTAAGATTAATTAACAGACCTCTGTGTTCAATTTTGACAACACGATTTTTTTTTTAATTTTTTTTATTGGTGTAGTTGGCATCAGCATTGTAATAAAATTCATCGTCTCTTATTTGCATTTTCTAGCCCTAAGATCAGCAAGTTTTCTTCATGCATTTAATACCAGTGGCAAAATACCATAGCTGGTTTTCCTGCTTGCAGGTGGATGAGTAAAGCAAGATACCATAGTTGGTTACCCTGGTATGATGAGTAAAGCAAGATACCATAGTTGATTATCCTGCTTGCAGTATGATGAGTAAAGAACATTGCTTTCTAACACTAAGGGATATGTTTTTTTTTTTTTTGGTGGAAGAGACTCAAATATTTAATCTTCATGAACTTGGCTTGGTACATCTTAGGTTAATAACCTATTACCTGTTAGGTTGTTCACTATATTTTATTGTGTAGAAATGTCTGTAAAGCTATCTGGACAGAGATGTGACTTGTATGAGTTGTATCTGGTTGCACATATTTCTCAAAAAATATTTTTTCTTATCATTATTTTCTTAAACCTGGCTTTATAGTGATCGGTTTTCTGTCTTCATCTATCTCTACTTGCAGGATTTGCAGGTGAAATCATCACCCCCTGTTCAGCCAATTGCATCAACATCTTCAGTTGACAACGATCCTGCTATCATTCAGGTAAAGAAATGCACAATATATTTGCATGATTTATGAAAGTAGCTAGGCATCTGAATCCGAGCTCATTTCTGCAGTCTCATTATCCTCACCCGACTTCAACATCGTCGAATGTGCCACCAGCTGTTAGTGCACCATCAGCTGATGGTAGTTCTCATGGACCCCAGCTTGGACACCCTGGCTCAAGCTTTCCTGGTGCTCTGCCTTTGTATCAGCCAGGTGGAAATTTAGGTTCCTGGGGGCCATCACCTCCTCCAGGTGCAAATGGTACTGGACTTGCTATGCCTATGTACTGGCCTGGTTTTTATGGCCCTCCCAATGGGCTTCCTCATATGCCTCAGCAACCTTTGCTCCGACCACCCCATGGACTTGCTGTGCCACCTTCCCTGCAACAACCGATGCAATATTCTGGGTTCAATCCAACTTTACCAACGGGAGCTTCAAACATGACTGGCCCAAAATTGCCTGAGATACCCCCTAGTTTGGTTAGCTCAAACAGCACTTCAACTACTTTAACATCAACATCTTTACCACAATTTAATTTGCCTCCTGTGCCATCCACTACCCTAGCGTCTGAAACATCTTTCAGTTCTGCAGTATCTAAGGCTCCCAATTCTGGACTTCTTTCAACACCTAGCTTCCCGTCAATACCTCCATTGGCAATCTCTGCTCCAGATGCTAGTACCATTGCACCTCCTGTCTCTAACAAGGTCAATGCTATGTCTAGTTCAGGCTTGCCAAACATAGGTCTTTCTCAAGCACCGTCATCTGTCATCAGTTCTTCCGTTTCAAGCCAGGCTGAGACTTCCAAACCATCTCTGGTCACACCTGATCAACTCCTGCAGTCTGGACAACCACCAGTTTCATCATCTCCATCTCCACAAGTTGCTCACAAAGATGTGGAAGTTGTTCAAGTCTCATCAGCATCACCAGCACCATCAGATGCAAAAGCAGAAGTAGTGAAGGAGGCACAACCACCAATATTGCCTCTGCCCCCTGCATCAAGAGCTTTCCCAAAGGTGATTATCTGTATATTGTTTATTTTTTTTACCTTTTGGGTTTGATACTTGCAATAATAATCATGATTAAGACTATTATGATTCCTATTACCCATTATTAGATTTCACTTGAGAAATTTCCTGTTTTTTGTGCAAGTATCATGTTTAGCTATTAGAGTGCTTGAATCCATAGGAGCATGTCATAAGATTCCTAAGATATCCAGCAACTATGTTTGAGGTTTAGGACATACATAGTAAGCATACATCAGAAATGCACCCATAGCCCTAACTCGTTGAGCAAATATGGTCAATTTTCCTTTCCGTGCTAAAATATTTGAAAGAAAGGACTGAGCAACTATGTTTGAGGTTTAGGACATACATAGTAAGCATACATCAGAAATGCACCCATAGCCCTAACTCGTTGAGCAAATATGGTCAATTTTCCTTTCCGTGCTAAAATATTTGAAAGAAAGGACTGATGCTCACTGCACATGTCATGGGAGTATGGTGTTCTACACACTGAAGAATTGCCTAAAATAATGAATCACGTAGCTTATTATGCCTAAAACGTATTAACTACATCATTATTGGTGTTAGGTAATTTTTTGCTGCCTTTTTCGTCATCCACACGGACCACATAAAACTAGGGAACTATGGAAAGTTCTATTAGTTACTGGCCTCACTGCAGAGCCTAATTTCTCTATGCTACTATTGAAGAGTTCTTATTTGCACGGTAGCTTCTGTAGTGAACTACGGAAAGTTCTGTTAGTCACTACAAAGCCTTCTCTATGCCTATTATTGAAGAGTTCTTAAATGGATGGAAGCTTCTGTAGTGAACTATGGAAAGTTTTGGTTAGTCACTGCACAACCTAATTTCTCCCTGGCTACTAATGAAGAGTTACTTTTGGATGTAAGCTTCTGCAGTGGATTTTCATGGTTATATTTTTGCCTAGTAAATTGACTTAATGAGATATTAATAAAACGCAGTTGGATTAATCTCAATGCATAACAAAATTCCAGCTTTAAATAATATTTGCTTATAGATAATTAAAGATATTGATTGTCAAAGTTGTGTGTTGGCAAGCATGTCCAAAAGAATCAGCTAAGTTATTGTGGGACTGGGAGGGAGTATCAACTATGAATATTATGGTTCATTGAAGTGCCAATGTAACATCTGGCAGTTGTTTAGTGCTAGACCTGTGGACTGTGGTAGTTATGATCTTGTTGATGTGATTTTATTTAGGGAAAAGGTCAAAAGGGGGGTTCTCTAACAGTTGAATTTGTACAGTATATTTTGATCTTGTTTTTAACACTCATCAATGTTTGCTATCTATTCTTCCTCCTTTATAGGTCCTACTTTTGTTCACTTTTAGATGTTTAGTGGTCTCATTTTTATTGTTATTTTATTTTTATTAAGTACGAAGTAACAGACTGTCTATGGTATGTTGATTTGTTAGTACTTTTGTAGCTTGTAATAAGCAACATTCTTAATAAAACTAATTTTCTCTTATGCAGCCTAATGGAAACCAGTATCATCCACGTCAAAATTACAACTATCGGGGACATGAAAGAGGAAGAGGAAGAGGAAGTGGGGTAATTGACATTTTTATCTTTTAATGATTTATCTTGAGAAGTCTGCAATTTCTATTCTATTCTTTGATTTCAAATTATTCATATTTCTACCTAAGAAGACAGTTGCGAAGAATTGCAACTTATTCTCAGTGTCAACTAACAAAGAACGAAATTTTAAATGCTTAATGTGATTTAGAGCCTACCACCTTTTAATTATGAATTTTGAATAGTAGCAGCTCCAAACTCTGTTAAACTTCTTTCATACCTATTGCTGTTCCACCTTTGTGCTTCGTTTGAGGTCTCAGATAAAAAAAATGCATTTCTCAGCCAAAATATTTTCATCTCTCAGAATCCTCGTACACTCATATTCATCAAAGCTGCATGATCCTGATTTATTTGAAGTTTCCACATCTTGGCTGGAAATTGCATAGAGCACCGTCTTTGCTGTGATAATTTAGGGATTCTTGTTGTGTTTAGAATTTGATAAAGTTATTGTTACAATAATTTTCTGGACATGCTTTTGAGATTTGTCTGGCTTTGTCTGTTACCCTGAGATGGAACTAAATGCAGATTGTCTTTGCAGAGCTCACGTCCAGTGACACAATTTACCGAGGACTTCGATTTTACAGCTATGAATGAGAAGTTCAAAAAGGATGAAGTATGGGGTCATCTTGGTAAGAGCAACAAGGGTCACACCAAAGACAAAGATGGTAATGGTGGGGATGATTTTGAAGAGGAGGGTGAGGAGAAAGCCCCTCAAAATGATGTAACGGTACATCCGGAAAACTTCTTTGACGTGATGGATCTTGAAATAATTCTGTTTTCTGGGACTTTTTCTTCCCTGCATCATAATGTTAGATTGGAGCTCTGCATTTTCTCAACACTAAGGGTTAATATTCTTTCTAATGTTTGATTGGCAGCCTGTTTATAATAAGGATGACTTCTTCGATACCCTCTCCTGCAACACTCTTGAGCATGACTCCCAAAATGGGAGGACAAGATTCTCTGAGCAATTGAAGATAGATGCTGAGGTATGTGTTGTGGAAAAGATAATTGCTTTTGTTCTATTGGATTTGATTGATGTATGAACTTTTATTTACTTTGGCTGCAGACATTTGGTGATTTTGTGAGATATCGAGGTGGGCGTGGTGGTCGGGGACCAAATCGTGGCGGCCGTGGTCGTGGTTCTTATTATGGAAGGGGGTATGGCTACCATGGAAGGGGGCGAGGGCGTGGTATGTCTAGCCGGGGTTCCTAATCTGTATTGCCTGTGATTATGCGTGCATCACTTTGATAGAAAGTGGTAGAAGATAACTGCTCTGGTTAACATTTGTTGATTCAGTTAGTATGGGCAAGGTTTCTATTATGCATCTTTTGCTTGTTTGCAGTTATTTTTACTTTGATTCATATTCTCTGGTGATAAGCAAGCAATTATGCAGTAGAAAGAAAATTTAAGAGCAAATTTGTAGCTTATCATTGGTTGACATAAAACTGTTCAGTGATGTAAATTTGAACTAGTTGATGGTGTGATTATTTGGTTAAGTTATGAGGTTACTAGCTTTCAACTTTCTTTTAATTACCATGCCCTCAAGTTGTGTTAAGAGTATTGGATTCATTGATTACTGCATGACTCCCTATGTGAGCAATAGATGAAACTTGTGTTCAGGTATTCGGGTTTTGCAGTTGTACCGTGTAAGAGTTGTGGTGTTTGGTTTCGCTGTGATGGTTGTTTGATCAGCTGAACTGAATTAGCATTTCCATTAGCTACTTTTGGTGGTGGTTTTGATGACAATGTTGAGGATGGAAATGATAATGTGGACCATATCGAGTACATTGATGAAAACCCAATTGTGGTCCTGAATGGTGCAGTGGGAGCAGGTAATAGGCTATACGATTAAGAGAGGCTAATGGGATATTAATTATGTAAAACACTTAATTTCTCTTATACGCCTAATAATATACGGAATATTGTTTATATATACGCCTACTTTTTTTACTTGTGAAACACTCTCAAGGCACACTTTTTAAAGAGGTGATTATAAAAGTTAAACAAACGATTTAATCATAATAATATTTACACGGTTTCTAAAAAAAAAAACAAAAAAAAAATAATAATATTAACACTAAAAATTGGGAAGGCTAGAAGGGTTTGGTACAATACTAAAATATACTCGTTTGAGTTATTTTAATTAATTTGGGTGTTTAAATTAATTAATCGGTACTGTTCTAAAATATACTCGTTTGAGTTATTTTAATTATTCGGTTGGAGTACTATAGATGCGCATGAGGGACCATAACTTTACTCAAAATATTTTAGAACCCACCGTTTTTCTCTTCTCATCTTTTCCACTAAAGTAAAACATTGTAAGTGAAATATGACTTATGAGGCAAATAATTTGAGATGGAGGGTGTATAGCTGAGTATATAATTTTTCTCGAGGCTAATAATAACGGCGTAAACCCTAAAAAAAGGCGTCATTTCCAACATGTTTAAAATAATCACATAAGACTATAGTAGGTAGGGGTGTACAAAAACTGGACCGGACCTGAAACCGGACCTGAACCGACCTGACCCGGACCTGTTGATTCAGGTCCGGTCCCGGTCCTTAAAAATCAAGGTTCCCGGTTCCGGTCCGGACCCGGTCTAAACCCGGGGTTTTCAGGTCCGGACCTGAAACCCGGAAAAATTGTATTTTTTTTTTAAAAAAAACAAAAATTCAAAAATCAAAATAACGCTGCAAGCTGCTTGAGTGACGCTTCAGTTCTCTTTCATTTCATTCTAACCCTAACAAACAGCTATCTGACTATCTCCATTCTCCAAGACTCCAATCTCCAAACTCCCTGGCTGTCTCCCCCTCTCCCTCACGCTCACTGTCTCCAGTCTCAGCACAACGCGGCAACGCCCACCGCCGACACCTCCTGCCTTCCTCACTCTCTCAGGCGAAGCCCAGGCGCCCACCGACCACCGCATGAGACAGCTACTGCGCGATTTTCCATTTCTCCGGTAAGTTATTTTTTTTTTAATGTAAATCTAAATTATCTAATTATGTTTGGGTATTTTGTATTCGAAATAATGAATTAAGTGTTAGAATTTATATGTTTATTCATGTTTCAATTGCTTATAATGATTATTTGATGTTTGCATGTTGAATTTCTTTTTTTTACTTCAATGTTTTCGAATTTATGTTTTTCTTTTTTGGTTTATTTTCGAATTTCTTTCGAATTTATGTTTTTTTTTTTTTTGGTTTTTTTTAGTTTAAAGTTTAGGGTTTTAGGGTTTAATGTTTAGAATTGATAACAAGTATGGTTTATCTTCGAATTTATGTTTTTTTTTTGGTTTTTTTTTGAGTTTAGGGTTTAGGTTTTAGAATTGATCACACTATCACAGATTCACAGCCTTTGAATCTCTGTTAGGCCAAATTTAAATAAATAAATAAATAAATGTAGTGCATGATTTGTAAGAGACTCAGATGATTAAATAAGTTGGCTAACTTGTATCAAAATTGATAAGACATGGTTGTATGCAGTTCAGAATTCAGATTTGAGTTAGCTAACTTGTTTAGAATTGATAAGATCATAAGACATAGTTGTATACTTGTATGCAGTTCAGGGGTTCTTATTCTTGTTCTTATTCTTGCAGACTTGCCTAGGGCTAACAAGGGAGTGGAGGAACCACGGATTCTTATTCTTGCAATGTAAGTTGCTCTTAAATTTTTTTATAAAATGCTATGTGTATATAATTGTTACTTTAAAATTACTTATATTGTCTATAACTATATTGTAGATGGAGAGCTCTCAATCCAAACGGTTTGCTTCTTTTTCTGAACAAACGTCACAGCCACTTTCTGAAAAGGATATGGAAGAATTGCAATCTACTTTGCCTCCTGATAAGAAGCTAAAAGCCGGGCGGGAGTATATATGGAACATAAAAAGTAAGAGGAAAGCTGAGTATTGGAAATATTACTTAGAGTACGTCGAGAATGGAAAACTATGAGCTGAATGTAAGTTTTGTCCTAAAACTTTTGTTGCTGATGGTAATCTTAATGGTTCCAAAAATGTTAAAAATCATGCAGAATCATGTCTCGGTAATCCTATTAATATAGAAAAAGAAAAGGGCAAAGAAAAGCAAACTAAATTGTATTTTGATCAAGAACATGAGAGTGGTAAATTAAAGTGTGGGAGTAGGATTATTAACTTGAATGATGTTAGAGAGGCATTGGTTCACATGATTATTGTTGATGAGTTACCATTTAAGCATGTGGAAAAACCCGGTTTTAGGCACTTTGTGCAAGTTGCATGTCCACAATTTCACATTCCATCTCGTGTTACCATTGCTCGTGATTGTTTAAAGTTGTATTATAGTGAAAAAGAGAAATTGAGAGAAATGTTTAAGACATGTCAAAGAATTTCTGTGACCACTGATACTTGGACTTCAATACAAAGAATTAATTATATGTGTCTTACAGCTCATTTCATTGATAATGACTGGAAATTAAATAAAAAGATCATAAATTTTTGTCCAATTTCTAGTCATAAAGGAGAGGCTATTGGAAAAGCAGTTGAGGCATGTTTAGAGTACTGGGGTATTGATGATAAACTTTTTACTGTCACTGTTGATAATGCTTCTTCAAATGATGTTGCTTGTGCACACTTGAGTAGAATGGTTAGAAGAACAGGATGTATTAATGATGGAAAAAATCTTCATGTTAGATGCATTGCTCATATCATTAATTTAATTGTGTGGGATGGTATTAAAGAACATGGTGTGTGCATTGATAGAGTTAGAAATGCTGTGAAATATGTTAAGAACTCCCCTGCAAGAATACTTAGATTCAAAGATCTTGTGCAAAAAGCAAACATAGATTCAAAATCTTCTTTATCCTTTGATGTCCCCACTCGTTGGAACTCCACATACATAATGTTGGAAACGGCTTTGAAGTTTCGACGTGTTTTTAGTGGGTTATCTCTTCCTGATGGAGAGGATTTGAATGACAATGAAAGGCCTCCCGAACCCGAAGATTGGGAAAAAGTGGAGAGGTTAGTTTTGTTTCTAGAGGGGTTTTATCTGTTGACTAAACGAATTTCTGGTTCCCATTATGTGACAGCTAATAAAGGTTTAGGAGAAATTGCTTCTATGTATGATATGTTGAATAATTGGGAACAAAGTGAGGACTTGAATTTTCAAGCTATGGCCATTGCAATGAAAAAAAAAAGTTTGATAAGTATTGGGGGGATGTGGATAAGATGAATAAATTCATTTATGTTGCTCTTCTTCTCGACCCTCACTCTAAGATGGTCATTGTTGAATTGACACTAACGGGCATGCATGGACCGGAAAAGGGTACAAAACTTGCTAATGATGTGAAGGAGTTCGCTTACTCTTTATTTGAGGAATATAGAAAAATGTATGCTACTTCTAATATTCCAGATTGTGGAGATAATATGTCAATGGATATTGATAATAGTAAAGGAGTGGGTTCCGATTATGTGAGGAAACTAAAAGAAAGAGCAAAACGATTGAAGGGGACAAGTGGGTATGCGATAAGTGAGTTGGATAGGTACTTAAATGATCAATTAGGGCCGGAGGAGGAAGAACAAGATGCATTGACATGGTGGGGTAAGAATGGTCAGCGTTATGTGATTCTTAATCGCATGGCACGTGACATACTAGCCATCCCATTATCGACCGTTGCATCGGAATCTGCTTTCGGAGTTCTTTAACTCCTAAGGTAATGCATCGTTATCTTTTTATTTTATAAAATCAAGTTTGTTTATATCTTAATATGACTTTGTTTATACATATTTGTGTAATATTTTTGTATTGAAGATGGTTCAAGCGCTACTTTGCACACAAGATTGGCTTAGAGCTAAGGAAGTGCCAATTGTTGATGTGGAAGAAAATTTGAAAGAGCTAGAGGAAATAGAGAAAGGTAGTAATAATTTTATGTACTTGAAATTTTGTTACACCAAATTTATTATTTCATTGTTATCAATCATTAATATATTCTAACATATTCTATATTGTATTTTATTTAGAGGTGCAACGTGGTGAATCTAACGATGTAGACGATGAAGTTGTTTTCGTGGACTCATTAGTGTGAATCACGCGATCAAATGGAAAACAACTCGTTGGAGAATTTATGTATTTCTAGTACTTGAGACTTAAGAGAATTTATGTAATGTTATGAGTTTTCGTGGACTCATTTGTACTTTCGGTGGACTCATTTGTATTTTTGGTGTTTGAGAATTGGGACTTTATACTTTTATAGACTTTATGTAGTTTTGTACTTTTGTGATTAATAATTTTGGTTTGTATGTAATTATTAAATTATGCAACAGGTCTAAAAATCACAAAACAGGTCCATACGCAGGTCCATATGCAGGTCCAACAGGTTTTTTATTAAAAAAAATAAAAAAAAAACGAAAAAATCACAAAACAGGTCCATTCAGGTCCAAACCTGGACCGGACCTGATTTTTCAGGTCTAGCCCGGAACCGGACCTGTTAATTCAGGTCCGGTCCCCGGTCCTCATAATTACCCAATTCAGGTCCCCGGTCCAAACAGGTCCGGTCCAGGTCCGGTCCGGTTTTGGACCGGTGTACACCCCTAAGTAGGCTACATTATTAAACTAAGTACACTACTATAGTCAGTTTAGTAATTATACTCACTCCACTTGAGAGTGATACCTTCCTTACAACTTTACCAGAAATGCGCCACAGATCTAGTGCTTTGCTCAATCCAACCGTCGGTCACAACATCTAGTATTTTAGTGTCATTTTTGAACCTCTACAAATTTAAACTACATAAAAATGTCATCTTCTACATTTTCATTTCTTCTAATATTTGCCAGATTATCAGCTGCTTTAGTTGCAGTACTTGTCTTAATTTGGGCTCTTTACTTCAAGTCGAGTTTCATCCACCACTCTCCTAATAACTTCATCTATTCTGTAATCTCTCTTTCTCTCTCTAATGAAGAGTTAATCATGTTTATCTTGAGCTAATTATGCTTTTGCTTGATTAATAGGTGCTTCATCCTCTCCTAATGGTGTTTGGGTTCATAATTTTAAGTGGAGAAGGTAGGTCAAAATTAAATGTACGCTCCCTTTGTCTAGATTTAGTTGTTACGACAACATTACTTGTTACATTTTCAACTTGACTATTTATTCCGCACTTAAAAAAATGAGAAAATAATTGATGGGTTTTGATTTTTTTTGGGATTTCATTTGGTTTGTTGTCAGCCATATTGGTACATAGGTCAATGCCAGGGTCAAGGAATATGAAGAAATTAGTGCATTTGGGAATGCAAGGAGTGGCCTTGGCTTTTGGAATATTTGGAATTTGGACGAAATTTCATGGAGAAAATGGAGTTTTTGCTAATTTCTACAGCTTACATTCTTGGATGGGTGTATTTTGTGTCTCCCTTTTTGGCATTGAGGTTTATTTTCTTATCTCTTTCTCGTATATTTATTTGATTTGATTTGGGCATTATTAAACTCTAATTGTACAATCAATCAATTAACCTATACTAAAAGCGAATCTAAAATGACATTTGTCACAATGTCATTAAAAATTTTTCCGCCCAATTTTTCTTTCTATTTTTATGCAGATTATATATTGAAGGAAATCATTTTATAATAATTTAAAATATCTTTCTTCCAATTAAAATTCTTAACGATAATAATTCTCCATATAAACCTAACTGATATATTTTTACATATACGTAGTCTTTTATATTAGGTAATTATTTTTATAAAAAAAAAATGAGGTGAGTATTATTAAACAATATTGCTATACATTATTTTAGTTTTCGATAATACTATTAACTTTTTTCATCCAATTTTTTACTTTTGCAATAATGTTTGATTCAATTAAAAATAAAATCATTTTGTTAAGACATGTATACACACTTTATTTTCTACTCTTAAAAGTTGTATTAATAATAACGCAGAACGTGCAGGTACTATATAACCTTAGATTTTTTTTTTTTAAAAAATAAAAATAAATAAAGCCTCTTTTTTTTCTAAGTGTCACTAGCTAATCTAAGACATTAATATAGTTAGGTATAAAAGTTAAAGTTATATTTATTTTTGAATTAATATTATGAGTATAATTTATTTTATAAAAATATACAATAACCTTTTTCTAAAAGTTAATAACAACCGTTGCAATCGGGACTTAAATTAGTTAAATATAAAAGAAAAGGATTGACATTGAATGAATCTCTATTTTAGTTTACTAATGCACTTACTTATCTTGGTAAGTGAGGGCTTAGCTCTTATCATCCTTTCTTTCATAAAAAAAAAAAAGAAAAAAAAAAAAAGAAAACCTCTCATCCTCCTAACACCTATAGAGTAAGGACTATAGTAAGATAATTATCTGTTATACTTCGTACCTCGTATATGTTATTTTACTTCATTATCTACTTTAATTCTTTTATTTATTACGGAGTAAATAACAATATGTCAATTCCTTTAAAAAAAAACCTATATGTCCAAATTTGTATGTCTCGTCTAAATCCAATTATGACTACTAATATGTAACAAGTTAATCATCATGAAAAATGTTTAGATATTTTTCTACACTAAGAGCACCCACAATGGTGGGGAGCACCCTCCCCACAACTCTCTCTCTCCTCCATTTGAGCTGCCTCACCATTGTAGGAGGTGACTCATGGGTAACCCACAGGTTGGGGATGCCCTCTTTGGCAAGTTACCTGACGCCTCGGCCCACGTGAAGCTCAACTCATCTTTTCAATTTTTTTTGCCATATTGTGAATTAAAACGGTACTAATAAATCATGGTGGGGTATTGATAAAAGTATGAGAGAGAGTAGTGGGGTTACTCACCATTATTGTAGGAAAAATAAGAGAGTGACTTAAGAGAGTGACTCAAAATAGTGGAATATGATGTGGAGGGAGAAAAGTAGGGAAGAGAAAGTAGTGAACCACCCCACCACTGTGGGTGCTCTAATGAATTTTTTTCTACATAAATCATACATTACATTGGGATTAAAAAAAAATGTCACTTTAGAGGCATGATTGATGGCAATGGGCAATGGCAATGGCAATGATCCCTCCCCATTCCCTCTTGAAATATTGAAATAGTTAATGAAAAATGTGGTCCTTTATCCTCTTTCCCACCCATTCAAATTTCAAATTGAATAGGGCCCAATAGGTCCAATGCAAAATGTTAAATGTTGGTTTAGTAAAGGCATATTTTAGAATTTGGTTTGAATGTGCCTATTGTTTACTCATATTATTTTGGCAACACACAAATAAAATTAATTTCTCTATTACCTCTTTAATCCTAAACATTAAAGAGCTTCACATTTGACAATTACACCATGATCAAATAAATTAACGTGTTAGTCGTATAATCTAACTCATTTTTATCGATCATTTATTGTTATTAATATTGGAGGAATGACTGAATGCAGTGGGTGATGGGTTTCCTAAGCTTTTGGCACAGAGGAGAAGTCCGGAGAGTCAGGATGAAAGTGCTGCCATGGCACATCTTCGTCGGCCTATACACGTATGGTATGGCAATTGCAACGGCAGAAACAGGTCTGCTAGAGAAGCTAACATTCATACAAACTAAGAAAAACCTACCAAGGCGGAGTTCAGAATCCATTGTTGTAAATGGCCTTGGATTAGGACTTGCACTTCTTGGTGGCATTGTCATTTTCGCCACTGTTTCACCTAAACAAGGCCATTACACAACTCGTCCAACAAAGGCTATCTAGTATCGATTCCAACTACAGATTTTAGTCGACTAGGGGGTATTGAATTAGAATTTCTAACACTAGAGTGTACAAAGAAATAGGTACTATCAAAAGGTAGATTATAGATTTCTAGTGTAATTTGTGGAGTTTGAACTCTTAGTATATTGAAATTTAGTTCTCATCAAGCTAAAACAATAATATATGACTTAAATACGGAGTATATACTTCGTATATTTTTTGGTTTCCTTTTGTTTTTCTAACTGAACGATGAACTAAAAAAATATACAAGATTCTCTTTTTAATAACAAAACTAGTGCGTGGTTCGAGTATTACTTGAGATGTTACTATAAAGAATAATATTAATAGAAAAAGAGGATTTAAAGAGAGTTCTAGTGAACTTGTAGAGCTTCCCTAAAAAAACACATTGAACTTGTGGAGTTTGAATTCTTATTTATTTAATATTTTTTTATTCATTTTCATGTGTGCTTAGTTAATAGAGTATTTATCTATGTATATATAGAGAACATAAAGTATTACTCGTACTAGTTAAGATTGTAAGAAGTGTTTTTTTTTTAAATTTTTTTTTTTCTTCCTCCGTTACAAAGATAAAAGTTGCATTAAATGCATTCTTAGCCACAAGGGCAAATGATGTATATGAGATTTGATTCCGAATCTTGAATACCACTATCAAGACTTTAGATTCATAGTGAGCTCATATTATTCTTGCCGTAAAGTAATATCCATTTTTTGTTTTTTTAAATTTCTGAGTTTGTATGAGTTTTAGATGAGCTTATAAACAAACACGATCATGAATGATCACAAACGAGTTGTTAAAGAGCTTAAATGAGTTGAACACACAATTGTTCGAGCTTAGCTCGTTTTCTAATAGAGCCAAAATTTGTTTGTTCAAGCTCATTTGTTTACTTGAGATTTGAGAATGAGCTTTAAACTTTGATCGAACTTGCTCACAAACTGTTCATAAGCGTATCTGACTATCGACTCATTAACACCCCCGTAATATTACAGAGTAATCCATACATATAAAAAGTATTTTCAATAAGTAAGTGGAATTAGCATAGATTTTCAAAATAAAAATCAACGTATTTTTTTGGAATCAATTTGAGTGTATTTTTGTCATGCCACACCATTAAGTTTGCCAAAACCAAATTTCCCTCACAAGTTCAAAGTACATATGCATTGACTATCATCTCTCATCAAAATCAGCCATGAACCAAACTACTCAACCCTAACTCATACAAACTCTTGGATCTCTCTCCCTAAACCCTTCCAATTTTCCAAACCAAAAAAATGTGCAGTTCAACAACAACTTCTCCAACTTCATTCTCTCTCCTCCTCACTCACACCCACTCTCTCTCTCCTCGCCGCCATCACCACCTTCCCTTCACTTCTCCGATCACTTTTCTCTCTCATCACAGTCTCAGTAAACCCACCCTCCGCCTTTCTTCCGCCATTGTTGATAATTCCTCCAATGTCTCTTGGGTTCTTCCCGATGATGCCGGAACCGATGATTTTGGTGGTTGGGCTGTTTCTGAACCTCTGATTCCCCACAAAAAGAAAGGTTTTTTTAATCTGATTTTGATGATTAATTTTGATTTTGAAATGGGGTTTTTGTTTTTTTACTGATATATTTGGTTGTTGGAATTTGTGTAGGGTTTCCGACATTTTTGGTTGCTGGTGTTGGGACTTCAATTGCTGTTCTTGTCGCTGCTTTAGCTCATTTCTCGCTCTCCAAAAATGGTTAGCCTTTTCAATTTATAATTTTCTATGTTTTGGCATTTATTTTTAAGCTAAATGATAATGTAGTTTCTAAGGATAGGAATTTATTCAACAAAGGAAGCATTAAACATTGATAACACTGATCAATGCGTGATTTTGTCATGAATCATTTACCGAACTAACGAAATGTATTAATACATAGTCGTTTATCTTGTATAGCTAGCGTGGTTGATAAGCTTTATGCCTAAATAAAGTGATTTTTGTTTGATTGTTGCTCCCATTGTGGTTTGAAAGATTTGCGGGTTTGGCCTCTTAAGTGTATAGTGTTATATGTCCAGGATTCCGATTGCCGTTTAGAAGTTCATCTCCTGGTTCTTTAGTAGAAGTTGCTGTCGAAGTTGTTGAAACTAAACCTGTTGATTTTGATGAACCTGAACTTGATGTGGGAATTGAAGTTTCTGAGACGTCTCAGGCAGATTCTTTTGATGTGGTGTCAAAGTCTGCGAAATCAGGTATGTTTCTGATTATAATTCAAGTTGTTATATTTTGCAACTAGAAATTTTGTGACATCAGTGAAAAAACAAATTATCCATATTATGATGACGAACATCAATGTACCCGACATTTGTTTCTTTTTAGACTTAGTTGTTTGTATGAAAGCTGGCTACTTGGCTTGTACGTAGCTTCTATCATTGGACTAAGTTCTTTTTTAAGGCAGTCAATGTCTTTGGCAGCTTCCTGAGACAATTAACAGTAATCCAGAAACAACACGACTGGTGTTTCCATAACATTTATGCAACTAATGATGAAAGAAAGATAGAAACAAAGAATGAAAAGTCCAAGTAATGTATAAAATCTCTGGTTGAAGAACTAATATAAGTGATTTGAATGCATAGAGAAACACCACTGTGTGGCTGTCCCAAAAACTCAAAAGTGACAAACCTTTTGGGGAGGAGGATGTACCTTACTGAGTATCATATAAAGACAGCCTGATACAGAGCCTTCTGAAAAAAGTAGTATGACATGATTACAATATTACTTTGTCATTTATTTATCTTTCTACTGCTCCCATTATTTCCAAATTTCTATTTGTGGTCTACTTGTCTATACATTTAAAGTTTTTTTATACTACTTTTTTGCTTGGACAGAATATGTGCTTTCTAAGTTTCTTTAATTTGCCTACCCCACTTATGGGATTAAGGCTTTAATTGATTGATACTACATCCGTTTCTTTTTAGTTGACACATATTCCTTTTTAGGAAGTTTTTTTTAGTTGTTTACCTTGCATTTACAAGCTACCCCACTTGCTTTTTCATTCTCTCTCACTCTCTCCTCTCCTTAATATATGTGCCTAAATCAAACGCGTCAACTAAATGGAAACGGAGGAAGTATTAGTTTCTTAAATTTGGCTTATTTGGTATTTTCTCACTTTGTTACTTTAGAATTTAGCAACACCTATTGCTTCTATCTTCCCCCATTGAGACTTTTTCTTCATTTCCTATTTCTGTCTATATGTTAGCTTTTCAATGGAGGATTATTCTAGACTTTAAAATTGAGTGTAAACCCAGGTTGGAACTTCCTCCCCCCAAGGGATATAAGGTTTTCATTTGGAGTTTGTGCCCCCTGCTGATGTTTCTTTTTTTTTTAAAATTCTTTTGGATAAATTTTTTTCTATTACTCACTGAGGTAGATAAATTTATTACATCCTGCTAACAATAGCTGGGATTTGATTCGTAGAAAACCGCCAAACTCGTGTTGTTGATGTTGCTGTGGATTCTAATCAGCTAGAAGCTATGCATGCTTTGAGAAAACTGAAGGTTTGTTCCTTGAAATACTGTTTGATGTGCTTATTACTTGTTACTTCTGTTGGAGTAGCTTCTGTAATCTGATAATGTATGATGGTTGCTGCAGTAGTTTCCTTTATAAATGAATTATATGGTTCTGTGATATAATGGGGTTGATAAAGGCTTCTTAATTACCATTGCTATTAAAATTAAGGGTGCAAACATAAACATTATATGGTATCTGTCTGTTTAATATATTTGACTATTTGACGATTGAAAGAAAAAGCTAATGAGTAGCTTTGTCAACTCAGGCAAGCTTACACTTTGTCGCCTGACCTATAACCTCTTTTGGGATGATTATAGTATATCATTTTGGGAGTCTGCTATAAATTATATGGAGTCACTAATGTAGAAGGCCATTAATTTAATTGCTTTGAATATGATTCTCAAGTCACGAGATTGGTGTATTGCACACTATTGGCACGTGCTCATTTTTCATGCTAACAGAGATGATTATGTTCACTCTTTTACTAGATGACTTACTATTTCATTGTATGCTATAAACTATGATTAGTATTGTGCTCATGTTTTTTTATATTATATCCTTATTCTCTTAGACCCTATTCCCTTCACCTAAAATAAAGTCTAAAGATCTAAGGTTTGTTCCCTGAACTTTAATTGTATTAATACATTTATATATCAGAAATAGGTATTAAGTGGGGTCTTATTAAAGATATGTAGCAACAAGCAAATGAATATAAAAAGATATGGTACGCGATGGTCTCCTTTTTTGGTTTAAGTAATACTTTCTTGAAAGATCATGTGGTTGTTCATATATCCTAAAGTGTTGCTGCAGAAGTCCTGATGTTTATTGGGTTGTCATAAACTAACTTATCTTTTATAACAAAAATTTTAAAACCAGTTGAGTTCTGAGCATAGTATTCTGAAATGCGGTTAAGGTATGCAGATTTTAGATGAAGATGTCAAGGCTAATGAACTCTGCACCCGGAGAGAATACGCAAGGTGGTTAGTTCGAGCTAGTTCATTATTGGAAAGGTACCGAAGCTTTAATATGTTACTTTTTAATGGTCAAGTATCTTTTTTTGATTGTTGCAATTTTCTAGTCTTCACTTGCCAGAAACTCATAATATAACTTTTTGCATCTCTTTTTTGTATGTTATGCTTGCCTTGTAGGAACCCAACGTACAAGATTATACCAGAAGTTGCTCTCTCTGGATCAGTAATTTTTGCTTACGAGGATGTGACTAATGTAGACCCAGATTTTGACTCCATACAGGGTAATGATCTATTATTCAATCTCTTTCTATGGAATTTGTGTACGTTAACTTAAAAAAGTGAGTTGCCATTGCATTTCAGCCCTAGCAGAAGCTGGTGTTGTGCCAAGTAAACTATCATTGAAGCATAAATTTGATGGAGGTTTAAATTTTTCTCCTGAAAGGTACTGTGTAGCTTAGCTAGGGGCTATTATATGCCTGAATATGTTGGCATGATTGAAACGGAATATTGAAGTGATTTTGACTCTATTTTAATTTTGTAGATTTTTATCTCGACGAGATCTAATAGAATGGAGATCCCAGCTGGAATATGATTTTTCCACCACCCGAAATCCAGAGGTAGAAGTTATTCAGAGTATTGCTGTTAATGCTTGGCTATTCTTAGCTTACTAAGATGATTTTTCAACTTCTAGAGACTGACTCTTTAACAGTCCAGTTACTGAAAACAAAATTGGACTTAATGGACGCGAGGAGGACAAACTCAGATGAATGGCCAGGACTTTATATGGATATGCTTGCTGGGGACAGAAGCCTACTTAGAAGAGTGTTTGGTAGGTTGCTAGCATTTTCTTTCTTACTGCCTCTTATGTAGTATGTACTACGTAGAAAGTATTTAGGGCCTCAATACATGTGTAATCTGGTTATACCCTACAGAAAAGTTGTCAGATAAGGCTGGGGGACCCGGGATCCTAAAAGGTCTTCTTGGTTATTAACACATTTTGCCCACAAATTTTTATGTTGATGGACTCCTCTAAGTCATCTGACTCTCTGAGGCATCCTTGTTCTCTGCTGTTAATGCACCATAAGCTGGTATCTAATTTCATTCTCATTGCAGGAAAAATCAGGCGCCTTCAGCCAGACAAACCTTCAACAATAGCACAAGCAGCTGTTGTACTCACAAGTGGCCGCATGATAGAAGCTATTCAGAGTGAATTGTTAAGATTGAAGGAAGAGGAATCTTCTAGAGTAGCTGCAAAAGAAGCGATAAGACAGGAGTTATTAGATCGAGGGGAAATAGAGAGGTGGTGGGCTGAAAAGATGGAAGAGGAGAAGAAACGGGGCCTAAAAGTGCAGCAGTTTTATGTAGATGCTGTCAACCTTTTGGAACAAGAGAAGATTTTGCAAGAGGGAGCTGTAAATGGGTTTTTGAAGGAGAAAGCTGCAATGGACTGTCAGAAGCAACTTTTAGAGGCTCTGAGGGAGGAAATTAATGAAATTTCCGAGAGGCTTGCATCAGAGAGAACTGAACAATCTTCTGATGAGGAAATAGTGCAAACTCTTCGTTCTGATTTACAAATAAAGAAGGAAGGAATACTTGATGCCAAGTCTGTGCTAGAGGCTGAGATTGAAGCTCTTCGAATCTTGAGGTAGAATTTCCTGATTTTGAGTCTGAACATTCCAATTTCTATTTTCTTATAACTAATAACTAAGAAAAATGTAAAGCTGCTGGTTTATGATGACCTTAAATTTTTTTTAAAACATTAATCTCACTAAAATGATTCTGGATAAACTTAGCATCAGGGCCATCTTAAACATTTTCGGGGCCCTGTTCTAATCTTAAAAATAAGACCCTTATAAAAAAAAAACAATTATATTAATGAAAAAATAAACTCAAAATATTTCTTTTTCAGCTTTTTATTTTTTAATTACTCTGTCGATGAACATATTAATCTCGCAATCCAATCATTCAATTACAAGTTGTTGAAAATGAAAACATTTTACATATGTGCTTGAAAATTAAAAAAAAAAAAAAGAACACAAATCTTCATAACAATTAAACATTTAACTTAACTTTTAAAAAATTTAAAATCAACTACTAAAAGTCTTAAATTCTATAAAAATGAAAAATCAGAACAAAAAAAAAAAAAAAAAAAATTACACATAGAATTACTGGATTTAGCATACCTCATGAGCAATCCACAAGCAATGCAAGAGGTTAATTAATCTTAATATTTTACCGATCTAGATCAAATGGTTGATTGATATTATTGGTTTTGTAGAAATATAGTGATATGATGGGAAAATATTAGGTGCCAATAATTTTACCGGTGATTAGTTTGGGCAGAAAATTAATTATTAAACATTTCTCAAATCGTTTGATAGACTGATTAAATAGCAGAGAAGGGTAAGAGTCTTAAAAGGTTTTATGGAGTTTATGGGTATAAGTTGATAATCAACGGAAAATTAGTAATGAATGAAATTTTGAAGTTTTGACAACTTTATGAGAATTGCAATGCATTGATGGGGGTAATTAAGTTCTAAGAATCTAGTATAATTGTGTTTATTTAGCTCTGAAGCGTGTGAATACAAGAAGATAGAGGAAATGAATTTTTTTTTTTTTTTTTTTTTTTTTTTTTAACAATGGGGCTCTGAAAATGTTGGGCCCTCAATATTACGGGGCCTTGTGCTAAGGGTCTGTTTGCACAGGCCCTTAGCCGGCTTAGCATCATCTGGTTCGTGTAGTAACAGAATAGTAGCCATTTAAATAATGGAGAGTTAAGTCTTCAGAATCTAGTTATTAAAGATTTCATTTTAGCTAAAGCCTTCCCAGTACTCATGGTGTTCATATATAATTACCGAGCTACCAACAAGAAAATTACAAAGCATTTTGTTTTTTGTTTTCTGCTTTTATTTATTTTTTATTAAATAAATAATTATTATTATGACACTTAGTTTACTAAAATTCCTTTGAAATTGAACTATACTCCCCCCACTAAATCTTAGTAAAGCCACAAATCTTATTAGGTGACAGCTTTTTATTTCCCATCCTCAAATATATATGACCATTATTTCAAGCAGCTAAGTGCAAACAGACCCCTAGCACAGGATCCTGTAATATTGAGGGCCCAACATCAGAGCCCCGTTGTTAAAAAAAAAAAAAAAAAAAAACTATTTCCTTTGACTTCTTGTATTCACACGCATCAGAGCTAAATAAACACAATTATACCAGATTCCTATAACTTAATTACCCCCATCAATGTATTGCAATTCTCATAAAGTTGTCAAAACTTTAAAATTTCATTAATTGCTAATTATCCGTTGATTATCATCTTATACCCAGAAACTCCATAAAACCTTTTAAGACATTAATCAATCTATCAAATGATTTGAGAAATGTTTAATAATTAATTTTCTCCCAAATTAATCACTACCTAACATCTTCCCATCAAATCACCGTATTTCTGCAAAACCAATAATACCAGTCAGCAATTTGATCTAGATTGGTAAAAGATTAAAATTAATTAACCTCTTGCATTGCTTGTGGATTGCTCATGGGGTATGCTAAATCCAGTAGTTCTATGTGTAATTATATTTTTTTTTGTTCTGATTTTTCATTTTTATAGCATTTTAGACACTTAGTACTTAGGGATGGCAACGGGTCGGACTTGGAGCGGATTATGCTAAATCCGACTCCGACCCGACAGGAAGTCGGAGGTTAAATCCTACTCCGACTTCAATATCCGACCTCCGACTCCGATCCGACCCGACTCCGAGTTTTTTTTTTCATTATTCAATATACTTTGAGATGTTGGGATATTTGGGTCTTTACAACCCACACCCAATGCCACCATGACCCACACAAAAATCCACTATCTATTGGAGTCGGAGTCGGATAATCCGTTAAAGTCGGACATTTGTCGGAATCGGATTTTTTTTTTCGGATTTTTTGTAGGATCCGACTCCGACCCTCCTCCGACCCGGAGTCTGATTATTCTAACGGAGTCGAACTCGGATTACTTTTTTCTCGCACTCGGAGCAGATATTTTACCTCGGATCGGAGCGGAGTAGGGTCGGATCCGGACTAGATTGCCATCCCTATTTAGTAGTTGATTTTAGATTTTTTAAAAATGAAGTTGAATGTTTTATTGTTATGAAGATTTGTGTTATTTTTTTTATTTATTTTTATCTTGATTCTCAAGCACAATTGTAAAATGTTTTCATTTTCAACAATTTGTAATTGAATGATTGGATTACTAAGAGCTTGTTTGGCATTGTTTTTTGTTTTCAGTTTTCAGTTTTTTTGAAAACTAAAAACCAAAAACAGGAAACAAGAAAAAGGTGTTTCCACTTTTTTGTTGCCAGTTTTCAAAATTATCATGATTTTAATAAGTTTGAATAATTTTTGACTCGTTATGTGACATATTTTTATATGGTTTTAAAAAAACAAAAAACCAAAAAACAGAAAGCCACAATGATGCCAAACGAACCCTAAATTAATATGTTCCTTGACAGAGTAATTAAAAAAAAAAATTTAAAAATTGAGTTTATTTTTTCATTATTATAATTTATTTTTTTTTAAAAATAAGGGCCTTACTTTAAGATTAGAATAGGGCCTTGTAAATGTTTAAGACTTCCTTGATTTTAAGAATGGGATAGTAATTGCTATGGGTTCCTATTTGTCATTAATTATTCTATCTCCTAATGCAGATCTTGGATAGAAGATGAAGCAAGGAAAAGCAAAGCTCGATCAAAGGTTCTTGAGGAGGTGAGCCGACGATGGAAATGGGATAGTCAATAATAATAAGATATGCTTCAGGAATAGGAAGATTGATTTATTGCTCTGGGAAAACATAAAGATTTTTTTGGTTGTCTGATCACTTTTGTGTAATAACCTGTCTCAGGGACTTTGTACATTTGTAATTAGATTAGGGCCTTTGTTCATCTGGTTTTCATGGCAATCTTCTTCATACCCAATCTATCTGACATGATTTTTGCACTGTAAACTCTGTATATATATGTTGATGGCAATGCTGCCATTGCACGAGTTCAAGTCAAATAAAGTATAAGATATTTGCGGCTAACGGATTTTATGTGGTGAGAAAATACCCAGTTTTTTGAAAAGCCATGAGTCTAGAGAGATTGAAAGTACTGGCTGCAAAAGTTGAATCACAGAAATTATCAGCTGTTGTGGACAATTTAAGTCGGGGCAATCTTGTAACCGCATGGATAATGCCAACGACAACACGAATGATGCTTATATAGAGGAAATTTCTAAGACTCTGAACTGATTAGATTTATGATATTTAAATGCGAAGATGTTGAGAAACTGAATGTATAGGTTCCATATTAGAACAACCATACACCAGGGATTATTGATAAGGTTACAGAAGACTAGTTGTGAATTGAATGAATGAACAATAGCTTTGATTCTTCAGGCTTAAAATACCGTATCAAGTTATCCCAGGCTTTAAAATGAAGCTCTATAAATGGTTAAATTACTGATTTGTTAGCACCTTTGAAGGGGCAAAAGATATGTTACAACCTTATTACTTTGATAATCAGCCCATGCTTCTGATATATCAATCACTTCGAGAGAATCACTATTTCATTGTAATTACAAGACTTCTGTCTGTAAATTTAGCACCTCCTACCTTACCTTGAATACCACGAGGTAGCATGATGACTCTTCTTTGGTCCCCGGCTTCCACCAGCAACTCTGATCCACCTCGATACTGCATGTTTTTACAAATACTAAGAATCAGTAAATTCAGATAAACAATAGAGGGATAAATCATAACTGTCTTGTTACAGGCTTACATCTACTTTTCAGCATGTTCTCTTTAAAATCACAGTGTAACACTCAGGATGTGCTTTAACTAGTCTAGTTCCTCTTAAGCAAGGACGTACACATACAACTAAAAGGTTACCAGGAAAAAATGAAGCCCAGGGCTGGCCCAATGGATGCTGGATCAGTAGCTCTAGGGTAAGTGGTGGAGGACTAGGGGCGACACTGGTAATTCCCATTTCACTATACACTATAATTATGTTTTATTAGGCTACATTCATAATTTTCTCTTTTTACATCACAGAAACACTTAGAATGTACTTTAACAAGTAGTCTAGGGCTCCAGGACATACACTTCAAAGGTTACAAAGAAAGTACGAAGCCAGTGACTGGCTCAGTGGCCAATTGTATTAGTAATGATGGCTAGCAGCAGCACTGGTAATTCAACTCACTACACAATATTATCTTGCCACCCCTCACACGTCTTCCCCCCCCCCCCCCCCCACCCCTCTCCCACTCCACCACAAAAAAAGAAAGGAAGTTTTATGCTCATAAATGTTTATAAACCCAAAAGTTGTTTCCATTACTACGTATTTTGCAAGAAAAGAATGGACTAGTGAAACAAATATCATGATCTATAGTTGACCTTGGAACAGTCTCAGGAAATGCAACTACAGAGCATTAAAGGCCTATGACAGCACCAAGAGGAAGTAGCCAAGGATACCTGATAGAGCTTGATCTCTGACTTGGCGAAACCAGGCATGAAAAGAGTGATACATCTATTTGACGGATCAAACTTGATTGGGGACATTACGTTTTTAGGTTTCTCATTCGGAAGTTGCAGAAGTTCTCTGGCATTTTTACTCTCAGCATGCGAAATTATCATATCCCAATCCAAGGAAGAATGTTTACCAAGATCTGGAATGTAAGCAAATGGTAAATGCAAGAAAGTATCTTTGACACTTTCCACAGATTCCACAGAAGACTGTTGAGAAGCTTTGCCTAGTACTCCAGAAATATTTGCACCAGCTTGTATTGTACATCCCCAGTAACGCAATGCAGTATTTACAGATATGGGATTGCATGGATCTGTTACAATGTAGCAGCCAAACTTCTGTGGATCTGCAAATGTTGAAGCTCCTCTCTGGAGATAGAAAACCAATGCAATCAATCACAATATTTCTCAGAGAACTATTATTGTGTGGAAAAGAATCTCCAATACCTCAAGAATCCTCTCAAGAGAATCCCATATTTCTGAACTCAATTTCCCATTGAAAGTGGAGCTACCTCCACTAGAATTCATGGCCTCATCTACTAATCTTAACATTGATGGACTAGCCAATCTTCCAAAATCAGTTTTTTCGGCTAAGCTACGTAGATACTTAACATAAAGTCTGCAAAACAGAAGCATAATTCCATAAAAGAAAACCAAGAAACAAACAAACAAACAGACAGACAAACCATCATAATTGTTCTAGAAAAAATCAAAGGGCTTAGAGCATAGAAAAATTCATCACCTTGCACTGCTTGCAGCACTTATCAATCGTAAAGTCTCCTCGGTACTTACACCATCGTATATGACAACATCAAATTTGTCCTTGATATCAGTTCTCAAAGCTTTGATTCCCAAAGTTCCAACAAACTTTTCAAGGGCAAAATTAGAAAATATAGAATCCATTCCAGGAAGCACTCCCAGCTCTTCCCCAACAATCTATGTTCACAACATATAGAAATGAGTAACTTCATATACGAATCTCAGAAGAGACTTTAATATTATAGTTCAATAACACTAGTAGTTGTTACATACCTACCCCTTCAAGGGCCCCTTGTGTCATGTTAACACTAGCATCTGCTTTCTTTAGCCGCTTAAGAGGTTCAAGAAGCATCTACATGTATCATAAATTAATTAGCTTGAGAACAGACATGTTCAAAATGTTCTCCAGTTAGAGAAAAGGCAGAGGCAAGGCAAGAAAATACACACTTTAGTTGTTTCCAACCTAACAACTGAAAGGTTGTCGCTACATATGGCCGGCGTTGTTCCAATACTGCAATTTAGAAGGTATTCAGCAGTGAGGTTCATAGAATGTGTCACCAAGCATGTGTTATATCCTGCTTTTGCATAGTGCTGGTTCAAAAAATGAACTATTGTAAAGATAAGGTCAAAGATTAAGCTCAAGTGAAGAAAATTCAAGGTATAACTAAAATATTACTATTTCATTGTCAAAGAAAATTGTGTATCAATCAACCCCATATAGTTAAGCCTGTAAGCTATCGAATATAAGCTGACTATTGCTTTGATTACGACTATGAATTACCAAAAAAACCTTTTGATTGCTAACTGAATAGTGAGAAGGGAGGATTAAGTTCCCCAACATATAATTGACTAACTATTTTCAATCCCAATTTCGATTTTAGATCATTGTCAATTCTAGTTGTCTAGTTGATAAAAACCAAATCAGAATTCCTTCACCGGCCACTAACATACCGAGAAAGCGGGTATCATGAGTCATGAGTATGATTGAAATTTGCATTTCTAGTTTCTAATATGTAGCACCTAAGTATCATAATGTATCCTACTAATACTAAAGAAAAATGTTAGAGAACCAATTTAACCAAAAACTTAAGCTGATGGATGAGACCCAAGAATATATTTTATACTCTATCACTCCCCCTCACATGAAAGGCCCTTTGAGCTTGAAATGTGGATGCAATACAGGCCCACTCATATGCGAATTAATTCCACTTTGAAGGAGGGGCGGATGAGATTCAAACCCGTGACCTTTGTGTCACGCTGGCTCTGATACCATGTTAGAGGACCAATTCAACCAAAAGCTTAAGTTGATTGAGGCATAGGAATATGTTTTATACTCTATCAAAAAACAATCACAATTTACATGTTAACTACACCATAACCTACACCAAAAGCTCTTCTCTCAGACCCAGAACAATCACAATGTATCCTAGTTAATAAAACCAATGATAATTTTCAATCTTACTAAGTTTAGCTACATCTATTTTCAATCTGCAGCTTTCTTTTTCAAGTAACTTCCAGAAAACCAATATCATGTTCATCAAAACTTCATACACATTTTTTTTAATTAGCAATCAATCTCAATGTATTCAGATAATTTCAACATTTAACAATCAAAATAAAACACTGCATAAAATAACTGAAATAGGCAAAATAAACCATAACTTCATCAAAATTATAATAAAACTGGGAATAATAATTATAATCAAATTGAAAGGAATGTGCACGAACTTTAGCAGCAAAGACAGCAGCAGTGGTCTTTCCAGAACCTCCTTTACCCAGAAAAGTAACCAATTTTGTGGAAATTTCATCAGAATTTTGGTTGCTGGAATTAGCTTGGATAACTAATTGTAAGGCTTTTCTTCCTCTTCTTCTTATTCCAGTAAATTGTGGACGAGTATAATCGATGAAATTAGGGTTTAAGGAAGTTGAAAATGGAAGAAATGGCAGTGATTGGAGAGAGGAAGAGAGAGAATTAGCCATGTTCTTGGTATGCAGTCCTTTCAGTAGTACAGTTCTGGGTTTCAAAGATAATAATTTGAGTTTTTATTTTTTATTTTTTTTTTTTTTTTTTTGAAACATGTTGGTGTGGAGGGTTGTGTCTAGGGATGGCAACGGGTCGGATCTGGACCGGGTTCGGATGGACCCGGGTCCAGATCCGTTTTTGTATATAGGATTCAGATCCGACTCGGATCCGTCGGGTCTAGAAAATGAAGACCCGGATCCGGATCCGTCGGGTCCAACGGATCCGGGTCCAAAACGGGTCCAATATATTTTGCCTAATTTTTTGCAATATATGTAATGTTCGGGTCAAAAAATTTATTTCAAACTTACGTTGTTGGTTATTAAGTTCAACCCCAAATTAACCAACTTATACACTCATATTTTGAATTAAAATTATAAACAAAAAAAAAAAAAACGATGTTACATATGAACTAGTGAAAAAACAACGATGATGTATATAATATGAGCATCCAAAATTCATCTATTGAAAGGGTTAATCTTTATCATTACTAACATTATCAACATTTTTAATAATAAAACAAACAATTTTAGTTTTTTTAAATAGGAAAAATAAAAAAACGGGTCCACAGATCTGGATCTGGATCCGGGTCTAGGGCCCAGACCCAGATCCAGATCCGTTTTTGTCAGCAAGATCCGGATCCGACCCGGATCCGTCGGGTCCAAAATTTGAAGACCCAGATCCGTGAAAAAGGGATCTGGATCCACGGATCCGGGTCGGGTCCAGATCCATTGCCATCCCTAGTTGTGTCTTGTGTGATGACTAATGAACTGATGTGCCGTGCTCGAGCTTGGGGTTGTTAGGATTGGTTCACGCGAACGCCCGTGTAGTTACGCGGGCATTTCTCAACCTATAATAGCTTTAATCATTAATGATTGCAATAATATCGTTGATAGTACTTAAATAATATCATTAATACGCTTGCATTTTTTTTTGAGGAATCATTAATATGCTTGCATCTGTATTAAGAAACGCAAAAATTAAATTTTAGTTTTATTGATATCAATTTAATTCTTTGTTGGTAATTTGAAGATATCATCTAAACACTTAATATGGAGTGCCAGTGAGGGTAACAAATACTACTCCTATTATTCACAAATTAAATTTAGATTGAGGAATTTTCTTGTTATGTATGTATATGGTATATCTATCGTAGCTTGTTTGAGTTCAATCTCAAGAATTTTTTAGTTTAAAAGTTTAACGACTAATCCACAACGACATTCTTCTTGTAGTTGAACAAGGCGTAAAAATATTTCAATTGAAGGCTATAACCTTAGTTAAGATTTTGTGGAGGCCTCGTGGCAGATTGATTACATTATTGCAGACATTCATCTTCGTCCCAACAAATTTGACAATTGAACTATATAGCACATATTATGAGGTAAACTGAGCAGTTGACTTATAACTAAATAAACTAATGTGGGTCATCTGAGGTAGTGATTATATGAACATTGTACCTTGTAACAATTCTATTTTGTTTCCTACACTTGTATCCTACGCATTAGGAGCTCTTCTCACAATGACAGTCTTTTACTTTTTCTCATTCTCCTTGCCTATATATACTACGTATATTTTTAAAAAATTGAATTTAATTTGAGAATTGTTGCTAAGTAATTATCAGCTCTAGTAATAACTAACGACGGTAAACATGTTGTTTGGAACGATTTTAGTTATTTAAAATTCAAATGGTCGATTTCATAATTGGCCCATGGGGCCATTCCGTTATTGGTTTGAGGTTCTTTATCAAATTTCAATAGCTAATATAATTGATTAATTGGTCATGAAATATGGTGAATTGACCTAGCTATATAAGTCACATTGTTCTTTTCAAGTTTTAGGTTGTATGAGCTCAAATCAAATTCCAATCAAATCATATAAACTTGCATATTGCTTTCTTTTAGTAAGCAAAATTGAAAATGTATTATTGACACAAATCACAACAATATTACAACGGCTACATTATTATTGTAAAAAATACATGTTAGAAATATTATAACTCGACTTCTCTTTTGAATGCCAAGTAGCTTAGTCTTTGACTCTTCATTATCATGCCTTGTCGAAACGTTCAAAATCTTGTGCTTCAATTCATCAAATAGAAGAAGCACTCTAATTGAACTTGCTACACACTTTTCTAATTTGCCCTTGATTACCAGTGAGCACATCAAGTGCTTGCAACTTCACCATGGCACTAGCCAATTTCGTAGCGAATGCGTTAGGATTTTGGGCGAGTTGTTGAACAAAGTCCTTTGTTTGACGATCACGAGCTAGTGCTTGATCAATTGGTAAAATTCCTCTTTGCTTGACAATTTGATCAAAGAAAGAGTTGTCAACTATGTTTGAGCTCGACGGATTTTGATCAAGAAAGGTAACGTTGTTTGATCCCATTCCTTTAGGGCATACCGGCTTCAATTGTGTTCGAAGGGTTGAGTCCATATTTGGGTCAAATTGGTTAGTATCTTGGTACAAACGGTCTTCAAAGAAGTCACAATGTGATATTCCTACCGTATGACAACCTGTTTCACAAATATAGAATTAGGTAAGATTGTCAAAGGTGCATGTCATGTCGATTAACTAAAATATTTTTAAAACGAAAATGTTTTAGATCGGGAAATCAACACAAATATAGAAAACCTTGGGTGTTAGAACTTTCCATGTTTCCTAATTCCCATGTTGACACGATAAGATGTTACTACTACATAAATAGAGCTCAAGACCAAAAAAATAGTGAAGGCCAAAAGCAATATATGCAACAACCTCTATTATATGGTGTTTGGTTGGAGTAATTATAATATTTTTAAACTAAAATTGGAGGAAATATCTACACATTGGAGATGAAATAGTGGTACAAAGGCCCTATTCCAATTAACTGAATTGAGCTAAACTGAACTTATTGGAGCTGAATGAACTGAACTGAATATTGTATAAGAGAAGGAAATTAAGAATTGAACTAAAAATAATCTGGAGAGAATATGCCCGAAGTATACCTAAGAGAACAACCATTTCTTCAGGATTAAAATTTTTGGCACCAAAGGCTGAAATGCTATCAGAAACAGATGCAAAAGGACTTGGAAGATCAACATCATCGGCATTTGATACGAGTCCATCTCTTCGTCCTGTTTCTACAAGATATTCTAGTCCTCCTCCCTGTAAATAATGACCCGAAAATTGTTAGATAATGAGTTCTAATCCGAAGTTTTTTTTTTTTTTAAAAAAAAAATAAAATTATTTTGTATTTCGAATATATATTACCAATTTAAGTACTTCTTTAGTAGCGATTGCAATAATATCTGAACAAGAGACAACATCGGGACATGCGGCTTCTGCAACACCTTTTAAAGTATCTATCAAATCATATCCTCTTACACTAAGATTAGGACCTGCTGTTCTCTCACTTGAAGACCCGGCTATTAGGATTGACGCATCACATCCCTATAAACATTAATAAAGTCAATCAAATATGAATAATCAGGATAAGAAAAATATGTAAATGAATTTAATTAATTATTTAGGATATTAATAAAATAAAAATTGAAATCATGCGCCTATAATAAGAAGATAGGAGTAGATAGGGTATGTTGTTCTTGTTCTTTACTATAATACTATAACGTGTATAAGTATGCAAAAGAATGTATGTCTTCTTGGGTATCCATTTTAGTGTTACAAATTCATAGTTAAGATAATTAAATATTAAATTCTTAAGAACTTTGTTTCCAAAATAATTAATATTGGTATTACTAGAAATAGTACTCCGTATTATGTTTTTTAAGTTAATACAAAAAACCCAAAAAAAAAAAAAAAAGATTTCAATGTAAAAGATGTGGAATGTATTTATTTAGTTATTGAAAGTACTCTTTAAGTTATTTTCTTATTGCCAATTTCTTTTACTTATATGCAAAAGGACAAAATGACCTTGAATCGCAAATTAAAATATAATAGTTTTAAAAGTATAATTTTAAGGAAAAATATGGAAATTTTAGAGATTAGATACATAAATAAGCAATGGTTGTTTTAGATGTCAAATTAGAGAAATTAGGGGAAAAAAAGGGGCAAATATAAGTTTATCTGTCTAATAAATGAATTTTTGTTAATCTGATGACATTTTTGTAAATATATTGAAAAAACGTGGTAATTTATTCAGTACTTTTGGTGAGCTGTCCAATTACTGTTTACAACTTGCTTTTACTGTTTGGTGAGGAAATTACACATGTTCCCCTTAATTAGTACATGAAAAGACACATGTACCCCTTAACTGATACTTGAAAAGACGATTATACCCCCAGATAAATAAATTATCTGGGGAATCAATTGGGTACAACTCGAAAAAAAATAAGAGAAAAAAACATATACATAATGATGTTCAGAAAAATAATGATGACAAAGAGTGAATAATTAAATTTAAACAAAATTTTGAAATAACCTTTAGAAAGTGTGAAAACATTAAAATAGAAGGAGAAATTATGTTAAAAAAAATAATAAAATAAAGTTGAATAGAGAAGTTGGTACTTACATGAACAAAACAATCATGAAATTGCATGCGAAGAAGGGCAGGAAGAATAGTTGGATCCTTGCCAAATTGTACTTGAACTTCGGTTGTAATACTTGCCTCAACATCCACATTATTAGGACATAGCCCTTTGTAAAAACCTACCTTCAACCCAGAAGGTGTACTAGGACTAGTAGGGGTAGGAGGAGGTGGAGGTGGAGGTGGACTACCCTTAGAGGGCTTACCTCGGCCTCGACCTCGACCAATCACAATAGGCCCTATTTGCAAATTTAAACGATGAGTAGACTCACACACTTCACTTAATATTGATATGAGCCCAAGTAATAAGGCCACAACTACTAAATGCCTCATTTTTAGTTCCTACACCCCCTCAACTTAAGTTTACGTGTGTTTTTAAACTTACTTGACAGTATTATAAATTTGATATATCTTAATATTGTTAATTAATAATGCGCCTTTTAGCTCTTTTCCGAATCTCCTCAAAGTGAGAGACGTATATATCTAGCTTTAGTGGTTTTAGCTTGGCTAGTAGTTGGTGATTTGTTTGAACCCTCAAGAGTTATCTTTATATATGCATGAGACAAAGAGAGATAAATATAAAAAATAACTAGTTGACAATATTCCATTCAGAGCACCACATCTCCTTAACTTAGTTGTTAGACACATGCACGATTTTTCTCAAAATCTGAACTGCAAATTGCCATATATTCCAATTTAGGTGTTCAGCATTTTTTAATTTCCAAAATATAATTATATAGACAAAATCATAATCTAACAGAAGAATGTCAAAAAAAATAAACCCAATCATACATATGGCCGTAAATAACGCATCAATATTGTTGTTATATTATAAATTTAATCAACAGGTGTATCAATGCCATAATATTGTACTGTTTAAAATAACCAATTTGATGGATATATTAATAATTGTACAATTTCGGTGTTTGTATTTAATTATAAATTAGCAAACCAAATGAACAGATCTTGTAACTTTGTATGAATTCAAGGAAAAATCGTAGACTTTCCGATAACATTTTTGTTTCTTCCTTAATCGGTAACCATATACAATACATACATATGGCCATACGTAAGATATCTGGTTTAATTTGTCCTCTTCATTTGTACGTACTCAATCGTATTATATTTGTAATGTTTTGTTGTTGTGTTACAAAAACTAATTTTAACCAAGTACTAAATGATGGGACTATAATTTTTTCCAAAAATATATTTATAAATAAAAAAATTGATGGGCTATATTTCATCATAGTTTGTTTGTTTTTTTTTTTTTTTTTTTGACACATATATTTCATCATAGTTTAAGCTTCAATTTTTCATCAAATCCCGTTGTGACAGGTTCCAGAAATTTTGCTTGAATATAGACTAGTGTTAGTTTGTTGGGCTAGATGTCAATCTTAGTACGAGTATTTTGTTCAATTGTCATGGGTGGAGTCAATGCATGGTGGACGCATATGCAACGTACCAAGATCAATATGCTCTGGAATTCTAGATACAAAACCTGTTTCAATAGTATTAGTATACAATGGTTCGTTTTGTATGATACTCTTCTATATATATTTTTTCAAAGGAAAATATATAGAACATGAAAGTGTATTCAAAAGAATAATATCATTAAGAGCTTAATTGGTCCGGCTATACACAATTTGGACAACAATATATTAAATAAATAATTCCAAGTTTTCAAACACACTTTGATAATCCCTATCAAAGTTAGCAAACTCTTAAAAAAAAATTTACTATGCCCTTAGTGGCGGATCTTGGCCGAATATATTAGAGGGGCCGGAATTTAAAAATTTAACCTCTTGCTCAAAACTAATCACTATGTCCCAATATTTTATAAGTAAATATTGATTATTTTAGTTAATCAACTCATTAATTACAATAATTTATGGGGGGCCTGGCCCCGGTGGAAGGTCCCCTCTGTATGCCCTAATACATGTAATGATTTAATTCTGCGTTTGCCTTTTATTTTTGGGGTATGAAACGAATCCAAATTCGACTACGATATGGTGAAGGTTACATATTTCACACATTCATGCCACTATGCCAGGGTAGCTCACTCCTTATAAATTACAAACCAAATCTTTCTTTGACTTTTTTGCTCCTGTTAGTTGTTCTTTAGTTAACACAATTTTTTTTTTTTTTTTTTTTTCTACAAACAAGATTATTGACAAATTAACATACATTATACCTTTCTTAATTCGGATCATTAAGATATTTGATCAAGAGAATTATTGAAGTGGTTGTAGAATTAATTGATACACACTAGAATGATTATAAACTAATTTTTAATTTATTTTCATTGTAAATAGTTAAATATAAGTATGCTCCAATAATGTACCATAATATGGAGTAGTGATTTGTGCCAACTAATTTAAGAGATTGGATGGATACATGGACAATCAAGATGATCTTGATACTATTACCTCACTCCTTACATCAACTACTCTTTATATTCCTAGTATAAGCTTAAAAAAAAAGGAAAAGTATTGTGTAAAACGGACTCACGTGAATCCAATTATACAAAAAAAATTAATTATTAGAAACTAGATAATAAGTGTCAGATCTTAGATAATATTGGTCATAAATTAGATAATATTGGTAAGATATTAGATAATAAGTATCAGAATTAGATAATAAGTGTAAGAAATTAGATAATATTGGTCAGGTATTAGATAATAAGTATCAGAAATTAGATAATTTTGGCCAGGTATTACATAATAGTCGTGAGGCATATATAATGTTGAAGTTTCTGGAGGCCAAAAGTATTATTGGAGGACAAAACCAGTTGATAACAACATCAACCGTCTTCAATCTCTAACAAAACAGTATATTATGGCGTCTTCAATCTCTACTAATGGCGAATTGGCGACAAAGATTAAAGAAATATCTACAGAGAGAAGACAGAAAGACACTAGGTGAAAAAAGGCAATTGGCAACGGTTCAAACCCGGTCTAAGGCACCGGTTTGAACCGCTGCCTATGTGAGGGGTGCCAAAAACATGGTTTTTGGCACCGGTTCAAAACCGGTGCCATAGGGTGTAATAGGCACCGGTTAACCGGTGCCATAGGGTGAAATAGGCATCGGTTAACCGGTGCCTAAAACTGCTCTCCCGCCATTTTTTTTTTGGGTGGTAAATAGTTTAGGCACCGGTTGCTGCCTAATCGGTGCCTATTAACCAATTTTTTTTTCGTTTTTTTTTTCCATCGTGCAATAATATTTTAAAAAAAAACCTGCAATAATAATAACCTGTAATTCCAGCAATTATATTAAATATAATAATTAATAATAATAATATTATTAATTATTACAATATGCTAGATACAAAAATAATATTAGAAACAAGAATTCAATTATATATATAGATATAAATATTCCCAAACGCAATACAAAAAAAAAAAAAGTTGCTTACATATACAAATAATAGTAAGTACATATATAATGAATAATTTACAATTACAATGCCATTTACATGTTGAAGGTGATAAAAGACGCCAACATGTCACGAACTTCATTAAGCTCCTTGATTGTCAACGGACCATCATTCTGGACCTTGCAAAACTTGAAATACAAAAACATTATTTTAAAAATAATTAATTAGGCAAACAATATGTATTTTATCAAATATTACCTATATGACTTCTATATAGCCCATTTACTACATTACTTATCAAATGAACTATTTCTTTCTCATAACATGTCAATATTGGATAGTTGTATGTGTGTAAGCCCTAAAATTGTATAGGAGAGCATTTTATTAAGGTTTATGACCCGAATATGGCCTATATGACCTTACTTTGCCCATTTCCTACATTTCTTATTAAATGAACTTTATTTATCTCATTACATGTCAATATTATCTAGTTATAGGTGTATAAGGAAAGAAATCACATCAAAAGAGCATATTAACACAAAATGGCCCTAATATGGCCCATATGACTTATATTCAGCCCATTTTCTACCTTTCTTGTGAAATAGCCTTTTTGTTTCTCATAACATGTCATTGTTGGATAATATTAGGTGTCTAAGGCTAGAAATCACATCAATATAGCATTTTAAGAAGTTTAACAACGCATTTTACTCAACATGGCCCAAATAGGGCTTATATGACTTCTATGTAGCCCATTTTCTACATTACTTATCAAATGAACTATTTCTTTCTCATAACATGTCAATGTTGGGTAGTTCTATGTGTGTAAGCCCTAAAATTGTATAGGAGAGCATTTTATTAAGGTTTATGACGATTTTTACGCAAAATGGCCCGAATATGGCCTATATGACCTTACTTTTCCCATTTCCTACATTTCTTATTAAATGAACTTTATTTATCTCATAACATGTCAATATTATCTAGTTATAGGTGTATAAGGAAAGAAATCACATCAAAAGAGCATATTAACACAAAATGGCCCTAATATGGCCCATATGATTTCTATTCAGCCCATTTTCTACCTTTCTTGTGAAATAGCCTTTTTGTTTCTCATAACATGTCATTGTTGGATAATATTAGGTGTCTAAGGCTAGAAATCACATCAATATAGCATTTCAAGAAGTTTTAGGACTTACCTCATCAAGATGTTGAGTGTCCGTACAATGAGTCACAATGTCAAGCATGAATCTCATCACATACAAAGCACAATCAAGTCCATTCTCTTGTTGTGCGCACTAGCATATGACAAACAAGTCACATCATTGAAACATGCAAAGGAAATGAGCAAATATTTACTACCATAGATTTTCAAGATAATCACAATATCATGTAAATTATCAACGGTGTCTTCCATGTTGGACCCTTTGGAGCACGACAATGTAGCTTCTTCATAACACTGTAGTATAAAAAAGTACATTCAAATTTGATTAGTCGTATGATTACTAAATTAGTTATTATTAGCAATAATCATTACTAGCTTGCTATATATATTTACTTTTGCAATATAGACTTCACAAGCCACTTCTCCGATGATCGAGCTGAATCAAGGTGATAAATTGTGTTAGTGGAATTACAAATCACCATGAGGCTCCAATGCTCCCTACATAAGTTCACAATAGACAAGGTAATTAATATTTAGGACTCAACATATAATGAGGCCAAATCGATTGAATTTGACATGGTTAGACTTACTCTCTATAACATGGGGCGAATATGAACTTGTCTCCCGCACGCGCTGATTCCCTTATAATCTGTTCAACATAGTACAAAACGTCATGGGGGTTGCCTATGATTTTAGTAGTGGATAACTGCTCGGGGCATAACCACCCAACTTTACAAGGAGAATCAGTGTCAGTTAAGTGCTCCTGTAGTGCTCTACGTGCATGAACATTGAATAATTTATCAGATGTAGGATAATCACCATCAATTTGAATAACTTGAAAAAAGTATAGATTATGTGGGCATTGAAGTACCTCATGAATGTTTGAATGAGGGAAATGTTAAGCTTTGCACCACGTAGAAATTCCTTCACATCTTCTTTGCTGATCCATGCAATTGCATCCTCATCATAGTGGAACATTGCCTTAGGAAGTGCAACTTCCATGGGATCGACCAAATGACAAGCACGGCTGTGAAGAAAGGTCATGTCAGTAGAGAGCGATTGAAGAACAATGTCTTCAACAAGTGGAGTAGGTGGCATGGGTGAACCTTTCGAAGAGTGCAACTTCGACGCTTGTTCACTCTTGGACCGTTGTTCACTTAGCTTCTTCTTAGGTTGATCAATTCATTTAGGCTTCTCCACCCTCTTTCTCTTTGAAGTTTTGCTTCCATTGGAAATCTGAAATAGTTGAGAAATGAATAAAATAGGCAAGTGAGTAGCCATTTCGGCTCAAAATGGCTTTATTTTGATGAATTGGACCCAAAAACTTAGAACTTGGCGATTTTTATGTAATTTCAAATGACAAACACTTATAAATATGTGATTATGAGTTGTTTTGAGATGTAAGGAGTTTATAAGTTGAGAAATGAAGAAAATAGGCAAGTAAGTAGCCATTTCGGCTCGAATTGGCTTTATTTTGATGAATTGGACCCAAAAACTTAGAACTTGGCGATTTTTATGTAATTTCAAATGAAAAACACTTATAAATACGTGATTATGAGTTGTTTTGAGATGCAAGGAGTTTATAAGTTGAGAAATGAAGAAAATAGTCAAGTGAGTAGCCATTTCGGCTCAAAATGGCTTTATTTTGATGAATTGGACCCAAAAACTTAGAACTTGGCGATTTTTACGTAATTTAAAATGAAAAAAACTTATAAATATGTGATTATGAGTTGTTTTGAGATTCAAGAAATTTATAAGTTGAGAAATGAAGAAAATAGTCAAGTGAGTAGCCATTTCGGCTCAAAATGGCTTTATTTTGATAAATTGGACCCAAAACTTAGAACTTGGTGATTTTTATGTAATTTCAAATGACAAACACTTATAAATATGTTATTATGAGTTGTTTTGAGATTCAAGGAGTTTATAAGTTGAGAAATGAAGAAAATAGGCAAGTAAGTAGCCATTTCGGCTCGAATTGGCTTTATTTTGATGAATTGGACCCAAAAACTTAGAACTTGGCGATTTTTATGTAATTTCAAATGACAAACACTTATAATTATGTGATTATGAGTTGTTTTGAGATGCAAGGAGTTTATAAGTTGAGAAATGAAGAAAATAGTCAAGTGAGTAGCCATTTCGGCTCAAAATGGCTTTATTTTGATGAATTGGACCCAAAAACTTAGAACTTGGAGATTTTTATGTAATTTCAAATTACAAACACTTATAAATATGTTATTATGAGTTGTTTTGAGATTCAAGGAGTTTATAAGTTGAGAAATGAAGAAAATAGGCAAGTAAGTAGCCATTTCGGCTCGAATTGGCTTTATTTTGATGAATTGGACCCAAAAACTTAGAACTTGGCGATTATTATGTAATTTCAAATGACAAACACTTATAAATATGTGATTATGAGTTGTTTTGAGATGCAAGGAGTTTATAAGTTGAGAAATGAAGAAAATAGTCAAGTGAGTAGCCATTTCGGCTCAAAATGGCTTTATTTTGATGAATTGGACCCAAAAACTTAGAACTTGGCGATTTTTATGTAATTTCAAATGAAAAACACTTATAAATATGTGATTATGAGTTGTTTTGAGATGCAAGTAGTTTATAAGTTGAGAAATGAAGAAAATAGTCAAGTGAGTAGCCATTTCGGCTCAAAATGGCTTTATCTTGATGAATTGGACCCAAAAACTTAGAACTTGGCGATTTTTACGTAATTTAAAATGAAAAACACTTATAAATACGTTATTATGAGTTGTTTTGAGATTCAAGGAGTTTATAAGTTGAGAAATGAAGAAAATAGTCAAGTGAGTAGCCATTTCGGCTCAAAATGGCTTTATTTTGATAAATTGGACCCAAAAACTTAGAACTTGGTGATTTTTATGTAATTTCAAATGACAAACACTTATAAATACATTATTATGAGTTTTTTTGAGATGTAAGGAGTTTATAAGTTGAGTAATGAAGAAAATAGTCAAGTGAGTAGCCATTTCGGCTCAAAATGGCTTTATTTTGATGAATTGGACCCAAAAACTTAGAACTTGGCGATTTTTATGTAATATCAAATGAAAAAAACTTATAAATATGTTATTATGAGTTGGTTTGAGATTCAAGGAGTTTATAAGTTGAGAAATGAAGAAAATAGGCAAGTAAGTAGCCATTTCGGCTCTAATTGGCTTTATTTTGATGAATTGGACCCAAAAACTTAGAACTTGGCGATTTTTATGTAATTTCAAATGAAAAACACTTATAAATATGTGATTATGAGTTGTTTTGAGATGAAAGGAGTTTATAAGTTGAGAAATGAAGAAAATAGACAAGTGAGTAGCCATTTCGGCTCAAAATGGCTTTATTTTGATGAATTGGACCCAAAAACTTAGAACATGGCGATTTTTATGTAATTTCAAATTAAAAACAATTATAAATATGTGATTATGAGTTGTTTTAAGATTCAAGGAGTTTATAAGTTGAGAAATGAAGAAAATAGTCAAGTGAATAGCCATTTTGGCTCGAATTGGCTTTATTTTGATGAATTGGACCCAAAAACTTAGAACTTGGCGATTTTTACGTAATTTCAAATTACAAACACTTATAAATATGTGATTATGAGTTCTTTTGAGATGCAAGGAGTTTATAAGTTGAGAAATGAAGAAAATAGTCAAGTGAGTAGCCATTTCGGCTCAAAATGGCTTTATTTTGATGAATTGGACCCAAAAACATAGAACTTGGCGATTTTTATGTAATTTAAAACGAAAAACACTTATAAATATGTGATTATGATTTGTTTTGAGATGCAAGGACTTCATAAGTTGAGAAATGAAGAAAATAGGCCAGTAAGTAGCCATTTCGGCTCGAATTGGCTTTATTTTGATGAATTGGACCCAAAAACTTAGAACTTGGCGATTTTATGTAACTTCAAATGACAAACACTTATAAATATGTTATTATGAGTTGTTTTGAGATTCAAGGAGTTTATAAGTTGAGAAATGAAGAAAATAGGCAAGTAAGTAGCCATTTCGGCTCGAATTGGCTTTGTTTTGATGAATTGGACCCAAAAACTTAGAACTTGGCGATTTTTATGTAATTTCAAATGAAAAAAACTTATAAATATGTGATTATGAGTTGTTTTGAGATGCAAGGAGTTTATAAGTTGAGAAATGAAGAAAATAGTCAAGTGAGTAGCCATTTCGGCTCAAAATGGCTTTATTTTGATGAATTGGACCCTAAAACTTAGAACTTGGCGATTTTTATGTAATTTCAAATGACAAACACTTATAAATATGTTATTATGAGTTGTTTTGAGATTCAAGGAGTTTATAAGTTGAGAAATGAAGAAAATAGGCAAGTAAGTAGCCATTTCGGCTCGAATTGGCTTTATTTTGATGAATTGGACCCAAAAACTTAGAACTTGGCGATTTTTATGTAATTTAAAATGACAAATATTTATAAATATGTTATTATGAGTTGTTTTGAGATGTAAGGAGTGTATAAGTTGAGAAATGAAGAAAATAGTCAAGTGAGTAGCCATTTCGGCTCAAAATGGCTTTATTTTGATGAATTGGACCCAAAAACTTAGAACTTGGCGATTTTTATGTAATTTCAAATTACAAACACTTATAAATATGTGATTATGAGTTTTTTTTTAGATGCAAGGAGTTTATAAGTTGAGAAATGAAAAAAATAGGCAAGTAAGTAGCCATCTCGGCTCGAATTGGCTTTATTTTGATGAATTGGACCCCAAAACTTAGAACTTGGCGATTTTTATGTAATTTCAAATGACAAACACTTATAAATATGTGATTATGAGTTTTTTTGAGATGCAAGGAGTTTATAAGTTGAGAAATGAAGAAAATAGGCTAGTAAGTAAATAATTTACCTCCTTATTAATCAACTTCACCCATGCACGTGGCCAATCAACGAAGCTACCTACAACTTGCCAAAGCATTGTTATCTCAACCTCCTCTATCGGTACGGGTAGTGAGATGTCTTCAAACCCCACAACCACTGAATCGATCCCAATCGAGTAATGATGTTGCCCCGCCGTAGGACCCGTCGTCGGTTGGGCACTACCATGCGCCACCAAACTCAACGCGGTACTATTTGCATGCCCCGGGGCTAGAAGTGCACACCGGGTGTCTTCCTACACAAGTATATATATAAAAAGAAGATAGTTAAATAGGACTTTTACAACAGCATAGATATAACAAACCGGTTCATTACGGTAGAGGGTTACAAATCACCTGTAACTCTCGAAATTCATGCGGTGTTGGATTTTCAAGCTCCCTCGAGTCCGCATGTGTAGGAGTAGGAACCTGCAACAGTACATCAATCATTGCACCTCAAATCTCAATTAACTCGGTATTTTAAAACTTTTAATAACCCAATTGATTTTACCTCAGGTGGCACATCTTCACCACGTATCTCATCTCTTCCATGTCTACCACCTTCTCCTTGTCCTTTTGGTTCAGAACATGAGTCGACCGGGGTACTAGTGAGGAACGGCAAAGCCGGTAAGTTCATCAGCTTCGCCCAAGCATTCAATTCACCAACTAACTCGTTGCGTACTTGTTCCTTAATTGATGCCACCTTGGCATCCAACTCCCCCGGTGAGTTAACACTGGCTTGAGATCTACCTGATTTTGTGTATTTGGGACCCATCACCTTATTCCATCCAAGCAATGACCCTCCCAAACCTACTACTCGTCCTGGATGGTATGGCCTTCCCAAAGCCATGGTGAAAGGGTCATTCTCCACACTTGGTTCAAATTTGCCCTCCACCATCTCTTGAGTGTGCTCAAGCTATAGCATAAGGAAAAATGAGGTCAGTAAAACAGTTAATGGTTTGTACAGTGATTAGATGCAAAAGTGACTTAATTTCAACAATTCATAGGTAACTTACAAGCTTATCCGCCAGTTTTTTGGCTTCCGGACCCTTGATGAACCATTTTCCGGTTTTCTTATCAAACGAATGGAGAGAACAAAAGAAATCACCGGCACGACTCACCAATGTAGTGATCGTGGAACTAGAGGGTTCCTTCGATGCCACTAGAAACGCTTTAGGGCCCATACGATGGACGTATTCCTTCTTTTCTGCATTTGCTTGATTTTTCTCTCGAAGTTCCTACAAAACAAAAAATGTTAGTCTCATTAATACAAATAGTGTCAAGCTATTATTCAATTGAGATCAGATTTACACAAACTTACAATGGCTTTCTTTTGACTCTTCATTCTAACGAACTCTTCCCAATCATCTTTTGACACGGTCGGCCATATTTGCCACGGGAGACGGTCATCCTCTTTGGCTTTCTTCTTCTTTGTTTGCACCTTCTTCTTCTTGTGGATCCACCGATTAGTCAACTTGGTCTTAAAGCCTCTGAATCTTTCCGCTAATAAAGAGACAAACACCCTTTTCTTCTCAGGATCATTAGGAATAGAAAACTGCCTCTACAAGCACAAATTAAATCCGATTATTAGTTTCTATTTAGTAACAACCATAAGGTTAAGGTATCTTAAATTGTCTAAATGTGCCAAAAACACACTTACCCTTGTATCATCCCAAAATGCTTGAATCAAACCCGGAGGTACTTGCCGCATTACAAGTGTAATGGGGATTTTCCCCGAACATATGCCAACTTGATTAGCATATTGTCGACGTCATTTGGGCCCGGGTTGGCCTTTGTTGTCATACTCCAAGACCATGGGACCGTCCGGTTTCTTAAAGCTTCTCGTCGGACCCCTTGTTTTTCTTTCAGCCGGTGCCTTTTCCCCCCCTCCACCACCTGTGTTGTTTTCATCTTGTCCTTGGCCTTGACTTTCAGGAGTCGGGTTCTCACCAACAATCTCACGTGCTGTATTTACAATGGCCGGTGCACGTTCAGCTAACATTTCAAAATCGTCAAGCCTACGCTCGAACTCATCTTGAGCCTGATCCTCTGGCTCACCCAAGTCATCCTCCTTATTCACATCATAAGGCACATCACTATCATCGGAGTCGTCATCCTCGTACTCGTCATCATACTCATCATCGTCAATGTCCTCTACCAAAGGAGGATCATGATCGTCCGCCATGAGATATAAGCACCTGTCAAAGCAATCATAAAACAATATTAGTGCATAGTAAAGTATATGCATGATAGTTATTATGGTAATGTAGAAGCTATTTTAGCCATTTTCACCTACTTATTATGGTCCTATAACCTTGTATATGCATGATAATGAGTACAAAATGCCAATTTCAATCTACATATGGAAAATAGGTTGTTAGAATGAATAAATGTTAGTTCATACACAAAACAAAGGAGTTGGGTTAAGTAGAAGCTATTTATGCCAGTTTTACCTACTTATGGTCCTATAACCTTGTATATGCATGATTATGAGTACACTTAGACAATTTCAAACTACAAATATATATTATTTTCGCCTACTTATGCTCCTGTATACATGATAACTAAACTATATTTGCAATGAAACCATTACTAACTTTTAATCAAACTACCTCATTCTGAAATTCCTTCGTTGTGGTCTGATCGCATATAACCTGCTTCGTTGTCTATGTCATTTAGTACAACAGGTCTAGGAACAGTGAAAGGTGCTGAATCATCAAACACATCATATTCTTCCTCATCCTCAACATCTCCAATGCCTAGGATTCTTCTCTTGCCAGCTAGCACTATAGACCATTTTGAATCCATTGGGTCAGTTACGTAGAACACTTGCTTAGCTTGAGATGCAAGGATAAATGGTTTCGCACTATCATTCAAGTGGCCAAGATCTACAAGAGTAAAGTCCTCATGTTTGACGTTACGCCTGATATTATCAACCCACTTACACTTGAAAAGAGCAACCGTGAAGTCACAATAATCAAGCTCCCATATTTCTTGAATTCGACCATAGTATGACAACTCTGCATCGACAAGTGATTTATCCTTAGAACTTGCAAACTCCCTTGACGATGCCACAAGAGTTACACCACTGTTTTGGGTGGCAGAAGATTTCAAATCACGAGCCTCGGTCCAAAAAGTGTACCCATTGATGTCATATCCCTCAAATGAACGGACATCAACCCGAGGACCGTACGCAAGCCACCGTACTGTATCGGTCACATTAGTATCATTCAATCCACTCATTACTCGTTCACGAAACCAATCAACAATTTTCTTATTATGCAACTGCATAAGTGCCCTTTCACCTTTGGATGGAAATTCGGCACGCAAACAAGCCTTGTGCTCGTCTAAATATGGGTGCACATCTGAAACATGGTGCAACACATAAAGGTGTGCTTGTAAGAACTGATCTCGATCTGGTGACATTCGTTTCGACCCAATTGTGCCATGACCATCAAGTCTACCTTCATGTCGAGAAGTAGGAAGACCAATAGGTTGAGCAAGGGCTATATAGTTCGCCACAAAGTTACCTATCTCCTCACCCACTGTCCCTTGCATTATACTTCCTTCAGGGTGAGCTCGGTTCCGTACTTTATCTTGTAATGTACCCATGTGTCTTTCAAAAGGGTAGCACCACCTCATGAACACTGGACCGCACAACTTAATCTCACGCACCAAATGAAGAACCAGATGAACCATTATGTCAAAAAATGAGGGTGGGAAATACATCTCAAATTTGCACAAAGTCACAACCACATCTGCTTGCAAAGCATCTAGTGTACAAGGATCAAGAACTTTGCTACAAATTGTACGAACAAAGGCTTGTAATCGCTTCCCCCAAGTGTTTCGGTAGAATACCACGGATTGCAATCGGTAGGAATACTTGCATCATAATGTGACAATCATGGGATTTCATACTTGTCAGCTTCAATTCTCCATTTAAGGTTACAAATCTTTTTATGTTAGATGGAACCTTAATGCCGCATAAACATGCACAAAACATACGTTTCTCTACCCTTGACAATGTATAGCAAGCCGGGGGTAAATAATTCTTTTCATCCTTCCCTTTACCCTTAACTTTCTTCTTTGACGCATCTTTGGCCTTTCTTTTTCCCTTGCTCTTCTCCTTCCATTTTTTCAAAACACTTTCATCTTCTATTCTCGGTTCCTTCCTCTTTCTAACCTTTTCTTGAGGCCACAATTCTGGACGAATCCTCATCTCTTTCAAATCTAACCGTGCACCCTTTCCGTCCTTTGTTTTGCCTGGGATATTCATAAGCGTCCCCAAAAGAGCATCACACACATTCTTCTCTATATGCATCACATCAAGACAATGCCTAACGTTATGTTCTCTCCAGTACGACAGCTTCCAAAAGATTGATTCTTTCTTAAACAGAGCAGCTGAGACCACAGTTTTTTCTGATTTTCCAAACACCGTTCGTATCCCTTTCACCCAAGCACTAATCTCAGCACCAGTTAATGGTCTAGGCGCAATATCCTCTTCTACGGTTCCATCGAATGCCTTTTTCTGCCTACGGTACGGGTGATCACGCCTAAGGAACCTTCGAGTCCGTAGGTAGACATCTTTGTGAGAATGAGTCAGGTATACGCTTGATGTGTCATCAATACATATGGGGCATGCTTTTTTCCCTTTGACCTTGTACCCACACAAGTTTCCATATGCAGGGAAGTCATTCTTGGTCCACATAAGGGCTGCACGCAATGTGAACATCTCGTTCTGATGAGCATCGAAAACGGAAACCCCTTCGTCCCACATCTTTCTCAATTCGTCAATAAGCGGCGCAAGGTAAACATCTATGTCGTTTCCAGGTTGCTTAGGACCAGTTATTAGCAATGAAAGCATTACATACTTACGTTTCATGCACATCCAAGGAGGCAAATTATATCACTAAAAGTACCGGCCATGTGATGTGTTGGGTACTAAGAGTGCCAAATGGATTCATCCCGTCCGTGCACAACCCAAGCCTTAAATTTCTGACTTCATTACCAAATTCCTCAAACTTCAAATCAATGTTCTTCCACTGTGGAGAGTCAGCTGGATGCTTTTGCATTATGTTTTTCTTTCTTCCCTCTGCATGCCACCTCAAGTTTTTAGCGTCTTTTGGTATTGAGAACAGACGCTTAAACCTTGGAATAATGGGAAGATACCACAACACCTTAGCAGGAGGTCCCTCCGTGCCAGGATTGCAACTCATGCGCTTGTACCGCGACCGCTTGCATCTTGGACACTCCTGCAGTTTTTCATACTCATTTCGATACAAAATACAGTCATTAAGACATGCATGTAACTTCTTATACTCCAAACCAAAGGGACACATGAGCTTCTTTGCGTAATAATAAGACTTAGGAATTTCATTCCCATCAGGCAACATATCACTTAATGCGGTCAACAAAGAAGTAAAACTGATGACCTTCCTCCCATGCTTCGACTTAATGTTGAAAAGTGTTAGCACGACCGATAGTTTGGAGTATTTTTTGCACCCGAGATACAAAGGCTTTTTGGAAGCCTCCGATAATAATTCAAACACTTCACCTTCAACACCTTGCAACATCTCATCTACTTGTTCATCCTCGACCTCATCCGCCTGATCTTCATCGACTCCATCCTCACCATTATCAACAATATACTCATCATTCTCGTATTCCTCGTCCACATGAATCTCAGTGCTTCTAACACGCACATCATTCCGATCAAGATCCCCACTGTAATCTCCACTTTCTCCGTGCCAAATCCACACATGGTATAATTGCCTAAACCCACGACATAATACATGATCTCTAATGATTTCAACACTATCGACCACATTCACACAATTACAATCAACACAAGGACAATAAAGGCCTTTGCCTCCCAGTTTGCGTTAATAAGCTAAAGCCCTCTCGCAAAACTCTTGAACCCCATTCCAAAATTCCAATGTATCGCGTCTACCATACATCCAACCATGATCCTTCTCCATTTAGTAAATTGTCTCTAAACATATATATAGCACCATATAATTATAATGTGTAAGTGCTACATATTTTATGTAAATCAAATTCAAGTACAAAACGTGAATATACATTCATATAGTGAAAAAATGCATGTTTCCAAAGGGTCCTTATCACTCCAACCTAACCCATCCTTGAATGTCTACTCTCACTAGTGAATGTATGTCAACTTTCCAATTTTAAGGAAAATCCGGCAGCATTTCCCCCTAGTTCTCCAAGTACACGATGTAGATAATTAATTACCCACATATGTACCCAGAGAACATAGTGAGGAAATGGTAAGCCAAGATATTCCTTAAAATCGAAAAGAAAACATACATTCACCACCTAAGTGAGAGTACACATTCAAGAACAGTCCCAACCGGGGACTATTCAAGACTTTCTCCTAATGAGAAAGCCTTGAACGAGTATCTAGGCATATGATGATGCAATTCAAGTATTCTATATATTGTTGTATTTATTTGCAATTAAACAATACACAAGTTGCAATTTCATGAATAAACTTTTATTAAATAGATGAATAGAAAGAAATATAGGTAAGTAAAGTTTAGTAGTCATACCAATATAGCAACTACCCACTTGAGCTCAATATGTAGTCCTCAAGCTAATTAAACTCTTGCTTCAATTCACATATGAATCTATATATTAAAAAACAAAAATTAGCAACGTCACTAATTCTCTAATATATTCACAAATCTCTAATGTATTCACAATTCTCTAATTTATTCACAACTAATTAAGTGGCAATATCACTATTTCTCTAATTTATGCACAATTCTCTAATTTATGTAGTCACGAAGGCCAGGTCCAACAGCAAGAACTTTGCCAGAATTCAGCTGAAATCGAATCCAAGCAACAAAATTCAGTAATAAATCCTTAAACTGATTCAATTATCAAAAACCAAACTCCCCAAAACAAGGCATCATAAACAAATTTCACAGCCAGCAATGTAGCACAAACATACAATTTTAATCCCAACAATGTAGCACAATTTTAATCTAAAATAAGATGAACCCATTAATTTTCTTTGCATTTCATATACAATCTAAGCACAATTTTAATCTAAAATAAGATGAACCCATTAACTTGAAAAGATGAACTTACCCTAAATTAGTTGGAGGTGGAAGAAGCTAAGGGGATGAGAGAATGAAAAGACCCTCGCTGGTGGAGGAGGCGGTGCGCGCTGGTGGAGGTGGAGGCGGTGCGCGCTGGTGGAGGTGGAGGCGGTGCGCGCTGCAGCTGTTGTTGTTTGTTTCGCACAGAGAAAGGCGTTGGAGGGCAGGGCAGGGAGATTCATGACGGTGGTTTAGGCACCTGAAAGCGCCGGTGAAGGTGGCGGCTGTGGTGGAGGGAAAAGGTGGAGGCACGACTACTCTGAGTGAGAACGAAAGAAGGGATGAACGAATGAAGGGAAGGAAAGAGAAAGAGAGGAAGAAAAGAGAAAAAGACGCGGTTTTTTTTGTTTTGAATTTGGCACCGGTTTAAATGGCACCGGTTCAAACCGATGCCTTTTTGATTTTTGGCACCGGTTCAGGCTGAACCGGTGCCTTTTCTCTTTTGGTAAAAACCCGCCCAATTCTAGACTGGTTTTGGGCACTGGTTTAGGCTGAACCGGTGCCATATGGGGGGTACCTAATGCTTTTTTTTCTACTAGTGAGAGGTGCAACAATGGCGAAATAAGAAGAGAGAGAAGAAAACCAGCAAAATTGGAGGATTGAAGTCGATAACAACATCAACCGTCTTCAATCTCTACTAATGGCGACAAAGATTAAACGATTTGGGAATGGCGTATGGCGGCGAAAGCGGGTGGTCGAATGGGCTGACTTGGGTGGCAGTGGGTGGGGGATGAATGTCATTATTAACCAAACTCACGTGAGTCCGTTCTACGCAAAACCTTCTCAATTACAATCATTTGATTATAATATTAGGAAAAATTGTCAATAATAATGCAACCTTTGGCCAATCTTCCAAAAAGAAACGACCTTTTGATTATTTGGAATCAAAGTTAAACGACCTTTGATGACCATGTGCTCAATTACAATCATTGACACACACTTGTCTACATATAGTTAAAGTAGCATAAACCTGAACACTAGGATGCATGTTTGGCAATTGGTATCTGTTTAGGGTAATTTTACCCCGCCACGTGGTCCAATAAGAGGATGACACGTGTCAACCCCAGGATGGCCCAAGGTGGACCTATCCCTTCTTGACACGTGTCACTCCAGAGACCTGGGAGGAATGGCGGCCTTCAGGCCCAAATCCCGAGAAAGCCGCAATGCGGCGCAACCCACCAATTATTAGGGTTCAGTTACCTAATCAGGGGCACAAATCCCGAGGACCCTATAAATAGGGAGATTCCCCTCTTTTGGAGGGCACGTTTTACGTTTTACCATTTATTACAAATTGTCCCTGTGATAGAGACATCTGAGCTTGGAATCCGAGCAGAGTCCCACCTAAATTTCCGCACCTTTTTCTCTCCCTTCAAGTTACTAACTTGTTCGTCGGAGGCGGAGCACCAACCAACTGATGTCTCCATTTGTTTTGCAGGTACAGCTCCCGCCGGATCAGTCTTCGTGTTGTAACTCCCCCGAGGGACAAAAACACCCAAAACATTTGGCGCCATATGTGGGGAGAGTACCTCAAAGATGGTTCAAGAGTCTGTACCACCCCCTACCCGTCTGGGCGATGACCCAGAAGTCTTTGCGGACCAGGAGGATGAAGATCCCTAGGTCGAAACCTTTACAGCTGATGATGGCTCTCTCAAAATCAAGCGCATCCGGCCCAGAGACACTCTGGAGCGGGGTGCCTCCCAGGCGGGTACAAATCGACCCCCTGGGCAACCGGAAGGGGAAACCCATACGACAGCTGGATCAGCACCTGTCACCCGAGACGAACTCATGAGATTCATGACGAGTTTCAAGGGTGAAATTAAAGAACTAATCAGCCAGAGCCGGGCTGGCCCAAGTAGGGGTCAGACGGCCAAGAAGACTCCTCTGGAAAAGGGGAAGTCAGTCAAAGATCGGCAGCCAACTCCTCATCCAAAGGAGAAGGCATCTGGGACCATTGATTGGTCCAAAATTCTTCTTCTGAAGAGGAATACCAATAATACCCGCCGGACTCAACAACCGGTGGAAAGTAAAAAATCATCTCTTGATGCCCGGGAAATCATCAACCGGAAGAGAAATCAGCAGTTGTCTGAGTCGGTTTCCACGTCGAACTTTCCTGACAGCTTCAACAACACCTCTGCAGGGAATGAACTCTCCCTGCATGAGAGTCAGACAGGCGGAAATACCGTCCATTTTGACCCTCAGATGATTGGAACTGTACCGTATGTACCTACTCAGGTCTATGGTCAGTATCCCCCTCACTTCATGCATCCGACTCTCTTCGGAGGTCAGGCGGCATATCAAAATGTCTAGCCACTAGACTGGCAGCTCCGTCTGCTTCGTCTGGGTGAACAACATTCTGCATTCACCCGGGAGATAACCAAGGCGGCACAGCCGACCAAGGTTAAGAATGTATTGGTAGGTACCTATGATGGTACCACCAACCCAGAAGATCACCTCATGGCATACACCAACCTCATGTACTTACAGGGGTTGGATGATGCCACTTGGTGTCGATGCTTCCCGACTACATTGAAGGGCATTGCCCAACAATGGTTTGGCAACTTGTCAGCCGGGTCCATTGACAGTTTCAGGAAGCTCGCCTGGTAACTAGTCGGACTCCATGTACTTCCAACTTTTCAATGAACATCCCTGCTAAGAAAATAAGTCTTGACTTGAGCACCGTTAAGCAGTGAGAGAGAGAAGGGTTGCGCTCCTATGTCAAGCGGTTCAATCTGATCAGAATTCGTATTCAAGGACTGTTTGATGAGGTAGCTTTCACAGACTTTTTTAAGGGACTGAGAGACGGGTCGACCTTTAAGTTCGACCTAGTCAGAAAAGGGGCTTTCACGTTACAAGTGGCCCTGAGAGAGGCGGAAAGCTATATTCAAGCAACCGACCTCTGCTCGCCTGGTAACTAGTCGGACTCTAAGAAGTCCGACAAGCAGAAAGACAGCCGGCCTGCTCAGCCGGCCAAAAATAAATAAGAGAGCAAGAAAATAAAATAAATCTGGGTGGTTAACGACTCTGACCAGCCGTCCCAGAAGAAAAAGAAAGAGTTTAAACCGTACGTCCCAAAGTACGAGTTTAACAAGGACTGCAACTCCATCCTCATGGAAATTAAGGACCGGTTGTCCCTTGAGAAGCCAAATCCAATGAAAAGTTCCATTAAATCAAGGAACAAGAGCAAATTCTGCCAATACCATGAGGAAGTTGGCCATGATGCCAACGACTGCTTCAGCCTTCAACGGGCGTTGGACCGTCTGGCTGACAAGGGGATGTTAAAGTCCTACATTTCTAAGTCCCCAGCCGGGGCAAAGAAGAAGAACAAGGGTCAGTCCTCCAAGACTACCCCCTAGCCTGCTAGTAGCTCGAATACCGACAAGGAGCCGGTCTACACAATAGCAGGCAGGTTCTCATGTGGTGGCCCTACCATCCGGGGCACCAACAACCATCTTGGAAAGATGGACAAAGATGATGATGAGCAGGCTTCTGCAAGCTCCTCCTTCCCAGACGTCTTGATCACTGATAAGGACAGGAGCAGCGTCCGTCGTTCGCATGATGACGCGGTCGTCATTGAATGTAAGGTTGCCAACCAGCTGGTTGGACAAATCCTTATTGACACTGGCAGCTCATCAGACATCATCAGCCTCCGGTGCCTGCAAAAGCTGAAATACAATGTCAGCAGCATGCATCCGGTCACCCACCCCCTGGTTGGTTTTGGGGCTGGGATGGTCTACCCAGCCGGGAGAATTGACTTACCCATCCGGCTGGGAGAGAAAGGTCAGGGACGACATATTGTCGTCAGATTCTTGGTCGTTGAGGAGTTGACCGCCTACAATATTATCCTTGGACGACCAACTCTCAACGAAGGCAAGGCGGTAATCATCCCGTCTCTCGTGCTCATCAAGTATGAGAGGGATGACGGCTCTGTTGGTTCCTTGAATGGGGATCAGAAGACGACCCAGGAGTGCTATCTCTCAGCCGTCAAAGATACTGTGGCCCCAGGCGGCCAGGAACCAATAGACCTTGACAATGTCAAGGATGCCAAGCCATCACCTGCCCCACCAACAGTCAGGAAGAAAAGAAAAGCACCTCTGCTGGTGGAGGTGAAGAAAGAGAAAAAATAGCAATCACTGACCGGTGAACGGTCAGACGAGCTCCGTCCCCAACCGGCTGGTGAAAACATTGATCTCGCTCTAGATGACAGCCGTCCAGAGCGTATTGTCAAGGTTGGGACGGTTTCTCATGCTACTTTAGGTGCAAGCTTGCATCTTCTACTGAAAGAATTCAAAGACATTTTTGCCTTTGAAGTGGAAGAGATGTCAGGCATCAGCCCGGATCTCGTCGTCCACAAACTCGCCGTGGACCCCAAAAAGAAGCCCATCCGGCAAAAGAAAAGAAACCACGGCGAGGAAAGAAGTCAGGCGGCAGCTGTCGAAGTCAAAAAGCTGCTAAGCGCTAGGTTCATTCGGCCTTGTAATTTCCCCGACTAGGTGGCCAATGTGGTCCTTGTTAAAAAACCGAATGGGACCTGGCGCATGTGTGTTGATTACACAGACCTCAACAAGGCGTGTCCAAAGGACAGTTACCCGCTTCCAAAGATCGACAGTCTGGTCGACTCCACAGCCGGTCACGCCTTGATGAGCTTTATGGATGCCTATTCCGGCTTCCATCAGATACCCCTCTGGAAGAAAGATCAAGAGAAGACGGCCTTCGTCACTGATTTGGGGTTATTATGTTATACGGTGATGTCGTTTGGCTTGAAAAATGCGCCTGCCACTTTTCAACGGATGATTAATACGGTCTTTATTAATCAAATTGGGAGAAATGTGGAGGCGTATATTGATGACATGATAGTCAAATCCAAGCGACAGGTAGATCACCTTGCTGATCTCCAAGAAACATTCACCACCCTCAGGTGGCATAAGGTCATGTTAATCCCAAGAAATGCATCTTTGGTGTTGAGTCTGGGAAGTTTCTCGGATTCCTGGTTGATCAAAGGGGGATAGAGGCTAACCCCGAAAAGATACAGACGGTGATTGACATGAATTCACCTCGTTCTGTCAAGGAAGTTCAGAGACTAACCAGTTGTCTGGCCGCCTTGGGGAGGTTCCTCAGCTAGTCAGGTGACAAATGCCTTTACTTCTTCTAAGCAATCAGGAAGAAGACTAGGTTTGAATGGGGGGATGATGCTGAGACGACATTCTAGAAGTTAAAAGAACATCTACATTCTTTACCCAGGCTGGTCAGTCCCTTGCCTAGGGAGACGTTGTACATGTATCTAGCCGTCTCAGATCATGCTCTCAGTGTCGTTCTCCTTGATGAGCGAGACGGCGTTCATCTCCCGGTTTACTTCATTAGCCATGTTCTCAAACATGCCGAACTCCGGTACCCCATGGTTGAAAATTTTGGCCTTGCTTTGTATATGGCATTAAAAAAGCTGAAGCCTTATTTTCTGGCACATCCGGTGGTGATTTACACTGACCAGCCACTCAAGCGGCCAATGTCTACCTGAAATGGGCTATTGAAATGCAAAGTCTTGAAATCACTTACGAACCAAGAAAGGCAGTGAAAGGTCAGGTGTTTTCCGACTTCATTGTTGAAATGACCCGTCCGGTGGCTCTGGATAATCTTGATCAGGTTTGGAAAGTGTATGTAGACGGGAGCTCTACAAAGAACGGCTGTGGTGCAGGTGTAATCTACGAGTCTCCAGAAGGGGACAGATTTGAGTATGCACTACGCTTCAAGTTTCAGGCCTCTGATAATGAGGCGGAATATGAAGCCCTGCTAGCCGGTATTCGTATGTGTAAGGCGGAAGGGGCCATGAAAATTGACGCCTACTCTGATTCACAATTGGTCGTTAGCCAGTATGAGGGAAAATATGAGGCAACTCATCCGGCTATGATCAAATATCTTTAGGCAGTCAAAGAAGAGGCTGAGGCACTTGAGGAATTCCGTCTGAATCAAGTGCCTAGGTCTGAAAACAACCAGGTGGATGCGTTGTCAAAATTGGCATCTTTCGCCTACCATGATGCGCCTCGGACAGTCTTTTGGGAAGTTCTTGAAAAAAGAAGCATTTATGAAGATCCCATTGGAATTTTGGATCGAATCTTTACCTGGATGGACGGCATCCGGGCCTATCTTTCAGACGGTACGCTTCCTGATTAGCCACAGGAGGCAGCCGTCCTGAAGAAGCGAGCTGCAAGCTTCGAGTTGAGAAACGAAGAACTCTTCAAGGCGGGGTTTCTGAAGCCCCTGTTGAAGTGTGTCACCCCAGAAAAGGGGAAGGAAGTTCTCGAAGACTTGCACGCGGGATTCTGCGCCTCCCACATAGGCGGCAGGTCCCTAGCCGTCAGAGCCAGACGACATTATTTTTGGCCTACTCTTGAGGCAGACGCCAAAGAGTTGGTGAAGAAATGTGACAAGTGCCAAAAATTTGGCAAACTTATTCACTGTCCGGCTACTGATCTGACGGCCAACCACAGCCCAATCCCGTTTGCAAAATGGGGCATGGACATTCTAGGTCCTTATACGCCTGCTCCAGGCGGAAAGCGCTACATCTTAGTGGATGTGGATTATTTCCCCAAGTGGGTGGAGGCTGAGGCGGTTAAGAACATCAAGACCTCAGACGTAATTTCCTTCATCTGGAAAAACATTATCACCCGGTATGGGGTACCTATGTCTATGGTATTCGATAATGGTCCTCAGTTTGAGACGCCTCAGCTCAAAACTTGGTTGGGAGATCAAGGGATCTCAAGCTGTTTTGTATCAGTCGTCCGACCCCAAGAAAACGGCCAAGTTGAAGCCTTCAACAAACTAATCTCAGACGGCATTAAAAAGAAAATTGAAAGAGCCGGTGGCTTGTGGGAAGAAGAGTTAATCCATGTCCTATGGGCCATCCGGACAACAGCAAAGGGGGCAACCGGTGAAACACCATTTCTCATGGTTTACGGTGCTGAAGCCGTCTTGCCCATTGAACATTACGAGCCGACTCTCAGAGTCATGCTATATGATGAATAGGCAAATTGGGAAGCAATGCGCCTGACATTATATTGGTATCACTCCCAGAACGCAGGGGCAATGCCGCCTTGCGTCATGAGATTTACCGTCTAAGAATGACTAGAGCCTACAACAAGAAAGTACACAAGCGTCCCTTGAAAGTTTACGACTTAGTGTTACGGAAAATGGAGGCAACCGGTAGGGCCATTGAGCTGGGAAAGCTAACTCCAAATTAGGAAGGCCCCTACCGGATCTATGAAGAAGTAAGAGACGACACCTACCGCCTGGAAACTCCAGACGGCAGGCACCTGCCTAGAACTTAGAATGTAGACAATTTGAAAAAGTACTACTTATGAGAATGTAAGTTTTTGTAAACAGTGAGTCAATTAATGAGAATTCAGACTTTGTTTGCAAAATTGTTTTGTTGTTCCACCTGGGTAATACTCAGACGGATTCTTCAGTTAACTAACTAAGTTTGATACTTAGTAAAGGTTATAACTGCTTGACCGCCTGGGTAATACTCAGACGGATCCTTTGTTTATTTAACTAGGTTTGATACTTGGTATGATTTGATAATTGTCTGTCCGTCTGGGTAATACCCAAACGGGCTTATTTTTTTAAAATAAAATAACTAAGTTCGACACTTAGTGTAAATTTAATGTTGTAACAATGACCCGATTAAAAACTAAGCACAAAAACGCTTAGTGGCTATACAACCGGTCTCAAACAAGATCAAAGGCTAAAATGGCCGGATGGTTGCTTATTTTATAAAACCGCCTGTCCCAATCTGGACAAAGGCGTCCGACGACACCCCTCCGGGTGCAATCGTCGCAGAGAACAGACTATTCGTCGGTTCTACGTACTTATGCAGACGACAAAAATTGAACGACCGAATTGGTCAACTCATAGCCGTCTAACCAGAATGATCTGTAAAGAACGACCAAGTTACCGATTACCGGATGCCCCTAGGCATCGGTCGGTCCCCGGCTGAAGTTCTCACAGGTTGTTTATTCCAAAGTTGCACTTTCTATCCCAATTGGGGCAAAAGAGTTGTGCAATGGCTGTGCAATCTCTACCAAGACGGGAAAAACCGTTTGGGTAGTGAATGGAACGCCTGTTGGTGTACGGCTGTGCACTTGGTTTGGGGCAATCACTACTGTGATTGATTGACTTACAAACGTATCATGCTCTTTGCAGCATAAGACGTTCCCAAGTCAATCAACCAACTCCATTTTAAACCAACCACATAGCCGTCCAGGGGCAAGGATAGCCGGCTTTTGATAAGTTAGGAAAAAAATCGCCGCTTGCTTTTGATAAGTTAGGAGAAAATCAGGCATATAAGCAAAAATGCAAAAATTGAAATCCAAAACCGACTCAGTCGGTGCATTCACTAAAAGTCCACCCAACCAAACGGTTGTAGTGGATCAAATGTTAACCGGACCCCGTCCGAAAGAAAAGAGAAATTGTTGATTAACCCGGCTCCTCAGCCGGTAAAAACAAGAATACTCGGCACACAGGCCGGAAAAGCAAAGCTAAAAAAAAAAAAAAAAAAAAGAGTTGGCATACTGCCGATGAAAAATCACTTATGGCCTGCAGGCGGCTCCTCCTGGTCCTCCTCATCATATGAGGGAATCTCTTGTGCTTCACCAGGACCAAGTAGCTCAGGCGCGGGAAGCTCAGTGTTGGCGCTAGCCCAGGCGTCGAAGGAATCAGGCTCTGGCTCACCTTTCTCTCTCAAGTACACCACGTCTTCGGCGTACCTGTGAGCCAGTGCCCAGATGCCATAATCCTGCTCTGGGTACAAGGCAACCCAGGCGATCTTCATGCGGACGTCATTGTCAACATCGCTCTCATCGACCAGGCAGTTTTGCTCCGCCTCCAGAGTCGCTACAAATTTTATCTGAGCCTGAGCAGCCTCCTTCTCCAGCTTCTTGACCTTGGTCTTCAGGAGGGTTTTCTCTTCAGAAGCACCTTGCAAAGTGCCAAAGTCGGCCTGGGCCTTCTTGAGCACCTCCCCAACCTTCTTGAGGCTCTCCTCCGCCTTTTTCTTGGCTTCCTCCGCCCCCTTCTGAGCCGTCTCAGCGTCGCTCACTCGCTGGTTGGCCGTTTTCAGATCGGCCTCCAGCTGTTGGATTTTTGATGCCTGTGTCATTATTATTGCTTTAGTTTCAAGTTCATTTACGATAGTGGAGTATAATGTAACATTATCAGCGTCTGTGGCGGACTTCTTGGCCCTTTTTACCTCTTCCCGTTTGCGGGAATAAGGACGCTTGAGCCCGTTTACAAAAAAGCATAAAGTTAGTATTGCAGGCGGAGTAAAGCACCTGGGAAACAGTTGTTAAGTATCTTACCTCAGCCAGAAGGGACAAGATGTGTTCCAGGTTGAACGTCTCTATCCCAGGGATAGCATTCTTGTCCTTCTTGCTCACCGCCTCCAGTATGGCTTTAGCATGCTTCTGGACGTCTGGCCAGCGGGGAGATTAATCTGCACCATAATCAATAGGTGATGAGTGCGAAATTAAGGCAGCACCTATCTGTTGCCGACCGTCTAAGGATGACGTCTGTTGGTAATGTGGGATTTTACTCGCAAAGGCCACCCCAACTCAGGCAGGGATTCAAAAGGGTTCTTACCTTCAGAGCCGGCCAAGCGGGAGCCGCTTGCAGGTGTGGTGAACCCCCCCCCCCCCCCCCGGTTGTTGATAAGGGGTTGACGAGGTCGAGGCACAAACTACCGCCTATCGTCTCGTTTCGCCCCCATATCCGCATCTGTTGGTTCCTGGCTGAGGCGCCAGGAGTTAAGGCGGAGGCGGATTTTTTGGTCTTATTAAGAGTGGAGATGGGTTCCTCCCTGGCCCATTTGAGGCTTTTCTCAAACGTCTTTCCTACCTCTCCCCCCTGTAAAAATAACCAAGTTAAAGTTAGCATCCGGAGAAAGTAATCTTTAAGGCCAATCTAAGAAAGGGTCAAGCGTTTTTTACCTTGGCCTTGACTGCGGCCCCATGCTTTTCCGCAAGCTCCTTTCGGATGTCGCAGAGGACCTCTTGGGTGTCTTCTCCGTCTGCAACATGCTTAAAGCTTCTTCTGTAAAAAAGAAAAAGATTGGTCAATATATCATCAATCAATTCTGATACAAAGGTACTACAGGCGGATGTAAACTCAGGCGCATACGTTTGGTAAACATGTTTCCCAGCCCGCAGGCGGCTAAGAAACACTCGTCCTTGAGCCAAGCGCTCTTGGGGATCCAGTTCTTGGGGACTTTTATTGTTTCCCCGGTTGACAAGGTCGCTTCTGTGAGGCCGAAAAAGTCTGCCTCAATGATTTTGTCAAAATCCTCATCCGGGATCCGAGGAAGAGCACACTTCCGGCCCATCAGGTCGGGCTTCTTATTGTACTGGCGGAACTCATAGTTCTCCCGCTTGCTGGGAGCCGACATCAGGTAGAACCTGTGCTTCCAGCCGTCAAATTTAGAGACATTGTCTAAGGTCATCATGTATTGGGGATACGTGGTTAAAGTGTACCACGCCCTCCAGCCGCCTGGGCTTCGGCTAAGATAATGCATCTTAGCAAAAGCTTCCCAGCCGGGATGGAGCCTTTGGAACTCACAGGCGGCAACATACCCCAAGATGTTTGCCCAAGAATTGGGGGTAAGTTGCCAGACTCCGAGGCCGTAGCCTCTCAAGATTGCCTTCACCGCCTGGTGAGGGGAAAGCGAAGACCGGCCTTGAACGCCGCCTCATAACAGCCGAAGTAGCTGTTGGCGTTCTGTTGATTGTCTTCCCAGTCGATTGTGCCGTCCTCAGGCGGCACTCTGATTTTATACCCGTCTCCTAACGGGTGCATTTGACTAAAACTCTTCAAATTCTCCTCCATTTGAACCATGTCCTTGGTTGAGACGTGAATTTTGAAGGGATCTTCCTTCTCGCTCCACTTCTTCCTCTCCTCCTCCTCACTGTCCTCAAGCGGTGGCAAGTCGTCACTGCTCTCAGAAGTGGAGGCGGAAGCTGTCACTTTCCGTCTCCCCCTCATTTTGTGATAAAGGGGCTGAGACGGCTTCATCGCCGTCTTGGTCGCATTCCTCCAAAAAGGAATCTGCGGGAGTCGAAGGAGCACGCGGAGGGGATCTCTCCAGAGTCGTCTGGTTTCTCTGACCAGGCGCATCTCCCTCAGGCATTTGGCCGCCTGAGCCCTCGCTTCGGTAATCCGAATCGACAACCGTTTGCATAGTCCGAGCCATTGTGTCCAGCACAGACACATAAATGGTCGGAATCCAAGCAAAAGGGTGGTCCTAACACCCTGAGACGACACTCCCAATCCTAGACTCAGCCGTCCCCGGTGACCGGCTGGATTCTAACCTAGGTTGTGCCGTGTGTGTTGGTGATGCATCCATTTATTGCAAGAAATATGTACAAGCGGTGAAACAAGAAAAAGAGCTGAGAGGGGCAGAGACGATACCTTTAGATTTGATATCTAGACGGGTCCGGCTGGGTTGACGAAGAACGAGTTGTCTCGCTTGCGCTTGACTCAAACGGATGACTTCTGCTCTCTCAAAGTTGACTCTCTTGAAAATTTTTGTAAACGTACAAAATGATGAGGGTAAACGGCTATATATAAAGGGTAAATGCGGGGGCATTCCCGTAATTTACTCGGAAGGCGAACGGTTACTCTTTGGTGGTAAAATTACCACCAACCGGAGCGTGACGCGTGCCACAGATGCCACGTGGCGTGCCACGTCACATCTGTGAGGGGCAAATGTTTAGGGTAATTTTACCCCGCCATGTGGTCCAATCAGAGGATGACACGTGTCAGCCCTAGGATGGCCCAAGGTGGACTATCCCTGATTGACACGTGTCACTCTAGAGACCTGGGAGGAATGGCGGCCTTCAGGCCCAAATCCCGAGAAAGCCGCAATGCGGCGCAGCCCACCAATGATTAGGGTTCAGTGACCTAATCAGGGGCACAAATCCCAAGGACCCTATAAATAGGGAGATTCCCCTCTTTTGGAGGGCACGTTTTACGTTTATCATTTATTACAAATTGTCCCTGTGATAGAGACATCTGAGCTTGGAATCCGAGCAGAGCCCACCTAAATTTTCGCTCCTTTTTCTCTCCCTTCAAGTTACTAACTTGTTCGTCGGAGGCGGAGCACCAACCAACTGGTGTCTCCGTTTGTTTTGCAGGTACAGCTTCCGCCGGATCAGTCTTCGTGTTGTAACTCTCCCGAGGGACAAAAACACCCAAAACAGTATCACTGTGGTTTTTTGCTTTTTAAAATCATATGATACATGTCATAGTAGTAATAAATAAGTAAAAAATAGTCAAACTTATTAAAATCATATTAATTTTAAAAACTAACAACTGGAAAAGTGAAAACACCTCTTTCTTGTTTCCTGTTTTTTATTTTTTTTTATTTAAAAAAAAAAACTGAAAACAAAAAACCAAAAATAATGCCAAACAAGTTAGTCACTTATTTTCATGACCTTAACAAATTCAACAAGTCACTTTTTCACGTGACCTTAACAAATACAGCTAAGAACGTCAATAGGTTCTTTAGTCATAACAACATACTTCCTCCGTTCTTTATTACTCGACCCGCTTTGACTTTTACACTATTCACCATCCCTCTGGCCGTCTTTTGTGAATAATATGTAAGGAAAAATATATTCATGTATAATTTTTTGGATTCGTTTCAATAAGTGCTATCATAATATATAACTTAGCTTTTATAATTTTTACTTATGGAGAATTTAAGTTATTGATCGTTAAAGTTTTGCATTGGCAAGCGTGATAAAAGAAACATGTCAAGTAAAAAAGAACAGAGGAAGTATATAGTTCACGGAAATTGTGTGTCTTAAATGTTATTGAGGGTGTCTTTAATGACAAAGTTATGTTAATATATTTTTAAAGCATGTTCATGTTAATATAATTTTAAAACATGTTCATGTCAATGTAGTTTATGATTTACTAATTTGCTTTATACTTTTTTTTTTTTTTTTTTTGTAAGAGCCCTTTCTCAAACAAGTTTCTCTTTCATAAATTTGCCCAAAAATATTTATATAATGTCATTAAACACACCTTATTTCAGTGAAAAACTAGCTTAGGCCCCGTGCCATGCACGGTAAGTGTAATTTGTTTTGTAAAAAATATTAGAACTAAGCAACTAACAAATAAAAGTGATGCTTTAAATTAATTTCTTTAATATCAATATTATGAATCAATTTTATTACCGAATATTACTTTTTTTTTTAGCAAAATCTTATATTTAATCTGTTTATTTGACAATTAAAAGGAGTTGGAATAATAATTTAGGTAAATGTATATGGAAGAATAATGAAAACCAAATAAAAAAATAAAAAAAATAAAAAAATTGAATGATATTATTATAATTGTATTAAATTTTTACAAAAAAAATAGTAAAAAAGGGAAGGGGGGTTTTGGAGGGAAAAAACAGCACCAGGAGTGTTTGGGGTAAAAATACCCTAAACACGTGGCCCAATGGCCTAGTGACACGTGGCATCCAGCCGTTGGTCAGCAGGGCTCCAATCCTCTGCTGACACGTGTCCTCTAAACCCTAAAAGGGAAACCATCCCTTCCCCACTATAAATAGTGGAAGGACCCTCATTAATGGGGGGCTGGAACATTTGTTGTTCACATTGAATACTCCTCAAAAAGAAAAACACTTACCCCGAGCAATATTAATTGCAGAATTCTCCCATTACGCGAGAAGTAACTTCTACATTACGTGCACTCTACCTCCCGTATCTTTACTAACTTGATCGTCGGAGGCGGAGCTCCTACCCCCAGGAGTCTTCGTGATTTTGCAGGCACAGGCGTCGAAGGGCATTCTTGGAATTGTAACTCTCCCGCAGGACACATCAAAAAACCCCGAAACAAGGAGTTTTGTAAAAATCATTTTAACTAACAAATAAAAGTGATGCTTTAAAGTCAAATTTTTGTATGTGGCTGGCCACATGGTGTGGCCAACCATAATTTCTATTATTTTTATTTTTTTAAATATCATAAGTCTTCTCACTCCTCTTTTCTTAACTTGTTCTCCAAGCCAAACTACACCATACATCACCAACAACATATCTCTACTCCACCCATTTTCTCAGCTTCTTCTTCAAGCCACACCACACACCACCAACAACCATATCCTTACTCTACCCATTATCTCTTTCCTCTTTGCCAAATTGCTGCAACTAAAGCTCGAAATTGTAGAAATTGGGTGTCAAATTGCTGTGAAAACTTACGATTAATTAACCTTAACATCATCAACAACATTTTAAGTAGTGAAATTGATGAGAACCGGAGAAATGTGAGCTTGTTTTCTTCGTGAAATCTTAGATCGAACATTCTTCGTCAAAAATTCAGCAACAAAAACAACAATAGTAATATGAGTAGATTGTAGAATATTTGTAGGGTGCGACTGGTTTGGTCAGGGGTTACTTGTAGGGTGTTACTGGTTTGATCAGGGGTTACTTGTATGGTATTACTGATTTTGGTCATGGGTTACTTGTATGGTGTTACTGGTTTGGTATAGGGCCTACAAGTAACCCTTGAATAAGTAACTCTTGAATTAACCCATACAAGTAACCCCTGAATAAGTAATCCATACAAGTAACCCCTGGAAAAAATTACAAGTAACCCTGAAAAATACAAGTAACCCTTGAATAAATAATCCATACCTACAAATAACCTCTGAAAAAAATACAAGTAACCCCGGAATAAGTAATCCATACAAGTAACCCTTGAAAAAAAAATACAAGTAACCCCTGAAAAATACAAGTCACCCTTGAATAAATAATCCACACTTACAAGTAACCTTTGAAAAAAAAAATACAAGTAACCCCGGAATAAGCAATCCATACAAGTAACCCCTGAAAAAAAAAATACAAGTAACCCCTGAAAAATACAAGTAACCCTTGAATAAATAATCCATACTTACAAGTAACCTTTGAAAAAAAAAATACAAGTAACCCTTGAAAAATACAAGTAACTCCGGAATAAGTAATCCATACAAGTAACCCCTGAAAAAAAATGTACAAGTAACCCCTGAAAAAAAAAATACAAGTAACCCCTGAAAAATACAAGTAACCCCTGAAAAATACAAGTAAATAGTAACCCCGTTATGCACGTCTAGGTCTATTATCTTCGCTGACTTGGCAGCAGGCCACAAGGTGTGACCTGCTACACCAAAAAAGCTTTGAATTTCTTTAATATCAATATTATGAATCAATTTTATTACAGAATATTACTTTTTTAGAAAAATCTAATATTACTCCGTTTATCAGATAATTAAAAAGGAGTTAGAATAATATTTTAGGTAATTGTATATGGAAGAATAATGAAAACCAAATTAAAAAAAATAAATAAATAAAAATAAATTGGAATGATATTATTATAATTGTATCAAATATTCACACCAAAAAAAAGGGGGGGTTAAAAAGGGAAGGGGGGTTTTTGGAGGGAAAAAACAGCACAGTATGTGACACGTGTCACTCCCGATGTCTGTTTTAGTATTAAGCTATTGATTGATTGATTGAGATTCTGTTTCATCTGCCTTTGCGACATTGGACCTCATGTCAGCCAGCCAATTAGCCAATGCAATGTAATGCTATTTTAGTCCAATAACTGAAAAAGGATTTGGTTCTCTTTAAGTGGCCATATAGTCTAATATTTGGTACGGCCCAATAACGGTCCACCTGTTTCTGGGATGTAAGCATGTAACTTGTATAGTTGTATGCAATGCATCAAATTGGGTCATAATAGTGCATAACTTTGTTTTCAATGGAAAGAAAGATAATCTGTTCTTTGCCAAAATAAATACAAGTCTACAAGTACAGTAAATATTACTCCACAATTCAACCCCTTATTTAGTTTAATTTTTATCAATGGTAAGGAAAATTACAATAATGCATGAGCTATTTTTTTCTACGCCTCTATAGTCAAAATTCTTCCACAACTACTTTGTAGTACGAGAAGATTACAATGAAGGTACTATAAATTACTATCTCCATTAATTTTTAGTTGCAACAAAGAAGTTTACTTGATACCAATTAACGAAGTTAGTATAATCTTTGACAGGAGTAAAAAAATACTCATTGATACCAATTCACCAATTTGACACTCTTAGGGTTTGTTCTCATTGACTAAATTCAACTGAACTAAATATTTTATAAGAGAAGGAAGTTAGGAGCTGAACTGAACTGAATTTCAACGTATGAGAATAGGCCCTTACTCTTAGAAATAATTACCTCCTTGGCCAATTTAAAAATAAAATACAATTTTTTTTTTTTTTTTATTATTTTTTTTTTTTTTACTACAATGTGTTAGGCCAAAATAGGCCAATTTTTATAATTCTACGGCTGGACCGTTTCTCTTGGCACGGAAGTATGGAACTACCTTTCTTCACAAATCACAATTTTCATTGTGTTTATCTTATCAATGGGGTGAATTTTGTCAATCAAAGTTTTATAGGATAAAATTACAAAGAAAGCTTAGCTTGAAAACTACTTATTTAAAAACTTCAAGTGTAAAAGAAATTTACTTGAATTCGTTAGGCTGACTAAAGGATGATCGGCTATATTTGGGTTATTATTATGCTATTTGACTCATGATACATATCGACCCATGAGACCATGATACCAAACAAGTCTAATTATAATTCACATCACAAGTCTAATTATAATTCACATCACAAGTCTAATTTTTTCGAAAATCCCATTGTTATCAACTTTCCACAGAACTAGAAAATTGAATTGTAACCAAAGGAGAAAAAATCGATTGAAAACAAAGTTCATTTAAAGATAATTATAATCCTACTTCATACACCAATTATAATCGGCATTCAATCAACATGTCTTAGAAAAAAATTGACATATTTTTCACTTTGATCATCTATATCAATCTTTGAGAAAATTCACATAGAGAATTTAATTTGTACATACAACAAAAATACCTCTAATAAGACGCACCCTTGACACACAGGCCATCAGAAGAGCTACATCCAACACTGACACCTTGGCCATTCATGAAGTGGGGAATGGATATAGTGAAACTACCTCCATCTTCAGGACAGAGAATATACTTCTTCGCAATGATAGACTACTTTTCAAAATGGGTCGAAGCAGAAGCATACAAGGAAATCAAGGATAAGCACGTCGTCTCTTTTATAAAAAGAAACATCCTAAGTAGATTCGGGGTACCAGCAGAGGTCATTACATACAACGGATCCCAGTTCATCAGCAATAAGGCTACAAAGTTCTGTAAAGAATGGAACATCTCCCTCATCACGTCTACACCTAGGTACCCACAAGCAAATGGACAGGCAGAGTCAAGCAATAAAGTCCTTATAAGTAACATGAAGAAAAGACTGGAAGGAGCAAAAGGGAAATGGGCAGATGAACTACCCAACATACTATAGGCAGACAGAACAACTCCGAAAGGCGCTACAGGCCACACCCCATTCTCATTAGTGTACGGATGTGAAGCAGTGATCCCAACAGAGGTAGAGGTCCCTACAGCAAGGTACGGGTTAATGACGGAAGAAAGGAATCAAGAAGAATTAATTCACAACTTAGACACAGTGGAAGAACTTAGAGAAGACGCAAAAATGAGAATGGCAGCATATCAGCAAGAAGTAGCAAGATCCTTCAACAAGAATGTCAGAACAAAAATCTTCAAGCTGGGAGATTGGGTTCTAGAAAAGGTATACGAAAATACCAGGGCAGTAAACGCAGGGAAATTAGCACCCAACTGGGAAGGACCTTACGAGATCATTAAGGTGGTAGGTAATGGAGCCTACAGACTCAGGAATGTAGAAGGAAAAGAGGTACAACGAAGTTGGAATGCAGCGCACTTAAAGCTATATCATTTCTGAGGAGAGAAGGTACGTAGTTATCATTTCGATTTTGTCTCTTTTTACAAAAAAAAACAGAAAAACAAGCAAAAAACAAAAAAAAAAGAAGAAAAACAGAAAAAAAAAAAAAAAAAAAAACAAAACAAAAAAAAAACAAAAATCTCCAACAGCCAAAATCAGCATGAAAGGTACTCCTCTCTAATCACACTTTGTCAATTCAATTTATGATCATTACGAGTACTGACTTTGGCATCGGAGGGCCGTTGGGGAAACCCACGGCCACCCCTCACATTATTCTGTTTTACAAGGAACAACACCTACACTACTAGGCAAGAGCGCAACAGGTCATCACAAAGCAATGGTTAATCACCCCTGCAAGGAACAAACCAACTGTCCCCACAAAACAAGCAAACACATGTAAGCAACACTACATTCATATTACAACTGTAATACAACTGCAATACGATTGTAACACAACAATGACACAGTAGGAAACATAAATACAAATCAACATAGCAAAAGAGGCAAAATTACTTAGTTACAAAGCAACAAAACAGACAAATTATCCAGCTACAAAAGTTTAGCACAAAGACAAAATAAAATTATCCAACTGCACTAAGGCAGTAAAAATAAACATCCTTCAAAGTTAACAATTTTTTTAAGGTGACACAGCACCATTAAAACTAATTCTCGTCCATGTTATCAGCAGGGACAACTTCCTCAGCAACAGACTTCGTACTCTCCGGGACATCCTTGACCTCGGCGTTGTGAGGAGAATTCACTTCCTCATCAGCATAGCTCAGCAACAATGTGCCAGGAGCAGTAGTCCCTTCAGGAAACACAATCTCAAAGGCGGCCTTATCAGCATCATAATCCCAGGCCTCATGCTTTCCTTGTTGAAACTCCTCCATAATTTCAAGACGAGCCTTCCCAAAGTAATACGCTGCAGCATCAACAGCCTCGTTTCCAGCCTCCTTCAAGGTTCTCTTCAGCCCATCACGTTCAGTAATGCATTCCCTATGCCTAGCACGTTCAGTCTTCAGAGCATCAGTAGCAGCCTTGTACTTGTCAGAAAGGGCATCACGCTCCTTCTTCATAGCCTCATACACCCGAGTAAACTCTGACACTTTGCCCAGTACGCCCAAACAAGACCGAAGGCTCTGCAGAATACGGAATCAAGTAAGAGATGAACAACCCGATATAATCATGTTTATTAAATTTTTGTTTTTTTTTTTGGGAGTATACCATACCTGGAAAGACTGCACAGCAGCCTCTTGATAAAGGTCAGCAAAAGTCTGCGAGGATTGATGATCCTTGAAGGACGGAAACAGTATGGTATCCACATGCGGAGCCAAGAAATCAAAAGAGAAATCAGCAGCCTCAACATCAATAGGCACCTCCAACTTCCTCTTAAGGCCAGCACGAGGTGGAGGTGGAGGAGGACCGCTCTTTGGAGCAACCGATTTGAGAGGAACGACCTCCATAGTTTGAGGAGAGGAACGATGTTTAAGGCGACCTAAGAGAGAGGACGAGCTAAGAAGGTCATGAGACCTTAGTGACCTCGAAGTATCTACAAGGAACATGGCAGAATTCAAAAAGGAATACAACAAGGAACACAACAAACATATTTAGCAAGGAACACAACAAACATACTCAGCAAAGTACATAACCACCTCAGAAAGGACAAACAAACTGGAAACCAACTAAATTACTAACAAGGGCAAAACAGACTTGCAACAAAATACATCTACAAGGATTGACACAACAAAACACAACAAGAACATCAGAAAAGAGAAAAACAAACCTTGAGACATAGTTGGGGCAACTTTCTGCTCAGAATCAAAATCGTCCAAAGACTTGATCTGGATAACCGCCTCTGGCTGCGTCAATTTGATGAAGGATCTCTCGTCTGCACTCAATTCGTACAACTTGTCTATCAGGGACGGAGACTGAGAACGCTGCTTCAATTTACTCACTGCAACCATCAAGCAAATAATCCCTAATCAACAAAGAAGGAGAGCAAAACACAGGAAAATAAGAAAACAAAATACCTTCAGCCTCAACAGTGTCAATCAAAAAATCACAATCATCACCCAACAAATCTATCCTCACAAAGAAGAACTTGTGATACCACTTCTTGTTAAATGCCTTCTCCAAGTCAGTCACCAAAGGACCAACACCATCTTTCAAACGAAGACCAACCCGACCCTTACCACTGGTCCTAATAGTATAAGGATAACACAAATCCCTCACATCAAGTTCTAAACCCAATTTTGCACTCAGCAAATCTAAAATTCTCAAAACCCTCCAGGTCTGGGGCAATAACTGACAAGGCAAAACCCTAACCTTGGACAGAAATTGGCGAACAAGAGAAGAAAAAGGGAAAGTATGCCCAATCACAAAGGGGTACTCGAAGAAGCACACCCAACCAGGGGCATTCCAGTCAGCCCTCTCCCTAGAAGACGGGATTTTCACCACAACCCCATCAGGAAATCGCACAACGGCAGCGATATTCTGAACTTCCTCCCTCGTCACAGTAGAAGGGTACACATCTTTAGCAGGAAAGACGTTTTGCGCAACCAAAGTCGTCTTCTTAACACCCTCATCCACCCCAGCAAACACCACTCTTACATAATCACCCATCACAAAGCAAAAACAAAACAACGAAGTAAAGAAACAGAGGAAACAGAGAAAATACCTGATGAAAATTGAAATTGGGGCAAAGCAATGAAATGATTAGACAAGAGCCTGCACACCCAATAAATACCAAAGAAAGAAATAAACCTCCATTTACAGTTATCGAGGAAGTTGCCTTAAAACCGTCACCACGTTTCCTATTTTGCTAACCGTTGGAATAATTTCTGAAAAATTCAAAATCCTTCTAACAACTTCTTTAGGTAATTTTCACTTCCAATATTCGAAAATGAAAATTAGGGGCAATTGTTGGGCCCGTATTATCACACGACCCATTATACTTAGGGCACCAGTCCAAGATCAATAAATCAACAAGAATATGCAAAACGACTTGATTGGAATAAACAAGGAAAGCAGCATCAAGCATATCAATCAAGGAGATACTTGCCAAAGATACACCTACAGAACAGGGAACAAGATAAATCAAGAAGATCTTGTACATTTCAAATATATTCTGAATATATTTGTAAACCCTAGAGATCCCTAGATATAAATAAGAAGAATTAGGCATTTTAACATTCATGTACGCTCGCATATACTTAAATATAAACAATTTGCTACTTTTATCTACGGAATTGCATCCCTACTGAACAAGGAGGCTTGTCCTTACTCAGTATTGTATCTCTAAACTCATCTTCTTTATATGATTGAATATTTACTGCTTACTTGTTGATTACTTATTGATTTATCATCGTTCTTAATTGTTTTATATGCTATTGGTAGAATGATTGTCATTACCCCTCAAACCTAGCAAATTCTTAGATGTCCTTATTAAGATTTTCCTAAACAAGAGAGATAAAGAGAAATGATAACTTAAAAAGGAAAGAAAGCATTTGTTGCAAATAATGTATAGCATAAATACTTCTAAACTCTATCTTAACAATCCATTTTTGATAAAAATTGCAAATAATATAAAACAGAGATAGTACTAGTACAACAAATAATATCCCCCTTGGTAAGAAAAATTACAATAATGCATGAGCTATTTTTTTGTATGCCTCTATAGTTGAATTTCTTCCCACAACTACTTTGTAGAACAAGAAGATTACAATGAAGGTAATACAGTATTAATTACTACGTATAATTTTGACAGGCGTAGAAAATATACTCATTGGCAAGAATTCACCAAATTGACACTCTTAAAAAATACTCCATCCGTTTTTAAATACTTGCTCCATTTCTCCATGCGCGGAGTTTTTGGAGAAATTGGAGAAAGTAATAAAATATGGAGGTAGTGGGTAGTTGAGAAAATTAAAAATTTGTAAAAAACAAAAGTAGTGGAAGAATAGGAGGAGAGAGAGTATTTTGTTGGGTTCACTAAGTGTGAGAAATGAATTAAATATTGTAAAACTTTCCATAAAAGAAAATGGAGCAAGTATTTAAAAACGGCCGAAAAAGAAAAGTTGAGCAAATATTTAAAAACGGAGGGAGTAATTACTTTAAACTTGGTCAATTTAAAAATAAAATGCAAGATTGCTACTTTTTTTTTCGTTAATGGCTTAACTACGATTTACTACAATGTGTAAGGTCAAAATTGGCCAATTTTTATAATTCTACGGCCGGACCGTTTCTCTTGTCACGGAGTATGGAACTACCTTTCTTCACAAAGCACAGTTTGCATTGTGTTTGTCAAACCAATGGGGTGGATTTTGTCAATTAAGGACCTGATTTACTAAATTGAGCTGAATTATATTGAAGTGAACTGAAATGATTGGAGTTGAGCTGAATTGTACTGAACTGAACTGAGCTGATTATGAGAGAAGGAAATTAGGAATTGAACTGAACTGAAATTAAGATGACAAGAACAGGCCCTAAAGTTTTATAAATTGCAAAGAATGCTTAGCTTGAAAATTCATTATTTAAAAACTTCAAATGTAAAAGAAATTTACGTGAATTCATTAGGTTGACAAAAGAATGACCGGCTATCAGGGGCGGAAGATAGTAGGGGCCAAAGGGGGCCAAGGCCCCCCTCAAGTGAATTGCTTTACATTGGTAATATTTGGATTTTAGTACAAGTAAAAGTATAAAAAATTCATGTGGCGCCCGCCAAACAAATAAAAAAAATTAATACAAAACCAAACTCACACTTTATGTACTAATATTAACGCATGTGATGAGTTTGGTACTTGATATTTCTAGATTCTACTATATTATATTGTTAGATAAGACAAAATATAAATATTGCAACTAAATAAAAATAAAAGATAAAAGAATTATCTAATAAAAAAATAACAACTTGCAAACATTACAATTCACTTCAACACAAAATTACAAAAGGAAAGCAGTGAAAACCCCCAAAGTGACGAAACAAACAGTACATATCACCATTGAAGTTTCTTGCTTGCTGTTGTTGATTTTCCTTAATTCAGGTAATTTAATTATCAATTTCTACTTAATCTTGTTTGTTTACTTCAATTTTCATATTAATTACAGGTTTAGTGTGTTGAATAAATAGTTAGAGTGAGATTTTGAATTAGAAATTTTGGGGTTTAATACTCTAATTGTATATGTAAATCAGTAAATGTGTAAATCCAAACAATTATATGAAAGTTGTGAATAATTAGAATAGTTAATACAATTGCAATTATACTTGATATATTGCCCAATAATCATTAGATTTGATTATGCTTTTTTTGATGTTAATTTTTGTAATTTAGGAATGACAAAGAGGACTATCACTTCTTATTTTCTTCCACAAAAAAAGGGCAGGGGTGATGAAGATATACCTGTTGTTGAGCCAAATCAGCCAATTATCATTGATAATGAAGAAGTCGAACGTAATATTAATAATGACAATGTTGATGAGCAAATGCCTAATGAAGAAGGTATTGGTCTTGATTTTTTAATGCGTGATCCTGGGTTGCGTAAGCAAATTGAGACATATGATTCAGATGAAAAAGATTTGATTAGGAGATCTTACATTGATTTTGGGCCATATCAACCTAAACTTGATAATTATCCATACTCTGGTTCCGAAAAACACCCACGTAGGTTCCAAAAAAGTTGGTTTGTGAAGTTTCCTTGGTTAGAGTATTCTCCCACAATGGATGCTGCTTATTGTTTCTATTGCTTTCTTTTTGCTAAAAAGCCTCTTGGAAGATGTGGTTCGGATACATTCACAGTGAAGGGCTTTAAAAATTGGAAGAAAGTAAATAATGGGAAGGATTGTGCATTTTTGTGTCACATGGGGAAAGATTCCAATTCTGCTCATAACTTTTCAACAAAGTGTTATTTTAATCTCAAAAATCAATCCGCTCACATTGAGAAAGTAGTAGAGAAAGTAACTGCAGAGGAGATTGTCAAGAATCGTTTACGCCTTAAGACATCAATAGATGCTGTTAAATGGTTAACTTTCCAAGCTTGTGCATTTAGAGGGCATGATGAACGTTCTAGTTCAATTAATCAAGGGAACTTCTTGGAGATGCTAAAACTTTTAGCATCATATAATAAAGATGTTGATTCGGTTATTTTGGATAATGCCCCAAAGAATGCCAAGTACACTTCTCCACTAATCCAAAAGGAGATTCTACATGTTTATGCAAGAAAAGTGCAAAATAGTATACGTGAGGAAATTGGTGATGCAAAGTTTTGTTTGATTGTTGATGAGTCTAGGGACATTTCTAAGAAAGAACAAATGGCATTAGTAGTGAGATATGTTGATAGAAGTGGATTGGTAAGAGAGCGATTTTTGGATTTGGTCCATGTCAAAGACACTACATCAAAAACATTAAAAAGGGAAATTTGTGCTGTCTTGTCTCATCATAACCTTAACCTTCAAAATATTAGAGGTCAAGGGTATGACGGTGCAAGTAATATGCGTGGAGAGTGGAATGGGTTACAAGCTTTATTTATGAAGGAGTGTCCTTATGCCTATTACATTCATTGTTTGGCACATCAACTACAACTAGCTCTTGTTGCTGCATCTAGGGAAGTGCCACAGATTCATACTTTCTTTCAACAATTGATTTTTGTTGTTAATGTGGTCACTAGCTCTTCAAAGCGACATGACGAGTTACAAGCAACTCAATTGGCTGAAATTGAACATCTAGTTGAGATTGAGGGGCTTGAGACGGGAAAAGGTCTCAATCAAATCGGTACATTACAACGACCAGGTGATACTAGATGGAGCTCGCATTACAAGTCAATATCTAGTTTGTTAAGAATGTATTGTGCTACTCGCTTAGTTCTTGCTAACATAGCTAGTGAAGGAACAACTTATGCTCAGAGAGGAGATGCTCTTAATGGAGTTAAGTTGTTAATGTCATTTGAATTCGTATTTAACATACATGTTGTGAAGGAGATTATGGCCATCACCGATGGACTTTGTCAAGCACTACAATTGAAGACCCAAGATATTGTAAATGCAATGCATTTAGTTTGCACTACAAAGACATTACTTCAAACTTTAAGGAATGATGGGTGGGAGAGTTTGCTACATAATGTTAAAGTTTTTTGTGAGAAAAATGGTGTTACAGTTCCCGACATGGACTCTCCTTATGTTGATGTGCTTAAATCTATAAGGCAACAATCAAGACAAAAAGACAATGTGACAATGGAACATCACTATAGAGTTGATATATTTATGGCTGCTATAGATCGTCAATTGCAAGAGCTAAACGCAAGATTTAGTGAGCGAGCTACTGAACTTCTCATTTTAAGTGCGGCCTTGAATCCAAGAGATGGTTACAAGTCATTCAATATAGAGCATATTTGCAAGCTAGCTCGAGATTTTTATCCTATTGATTTCACAGAACATGAGAAAGATCATTTGAGTTATGAATTGCAACATTATTGGCTTGATATTCCTATTCATCCAGTGTTGAAGAACTTAACTACTCTTGGTGATTTATGTCAAGGATTAGTGACTACAGAAAAAATAAAAGATTATCCTCTTGTTTCAAGGTTAATTCGTCTCGTATTAACTCTTCCAGCATCTACTGCAACAACTGAGAGAGCTTTTTCAGCCATGAAGATAGTGAAAACAAACCTTCGAAGTAAGATGGAGGACGATTTTTTGAAGGACTACTTAATAGTGTATATAGAAAAGGAGATAGCGGAAACACTTAGTGAAGATGCCATCATTGATGCTTTTTATATGATGAAAGAGAGACGAGCACAACTAAAATGATATAAGATAAATGATAAGGTATGTTTTTCTTCATGTAGTACTATGGTAATTTTTTTGGAATATGTTCTATAACTCTATATTCATTGCTTATATAAAATATATTTTTGTTGTTGTGATATGTGGATTAATAAATTGATGTGTGAAAATGTTCATTATTTTTATCGTCATCGTAGTTCCCTTTACTTTGGCCCCCGTTAAATAAAATTTCTGGTTCCGCCCCTGCCGGCTATATTACGAGTATAGTATCTGACTCGTAATATATATCGACCCATGATATCAAATAAACTCGAAAATAATCTCGTTTAAGCCTCACCTTATCAAGCCAATTCACAAGTCTAATTCATCAATATCATATTACAAGCACACCTAAAAGAAGTGAACCAACATAGAGGCGTTCCAAATCAAAGTTCTCACTTAAAAGTCAACCAATCAACCACCAATATCAAAAAGTAGTCTCACCCAAACACAAGAATGTTAAGACCCGCAAATTATTTTTTTACTATTAACTTAATCTAGATTTATTATATACTTCGTACCAAAAACCCCATTTGTTATCAACTTTCCATAGAAATAGAAAATTGATGGTTTGTAAGCCAACAAAGGAGAAAAAATCGATCAAAAACAAAGTTCATTAAAAGATAATTATAATCCTACTTCATACACCAATTATAATCGTCATTCAATCAACATGTCTTAGAAAAAATTTGACATATTTTTCACTTTGATCATCTATATCAATCTTTGAGAAAATTCACATAGAGAATTTAATTTGTACATACAACAAAAATACTTCTAATCTTTTCCCACATAGTCTAGTTAATTATTAGTGTCCGAGCTAGATCGACTTGAAGCCGGGAATGATGACATGCTCCCTTGCCAACTACTAGCAACGCTAGCTCTAGGAGACCTCGGCGGAGGTTGCGAAATTTTAGTCCCATAATTATCATAATATATCACGCCTGAAAATTCAAGAGGTTGACATTTTTCTCCCATTAGAATTTCCTTTTGCCATAACCCTCCTTCGCCGAACCCTTCCTTTTGGTCAATTTCCTTGCAATCATCGTTGTTTTTATTGTACGTCTTGATGTTGCTTATGTTTGACAAGAGTTTCTTAGGGTTGGCCAAGGGAGACCTTGGTGGTGTCTTCAAACTTATCGTCGTAGATGCATTGGATGTTTTCTTTGCGCCCTTCTCCTCGTATAGATTGTTGTTGTCGTACCTATTCGATGACCTTGGAGATCTTGTGGTGCCGTGCCTTGCACATAGTGCAACGAGAGCAAACACGGACACGAAAATGCCAATGCTTAACGGAAGGGATTGGAAATGGTCTGTTATAGGGTAAGGAAATGGACGAACCATTTTATGTATGTTTATGTGGAAATTGAAGAGTTGATATGATCAACGTCTAAATTAGAAGAATGTATAGAAAAGAGTATAGTATAGTTGTATATATATAACAATATAAGGGATGACTTAAACTATGATTTTGGTACGTTGATTTAATGCACAAAGGCCTACTAATTATTGGGTTGGTAACATACAGTTAAGTATGCATAAAACTTGGTCAAATTAGTGGTTTAATTAGTAGTTATCTATACAAAAACAACAATAAGAAATATTCAAAGTTCGGTGGAAGGAAACATGTTTGCTTAGCTTAATTATAATCATTAAGCAAAGTTAAATTTATAAGAAATTTCTAGGTAAAATGTACTCGAATATATGTAGGTCCTTTGAGGTTTAATTAATGTAAAGGTTTCAAAAACATAAATTAAATTTGTTTCTTTATAGTTTTATAATACGGAGTATAAGAGTTCAAGGAGTGTGAATGTGATTTATTACTTTTTGTTTCTTATAATCTAGCACAGTACATTACAAAAACATGCAAAATTCAATGTAATATTTTAAAAAAGACCACTATATTCTTCTAATATATTTACTAAAAGTAATATCTATTACAATAATTTAATTGTGATTTGTAAATTAACATACTCAATGAGGTTTGAGATTCCTTAATTAATTTATACGCAAATAAGCATCATTACATGGTCCTCCACTCTAAAACAAAACATATACAAAGTATATACTAAAATAGCAAAAAAAATTTACAAAAAAAATAAAAAGAAAAATAAAAAAGAAAAAAAAGAGTGAAGGAAAAGTAACATAACAATGAAGTATACTACTTCCGTTAAATATTAGTTGCAATTTTGGAATATTTCATTTCTCTCAAATAATACATCAAAGTTACAACTAATAATTAACGGAGGTAGTATATTAACTCAATACGGATTAGGAGAAAAGAGACAAATTGTTTTTGGCTATGGCATTTAAAATTTTATGCATTGAAATTCTTAATTTCTAGATTAGCTCAATATCGATTACATTTCGTCTTTTCCACTACAAAAATAATTTACTTTAAAAAAATTTCTATTGATAGTCTATTATTCCATCACTAAAATGCTTAACTAAAACAACTAGATCTAGTCCATAAATCATCATATCTTGAGCTTGGTCATATTACAACTTAAGTAAGAAAAATTCTACGTATTAATCCATACGTTAGTTAATTTATTTAGTAGGTTTTGAACTAAAAAAAGGCAGTCCAAACATAAGAAATTGTCAACACGTCGTTTTGTCTAATTTCATCCTCAAGGAAGAGTACAGTTTGTAGTTGGTTGAGTCAACCAATAGGTGTGCTATAAGACATGTTAAAGATGATGCTAAGATTGCTAACATAATTTATTAATAATAATAATAATAATAATAATAATAATCATAATAATAATAATAATAATAATAATATTTATGGGGATCATGCAGTGTCTTGTGCTGGGATGGTGGGTATTAAACATCGGCATAATGTTGTTCGTGACACCCTTGTTGATATTTGTATTCGGTCTGGAATCTCTGCTCGAAAGGAGGTTAACATTGGGTTGATTGGAGGAAACGACGGGGCTCTACGACGTGCAGATGTGCTGCTTTATTCCTGGGATAGAGGCCTTGATGTATGTGTTGATTTGACGGGGTCTTCACCTTTGACACAATCAGGGTTGTCTGACTTCGTTCCTGGTCGTGTTGTGTCGGCGGCGGCTCAGCGGAAGCGGGACAAGTATGGGGCGCGTTGCAGGGCTATTGACTATGGTTTTCTTCCTTTCTCCTTTTCTTCGTTGGGGGAATTAGAGAAGGATGCTATTGCGTTGCTGAAGCGGGTTCAGGCGTTCGCTAAGACTCTGGATATTGGTGCTCGTGCAGCTGTTCACATTTTCAGCAGGATTGGGTTCGCTATAGCTAGAGGGGTGGGGGCCCAGATTGTATCTCGGCTCCCTACCAATTTCTTGTAAATTGATTGACTCTGTACGTTTTGTTTTTTATAATAATAATAATAATGATAATAATAATAATAATAATAATAATAAATAAATAAATAAATAAATAAATAATTGATGATAAGTCATTTACTACTTTCAACTCTTTGCATTGCCTCCTCATTTTTCTCATTTTGTATGACATAGTTGACCACTTCCCATCATTATCCATGAAGGCCCATAATAATAATAATAATAATAATAATGATAATAATAATAATATGATTAGTTTTAATTATCAATAATATTATTTGTAAGACGTGAATATACTTTCGTTGGCACTTTGTTAAGTTCCTACCTAAACTTGTGCATTGTTAATTCATCGAGTATGGCGGTGGGCAATAAAAAAGGACGAATATGTAGGACATTGAAAGAAACACAAAGAGAAAGGAGGATAAGAAGGAGGATGAAGAGATATATATGTGGCGTTAACTACGTGTGTCATACTAATTAGGATAATACTAGTAGTGAGTTAGTTGTTTTAGAGCATTGGATTTGCATGTTACTTAGAGAATAAAAATTATTTCGGATAAAACAATATGCTAAAGACTTTTACCATTATTTATGGGTTGAAAATTGGTTTGGACAAACATTAATTGAGTTGAAATCACCTGCAAAACAATACGTTAACTAGCTTTTAGGGTGTGTTCGAAGAATACCCTCCGATGCCTAAGTCAATACATGTGATTGAAGTTCAAGGTGAGAATTCAATACATCCAAGTGTAATTGTGTGGAAATGTTTGTAGATACCTTAACTTGGTGAATTTTGTGATATTTACCTTGTTTTGGATGTCAAGTTTGACACACGTGGGCTGGTACATGTGCTTGGGCATGACTTGTTTTTAATGACCTCTTTGTCATTTGGATCTTTGGGCCTTTAATGGCCAGTCCAAGGACTATTTTTGGAGCCCAAACAGAAATTATAAGTCAGCTTTGTATTAATAACGACATTAAAATTGGTGATTTCAGAAATGCTATGATTCTATGCTTTCGAAGAGTTTCTACTTCTAGAGTTCTAGCTATGTCAGCTCATAAGATAATGACAGTAATTTGCGTCGAGTTGAGCCTTAACCAAGCCTAGCAGCGAGTAGTTTGCGAGCACTCGTTAACACCCCTAGCTGCAGATGATAAAATCCAAATGGTTGGTATACGTATGTACACTGCACCTAAACGTGATCAACAGAAATTAATGAGAAGATGATCAACTTTGTTTGTCATTATTTAGGTTTTCTGTTGTGACATGTTCAATAATACGAAGTATCACTACTTTAAGGCTTTGATTGATTGATTCAAAATTTTTTTATTGTGCTCTTGGCATAGTGGATGTGAATATTTGCAACAATAGGTTGTTCAGTGCATGAGCATTCCCCAAGTCAATACCAGAGTTCACTGTAACATTACATCCATTCACGGCCTTGGAAATTTTGCTTGAGAGACATGACTTATTATATACAAACGCTCCAACATTTTCCTAGACATGACTTATTAACTTATACCTTATGTTTAGACAGAAGTCGTTGGATTAGGTGTTACTTATGCTACTAGAAATCATTGAACAAGCTCAAGAAGGCCAGATATTGGTTATCAAATTAGCGTTGGTTTTGTCAGGTGACTCGGGTCCATGGAACTCTGGAAGGTCTTTCGGGGCATGAATTATAGCATTCACTCCCTCCACCCCTCAAAAAGTGTTGAGAAATGACACAAAGATGGTGACTGAAAAGTACAAAGAAAAAGGGAGATTATGTGAAATGTAGCTTTGGTAGAACCAACTCTGATGAAACCTGTTGTCAACTATGCTAGTATGCTCACAGAGGGCATCGGTTTTTTTCCTCCCATTCATAGTGAGATTCACAATAAGCCCTTATTAGTTTCACAAGAGTGACTGAGATTTCAAGGGCAAACCCGGGTCCAATGTATGGTTCGATTAGCCTGTCATGATCCTGCCTGAAACTAGGACCTGTCAATCTATCATCCCAACATCCTCAAACAGTATTCTTAAAGGTTCTGTAATAGAAGAAAAATAGAGAGAATGAAGGTGGCTAGAGGCGCTGATAAGAAAAAAGGTGAACATTACTTTATTATAAGGTTCATCATAGTTGTAGCAACAACTCTAGATAAGTATGCATACATATGGTATAGTGGAGCAAGCCAATTACATAGGATATATGTTTGATTTACGAGTGATAGAGAAGGTAACCATGGCGCTGACAATCCTAATTAATTGATTTCTCTCTTTTGTGCAAGTTGAAACTAGATTGATATAATCACAATTAGATTGGAATAAGCATTTTGCTTAGACATTAGGCCTATAAGATATCATAAGGACTAATTAGTTTAATTAAGTAAAACCTAGTAAATAGAACACGCCCTTAATCTAGATATGGTGTATAGCTTTTGATTCTTGCACTATCCTAAAAAATTTATATGTAAAACGTTTGAATCTACATGATATCAGAGATTAATAAAAATAAATAAATAAATAAATAAAACCATCAAATATTTATAAAAGACGCAAGGAAAATTTTATATTATTTTCAAAAGATAAAACTCCTGTATAAAATTTCCTATAAATAAGAGATTTGAACTGAAATAATTGTGGCTAATTTAACTCATGCCCCAACCTTTTTACGACCTGTGCAAGCATGAAACATCGGTAGTTTGACAGGAAGAACTGATCGCGCAGAACCACACTGCTCGCATCTGAGAAACATGATACGATTTTCTTTCGAAAAATTTGTGTCAGAACTCTTGCAACCATGACAGATAACATAATCCATGGCATATTTTCTCAGTAACACTTCAAAGTGTTTCGGAGCAAACCTTCCATTAACCACCAACCTCTGTTTATCATCCAAAGACAGAGTTGTAGCCAGTTCCATCTCCATAAAACTTGCAAGGTGTTTCGGATCCCTGTGCATAATCTTGCAGAAATCCATGAAATTGACATGAACTGTCTTTTTGGAACCTTGACGCGCCACCAGTGGGACTGGCAGCTTCATAACTGTCTTCTGCCTGCCTTCACTAAACCCGCCTGAGTAAATTCTTTGTAACAGCTCTTCATACTGATAATCTCCGTCGTTGTCTGTCCCCTCCTGGGAAGGTTGCTGCGACTGCTCATCACTTCTGATGACTTCTTCCTTGTCATTGCCATCTATCGCGTTCTCCGACTTGGCAACTCTCTTCTTCTTTTTCTTCTTACTGAAATTCAATGGTTCTATGCTATCAGCAAGATTGTTGTCGTCCATAGCTCTGGTGTTATTTTCTTCGCAAATAACCATCTTTAATATTATTATTTTATTTTTTATTTTACTTGAAAGCCTTCAGAAAATTGAGTTGAATTGAATGATGGTCACTAAGGCTGAATATATAAGGTACAACAACTTGGTAAGCAAGGCACTCATCTAAAGTTCTAATTCTACAAGGAATCTAATACAGACTATTTCCTAAGATAATACATGTAATTCGTAATATTATCCTAAACATTACTCTGTATTAAAAATACATATTATGTAAACTAATATAAAGTTTACACAACTATTAACTACTCGCATCTATAATTAATACTTCGTACAAGTAATAAACTTAAATAAACTCGGATAAGGGAAAACGAGTCAAAAGAACGAAGCCTGGTCCCACAGAATTCAGAACTTGCACCATATTACTCCGAAATTTTATCAACAAAACTCTGCATACCATCAACATCAAACCTGTATTTCTTTTATGAGGAAAAACCCATAGTTTCTTAACTTCTCAGCCAAATTGATATCAAAGATCCGAAACAGAGCCATACAATCAATGGAGAAAGATTTCCATTCAAACGAAATTGAATCAGCATTAATGAAAGAGAGACACAACTTGACATACTACTAAGACATTGTTTTACACAAAACATCAACCAATATAAGCATCTATACCCCCCCAAATATCAAGTAGTAGAGTATTCAAGGAAATTTAAAAAAATAGAAAATAAGGGTAATCAATAAACCAAAGACATTCAGATGCCTATGATTATTCAAGTAAATGTTTCAGGTTACCACAAGCACAATGTACAACTAATACTCCCTCTTCGGAGGTGAAAACTATGATACTTTGCGGATCATGAATAATCTACTCCGCCCACACACACAAATATTAGTATTGTACAAAAGGCAGTTAGAACAAACAACTACACACTAAGTAACAGCAATGCAACCCAAGCAGAAGAGTAAAACGATCAATCTACAATGAAAATTTCTTCACTTCTCAACCAGTCTGAAACATAATCAACCAAAGAATAATAACAATTCGACACTAATATGATGATATCCACTTACTCCATGATAAAAGAGATACTACAAAGTCATACATTGTTGTATTCCAATACCAAAATTAGATATAACATCAACCGCCACATAATTGATATAGTATCTAATAATACTAATAAAATTCAAAAGTAGAATTCATCCTTCAAGTACATAGCATAGAGCGGGAAACATATCAACTAATTTTGTTTCAAATGCAGAGAGAGGTTCACAACAGCATCTTTAACTATTTCACTTTTAGTACTCTTAGCTATATTATGCAATATCACAATTGAGTACCATCCCATTTTCAACTATTTCCTGATAATTTGTTTGCGCATAAGTATAACTCTTATCAGGATAAAGGATAATCCATCTACCTGAGAGTTGAAAGTGCTTGGATTCGGACTTTTGTATAAACAGGTAATAGAACAAAATAGAGAGAATGAAGGAAGCTAAGCAGGGCAGGTATATTGCATGGTTATCTTAACACAGGTGTAACTAATCACCAACAACTTGGGAAGAGTTCATGGATGCAATTTATGCAATGAGAAAGTGCAACACAGAAAATCAATGATCAGCAACACTTTCCAATGATCATAAATTGAAGAAATAAACTAAGGGATTGATTCTTGATTATACACAATGTTCACTCATACGAATATATGATAATATTTACAAACCAAATAAACAGCAATGCAACCCAAGCAAAAGAGTAAAACAATCAATCTACAATGAAAGTTTTTCAATTCTCAACCAATCCGAAACATAATCAACCACAAGAATCGGTAATAGTTTAGCACTAGTATGATGATATCCATTTACTAGATAACAAAAGAGATACTGCAAAATCATACATTGTTGCATTCCAATACCAAAATTCGATTTACCATCAACAACCAAAAGAGACAATCAGTAAGAAACAAGGGTAATCAATCAATCAAAAGACAGTCAGATGCCCAACCACCAAAACCTAAGAGCAAACCTAGTCGCCCAGATCACACAGAAACGCAGCAACAACAAACCCAACTGTAGTTCCAATCAAAGATATAGAAGCCAAAGAGAGGATATCAATGGGCAGCAAACGATAAATCTTTGATAATAATGGGTGTCAAAATCCATTCTGCACCACAATTTAAACTCTAAGACTACATTACACCCCATCAAAAACTTACTCAAAAAACCGCTTCAAAAGGCAGATTTGTCGTTTACATTATACGCCATCAAAAACTCACTTCAAAAATTCCCCTTCTGCACATACAGGATAAAGTGCACCTTTTCAAATGAAAGTTCAGAATCAGAAACGAGTCTTTGGGTGGAGATGCATAACATTACCCTTCATATAATAATTCAAGTATATGTTTCATGTTACCACAAGCATAATGTACAACTAATACTCCCTATTCGGATGAGAAAACCATGATACTTTGCGGATACAGTAGTCTACTCCACAGTCCGCACACACACAAAAGGCAGATTGGACAAACATCTTTAAATCAAATAAACAACAATGCAACCCAAGCAAAAGCATAAAACGATCAACGTACAACGAAATTTTTTTCAATTCTCAACCAATCCGAAACATAATCAACCAAAGAATCGATCATAATTTAACACTAGTATGATGATATCCATTTACTACATAACAAAAGTGATACTACAAAGTCGTACATTGTCGTATTCGATAACAAAATTTGATATAACATCAGTATCTAATAGTAATTTCCATAGTAATATTCATAGTAAAGTCAATCAAATTCAAAACATAACAAGCATAGAAAAGAGACAATAAATCAAGAAACAAGGATAAGCAATCAACCCACGATGTTCCGAAGCGCCCAATTCATCAACGGACAAAAGCCGAGAGCAAACCCTAGTAGCCCAGATCACGAAAACCGCCGCAACAACAAACCCAGCTGTAGTTCCAGTAGGAGGAAGAAACAACGACGCCGCAGAGTAGATAACAATAGGCATCAAACAATACCCAACAACACTAACACAACGATAAAGATCCAAATTCCCATTTCTCCCAGCAAGAAAATTCAAGATCATGTAAAGAAAAATCGAAGAAATCGCAATCCAACCCAGAATCACACCAAATTGAACTTTCCCAGCGAGTAATTGAAACAACCCAAAAGCGATGTAGTACAGAAAAGGTCCAGAAAGATCTGGGTCTGAGTGTAGAGATGAGTTGACACGAAAAGGGTTGAGTAAAGAGCGAGTTTTGCGCCAGATTAAGGAGGGGTTGATCTCGAGTTCTTCGAGGAGAGGGGGTTCGTCGGAGAAGAGGCCACCGGAGGAGGAGGAAGAGGGGATATCGTGGCGGAGGTGCGGTGGTGGGAAGGCGGTGGAGGAGGAGGAGGAGGAGGAGGCGGTGGCGGATCCGATGTCGAAGGACATGAAAGGGATGGAGGAAGAAGGGCGTTGGGGTTGAAATGGTGCGGTGGGGACTTGGCGTTGGTGGAGCATGTTGGGGTTTGGGGCGGTGGTCGCCGGAGATGGGCCGGACGACGGGAAGTTTACCGGTGGGATAGTGAATTCTTTCGGCATTTTGGTGGTGTTGGTGGGATCTAGAAAGAGGAGAGAGAGAGAGGTGCAGTTATGGTATGAAAAGGAGTATCGGAGTAGCCTAATTTTAACTAAGAAGTATCTCAGGGACAGTTAGGTAATTCCGTAAGCTGGGTAACAATTTTCGTAAATACTCTCTCCGTTTCGTAATACGAGTAGTTGCAATAGGAGGTATTGCACACAATTGTCTTTTGGTCAATCAAATTTACCTAGCCTCCTTTGGTCAATCAAAATTCACGAGAATTTTAAATTCCCAAATTATCAACCAAACAAGGTTATGATGAAAATTCCAACGAATTTCATTTGGGGGAATAACTTCCCAATTTCCATGAAATGTAATTTCCTACTGGAATTTAATTCTCATGTCAACTAAATGTGATTAGAGTTTAAGGAAATTTATGATCTCGGATCATAAAGTAAACTTTTACTTCTATTATAAAGAGAAATAAATAATACGAAGTAGTATATAAAAAGAATTGTTGCAATTATTACAAAATGAATGGAGTATTACTTAGGTAACCATAAGTGTACATAATAGTGTACATTATACTCTTTGCATGCATAGGGTGCTACTCATGTCGAAAATAGAGCCCAAGCTAATACAGGCATCCCCAAGTCATCAGATACATACTTAGCTAATTGAATTGCCCCTAATGATCCACATTCAAAATTTCTTGTATTTTGATTGTTTAGGTTGCTCGAGTATAATGCTCTTAATCTTTGTTTGGATGGTATTTTTTATAATTATATGATTAATTACAAATAGTTTGATTTGCTGGGAATAGTGGTCAAATGAAGAATAACCAGGTTAGGGCCTGTTCCGATTGACTGAACTCAGCTGAACTGAACTGAACTGAATTGAGCTAAACTGAACTGAACTTATTAATTAGTGATTTTTAACTACGGATTAGTGATCTTTGATTATTTATTACTATACATATGTGTATATACAAATGTACATATTAAAATATTTACGAAAAATATACTATATAATTATAAAATTTATGGAAAATATATTAAAAATATACTATAGAACCATTTGAACAATGAATTGTATCAATATTATTATTATTATTATTATTATTATTATTGATTATTATTATTATTATTACTATTATTATTTATTGATTGGTATTATTATTATTATTATTATTATTATTATTATTATTATTATTTATTGATGATTATTATTATTATTATTTATTGATTATTATTATTAGTATTATTATTTCAATTATTATTGTTATTATTATTATTATTTATTGATGATTCTTCTTCTTTTTCTTCTTATTATTATTATTATTATTATTATTATTATTTATTGATGATTATTATTATTTATTGATTATTATTATTAGTATTATTATTTCAATTATTATTGATGATTATTATTATTATTATTATTATTTTTTACTTATTGATTATTATTATTATTATTATTAATATTATTATTATTATTATTAATATTATTATTATTATTATTATTATTATCATTATTGTTGTTGTTGTTGTTGTTGTTGTCGTAGTAATAAGAGCTTAAAAGAATGAAATTTGGCTTTATATCATTAGCAATATCATTAGACATAAATTAAGAGCTGAACTGAACTGAACTGAATTTCAACGGAAGAGAACATACCCTTAATTTAGCAATTTTAGGGTTTTGACTTGAATGGAATGCAGCTTTTGAGACTATGATTAAGCTTACTTGCTATAAACTAATTGTTTTTTGAGAAGGTACTTTGTTAATCCGGACTGACGTTAGTCCGAACTAACGAAATACGGATTTTTTATATTTTCAATTGGCTGGATGATATCCCCTATTTGCTAGATGATATCCTCTACTAAATGAAGGATATCATCTATCCTCTATTTGCTAGATGATATCCTCTACTGGCTGAATGATATCCTTTATTGGCTATACGATATCCTTTATTGGCTGGATGATATTTCTTCTGGATGGATGATATCCTTTGTTGGCTATATGGTATCCTTTATTGGCTGGATGATATTCTACTAGCTGGATACCTCTATTGGGTATATGATATCATGGCTGAATGATATTCTCTATTGGCTATATAATGTCATTTATGATTGTATCTATGACATCCTTTATTGGATGGATGATATCCTCTATTGACTATATGATATCATTTATTATTATTATTTTATATCATTCATTTGTTGGATGATATCATATACTTTGAAATATTTTTGATATCCTATTGGCGGGATAATATCCTCTACTGGTTGGATGATATCCTTAACTGGCTATATAATATCATGGCTGGAAGATATCATATAGCCAACAGTAGATATCATTTATTATAAGAAAGACTAAAAGGAAAAAAAAATTATAAGAAAAGAATTAAAAGTATGTATTTTATCCACAAAAGCAACAGAAACTACATTTTCCTTATTATCACGAATCGACAAAAAATAATCACATGTCATCAATTCATCATCAACAATAGCAATTAAAAACATCAACTACAACTAAAATGAATCAGATTGGAGTAGAAAATCATTACAAAAATCAAATAAAGTAGAACACTAAACATTGAAAAATTAATCAGATTATCTATAATATGGTAAATCTCCACCGAAGATCAAGGAAGAATTGAATTGTTGAAGCTCAGTGCTTCTTGTTCATCTAATAATTTTCAGCCTTAATTTCACAAATTCATCTTTTATATGTCAATTTCATTTAGCAGAGAAATTGGTGAAGAAACAAGCTTTGAGAACTGACCTCCCATTTAGCAAAGATGTTGCCGTTGAGGAGAGAGAAATTTCATGGTAGTCAGTTTGGAGTGAATTTGGGAAGAAGGTGAGTGAGGAGAGATACAGTAAGGAATGGAAGGTACGTAAGTAATAGAGTAAATAAAATTGTTGTCGTACGAAATATTGGGTACGGCTTACTGTGTGTTCTTCTTTATATTTTCTCAAAGTAAATATCATCAGATCATTACAAGATATTGCTGGATTATTATAGCTGTACCTAAATAGAGGTACTTAAAGTTTAGGGAATTAGGGTATACTTTGTAAGAGTTGGAAGTATAAATGTTAAGTATAATGTTTTAAATTTTCTTTAAAAAAAATATAAAATAAAATAAAAAATCTTAACTGCTTAAGCAAGAGCGAGGTTGAATTGAGAACAACATCAATGACAAGTTAATTGTCAAATTAGCTTGTCATGCCACCTAGGATTGCAAAACTATTCTTCCTTCTAGCTAATTTAAGAGCAACTCCAAGTCTCCAATGATTGCTTTTGGGGACTAGCTTGCAATTTTAATAATTTTTAATCTAATAACCAAACCATAGGAGGATAATTCAATAATGAGCTTGGCTAAGCTAATTAGCTTAGAAATAATTGTCTCTAATAAAATATTAATGATTTAAAAAATAAAGCTGAAAAATCTAAATAAATGACAATTAGCTTAACCATTGTGGTATAAATTTGCTAAAAGGAAGTATACCTTTACTACCATAGGTGGCATGGCAAGCTAATTTCGCAATTAGATTGCCATTATAGTTGCTCCTATACCGCAATGGTTAAAGCTAATTGTCATTTAGTTTTTTTAGTTGTATTTTTTAAATAGTTAATATTTTATTAAAGATAATTAAATTCTAAGCTAAATAGCTTACCAAACTAATTTGCTTGGTCAAGCTAATTATTGAATTATCTTCTAATGGTTTAGCTATTAGCTTAAAAATTATTAAAATTACAAGCTAGTCACCAAAGCAACCATCGGAGTTCCGAGTTTACGAGTATTGCTTCAATTCTAATATATTGTAATAGGTTTTTTTTGTTGCTAGAATTGTAAATCGCTTAGCGTATTGTTAGAGCTTAGGAGAGATTGCAATATATAGTACGTAATCTTGTAGTATTATTTATTTATTTATTTATCTATTTGACATATGCTTAATATATAATCAAAGGTAAGGATTACAGACGATAGAATAAGTTTGCTATACTACTTAGAAGAGCTTTACTAGCTTTAAGATTACATAGAGTACAAATAAAACATAATTACAACTTCTTCACAAGAAAACGTCGGGAACATGTTGTAGGAGATACCAAAATTTTCCAACGTTGGCTTTGGATCCCCATTTCTGTTGATGTTGGGAAAAGAATGGAAAGGCAGATAACACGCGATTGTTGACATACATTAACTCGGGCTAAAACAGACACAAAGAGTTTTTAACATTAGACAAACACAGGTAGGAATAAAAGATGACCAAGGCTTAACAACACAATTCGAGTCCCTTTTACAAGAGGCTCTATACCCTTAACTGTGGGTACCTTTGACCCCTTCTCTAAGGAAGAGGTCATTACCATACTAAAAACTCTCCAAAAGAAACTTTTGGGAGCCCCCATGTTGGAGAGCAGGGTTGGGATAAAGGTTTTTTAAAGAATAGATTGACAATCCATTGCTAAGTTGAAACGGTGAGTGCCAAGTGATAGCCCACCATTACTTTGTCGTACGGGCAAGTCAAAGAGAGTAACAAAATAAAAAAATAAAAAAACAAGCCAAGACCACCTTCAAGAACCAAAACGGACCACAAACAAGGACAATCCCCGGAATTGTCCAAACCCGAAAACCAAACCACTTAACAAGAGGCTTAACACACCCCCTTAGCCTCCCAAACTTTATGTAAAACCACTTGATTAAACACAAATTAGCCCAAATAAAACAACAAAAGCATCGAAGAACAAACACCTCACGACAAAATACCCAAAAACTAAGGAAGTGACACAACCAAAACATTAACAAAATTAACTCCGTAGGGGAAAAAAAAAACTAAAACTGACCACTACTAGAAAACAGCCTATTTCCGACGGATGCGTTCCGACGGACGTATAATTCCGTCGTAAATTTGAAATTTCCGACGGATTTAAATTCCGCCGGAAATTTACGACGAATTTAAATAATCCGTCGGTAATCCATAGTAAATTTCCGGCGGAATTTAAATCCGTCGGAAAATATGTATTTAACGACGGAATTTTCCGTCGTAATTCAAAATTTCCGACCGAAAATTCCGTTGGAAGACATTTTTTTTAAAAGCCGTTTATTTTATAAACCCTAACCGACACTTTTTACCCTTTTATTCTTTATTCCATCTGTTCTCTCTCCTCTACTATGCGCCTCCCTCTAACCCTCTCCTCTTTCTCTCTCCTCTCCTCTCTTCTTCTCTGTTCATCTCCTCTATTTTGTTCTTCCCTCTCCTCATTTCTATCTCCTCCTTCTCTTTCTATCTCCTCATTTATCTTCTCTTTCTCTGTTTTTTTCGGCGAATGATGTGGTGGCGAGTGGTGTGGAGGCAACGCGGTGGTGCTTCTCAAATATTTCATAAATTAATGGTTTTTTTTGGTCAAATTCGACCATAAAAAGACTATATCTAGGCTTTTTGTGGTCGAATTTGGCCTATTTAAACCAAATTCAACAATTCAAAGCCAATTTCTATTATTGAGGTATGTTTTTCGACATTTTTTTTATTGATTTGATGTTTTTTTTTTCAAATTTTTTTCGGTTGGTGGCGCTGTGGTGGGGGGTGACTGGTGCCGTGGTGGTTTTTAATTTTTGTTTTCATTTTTTTAAAAATTATTTTTGGGTGGCTGGTGTTTTTAGGTGGGTGTGTTTGGGTGGGTTTGATTAGGGGGTGGGTTAGGTTGGTGGGTGGTTCGATTAGGGGGTCGGTTAAGTGGGTAGGGGCTCTGGTGGGTGTTGGTGTGGGTGGTGGATCGGGTTAGGGTTCTCGTGGGTGTGGGTGGTGGATCGGGTTAGGGTTCTAGTGGTTGTGGCTGTGGTTGTGGCTGTGGGTAGTGGAACGGGTTAGGGGGGCTGGTGAAACGGGTTAGGGGTGGGCTATGGGTGTGAGTGGTGGATCGGGTTAGGGGCTTGTGGTGGGGGGTGGTAGCTAGTGGTTTGGGCTGGTGGTGGGGATGGTAGCTGGTGGTTTAGGCAGGTGGTGAAGGTGGTGGATGCTTTTTTTTTTGTTTTTTTAAAATAATTTTCCGACGGAATTTCCGTCGCAACTTTCCGAGGGAATCGTGTTCGTCGGAGATTTACGACGGATTTATCCGGTGCCGGAACACCTCTGCCGACGACCGAATTCCGTCGGAATAGTGTTTCCGACGGAATTTTCCGTCGGAAGGGTCCAATTTCCTACGAACCATTTTCCGACAACCCGTTCCAACGGAATTCCGTCGAAAAAGCCTATTTCCGACGAATTTCGCGGTTTTTCCGACGGAATTTTTCTGTTGGAAACAAGCTTTTTTTTTGTATGGACCAAACCAACAAGCAAGGCAAGAAGAGGATGCACAAACTAAAGGAAAGGCATATAACGAAAATCAAACCGAGATTTCGAAGTCAACCCCAAGAGACCCATGTAACCGTAACCCTAACTTCACCGTATAAACGTCGCGATGACCTTTTTTCCGGTAATCCCTTGACAACGGCGTTAGTGCTATCCCAATATCCCTAGAAACATCAACCTCGTCCCTGAAATGGAAAATCTGAACACAACTCGAAACAAAGCCTTCCTATTCCTTATCTCAACCGCGAAAACACTACCAAACACCAGTTAACGGCCACCCGAGAAGTGTAACCTGAAAACGTAAAGACCCGGACTAAAACCCACCGAGAAAGAAAACTAACTTGCTGGAACTGGCCTAAACCTCAAGAAAAGATTAAAGAAAAACCCCTAAATTTGAAACCCTAACCCTAACTTTACTCCAGAATACAATCAAAGCGTTAGAGTTAATTTTGTATTGGGAGAATGAAAAAACTGAAATAAACCTTTAATTGATGCTCGCCAACGACCGTTGATGAGCAAGGGTACTCTGGTCGCCAGCAGCAAAGGGAATAAGGGAGTGTTTTTTTTTTTTTTAAAGAAAAGGAGCGCAGGTTTTAGAGAGAGAATCTTGTAGTATTATTATATTGAATCAATTGTTCTATGTTCATGTATGATATTAATCTCGATATGCAAGTATGTTAATGTCATTTTATAAACCGTTTCTCATCTTCTATTCAGCACCTCTTGTTTTATCCTCCAAATTGTTCTAAGAGGTTTTACTTTTTTTTTTTATTTCTTCTAGATACAGACTCCTCCTAAGCTTGTTAGGGCATTGCAAGGTATATCAAGATGTCCTAAAGTTAATGTTCGATTTCCCAAATGTCCTTTAGCTTCGATTTGCTTGGGCAAGTCTTGGGGCTCCGCGTTGCTAGGGTAAGTCCCGAGGCTTCGCTTGTACGTCTTAGAGCTCGGCCTGCAAACAAGGAAGGTAAACTGCCTTGGGGTGTGACTCGAGAAACCCCTCCGATGCTTGAGCCAGAAAGAGTACTTTCTAGAGAGAGAAAGTAGAAAGAGTGAGTGTAATTAGAGAGAGAAAATAGAAAGAGTGAGTGTAATTATTAGAGAGAGAATCGAAAAAAAATTCCCCTTCATTAATGATTGGGGAGCTATTTATATTGTATTTTTCAGGTGTTAAAGCTGTACTTAGTTGGACATATAGATTAAGGGTAAATATGTACTTCTCTAATGATTAATGATGGGCTGGTTTATGGAGGGGTATTTTCATCATTTCAGGTCACTGGGGTTAGGACAATGGACTTAGCCCAAAGACTTTTGTTTTCCATTGCTTTCTGAACTTTTCAATCTTTGTTTATTATTGTAGAAATTTCTAGGGTTTGTAATTTTGATTTTGAACATTAATTATATGAAGCTTTTTCCATTTTTTTCATTACTATTATGCACTTTCTTTCATTGTGTTTTGAGGCTTTGAGCTATGTTGGTGGTGATGGCGATGATTTTAGATTGCGATTTCGTCTTCTGCTAGTCTCACATTATCCTCTCTCAACTTCAACAAAAATAAGCCCTTTGAACTTGTAGTGTGGCAGCAGGTGCCCTCTAAAACTAGTGCGAAAAATTCCACTTAAAAGTAGGAATGAATGAGATATGAACCCATGACGACTATTGTGTTACGCTAACTCTTAATACCATATCATGTTAAAGAATTAAATTAACAAAAAATTTAAGCTGATGGTTAAAACCCATGATTAATTTATATACTCTATCCTATAGTTATGAGGGTAATAGTGAGAATAAAGGTTGGGTTAGTGGTTGGATGCTATCCATTCACCATTAAGAATTTGTTATATACACCCAAGCGTACCGTACACGCATCCAAGTAGGGATGGCAACGAGTCGGACTCGGAGCGGATTATGCTAAATCCGACTCCGACCCGACAGGAAGTCGGAGGTTAAATCCGACATCCGACTCCGACTCCGACTCCGACATCCGACTTCGACATCCGACTTCAATATCCAACCTCCGACTCCGACTCCGATCCGACCCGACTCCGAGTTTTTTTTCATTATTCAATATACTTTGAGATGTTGGGCTATTTGGGCCTTTACAACCCACACCCAATGCCACCATGACCCACACAAAAATCCACTATTTATTGGAGTCGGAGTCGGATAATCCGTTAAAGTTGAACATTTGTCGGAGTCGGATTTTTTTCTCGGATTTTTTATAGGATCCGACTCCGACCCTCCTCCGACTCGGAGTCAAATTATTTTAACGGAGTCGAACTCGGATTACTTTTTTCTCGGACTCGAAGCGGATATTTTACCTCGGATCGGGGCGGAGTAGGGTCGGATCCGGACTAGATTGCCATCCCTACATCCAAGTAAGCCAAGATTATTGTTTTCTCTTTATTTGGTGATTAAATTAAAAACAATCATTAAAATGAGAATAAAATACTCATTGGTGTACGATACACTCCAATACACCAGGTTGTATATAATAAGTCTTCAATCTTTCAAAAAAAAAATATAACAAGTCTTCAAAATAAAAAAATTAAAAAATAAAAAATAAAAAATTAAAAAAAAAAAACTCTTATACCAGTATATATTCAATAATAGTCTTGTAATCTTGTTAGGTTCTTATTAGGGGTCATCGTTTTGAAGTAGACTGCCAGATGGGTTACTATCACGTAAAGTGTAAAAAAAGTTGAAGCCAACTTCCATATTAACATACATACATACATACATAGAGTAAAGCATGATTAATACTTGGTACTCTATAATTTATGCTATATTATTATTATTATTATTATTATTATTATTATTATTATTATTATTATTATTATTGCTTTCATTTCTAAAATCTTGCTCGATTTTCATTCATTTGCCGTGCCGTCACCATTACTCATGTCTCCCTTGATATGAAATTCTCTAATCAATGACATTCACCCCACAAAATAAAGTAAAAGTAAATCAAATGATAGCAAAGGATCAATTATTTATCATTCAACGCTTGTATATCTTGTATACAACGGGAAATAAATATACAATCAACTTTGATTATTTATCATCATTGTATACAACGGGTGCATTATTGTATCATATCCATTCATCAACCCATATATCCAATACTAATAATAATGTTTGTTGATAATATTCTATCATTAATAATTTTTGTAAATAAAAAATTATAAAAAGCAATTCTATTAAAAAAAAAAAGGTATTGATGCACAAAAAATTTACACATGACCAATCAAAAGTATACGTATACACATATCATACATCTTCTCCTATGAATACGAGGAAAAAAAATTAAAAGTGAGGCCAAAAAAAAAAAAAAAAAAAAAAACTTGTTTCTAGTAAACACCCAACAAAATAAAAATAATAAGGAAAAAAATAAAAATAAACTTACACAAAGTAATCAATATGACACCAATTTGTTTTGCATGCATATTTCTTGAATAATCTTCAATGATGCAAAGGGTTTGGACCAGTAGGAACTAATCTCTTTTGAACACCAAATCTATGATCGATCCCTTCTTCACCACTTGGATTTGAGCCTTGATGATGATGATGATGCCGAAATCGATTATAATCATGCTTATAAAATGGTGTAAAATCAAATAATTCCTTGGATGGACCGACTTTCCTATTTACCAAATGTAAATGATGGTTATAATGAAGATGAATATGAGAAAAAACGATGAGGGCTAAGAGCGTAAGCACCACCGCGAATATGCATGAGAAATACGTCTTGGAGATCACCATGGTGGAAATTATTAGTGAGGATGATGAGGGGTAGTTTGAGAAGAGGCATGAGGCAATAATAATACAACAAAAAAAATTATTATATGGTTTGAACAAAAAAATTGTTAATGTTTGAAAGATTGAGAAATGTTGAAGTTATGTGTAGTACTTTTGACAGCTTGAATAATGTTTGAAATATGCAAGAAAAATAAATATATATTCCTATATAATAAGAATGAATTTAATTTATATAATTGGGAGTGTATGTATAATTGCTTAAATTTGAGGCTTAATTTGTGGGACATTGGAACAAGGGGAGAAAGAAGAGGAAGGGCGGTGTAAATAAGCATCTTTTCCCAATAAAATCATGCCTTAGAATCTAAGGTATTACAATATAGTTATACAAGTAATAATTATTATAATATAATAAGTGGATTGTCAAACTTTAGAGTATAATTTGAAATTAATTTACGTGTTGAATTTGGAATTAATGATGATTTGTACGTTGATCTGGTTTCGAAAATGTCAAATACTTTTTTGTGATCCATTTTTTGCTGCCTTTTGTTTTTAAATAATAATAATAATAATAAAATTTGTTGACGTTGATCTTCAGCATGTGGTGATCAAATTCTGGTGAATGGTTGTGTGTTATATGGGATTAAGGAAGGTATTGATCGGCGCTAGTCTTATGAGTAAAATTTAGGTAAACTTGTGTTAGCATTTTCTATTTGTTGACAAAATCTAATATATATATATATAAAGGGGAGTTTTTCCCCGCATTTTTATAGAGCCACATAGGATTTTGTTATTTTAAAAAAATTATAGAGCGCCACATAAATGTGCGATGTAGGATTGGTATTTAATGTGTGCCACATAGGTTTAAAAAATATTAAAATATTAAAATTATAAAAGTCAAGATGAAAAATAACAATTCAATTCATCAAATTGATCCTACGTGCATATTAATGTTTATCATAATTAAATGGGTTAAAAAAATATTAAAATATTAAAATTATAAAAGTCAAGATGAAAAATAATAATCCAATTCATCAAATTGATCCTACGTGCATATTAATGTTTATCATAATTAAATAGGTTTAAAAAAATATTAAAATATTAAAATTATAAAAGTCAAGATGAAAAAGAACAATCCAATTCATCAAATTGATCCTACGTGCATATTAATGTTTATCATAATTTAAAAAAAATAAACTTAAATTATCAAGCATAACACACATATTGACAGTTTTGACACATATTTGCATCATCAAAGTCGATAAATTAACGTGCATCAACAAACACACATGTAAACTAATACATCCCTACAGTTCAAATCAATTGTAACACACATGTAAATTAAAGCATTCTTACCTCTTAACAAATTTCATCTTTTGCAATCCAAATCCAAAATGAACACAAAACACAACTCTAACCAACTATCCTATTGTCTTCTAATCCTTTTTATATTATTATTATTAGTATTTAATAAGACACAAATCTTAAATAATCTTAATAACAAAAGAGATCATTCTATTTGAACATCACAAAATGTTTTGTTAGTATAGATTTTTGATAATATCATAATAATAATAATTTTTTAAGATTGAAATATTATTATTATTTTTTATTTTTGACATTATTGTTATTATATGCTGATAATTTCTAGTAGCTATGTGAACTATATAATATACTGTAATACTGTATAATCGGTCATCGGTCTATTAATGAAAGTGATAGAGTTGTGACTTGTGTAGTTGTGTTGGCATGCATGAAACTAATACATTCCTACAGTTCAAATCAATTGTAACACACATGTAAATTAAAGCATTCTTACCTCTTAACAAATTTCATCTTTTGCAATCCAAATCCAAAATGAACACAAAACACAACTCTAACCAACTATCCTATTGTCTTCTAATCCTTTTTATATTATTATTATTATTATTATTATTATTATTATTATTATTATTATTATTATTATTATTATTAGTATTTAATAAGACACAAATCTTAAATAATCTTAATAACAAACCTGTGCGTCGCACGGGCTTCACACCTAGTAAAAGTATATTTCACGATATGTTCCTTGACTATTAGCGTTAATATATATATATATATATATATATATATATATATATATATATATATATATATATATATATATAATCAAGTTATAATGAGAACCAAGGCTAAAATAAGAACTAGGAACTAATCTAGGCCCTTAGATCATGTTAATCGAACGGCTCACATGCTTCCCGTATCATTAATGGCATTTTTGTAATATTTTAACTTTATAAAGTAGTTTACAGTTTCATTTTTCAAAAGTAAATGAAAATTTAGTAAAAGTAAATGAAATCAGTCTTAAAGTAAATGAAATTGCCTTAAAAGTTTAAAAAACTGGAAAAAAGTTTTAAAACATCGAAATTACGAGAATGCCATTAATGAGAGCGGGTGCAATGTGAGATAGATGGCTGAGATTAGTTCCTAGTTCCTATTATTCACCTTGGTTCTCACATGATCTCAACTCTCTCTCTCTCTCTCTCTCTCTCTCTCTCTCTCTATATATATATATATATATATATATATATATATATATATATATATATATATATATATATGATAATTACGAAATTGAAAAAAATTATTAAAAAGAATCCATTGACCAACCAACCAAAGGACTAAGAATCTGTTTACATTTATTGAATTGAGCTGAACTGAAATGAATGGAGCTGCGAATTGAACTAAACTGAACTGAATATTTTATAAAAAAAGGGAAATTAGGAGCTGAAGAACTGAACTGAACTGAAATTAAGCTGAAGTGAAAAGGCTCTAAAGGAGGTTTTTTTTTGCGTTCCCTCTGTTCTTGAAAGTTCGACACAGTTTGCATTTGCGCGGTTTTCAATAAACATGTTTGACCATGAATATCTTGGGCTACAAGTAAGTGAATTGAAAATTATGAAAGTTGATATTTAAAAATTTTATGATAAGGGGAATCTAATAAGATCCCTCATGCTAATTTATTTGTATTATACTATTATATAAATCATAACATATGTGGTCAAAATTATTTTATTTTAACAACATAAATAGTAAGTGAGACGAACTTTCAGAACCGGAGGTAGTATAATTTTGTTTTATACATATATACTCCGTATTTTTATTTTAAAAAAAAATCATTAAAAATTCATAACCTTTACTCCACAAAATTTACTAGATGAGTACTTAACAAATTAGATCAAATATAGGTATCATTCATCAATAGTTAGGACATTTATCACAATAATACTACCTTCGGTCTAAATTACTCGCAACTTTGGAGTAGTTTGCGAAGGCCGAGGCAAAATTTTCTAAGCATGTTTATTGAAAGATCGGATAAGGGTATACACTTAAATATTAATCAAGTAAAAAAAACAAATTCAACCCAATTTTAAAAAGAAACCCACGACCACCAACCCAGCCACGACCAACAACCCGGCTACGACCACCAAACCACCGACCACGACCACTAACCTACGGACCACCAACCCAGCCACGACCACCAAACCACCGACCATGACCACCGACCCAGCCATGACCACACCCAACCACGACCACCGACCCAGCCACGACCACCGACCCATCACACCGACACAACCAACCCAGCAACCCCGACACACCGACACTGAAACCACCAACCCAGCACACCGAACCACCAACCCCAACCCACCAATTTGAAACCCATGAGGCCACCGTTCTTAAACCACGAGGCCGTAATCTTAAACCATGAGGAAGGAGAGGAGAGAGAAAACTCATTCTCTTCATTATTATCGACGAACCCCGCCGCTCTGAACACCACCAAGCCACCATGAAAATGGGGTTGGAGGAGGAGAGAGAAAATTAAAGGGGATGAGAGTTTAATCAATTAAGCTTGGGGTTTAATCTAATGAAATCAGATTTATAATTTAATATGGTTGTTTAAAAAAAAAAGTAAGGGTACATTGGTCAATTACCACTCAAAAATTTATCAAAAAGGAAAGAAATTGGAAAGTTGCGAGTAATGTGGACCAGCCCAAAAAAGAAATAGTTGCAAGTAATTTGGACCGGGGGTAGTAATATGAATTAATGATAATTTCATTTTATTTTAGTTTAGTTTAATTAATGTTGTTAAGTTCATATCAGTTATGTTCTGCTCATCTTCATTGGCCTTTCTTTGACAAAGCTATATACTCGCTCTGTCTCTTTATTAGAAGTTTATCTCTAATATTTATTAGTTACATAAAAAAGAGAAATATACTAGTATCTAATGGTTGACAAGATATTAAGGTAGTACAGAGTAGTAGGGCCGTCTTAAACATTTAGGGGGCCCTGTGCTATTTACAAAACTTAGTACTGTAAATTTCGTTAGCTAATTTTTTTTTTTTTTACACAATAGCTAAACACCGTAATATATGCACAGGTAGCGGGATTCGATCCTTGCCCGTCAAGGATCTTATAAAGAGATCTTATGCCAATTATGCCATGTTCAATTACATGGTTTTGTTAGCGTTGGTTTCTTATTGATGTATTTTTGTCAGACATTTGGGGCCCCAAAAATTGTGAGGTCCTGTGCTGTTGGGCTGTTTGCACATCCTAATAGCCGGCCCAGAATCACATGACTACATTAGAACAAACCCCGACACTAAAATAATGTAAGGTGGCAAAACTGATTTCCCGTTTTATTTTTCAAGATATTGTATGTTTAACAAAATTAATAATTTCTTGTCAAAATAATAATAATAATAATTTATGGATTCATATTATGATATAATTTGAATTTAAGAGTGTTTACTTTTTGATTTTTAATTTAAGATAGGTACCAGCACAATTTTTTAAACCTAGGCATTAGGCAGTTAAGCATATAAAAAAAATAAACGGGACATTATCACTACTTGATCATATAAAAATATAATATCATATAATAACTAATATATAAAGCTAAACTTTTAGCTAGATTACGACGTAGCGACACTTGGCTTTCCAACTTTTCGCCAAGTGTCGCGCCACGTTGGAGCGATTTAAATAGATTTCATAAGATAAAAATAAAATTCATAAGATAAAAAAAATAGAATTTTAGGATAAAATTTTAAGTTTAGAATTTTATTTTCGATAAAAGATCAATATTTCAGATAGTCAAATTGAATTATAATTTTATTTAAAAAATTATTTGATTATAATTCTTAAAAATTATCATATAAATTTAATTTTTTATGTCATAATATTTTGTTTGGAGCGAAGGAATAAGTTTAAAGTGTAAAACATCTATTTATAATATATACTAATCGGATAAAATAATATACTTCACAACTAATAGAATTTTATTACTACATAGACCTGTCAGTTAGGGTTGAGTCATGATTCATCTCGGATTGGGTCACTTTACGTTACGAGTTAAGAAATGTTCAACTCTTGCCCAACGTTTTGGGTTCGGGTCAACCCAACGGGCTTTGAACATTTATCTTATTTAATTTATTCTTTGTTTATTTTTTAATGTATTAAATCGAACATTTCCACCAATATTACTATTAGCCATTACATGCCTACTAGATAGCAAATCGTCACAAAAGCACATCAATAAACTAATTTTGTATCAATAGTATATTTTAAAATTTGACATATAGATTAAAAATTTTATCTTTAAATTCAATAAACAACTCGGGCATCGCACGGGCACAAAACTAGTATATATTTAAAGGGGAGTTTTTTCCCGAGTTTTTAGAGCGCCATGTAGGATTTAATTTTCTTAGCGCGCCAGGTAAGATTATAAATTTAAGTGGTAGCCAATTAAATAATAAGAGATTATTAATTTCTTTTACAATTGAATAATTCAAATGCCACGTAAGTAAAATTGACGAATGAGATTTTAAAGTTTAAATTAATTAAATACAAAATATTATCTTTTGAGAATAGGAATTTTATCTAATATTTTAAAACTAATATAATAACAATTTTAATCACATAAATATGAAAAATATTTTTTTAAAAAAAAATACTAACAAACCGTGCATCGCACGGGCTTCATCTAGTATTATTATAATGTTTAAGTGAACTCATATTTAAGTTTAAAAAACAGAAGGAAAAAATATTTAAAAAATTAGAAAACAATCTACTAAATCTATTTTAATAAAGTAAAAAGAAATATCTATAAATATCTATATATCTATCTATCTATTTTTTATTTATTTATTTTTATTTTATTTTTTAGGGAAAGCTGGGAAGTGATTTCATTCATTGTTGGACAAATTGTCCATTAATAAGTAAGGAGAAATATCGTTAGGACAACAATTCGCCCAAATTTGCTCAACACCATAGGGGATAATACGAGCTAAATGGTGAGCCACAAAATTCCCTTCCCGCTTAACATGAGACAAAGAGATAAAATCAAAGAAAGCACAAATATCTAAGACATAATCAAGTAGGGAGTCCAAATTCGAGAGATATGTGGATGCCTTGGAGAGCCTGGATATAATGCTGCTATTATCAGACTCGAGAATGATGTTCTTGAGATCATGTTGCTTGGCCAAACGAACTGCATAAATTGCTGCCTTACGCTGAGCAAGCTCAGGAGACCAGTATGCCTTGTATCTCTTCACAGCAGCGAACAAGACCTCTCCATTGTGGTTGCGAGCCACAACACCAAGACCCACCCACCCTTCGACATTTAGAGCAGCATCACAGTTTACTTTGATGCTCCCATGGGAAGGAGGCTTCCATGTCTTCGGACTTGTTGGGGTTTTGGGGGTTATGCAGCCATAAATTCTTTTCGCATACTTGTCATAATCCTCGACCAAATTAGTCATGCGAATAAGCAATGAGTTGTGAGATGTGTCTTTGTTACTGAAGACCTTATTGTTACGTCTCTCCCAGATGTGTCTTTGTTATGCGAATAAGCAGGGCTGCACCCCGCTGCTGGGTCTTCAAATTCTCCTTGCTTCAGGCTTCAATCAGGTCCTTGAAGTCTGGAAAATCATCCACCCTCACAAGCTTCTCGCAGTTGGCAGCATTCCATAGATCACGAACAGCAGAGCAAGAGAAGAAGGCATGGCTAAGCGTCTCAATTTCAGTCAGGCACCAGGGGCATTTGTCATCATCTGTCATATGCCTATGCTTGAGGAGAGCTCGTACAGGAAGAGAGTTTGTACAGGCTAGCCATAGCAGGTGCCTTACTTTTGGAGTCGTCTCAAGCTTCCACAAATTAATCCAAGCTTGGTGAAAAAGTTCAAGATTGCAAGACTTACCCAACATGTATGCGGTTTTCACAGAGTATAGACCGGTGTTGGAGAAAGCCCAAGTGATGCAGTCCCTTGGGGATCTCAAACTGAGGGGGATAGAAAGGATACATTTGATGTCACTCGTTGAAAATTCTGGCAATAAGCTCATGATTCCAGTCCATGATTTCAAAGTCGATAAGATCACTCACAAAGGTTACCTCATCTGTTCGAGGAGACATAATTCTTGAACCATTTTCATCAGCTATCATTAAATGTGGGGAATTAAATACGTACGATAAGTGTTCGATAAAATTCCTAAGAGACATTTTCGAAGCTGGGTGTTAGAAATTGGCATTACTCGTGTTATTTCTGGACAATGTAAATGATTATTTGGACCTTGACTGAAAATTAAAGCATAATACTATAGCTGGGCTTGATGAAGAGAAGAATGTTACATTATCAGTTACTTTCCATTGTCTATGGCTCTTGTTATTGGTAAAAACGGATGCAAAGTGATAGGATTCAGTTGCTATGATAAATTTGCGAGGTCAATTGCAATGTAAAGGGTCGATTATGTTATGCATACTCGAAAACAACATTACTATTGTAGTACCGATTCTTCAGATGAGTGAAACTTGCAGACTCTGAAGCTCGCGGCTACAGTTCCTTAGTAGAGTTGCATGGCTAATTGTGGTGCTTGCTATGTCTTATCAAAGCAAGGGGAATTCCCCCCGGAAGATCTTCACAATGATCGAAAAGCTATGAGTACTTCGAAACTTTGGCCATTTCAGAAACCAAAGATTATTAGCTAAGATGATCAAGCAAGTGATTAATTACCAAGGCATATATGATGGATGCGAACTCAATAAATAAATAATTGAACTGCTTATACTATGTTTCGAGATGACGAGATAGATGCTTCACCGAGTAATCTAAAAGCAGCATTACTTTATCCTGAGATTGAAGTAGCTACAAGCGGACATCGGAACAACTGCTGATAGCATCGCACAATAATTCGGCGATACCGTATACTTCTCCAAGAAAGTCAGAGCTAATTTAATGCCCAGTCCAGAATGCGGAAGCTTAGATCATGTCAGAATCTACAACGAGTGAAAACTTTAGAATGAAAAAACTCAAGAAGAATAAGCAATTATAAAGTTGATCTTCAGCAAACTTCTGATGCGATTGTGTATTGGTAGCTGCGTGAGGTGCAAAATTTGATCTGATCAATCGCCTCACCTCACAATATAGCATCGAAGCCGCTCTATTTAAAGCTCCCAAGCTCTGTACTGATATTATGCTTTTAGGTGGAACCTCCACTTAGAGAGAATAACCATTTAAACAAGACGAAGCCTATGATTAATATCTGCATTAGAATTTGGTCGAAAGAGACTGAAACCACTGCTCATCATCAGCTCACATTGTGTTGCAGCCTAATCTTAGTACTACAGTCATCGATTGATATCAATAGAACTTGCGTGAGCTGCACTAGGGGCATTACCAACAGAAGAGAGCCTCTAGGGAAGCTGTCCAGCAGCTGTAAGCAGCCGAATAGTTAGAGAAGTATCCTTATCTTTATAAGAATCCATATTACAAAGAGTACAAAGAATCAAAATTCCTCGACCCGATAGCATAAGCCACAATATAGCTGATTGGTCCGGCACGCAACAAATTCGAGGATAAAAATTCAACTTAACTAAAGCTCATAAACGGTCTTGAGGTCTTTTTCTGGTTTCATTCTCTCTTAAGGGAGAATGGACAGAAGTACTACTTATCGTTTGAGTGTCATCATCAGCTTACTTTCGAAAGCATAACCTCATTCCGTGTGGAGCTGCAATTGTATAGCAGCAAATTAATGGTAACATTGTGCTCAAAGCTTGGAGTTGGAGGAGGACTATTAATTATAAAGTTGTATTCTCTTACCTCAAGCTACTCGTGAGTTTCTAGAGAATCCTCCTAAGCATAAGTTTAGATGATACAAGTTCTATAGCAAGTCATTCTGAACACAATGAGATCGCATTGCTAAGAGTCAAAAACTCTGAAGAGAATCTGCCAGAAGACTTTCAAGCGATCTAGTAATTCAAGCTACTTTATCGTCTGATCAGCATTGTGAAGATAGGAAAGCAAGATCAGTTTCAGACCATAAGGTTTGAAAAATGTTGCTAGACCTTCAAAAAGTACCTTACGGAGCTGCTTTATGGTGTGTATCAGCAAGCAAGCTAGCACACAGCAAGCACACTGCAGCTCAGGGGTAGACAGGTTCAAGGCAGTTACTCAAGCAATATTGACTTCTTCCAGTTACATTCTCACACAAAAACAAGTTTTATATCGTTTTTCGAGGGAGAATGGACGGAATGGCTACTTACTATCTGAGCACCATCAAGTTTACGCTTAGTGGTTGCAAATTTTGGCAAAGGAAGTGGATGAAGGTACCTTCAAAGCCACCTTACATGCTATAATCAGGGGGGTATCCAGCAGCTAAGGAGCGAAAGAGCTGTTGCAAGGTTTAGAATCAATCACAATTGGCATGGAAAAGTTCTCGTGCATACTAGAATCATAACAGGGCAAGACGGCCTGCTCGATTCCTAGAAGTGAATAAACTCTGCCGCCCTTCTACGATCAGCTGCAGTAGCAAAAGGTGATTAGTAAGGCCTGCAGACCCGGAAGCTTGCAGCTACAGCTTATTGGTAAAGTGGCTTGGCAGATTGTAATGCTAGTTGTGTTCTATTAAAATAAAGGAAATTTCCCCTACCAAAACAAACTCTGACAAGCTCTTTCTACAAGAATTTATACCTCTTGCAAGAAACATTTTCTACTGAATATAGAGTATATTTGTTTTGATAAAATGTCAAAGCGATACTTGACCCCCTAGGATGTCATGATCGTAAGTACAAAGGAAGTAAACGCTCCTGCTCTGCTACGATCGACAGAAGTAGTCTGCTCTAAGAGTTTTCCTGCCAGCCAGCATAACGTCTCAGTGCACAAAGTCCAGCTTTGCAGCAGTAAGCTTCCACCTGGTTTACACAAAATTTTAAGTAATTGTCGGTGGAGAGGATAAAAGCATAAAGGAATTTGCAATGTTCAGAAAAGTGATTAGGAGACAATAAGCCTGAAGCTAAGTTCATCTGCGCAACAGGTATCGCCCGTTTTAAGGGAGATCACCTATACCATGGCTAAGCATTGATCACAAGAGGATCAGAATGCAAGTGCTCCAGGGAATACTAGTTTAGCTGGAGTCTCTGCTAAGATATTTTTTGAAGAAAGTACAGCCGGACTAATCATCAATAGCAATGCAAACTGGAACGCAACCTGAACAAGCTTAGACTGAATCAGCAAATTTATGAGCAGCATATAGTTCAGAGAAAGGAACAAATAAAAAAATTAAAAAAATCTCAAGAAGAGCAGCAGCTCAATTGATCAGCAAATCCTCAACATAGCATACAAGACTTCGAGAAGAAGATACAAGAACAGGAAGCATCTTAGGCACCTCGAGAACGCTCAAAGAAATCATCAACAATGACAAGTAAGTCTGCAGTATATCAAGCTCTGATGAAATGAATAATACACACTTAAATCAAGGGGAAAGCAATCGGAGCCCAACAAAGAGGGGGAATAGTCAGAGTGTTCAGCAGAAAATTCAAAATCTCCTCGAAGCAACAAGATTTTTTCAGCAGTAAAATCAGAGTTTCTTGTGGAATAGACAGAAGTTTCAATCCGAAAATCAGAATTTTTTAGCATGGCAAGCAGATTTCTTCCAAATTTTCAGCGTGGTGGCAAGCTTCTTTCGAAGAAAATTTAGAATTTCTACAATGCATCAATATTCCTCACCAAGAAAATCAGAATATTCAGCGGGTTCAGTTAGAAGAATGAAGATTTTCCAGCAATATAATCATAATTTTCAGCAAGAAAATTAAGGTTTCAGTGAGAAAAATCAAGATTTTCCAGTAGGGAATTCAAAACTACCAGTTAGGAAATCAGAACTCTCAATAGAATATCAATATATTCAAAGGAGAGGTAAGAATTTTCAACCAGATGGTAAGCTTCCTCGAAAGAAAATTCAGGTTTTTTGCAGTGCAGCAAGATTTGTAAGCAAAAGAAATTAGAAATTTCATAGTAAGATTACTCAGAAGAAAAATCAACATTCTCACAAAATCTAAGCAGTAGCACTCAGTTTTTTCAACAGGAAAATAAGAATTTCAGCAAGGTAGAAAGCTTCTCCGAAGACAATTCAAGATTTTGGCAAAGCAGCAAGGTTTCTCAACAAGAGTAATCAGATTTTTCACCAAATCAGTTAGGGTTTCAGCAAGAAAATCGAGTTTTCCAGCAGAAATCAGAATTTTTTCAGCAAGCAGGATATTCCGATGCTTTAGCAAGAAAGTAAAATTCTCATCGAAGCAGTTAAGATATTTCAGTAGAAAAATCAAAATCTCACCATAGTAACTTGGTGTCTCAGAAAATCTTCAACAAGCCAATTAGACTTTTCAGCAAAAACTAAAGTTTTCAGCAAGGTAGCCTAAATTTTCCCAGTATGCCAAGAAATCTAACTCCAAGGAAGAACCGCTGCTGCAAATTTTCCCAGATAGCAAGAAGAGAGTAATGCAACTCCAAGCTGCTGCGAATAATCAATCTCCTTTAAGTCTTAGAACCGCTGTAGCATCTCTAAGACTTGGGGGCTAGATGTAGGGGGGCAACTCTACAGTGCTTCATCTTCTAGGGGTTTTGTTATGTGGAATGACTCTCTCCGAGTCATATGACTCATATCACTAACAAATTCGGTTCTTACAACAATCGATTCTGCTCCAAAACACTGCTTCTACTCCAAAAAAGAACAACTTAAGCTATACAAAACTGCTTCTTCCCTTAAAAGTTCCTTCAAAGAGGAGCTCATTGACTTCTCTATAAATTATTTACACTAATGCTCTTTTATGCCAAATATTTGTGCATAACAGATATAAAGGATTACTGGGTGACATAGTGCAGAAAAGAGCACCAAGTCAAGTGACAATTGATATGGAACCCTACACATCAAAGTGAGAAACATGATATCAATTCTTACTCATCAAAGTGGGGATCCAAAGAATTTCCAGCTCAATATGAGGCTAAAAATGAAGAAAGCATCCAAGACTTGGTCTTAATCAAGTCCAGCATGAGCATGTCAAAATTCAGCCAAAACATGGTCTTAACCAGGTCACACTAAAAGCAGCAGCCAAGACCTGGTCTTAACTAGGTCCAGCTGAGAGATTGAAGTCTACAACAAGCAGCAACAATTCCTCACTGTTCTTGCTTCTGTAAAGGGGACGATAAGAATATTCTAGAGCTGACAATAGTGTCGTGTCGTGTTGTGTCAATTCATACCCATGTTTTAAATAAACCCAATTTTTCGTGTCTGGGTCATGTCTTGTTTGTTTCGTCAGCTCTAGTTCAAAGTTCGCTCCCTAAACTAAGTGCAAGCAGGAGGATAGCTGTTCGGGCACACATCGCAGAGAATCAGTGAGGGGTGCCAAGGATCTCTTAGGTACTTCTCTTTGACACTCTTGTAGGCAAAAAGGATAGAGTTGAATGGCACTAAGGCATAGGGGTGTTCGCGGTGCGGTTTGGATCATAAACCGCACCAAACCGCAAAAGTGCGGTTTGTAATTTTTTCAAACTGCACCAAACCGCACCACAAAATGCGGTTTGGTGCGGTGCGGTTTAACCGTATTTTATTAAAATTGTAATTATTTTAAAAACAAAACTTTTATTTTATAATTATTAGTTTATAATTCAAATATTAAACTCTTTTAATTAATCTTTAATTAACTAATAGTTAAAGATTAGCTCATATAATTTTAGTTCTTTTATATAATTTTAATGAAAATATAGTACAAAATCGCAAACCGCATTAAAGTGCGATTTGCGGTGCGGTTTGGTCTCAATATTTTTTGAAACCGCACCAAACCGCAAACCGCATTTTGGTCATTTTTAAAAACCGCACCGTAAATTTCAAACCCGCAAACCGCACCAAACCGCAAAATTGCGGTTTGGATTGCGGTTTGGTGCGGTCTAAACCGCACTCTGTACAGCCCTACTAAGGCACTCTTAGTTCTGCTCCACTTGATTCCTCAGCATGTCAGCCAAAACAAGCTGAAGGAAGACCATTGCATAAGCCCTTACATAAATTAAGTAAGAAGCACAAGCAAAAGGTCACAACCAAAACAAGCTGAAAGAAGACCATTGCATAAGCCCTTACATAAAATTAAGCAAGGAGCATAAGCAATAAGTAACAGCCAAAACAAAATTCCTCAAAAAAATTTCAGCATTAAGCTTGTAATTTTTTAGCATGCAGTGGGGAGTGATCAAAATTCCTCGCTCAAGCTCAGCTCGTAAGTTTTCAGCATGCAGCGGGGAGTGATCAAATAAATATTCCTAGCCTAAGCTCAGCTAGAAAATTTTCAGCATTCAGCGAGGAGTGATAAAAATTCCTCGCCTAAGATCAGCTCGTAATCTTTCAGCATTCAGCGTGGAGTGATCAAAATTCCTCGCCTAAATTAAGCTCATAATTTTTTTAGCATTCAGCGGGGAGTGATCAAAATTCCTTGCCTAAGCTCAGCTCATAATTTTTTTTAGCATTCAGCGGGGAGTGATCTCGCCTAAGCTCATCTCGTAATTTTTCAGCATTCAACGGGGAATAATCAAAATTCCTCGCTCAAGCTCAAATCGTAATTTTTCAGCCTGCAATAGGGAGTAATAAAAATTTCTCGCTCAAGTTCAGCTCGTAAATTTTCAGCATTCAATAGGAAGTGATAAAAATTTCTTGCTCAAGTTCAACTCGTAATTTTTTAGCATTCAGCAAGAGTGATAAAAATTCCTCGCCTAAGTTCAGCTCGTAATTTTTCAGAGTGTAGCAAGGAGTGATCGAAATCCTTGCTCAAGCTCATAATTTCTCAAACTTTAGCGGGAGTAATCAAAATTCCTTGATCAAGCTCATAATTTCTCAAACTTCAACGGGAGTAATCGAAATTCCTTGCCCAAGCCCATAATTTCTCAAACTTCAGCGGGAGTAATCGAAATTTTTCGCTTAAGCTTGTAATTACTTAAAACTTCAGTGAGAGTAATCAAAGCTGCTTGATTCAGCCCGTAACTTCTCGGTTTTCATCAGGAGTAACAGAAATTCCTCACTTAAGCTCATAATTACAGTTCTTTGCGTAAACAACAACAACTTTATCATTTGGCAACACATCTCTCTAAGTCTTAGAACCGCAGAGGCATTCCTAAGACTTAGGGGGCTAGTTGTAGGGAGGACCTCAATCAGACGACCTATTGAGTAATTACCGATAAGGTTACAACCTCGAAGAGCTGCCATGAGTAAGCTCATACCACCACTTGGGGGGCTAGTTATACGGGATAGCTCGTGCTAAGCTATTCCTTCGCTTCCGGCCTCACTCAAGGGTTGAATGACGACCAAGAGAATTGGCATGAGTCACCTCATACCATCTCTAGGGGGATAGTTGTGACTATCTTTCGCTCTTAGCCCCTCTAGGGATGGCACACCTCGAGTACCATTTTGAGCCTGTTGAGTGGGCTCCAGGCTCCCGGCTGCCAGCTCGACCAAGGTGAGTTAGCTCCCGGCTCGACCAGGGTAAGTCGGCTCCAGGCTGCCAGCTCGACCATGGTAAGCCGGCTCCAGGCTCCCGACTGCCAGCCCGAGAGAGTAAGTCAGCCTTGGCTGACCACTGAAATGAGGGTTATCATACACTTTATATACCCCCACATATGCCACATAAAGGGGGTTGGTCGATCTCTCTCTCTCTCTCTCTCTCTCTCTCTCTCTCTAAGCATATTAAGCTTTATATTCTCTCAAAAGGCAAACACTTACTTAGCCATCGGAGGGGGGTTCCTCCAGTGGTGTTCTCTCTCTTGTAGGTCCTCCATTGGTGTTGACGGAGTTTTCGGCGGTTCAGCCTGAGATCCCTGCGGGCACCCCGAGACCCAACAGGCAGCTCGAGACTCTAGCAGCGCAGTCAGTGGTTCGGATATTCCCATTGGAGTACACCCGAAACAAGCTTCTTTTATGTAATTTCAATTCATAATCACTTATAACTATGTAATTATGAGATGGTTTGAGAAAGAATAAGTTCATAAGTTAAGAAATAAAGAAAATAGGCATATTAGAAGCTATTTTGGCTTGAAATGGCTTTATTTTGATGATATGACCCCATAAACTTATAAAATGACTTCTTTTATGTGATTTCAAGTCATAATCACTTAAAACTATGTAATTATGAAATGGTTTGAGAAATAATGAGTTTGAAAGTTAAGATTTGAAGAAAATAGGCATGTTAGAAGCAATTTTGGCTTTAAATGGCTTTATTTTGATGATATGACCCCCATAAACTTAGAAATTAACATCTTTTATGTCATTTCAAGTCATATTCACTTATAACTATGTAATTATGAGATGGTTTGAGAAAGAATAAGTTCATAAGTTAAGAAATGAAGAAATTAGGCATATTATACGCCATTTTAGCTTTAAATGGCTTTATTTTGATGATATGACCCCATAAACTTAGAAAATGATTTCTTTTATGTGATTTCAAGTCATAATCACTTATATGTTTATTTGCTTTACTTGTAACTTATGTTTTTAGTAAATTGTTTAAACTATATATTATTGTATAATATATTTCTTGTAGGAGACCTACCAATAGAAGAAGGTTGAAGAAGCTACCACTCAAGAGATTAAAAAGAGTCCTAATGAGTTGTATTGGGAGACTGTAGGTGGTCGCGACAATTAAGTACATGTCCATACTGCATAAACCAAAGCTATGCTAAACAATTGTCGGGGTACCTTGGCTTGCTCCTCCACTACCTGTCCCTGGGTCTCGACGTTGAGGCTGAAAGGTGGAACATGTGTCGTTGTTGCCGAATCGACTCATGAACTCATTCCACCTCTCCTTGGCTCTCCTTTCCATTTTGGCCACTTCAGCTTGAATTCGGGTTTGCATCTCGACTTCCATTTCACTCCGAAGTTCACTCCGAATTTCACTTTGGAGTTCACTCCGGATTTCACTACGAAGAGCCTCCACCCTATGCTCCATCTGATCCTGCTCCTGAAAAAACAACGAATGGTGTGTACTGCTGTGAAGACCTAGAAACTCGACCCATCCGGTTGCCATAGTACAGCTCTGCACTTTGGCCAAGTCCCCTCACCCGACCCTTCTTGTTGCGACCACCTACAGTCTCCCAATACAACTCATCAGGACTCTTTTTAATCCCTTGAGTGGTAGCTTCTTCAATCTTCTTCTACTGGTAGGTCTACTACAAGAAATATATTATACAATAATGTATAGTTTAAACAATTTACTAAAAACATAAGTTACAAGTAAAGAAAATAAACATATAAGTGATTATGACTTGAAATGACATAAAAGAAGTCATTTTCAAAGTTTTTGGGTTCATTTCATCAAAATAAAGCCATTTCAAACAAAAATGGCTTCTAACGTACCCATTTTCTTCATTTTTTTACTTATGAACTCATTCTTTCTCAAACCATTTCATAATTACAAGTTATAAGTGATTATGACTTGAAATCACATAAAAGAAGTCATTTTTTTAAGTTTTTGGATTCATTTCATCAAAATAAAGCCATTTCAAGCAAAAATGGCTTCTAACATGCCTATTTTCTTCATTTCTTAATTTATGAACTCATTCTTTCTCAAACCATTTCATAATTACATCGTTATAAGTGATTATGACTTGAAATGACATAAAAGAAGTCATTTTCTAAGTTTTTGGGATCATTTCATCAAAATAAAGCCATTTCAAGCAAAAATGGCTTCTAACGTACCTATTTTCTTCATTTCTTAACTTATGAACTCATTCTTTCTCATATCATTTCATAATTACATATTTATAAGTGATTATGACTTGAAATGACATAAAAGAAGCTAATTTCTAAGGGTTCGTTTGGCATCGTTGTGGTTTTCTATTTTTTGGTTTTTTGTTTTTTAAAAGTGTATTATATATGTCACATAATGAATCAAAAAATATATAGACTTATTAAAATCATGATAATTCTGAAAACTGACAACAGAAAAGTGGAAACATTTTTTTCTTGTTTCCTTTTTTGGTGTTTGGTTTTCAAAAAAACAGAAAACTGAAAACCAAAAATGATGTCAAACAAGCCCTAAGTTTTTGGGTTCATTTCATCAAAATGAAGCCATTTCAAGCCAAAATGACTTCTAACATGCCTATTTCTTCATTTCTTAACTTATGAACTAATTCTTTCTCAAGTCATTTCATAATTACATAGTTATAGGTGATTATGAATTGAAATGACAAAAAAGAAGCTAATTTGTAGGTTTATAGGGTCAAATCATAAAAATAAAGCCATTTAAAGCCAAAATGGCCAATAATATGCTTTTATCCATACAAAGCCTTTTTATTACCCGCTGTAGTCCAACCAGACAACATACCGTAAGCAGGGAAGTCACTAACGGTCCAAAGGATGGCTGCTCGAAGATTAAAATTTTGTTTCCTCGAAAAGTCATGAATATTTATGCCAACTTCCCATAATTGTTTCAACTCTTCTACCAATGGGTGCATATACACATCCAAGTTACACTTAGGGTTCTTAGGACCAGGAACGAGCAACGAAAGAAACATGAATTGTCTTTTCATACACATTAAGGGAGGCAAGTTATAAGAGGTTAAAATGACACGCCAACAAGTATATTGTCCCCCAAACTTACCATGAGGAGCAAAACCATCTGTACACAAGCCAAGTCGAACATTACGAGGCTCATTAGAAAATTCTGGAAAGCAATTGTCGAGGTGTTTCCATGCTTCACTATCACTAGGGTGCGCCATTGTGCCTTGAACTCGAGGATTTTTCGAATGCCACGTCATTTCCTCCGATATGTTCTTGGATTCATAGAGCCTTTGCAATCTCGGTGTGATCGGAAAATAAATTAATACATTCTAAGGCACTAAGCTACCTTTAGAACTCTTCTTGTATCGGTCGCTACTACACACCCTACATGTAGATAGCTGAACATCATCCTTCCAAAACAACATACATCCTTTCGGGCATGCATGAATCTTTTCATGAGGCAACTCCAACCCCTTCACAATCTTCTTCACCTCATAGAATGTGTCGGTCATATGGTTGTTGTTAGGAATCGTCTCATTGACCAAAGAAGCAAACCCATCAACATATCTATGGGGAAAATTATACTCGCACTTAAGACTAGTAATTCGGGCAACCATCTTTAACACAGACAATGAACTCCTTTCGTATAATGGTTGTTCGGAAGCCTTTAACAAATCCAGGAAATGCTTAACTTGTGCATTAGGCTCCTCCTCTAAATGCCCTTGATCTTCATTATGACCAAAAGCATCGAAAACCATTTCACGATATTCATTTGACGGTCCTTCAGGAACTTCCGAAAACCCTTCCCCATGACACATCCACTCATAGTAATTAGGTACAAAACTCTTGCGATACAAATGAATCTTAACCATTTCCGCATCCCAAAGCCGTTTGTTCTTACATTTAAAACATGGAGACCTAACTTCATTCGGGTTGCTGCTCTCGGGATGATCTTCCACGTATTTAAGGAATTCATCTACCCCTTTCACAAATTCCAGACCAACCTTCCTTTCATACATCTAGCTACGTTCTGTTCGTTTCATGATTACAACTTCTACACAACTCACGAATATGTATAATCACATTAGTCACAACGTGTATTGAATATTCATTATCCATCAAAATGTTATAAATATGCAAATAAGATTGTAAATGATGTCCAAAGGTCCTTATCACTCCAACCTAACCCATCCTTGGACATTTAATCTCACTAGCGAATGTATGCCTGGTTTTCAATTCTATGAAAAATCTGGCAGCATTTCCCTTAAGTTCTCCAAGTACACGATGTAGGCTATTAGATAACCCGTCATATGTACCCAGAGAACATTGTAAAGAAATGACAAGCCAGGATATTCCCTAGAATCAATAACAAGGCATACATTCACCACCTAAGTGAGAATAAACGTCCAAGGACAGTCCCAACCGGGGACTATTCAATACATTCTCCTAATGAGTATGCCTTGAAGTGGTATCTAGGCAAATGATTATGCAAATGATTCATTCAAATATATATAAAGTAATTATAACACGCTCATTTAAATATATGTCAAGCAAATTAAATAACACAACCATTATAAAGTAAAGAACACTCATAATTAAATTATAATAATCATTATAAGTAAACCTATATAAACTATCATATATAAACAATTAGTATTCAGAATTAAATTGATATAAACAATTATTAATCATTACATTAAACATTATATAAAACAAATATTTTTTACTAAATTAACTAACATACATTATATTAAACTAAACAAAACTAACATACATTATATTAAACTAAACAAAACTAACATACATTATTAAATTATAATAAATTAGGGAAAAATTAGAAAATAACACCCAAAATTGTCACAATTTTGATTATAACACCACATAAAAATAAACTTTGTTTATAACACCACAAAAAAAAAAAAACCAAAAAATTGGTTTCACCACCACTTAACTTTGTCATCCAAGAAAACCGTTAAGTGGGTCCCACACAGGACACGTGTCAATCAACTATTGGCTTAAAAAAAAAAATTAAAACCCTATAACCCTAACCCAGCCACCACCCCCACCACTCCACGGTCGCCGTCAACCCTACCCTACCACGGTCGTCAACCCAACCCAGCCCATCGCCATCTCCCCGACCTGAAACCGTCGCCGAATCACCCAGGCCCAACCAAACCAGCCAGCCCCTATTGTTGTCTCCCCGAGGTACATCGTCGAGCCACCCAAACCAGCCAACCGCCGTCGCCGAGCTCCTCCCTAACCAAAGTCGTTGCCGAACCAGGCCACACCAGCACACGCGTACCTAAACCCACAAACCGCCCTACTCCTATCACCCTCACCTAAAACCAAATCGGGGCTGGTTTCGTGGGTATGGTTTGGCTGATTTCGACAAATCAACAGTCTAGGGTGGCTGGCTGGCTGGTTTTGTGGGTTGAGGGTAGTCGGTTAGGATTGGGTGATGGCGATGGGGGCTGGGTTAGGGTAGCGACGGTGGAAATCGGCACCACCGATGGTGGCTGGGTAATTTTAGAGGTTTTCCTTTTTAAAAAAAAATTAAAAAATTTTTTCAAAATCCAATAAATAATTGACACGTGTACAATGTGGGACCCACTAACGATTTTTTGGATGAAAAAGTTAAGTGGTGGTGAAATCAAAATTTTGGGTTTTTTGTGGTGTTATAATTAAAGTTTTAAAATTTGTGGTGTTATAATCAAAATTGTGACAATTTTTTGGTGTTATTTTCTAATTTTTCCTAAATTAAACTAAACTAACATACATTATTATAATAAACTAAACAAATGTAAACTAACATATCATGCCGTACAATATTATAATAAAATATCAACCTAAACTAACATATCATGTCATACATTATTATACTAAACCAAACAAAATTAACATGTCATGTCTTACATTATTATTAAAAACCAAACCAAACTAAACTAACATATCAACCATTATTATTTATTATAATAAAGTAAAGCAGACTAAACTAACATAAAATAAATACTTGAATAAACTAACATATATCTAAGTCACTAACGTGCCAAGTATAAACTAAACTAAGAATTTTAGAAATTATAATGTCACTAACCTCTAGATCTGCACTTTTTATTGAGATTCAAAGCAAGGAAAAGATACAGGTCCTACAAATAATAACAATTAAACCTTATTTAGGGTGTAAAATGTCAATTTTTATTTTAAAAAAATGAAAAAAAAAAAAAAGAAATAAAATAAACACTTACCGGCGGCAGAACGCCGGGAGGATGAAGGTGGTGGTGGTTCTGATCGAAGCAAGGAAGGAGTGTGGAGGACCCTGAAAAAAAGGGGTGGTGGTGGTTAAGGTTTAAACAAACAATAAAAATTAAAACAGATATTTTAAAAAAAAAAAACTCATCGGCGGCTGCCGTCATTTTGGAATGCCGCCGACGGGAAACACGTGTGACAGGCGGCTACTACAAGCCGGTGGTGGCTGTTCACACCGACCGGTGGTTAGTGGTGGCGTTTTTAAATTTTTTTTTTTTAAAAAAAAAAAAAGAAAAACAAAACAAAACTTACCGGCAGGGAGAACTACGGGAGGGCTGGCGACGGTGGGATGCGGTGGCGGCTGGCGATGCTGGGCTCCAGTGGCGGCGGGAACTTCTCTTCCTCTTTCTCTCTCTTTCTCCCTTGCTTTCTTTCTCTCTTTTCCCCCTTTTTCTGTTTCTGTCGTGAAAAACAAGGGTTGGGTGCTTTTTTTTCCGAAATTTTCCGACGGAAAATATTTCGGTCAGAAAATGTAGTTCCGACGGAATTTTCCATTGTAAAATTATTTGCAACGGAATATTCCGTCGGAAACTACATTTTCAGACTGAAATATATTCCGTCGGTAATTCTGCGAGGGAATTTCCGTAGCAAATTAATATTTCCAACCGATTTTTACGACACACTTACTTCCGTCGTTGAATTTAAATTTTGTGACAAAAATCAAGTCCGTCAGCATAATTCCGTGAGAAACAGGCCTTTTTCTAGTAGTGTAGGGTCGGGTTTGGTTTTAATGTCATTGAGCTGTGGGTTGTTTAAGGGCGGGGGAATGGGTGGAGGGGTGTCGTTCAGGGGAGGGGGAAGGATGGGGAGGTCGATCGGCGTCGAGGGTAGGGAGGGGGAGGGGCGGTGACGAGGGTGGGTAGGGGGTGGGGGCTGGGCAAGGAGTGGGCAAGGAGAGGGTGGCAGGTGGGCTAGGTGGCGGATTTTTTAGTTTTTTTTTATTTTAACTTTGTTTTTTAATTACTTAGGTTTTTTTAAAAAAAAAAATTTTAAAAAAAATTGTCAAATGACATTGTGACACGTGTCACTAGTAACCTGTTTTACAATTATTAACCGGTTTTGTTTCATTTTGGCAAATATATGAGAATGGTGGTGTTATTTTGGAATAATCGAAAGGTGGTGCTATTATTGGAAGACCGCCAAAAAGTGGTGTTATTTTTGGCAAATTTTCCAAATAAAAATATAAAACATAGGCTTTAGAACAAAGGATAAAATTTAGAATATAAGAAAAAAAATTAAATTTAGAACATAGGCTTTTTAAAACACTGGAAAAAACTTAGAACATATAAAATATTTAGAACATAAGAATAAGTTAGAACATAGGAAAAAAAATTTAAAACATAAGCTTAAAATTAAATTTAGAACATAAGCTGAAAATTAAAAAAAAAATTAGAGCATAAGAAATAATTTAGAACATAAGCAGAAAAAATTTTGAAAATAGGAAAAACTTTAGAACATAAGCACAAAAAGTTTAAAACATAAGAAAAAGTTTAGAACATAAGGTGTTCTGATCTTATACAGTATCTATGTTCTAGTATATATGCAAAAAAAAAAAATATACATAAGATATGTAGTTTAGTATAAGGTATTAGGTTTAGAACATAAAGTATATAATTTAGAACATAAAATATAGAGTTTATGTTCTAAAATTTTCAACCTATATTCTAAATTTTTAAAAAATTTCTCTCATGTTCTAAACTATCTTTCCTATGTTCTAAATTTTTTTTTTCTATGTTATATAACATTTCCTATATTCTATTTTTTTTTCTTATGTTCTAAATTTTTTTCTACCTATGTTATAATATTTTAATCCTATGTTTTCTAAATATTTTTTATCAATGTTTTAATTTTTTTTACCTTTTTTCTATGTTCTAAATTTTTTTTTTTCTATGTTCTAAACTTTAATGTTGTGTTCTAATTTTTTTTTCTATATTCTAAATTTTTTTTTTGTGTATGTTATAAATTTTTCCTATATTCTAATTTCTAAATCTATATTCAGAGCCTATGTTCTTTTTTTTTCCATATGTTCTAAATTATTTCCTATAATCTAAATTATTACATTATGCTCTAAATTAGGCTATAAGGAAAAATAATTATTAGGTTTATTTTTGAAGTTTTTTTTTAATTATTTATAAATGTAACCTGTGTAGGAGTCGAACCTACCTCCTCTATGCATTTGTATAGTGCTCTACCACTTGAGCTAATAGGTTTTAGCCGTTTGATATTGATCACCATCCCTCCCATAAAACTATAGAAGGGGGGAAAACAAGAAACGCAAATGCCCCCATTACTACTACAACACATAACTCACATATTACCCACACATGCTCAAAAATTAGTGAAATTACCCAACACAACTACTAGGTAGTACGTGATTACATCAGTCAAATGAAGGAAAATATAGTTGAATTTTCTGTTCATCCATTTTATAAACTATGATGCAAATTTATCTAATACAAAAGTGTTAACTTTATTTCTTACCATAATACTCTTATTTTCACATCAAAAGTGACTAATTAAATCTGCATAGCTAACAATAAATTCTTCAATATTTGCAATCTAATATGAACTCTAATAATGAACTATCGAAACCAAAAGTTCCTTTATATGTTTCAAAGGTAAACTTGATAAGAATGAAAATATTGAAAATCCCTCACAACAGTTAAAAGTCGAACAAAATGGCAGTACAAAATCAAATAACATTGCAGTACAAAAATATTGAAATTGGGGAAAAAATCAAATAACATTGCAGTTGAAAATTCGAGCCCTAAAGTAGCTGGAATTAAACTGTTGATGCAATTTCGAACAATCAAACATAATTGATGTGATTTCGTAACAAAAATTACGGAAAAAAAAAATTACATAATAGCTCAAAAAATCGCTTGAGCAAGCATACCTTTTACCGAATTGCAAGATAATTGATTAGAATCGCTGAAAATTTCTTTCAAATTGCTCTAATAATGGAGGAATTTGGAAGTTTGAGGAGATATGAAATGATGAGAGAGAAAATCATGACAGCTTTTTCTTTTTGTGAGAGGAGAGAGAAAATTATGGTTTATATGATTTTATGAAGTACAATATTATCTTAATACGAGTACTTGATTTCTTTTAAAATCTTGACCATTTAATTCAACTAGGGTGTACCCGTGCAAAATGCAGGACACAGGATATATAAGAAAAAAAATATATTTAAAATAAGAAAAATTAATTTTGATATTGTTATTTAGACTTGAACTGTAATGGTCGATTTTGGACTGACCGGTTTTGTTGAACTCAGCTATGTTGTACTGAGTATTAATAATCGTATTAATAATGTGCTGACACCTGCTGTGCTATGCTGAAATATGATATTCTATGTTTTGCTTAGAATCTCAAAAAAAGGATCCTACTCTTTTATGTCGGTGGCCACGCAATGCTATTATGGGGTTTACTTTTTCAAAGTTATAGAGGTTACCCGTTCAGTGTTATAGGGGTTACTCATGTTATTCGGTTAGTGTCATATGGGTTAGTGTCTTGCTCTAGGAGTTACATTCTTTGTTCTGTTGTAAGTAGTTATTCGATGAGATTAGTTGCACAAAAACGTGTTGTACATTTTTTTTGTTTTAGATGATTAAAGAAGTGGAAAATGTTTGGAGGGTAGTCCCTACAAAAATGCATACTTCCTCCGTTCTTTTTTACTTGACCCACTTTGACTTTTACACTATTCACCACCCCTCATTTGACCGTGTTTTGTGAATAATATGCAAGGAAAAACATATATATATTGGATCATTTTGAATTCGTCTCAATAAGTAGTATCATAATATATAACTTTTATATTTTTTAATTATGGAGAATTAAAGTTATTAACCATTAAAGTTTTGCATTGGCAAGCGTGATAAAAGAAACAGGTTAAGTAAAAAAGAACAGAGGAAGTATAATTGAAGGGTTGGGGATTTAAGTACTATAGTGAATTGTTGATAAAAGAATTGTATACTCGTGCTAATGTATGACATATATATATACTATTGTACCAAAGTGAAATGTTAGTAGTAGGGCCTGTTCTCATTGACTGAACTCAGCTGAACTGAACTGAACTGAATTGAGCTGAACTAAACTGAACTGAACTGAGTTGAACTGAACTGAACTAAACTGAACTGAACTGAACTGAAATGAATATTTTATAAGATAAGGAAATTAGGAGCTGAACTGAAATAAACTGAGCTGAACTAAACTGAAACGTAAGAGAACATGCCCGTAGTCCCTTGAAAAAAAAACAAAAAGAAAAACCAAAAGGAAATAGTGAATGGGTAGTTATTGATTTTTTAAAAAAAAATGATAAAAAAAAATAAAAAATAAAGTAGTGGGATGGATAGTTATTTTTTTCTTAAAAAAAATGCATGAGAGTTGAGCATTTGGGTTTTGGAGCACTCTCATCAAACGACTCTGTAATTATAATATAGATATAATCCTACGGATGAGATTGGTTCTTATATAACTTTTAGGCAGACCACGAGACAGTGACACTTGATCAATTTGTTTAGAATTCTATTTTCGATCAAATTTGGATAGATTTAGATAGACTTCATGGGATAAAAAAAATAGTTTAGAATTCTATTTTCGATCAAATTTGGATAGAATTTTAGGATAAATTTGTTTATTTAGAGTTTTATTTTCGATAAAATACCAATATTTTAGATGTAAAATTTATACAAATTCTTAAATGGACCTGGTTCATACTAATTTATTACGAACCACCAACATTAGAGACAATATGATTGTTTTATTAAATAAAAAAAAAAGTTACTATACTAAAAGAAAGGTTATTATGTTGAAATAAAGTTAATGTGACATTATAAAAGCTATAAGAGGTTAATTTTTTTAATGAAATTTTTAATATAATGGTCAATATAATACTACCTCCGTTACAGGTTATGTGCAATGATTTGACATAAAACAGAGAGGAAAAATGTCTAACCGTTGCACATAACCTGTAACAGAGGTAGTATGAACAATAATGATCACTATGTTAAAATTAGGTCACTATTCAACATAATGTAGTACTTTAAATTCATACTGTAATAACATTAAAAGTCACACGAGTTTTAAAAAAGGTTACTATATTAAAATTAGGGGTCACTATGTTGAATATAATGTTAGTTACGTGTGTATAAACCTTAGGTCCACACAAGATTTTTTGTAAAATTGAATAATAATTTTATTCAAAAAATATTTTAGATTATAATTCTAAAAAATTATTATATAAATTTGTTTATAATATCATATTTTTTTTGGAGCGATAGAAGTAGCTCAAAACGTGTGTGTATATATATATATATATATATATATATATATATATATATATATATATATATATATATATATATATATATATAAAGTAGTATGAGATTTTTCATTTGGTATCATTGTACTTTTAGGTTTTTCAATTTGATATCCAATTTATTTTTAATATTTTACCATAATTTGGACTAATTCTTTACCATAACATCTCATTAAATAAAACATTAGTGTAGGACACTTGTGGTCCTGTTTTTCTAATTTATACGGCAAAATTAATCCTTAAAGGTCATGTTGGACTTAATGATTTTGATGATGACACAACCTCACCTACTTACAAACTAATAAGAGCTTGATTGTTTGAGTGTGTGATCAATTGCAATGACTGGGAAAACTAAGTGTCTTGTAGGGCTGTTCAATTTCGGATATCCGATCCAAAAATTCGGATCGGAGAAATTGCGATCCGAATCCGATCCAAAATTTTCGGATATCCGGATTTTCGGATTGGATAGTCGGATATTCGGATCGAATAGTCGGGTTTTCGGATCGGGTAGTTAAAATTTTTAAACAAAATCCGATCCGTATCCGATCCGAAAATCCGAAATTTTTTCGGATATCCGATCCGAAATATCCGAAACCTTAAAAACCGCATCGGATATCCGAAATTTCGGATTGGATCATCGGATTTTCGGATCGGATATTTCGGACCAGATATTTTTTAACACCCCTAGTGTCTTGTGAAGATACCATGAGAAACAGGAAAGCCTGAAGCAAAGCTATCCAAAAAGAAGAGTTCCTTTGCAGGAACTGGTGCTTCAGAAATGAAGTGTTGAGAAAAGAAGATTCCCCTCAGCTTCAGAGTAGATGCTTCACCAGAAAAGAGAAGTTCCCCTTGAGGAATAGAATTGGAAGCCTCCGAGTAGAAGCTTCATCAGAGAACATGAAGACTAAATATATATTTATATTTTAGGATTTATGTAAGTATAAGAATTAAGTTACATACAAAATAACTGTGTGGAATTGGTCTTAGAAGATAAAATAGTGCAAGCATGTTTTTAGGAAAGTAGTTGGTTTTAATGTTTACCTTTTCTTAACTAAAAAGGATTTTATTTTTATTTTGATTTTTGAAATATCTTTTCATTAAATAAAATCTGAGTTTAAGTTTTCCTAAACTTGCGGCCTACTCCCCATGATCTTCTTCGTATCATGGTCAGACTTATTGAGGAGTTCATGTCCCTTGAGTTGAGGAACATGATCTTCTTAGTGGGTTGGAATAGTGGCATAATGGAGTTGCTACACAAAGAGGTTTTTCCAATGCGTTTATTGTTCTATAAATAGTTTTTGATCTCAATTGGAAAAACTCGCCCTTGCTCAAATAAGTTTTAGCTTTTGCTTTCTTTAATCGAGTTAAGAGTCCAATTCCACATTAGTGAAATATAGTGTTCTTATGTTCTTATACTAGAATTATTTCTTTCGAGTTGTATTTTAGGGAATGGAGAAGTTTGAGTGAAATTCTGTTTGTGAGAAAGTGAAGTGAGAAAGAGAAGAGAGATAGAGAAGAGAAAGAGAAAAGAAGAGTGACAAGTTGGGTGACTTGTTCCTTGGGGCTTGGAGTTCATTGAGGAACTTGAAGTTAAAGTCTTTAGTTTGTAATAGGTCCATTTGCCCTATTCTAGTGAAGATCCGTTTTCTAAAATCCCAAGTGGTCGTGGTTTTTCTCCTTGTTTAGAGCCAAGGAGTTTTCCGCGTAAAAATCTCTCTTGCACTTTTAGAGCCTGTTCTCATACGTTTATTTTCAGTTCAGATCAATTTTGTTCAGCTTCTAATTTCCTTCTCTTATAAAATATTCATTTCAGTTCAGTTCAGCTGATTTCAGTCTATTAGAAAAGACCCTTAATTCCTTTAGCTATCTTTCTGTCCCTTTAGTTTACTTAATTTTAATTCCGCAAAAAGTTTGACAAAAACGGTCATACTACGGGCCTGTTCTCCTAGACTGAACTGAGCTGAACTGAACTGAACTAAAATGAATAACTAATAAGAGAAGGAAATTAGGAGTTGAACTGAATTGAACTAAACTAAACTAAAATGAATATTTAATAAGATAAGGAAATTAGGAGTTGAACTGAACTGAACTAAAATGAATATTTAATAAGAGAAGGAAATTAGGAGCTGAACTGAAAATAAACGTATGAGAACAGGCTCTACAATTCAACCCCCCTTCTTGTAGTATTTATTGAAACAACAGGTCATAATGCGCTTGTAAAAAATAAAAAAGTCATAATGAGCCCTAAAACTTTAATAAGACTTCTTATAGCGCAAAACAAATCGAAATATGTATATTGAGACATTATTCTTCCATGTAAACTGAGACCTTATTTTATTTTATTTTATTTTATTTTTTTTTTATAAATTTTGGCTCAAATTTGAATCTTGAGGGCTTAAACATCTCTTTAAAATTTTAATTGAGCAATTTCATGGCACCCAAATGGAATAATACAAAACAAATTTATTATGTTAGAAAAAAATTAACAATATAGAAGCTAAGTATCATGTGGAAACCAAAAGGAAAATGGGTATCAAATGCAGAAGCCTAAAGTACAATGGTACCACACTACCACATAGAAAATGAGGGAATACGAGTTTAACACTATTCATAATTAAAGTAGCTGAGTAAGACCAATATTTTTTTAAAGATATGTACAAAACTGTAGATATAATTAGAGTTTCACAAACGTGTAATATATAGTTTTTGGCACAATGCTTAACTTAGGAAAATATATGTTCTGGTAGGTCAAATATAAGGTTATTATTGTGTCTATAGATTTAATGAGTGTGACGGGTAAATAAAACATGTATATATTAGATTGATTGTAGCTACTGATGCGGATGGTATGATAAGAAAATTTTAGTTTTTTCTCAACGGGAGATATAAATATATTAGTCCACTTCTTATATAGCTATGTGGAGTATTATTCAATTATTTTTCAATTAATAAAATAACATTATAAAAAATTAAAAGAAAGTCAAATAACATAAAATACTATTCAAATAACGTTCCTTTAATTTTTTTTTATTGACCATTAGTACAAGTCCTTTAATAGTAAATGAATTACCTTTGTTTTTATTTTTATTTTTCCTACGGGTTTAATAATTTGATTAAATTATATTCTGTACATCGCACGGGCACTATGCTAGTTCATAATTAAAGTAGCTGAGTAAGACCAATATTTTTAAAACTTGTAAAATAATCACGTATACAATAAATATAGTACCAGTTGGTTGTCAGTGTAGTGATGATTGAGACTACACTTGGTAGGGAGGGCCGCATGTTTGATCCCTCGCAACAACAATTGAAATTAGACTGAAACCTAATTATCCAAAACTGATCCCTGAATTCGGTTAGCCCAAAGGTTGAACCGTTTGAAACACAAAAAAAATATAGTACATTTGTTATTAATTTGTTTCCAATTGAACAAAAGTTACCCCGACCCTAAATGAATTAAAAATTACTTTAATATAAAGGATAGTGACCATAGTATAAAGATAAACAAATGTAATCTATGCTTTACCATTATCTATATGCATTAAAATCATATTTGATTTAAAGTTATTCAAAAATAAATAAAATTTACAATAAAATGGCAAAAAGTTGCAATTCAATATGCAATAATTTGATAAAACGGAAATACAAATATACATATATATATATATATATATATATATATATATATATATATATATATATATATATATATATATATATATATATATATAGTTCTAGATAAGAATACATATGTAGTTTGGTTTTTATATCAACAACTAATGCCAATAAAAGCACGTCCACCACCAAAAATTCAAAATATATACATTAAAAAAAAAAAAAAACGTACTCCACTTTTTTTTTTTTTTTTGTTTTAAAAAATAACCTTCTTTACAATTAATCAATTATTTTGTTAGAGAAATTAAAATAGTAATAATCAAACATCCTATTATTTGGTACCACACGCTTATTAAAATTCCAACAATGATTGTAATTGACATTTAATTTGAGCATTTAAAAATGGGAATTTTTTTTATAAAAAATAATGCTCTTCTATAAAAAAAAATTTACTATTTTTTTTCTTCAATTTATTATATGCTGATTTGTTCATCACTTTGTACAAAACACTTTAAACTATATTGTTAGAATTTTAAAAATTCTTTAAATACTTTTGTAAAAAAAATTACCATTAAAATTATAAAAAAATATTTTGAAAATACCTTACAAAAATAAATAAAAAGTTTGTGTTATAAATTTATAGCGCCTAAAGTCTATTATTTAATTTAATTTGCTATAATGCTTTGTTTTTTTAAAAAAACAACTTTAATATGATGCACTTCAATAATCATATGATATAAACAACATGATCAATTCGAGTTGTAACTTACAAATTACAAAGTATATATGATATAAATAACGACGAGGAATAGAAATGTACTTTGTATATTTTGATGGACTTCCGGCTCCCTTCTCATATAAAATAGAGATGATAGAGACAAACACAAATGGTCAAAATTTAATTCACACAATTTTATAGGGTGATGCGAGATTGATGCAAATGTCAAAATACATGCCTTTTAAATTTTCTATTTTTCATTTTTTTTTTTCAAAAATGATATCCTAGTTTTTTTTTTCCAATTAAGCCTATTTACAACAATATTTCAATTTATCTATTAAGACTTGGTTGAAAGAGTTATTTAAACTATTACACACATTATTAATATTTCTGTTTTAAGGACTGATTGGATGTTGCTGTAGTGATGATTAAGACTACACTTGGTAAGGAGGAGTTGTATGTTATCCCACGCAGGTAAATAAGAAGTTAGGATAAATTTGTTTAAATGAAACCTCAAATCTTATTCCACGCACACACACGCACTGTCTATATGCATTAAAATTAAAACCATATACTACGTGTTTGATTTAAGGGTCATCAAAAATAAGTGAAATCTACCCAAAATGGCAAAAAGTTACCATTCAGTATATAATAATTTGATAAATCGGACAACTAACGCCTATAAATGCTTGCCCTTCATAAAAATATAAATATTAAAAAAAATAATAATAACCTTCTAAAAAGATAAAATAATTTTTTTTTTTTTAGAAAAAAATAAAAGAGTAATAACCAAACATCCTATTCTTCAGTACACAAAATAGTATGATGAGTGAGCCAAGTCAAAAGATTCACTAAATAAATTCCTAAAATCACTAAAATATCCCATGTATTTCTGTTTCAGCTTCATTCTTATAAATTAACACTCTTAGTCTCCCATCACCTAAAAATCATTCAACTCATAAAAAACCTACATCCGAAAAATCATATTAGTAGAGAGAATTTAAAAACTAGAATATGGAAAACACTAAGAGTGAGGACCTTAGCGGTTGGCTTCCAATTACGGCGAATCGTAAAGGGAATTGGTGGTTCGCTGCCATTCATAATGTCATTGATGGTTGGTGCTGGTATTCTCGGTTTACCTTATGGTTTGAAATGATTGAAATGATTGAAATGCATGAGATTGTGCCAGGAAAGAGGTTTGATAGATATCACGAATTGGGGCAATATGCATTTGGGGAGAAACTCGGACTATGGGTTATTGTTCCACAACAACTTATGGTTCAAGTTGGATGTGATATCGTTTTTATGCTAACGGGAGGGAGTTCACTTATGAAATTCTATAATATTGTTTATCCGAGTGGACAACCGGTCAAGCTTCCTTACTTTATCATGATGTATGCGTCCGTTCAATTCTTCTTGTCTAATTTACCAGACTTCAACTCCATTGCTGGTGTCTCTTTCGCTGCGGCTATTATGTCTTTGATGTATGTTTTTACATCCTTTAATATCGTTACGAATTCATCATTAATTATAATATATATTGTTGGTGTGAGTTTGTATGATACAAATTACTTTTTTTTTTGGAAGGATGATACAAATTACCTTTTAAGTCTTCAAATTAACTAATTTTTGAATTATGTTTTGAAATTAGAGGAGTTGTGGCTTTAAATACACCAAATCCGTATTAAAATTAACTTTTTGTGAAATCATGTTTGAAATCAACCCAACACTTTTTAGATTTGTGTTGCTATTAAACCTTCCAAAAATATATAAGAGTTGGAGATATTTCATTTGCACTAGACTAATTAATGATAGAATGATATATACATGAACATAATTTTCTTTTATTAAATAGTTTTTTGAAAAATTAGTTAGAATAAATTGTATAGTAATTTGAAATTTCTTGAAATCTATTTAAAATTCTACCTTTGTAACTAATTTTTTTTGTTTTGTTTTTTTTTTTTTTTTTTTTTTTTGTAAATTCAGTTATTCAGCAATCGCTTGGATAGCTTCATTGATAAAAGGAGTACAACCCGACATAAGTTATGGGAATAGATATAACACTGATGCGGGTCAAATATTTGGTTTTTTAAGTGGATTGGGAACTGTTGCATTTGCCTTTTCTGGGCATAATATAGTGCTAGAGATTCAAGCGACAATGCCTTCCACTACGGAAAAACCATCTAAAATAGACATGTGGAAAGGTTCTTTTATCGCTTATATAGTTGTGGCATTATGTGATTTTCCAGTGGCTATTTTTGGTTATCTAGTGTTTGGAAGCCATGTTGAGGATAATGTTATGATCTCTTTTGAGAAGCCTGGTTGGCTTATTGCTGCTGCCAATTTGTTTGTTGTGATACATGTTATTGGGAGCTATCAAGTAAGTTTTTTTTTTAATAATTTTTTGCAATTATTCATATGGATCGCAAGTTTTATATGGATTATAAGAAGTAATAAATTTTCCACTATATTATATTAGGTTTTCGCAATGCCAGTTTTTGACATGCTCGAATCATTTTTGGTGTTGAAAATGAAATGCAAACCCAGTAGTGCGCTTCGTGTTGTGACTCGTACTACATATGTCGGTAAGTTGATTTTATAAAATAATGAATTAATTATATAATTTTGTTTACGTTTAATTATTATAATATATATAATATGTCTAATCTATATATGCAGGAATTACCATGTTTATTGCTATAGCATTTCCATTCTTTGGCTCCCTTTTAGGAGTTTTAGGAGGAGTTGCTTTTGCACCAACCTCATTTTATGTGAGTACCAAATATTTACTCCACATTTTCATTTTATATTAATAATAGAAGAATAAAACTGTCTAGTGTTAATAAAATTTTATTTAATTTGCAGATTCCTTGTATAATATGGCTAATAATATGCAAACCAAAGAGATACAGTTTATCATGGTTTCTCAATTGGGTAAGTATTTAACTTTACATTTTATTTAACCTATTTTGTTTTTTTAACAATTTCAAATTCACTATTGAATTTATGATTTTTTTTATATATTGCAGACTTTCATCATATTTGGCGTGATGTTGACTATTTTAGCTCCTATAGGAGCTACGAGAGACATAATTGTTCAATGTCATACGTATAAATTCTTCTCTTGATCACTAGTTATTAGGGGTGATGGGACGATCATAGTTTTTTTTAATTAGGTTTTCAATTAATTTAAAAGTAGATCTTGTTGAGACTCTAGTGTAATAGACAGACGTTATGTATCCTCAATTAATGAAGAATGATGTACTATTAGGATTTTCGAGCATAATTAGAGCACCTAAATTATTCTATTATATTCTTGATTATTCCCAATGTGTGGAGGATGATGCCTCAGATCATATTTGTCATATTGGTGAATTGCTCTCACTTATTGCCAAATACTTAATATATTTGAAAATGGTGATTTAAAAAAATACTAAATTTTTTTAGAGATATTGCTTATATTTCTTTTAATTTCAAGTAATCATTAAAACTCATAAACGCTATTACTCTGTTTAATATTAGATCTTAAAATTTTAAGACTCATCCATGTGAAAAGGCAAGTAAATTTTTATTTAGAGACAGAATGAGTAATAGAGTACCGACTTATATATTGAACACCATATAGACTTCCACTAGTAGAAAAAACGCATTAGGCAGCGGTTCAAACCCGGTCTAAGGCACCGGTTTGAACTGCTGCCTATTTGAGGAGTGCCAAAAACCCCCTATTTGGCACCGGTTCAAAACCGGTGCCATAGGGTTTAATAGGCACCGGTTAACCGGTGCCATAGGGTGGAATAGGCACCGGTTAACCGGTGCCTAATACTGCTCTCCCGCCATTTTTTTTTTGGGTGGTGGATAGTTTAGGCACCGGTTCCTGCCTAACCGGTTCCTGCCTAACCGGTGCCTTTTGTATAATTTTATTTTTTTTTCGTTTTTTTTTTTCCATCGTGCAATAATATTTTTTAAAAAAAAACCTGCAATAATAATACCCTGTAATTCCAGCAATTATATTAAATATAATAATTAATAATTTTATTATTATAATAACTAATAATAATATTATTAATTATTATATACAAAAATAATATTAGATACAAGAATTCAATTATATATATATAGATATAAATATTCCCAAACGCAATACAAAAAAAAAAAAAAAAAAAAGTTGCTTACATATACAAATAATAGTAAGTACACATATATAATGAATAATAAGTTATATATAGTTCAAAAGTTAATAACATAAATAATTTACAATTACAATGCATGCCATTTACATGTTGAAGGTGATGAAAGACGCCAACATGTCACGAACTTCATTAAGCTCCTTGATTGTCAACGGACCATCCTTTTGGACCTTGCAAAACTTGAAATACAAAAACATTATTTTAAAAATAATTAATTAGGCAAAAAATATGTATTTTATCAAATATTACCTATACGACTTCTATATAGCCCATTTACTACATTACTTATCAAATGAACTATTTCTTTCTCATAACATTTCAATATTGGATAGTTGTATGTGTGTAAGCCCTAAAATTGTATAGGAGAGCATTTTATTAAGGTTTATGACGGTTTTTACCCAAAATGGCCCGAATATGGCCTATATGACCTTACTTTGCCCATTTCCTACATTTCTTATTAAATGAACTTTATTTATCTCATAACATGTCAATATTATCTAGTTATAGGTGTATAAGGAAAGAAATCACATCAAAAGAGCATATTAACACAAAATGGCCCTAATATGGCCCATATGACTTCTATTAAACCCATTTTCTACCTTTCTTGTGAAATAGCCTTTTTGTTTCTCATAACATGTCATTGTTGGATAATATTAGGTGTCTAAGGCTAGAAATCACATCAATATAGCATTTCAAGAAGTTTAACAACGCATTTTACTCAACATGGCCCAAATAGGGCTTATATGACTTCTATGTAGCCCATTTTCTACATTACTTATCAAATGAACTATCAATGTTGGGTAGTTGTATGTGTGTAAGCCCTAAAATTGTATAGGAGAGCATTTTATTAAGGTTTACGACGCTTTTTACTCAAAATGACCCGAATATGGCCTATATGACCTTACTTTGCCCATTTCCTACATTTCTTATTAAATGAACTTTATTTATCTCATAACATGTCAATATTATCTAGTTATATGTGTATAAGGAAAGAAATCACATCAAAAGAGCATATTAACACAAAATGGCCCTAACATGGCCCATATGACTTCTATTCAGCCCATTTTCTACCTTTCTTGTGAAATAGCTTTTTTGTTTCTCATAACATGCCATTGTTGGGTAATATTAAGTGTCTAATGCGTGAAATCACATCAATATAGCATTTCAAGAAGTTTTAGGACTTACCTCATCAAGTTGTTGAGTGTCCGTACAATGAGTCACAATGTCAAGCATGAATCTCATCACATACAAAGCACAATCAAGTCCATTCTCTTGTTGTGCGCACTAGCATATGACAAACAAATCACATCAGTGAAACATGCAAAGAAAATGAGCAAATATTTACTACCATAGATTTTCAAGATAATCACAATAATATCATGTAAATTACCAACGGTGTCTTCCATGTTGGACCCTTTGGAGCACGACAATGTAGCTTCTTCATAACACTGTACTATAAAAACAATACAATCAAATTTGATTAGTCTTATGATTACTAAATTAGTTATTATTAGCAATAATCATCACTATAAGTTGCTATATATATTTACTTTTGCAATATAGACTTCACGAGCCACTTCTCCGATGATCGAGCTGAATCAAGGTGATAAATTGTGTTAGTGGAATTACAAATCACCATGAGGCTCCAATGCTCCCTACATAAGTTCACAATAGACAAGGTAATTAATATTTAGGAGTCAACATATAATGAGGCCAAATCGATTGAATTTGACATGGTTAGTCATACTCTCTATAACATGGGGCGAATATGAACTTGTCTCCCGCACGCGTTGATTCCCTTATACTCTGTTCAACATAGTACAACACGTCATGGGGGTTGCCTATGATTTTAGTAGTGGATAACTGCTCGGGGCATAACCACCCAACTTTACAAGGAGAATCAGTGTCAGTTAAGTGCTCCTGTAGTGCTCTGCATGAACATTGATTAATTTATCAGATGTAGGATAATCACCATCAATTTGAATAACTTGAAAAAAGTATGAACTTTATGTGGGCATTGAAGTACCTCATGAATGTTTGAATGAGGGAAAATTTAAGCTTTGCACCACGTAGAAATTCCTTCACATCTTCTTTGCTGATCCATGCAATTGCATCCTCATCATAGTGGAACATTGCCTTAGGAAGTGCAACTTCCATGGGATCGACCAAATGACAAGAACGGTTGTGAAGAAAGGTCATGTCAGTAGAGAGCGATTGAAGAACAATGTCTTCAACAATTGGAGTAGGTGGCATGGGTGAACCTTTCGAAGAGTGCAACTTCGACGCTTGTTCACTCTTGGACTGTTGTTCACTAAGCTTCTTCTTAGGTTGATCAATTCTTTTAGGCTTCTCCACCCTCTTTCTCTTTGAAGTTATGCTTCCATTGGAAATCTGAAATAGTTTGAGAAATAATAAGTTTCAACTCACAATCACTTATAATAGCCAAGTGAGTAGCCATTTCGGGTCAAAATGGCTTTTTTTTGTTGAATTGGACCCAAAAACTTAGAACTTGGCGATTTTTATGTAATTTCAAATGACAAACACTTATAAATATGTGATTATGAGTTGTTTTGAGATGCAAGGAGTTTATAAGTTGAGAAATGAAGAAAATAGACAAGTGAGTAGCCATTTCGGCTCGAATTGGCTTTTTTTGATGAATTTGACCCAAAAACTTAAAACTTGTCGATTTTTATGTAATTTCAAATGACAAAAACTTATAAATATGTGATTATGAGTTGTTTTGAGATGCAAGGAGTTTATAAGTTGAGAAATGAAGAAAATAGCCAAGTGAGTAGCCATTTCGGCTCAAAATGGCTTTTTTTGATGAATTTGACCCAAAAACTTAGAACTTGACGATTTTTATGTAATTTCAAATGACAAACACTTATAAATATGTGATTATGAGGTTTTTTGATATGCAAGGAGTTTATAAGTTGAGAAATGAAGAAAATAGCCAAGTGAGTAGCCATTTTGGGTCAAAATGGCTATTTTTGACGAATTGGACCCAAAAACTTAGAACTTGGCGATTTTTATGTAATTTCAAATGAAAAACACTTATAAATATGTGATTATGAGTTTTTTTGAGATGCAAGGAGTTTATAAGTTGAGAAATGAAGAAAATAGCCAAGTAAGTAGCCATTTCGGGTCAAAATGGCTTTTTTTGACGAATTTGACCCAAAAACTTAGAACTTGGCGATTTTTATGTAATTTCAAATGACAAACACTTGTAAATATTTGATTATGAGTTTTTTTTGAGATGCAAGGAGTTTATAAGTTGAGAAATGAAGAAAATAGGCAAGTGAGTAGCCATTTCGGGTCAAAATGGCTTTTTTTGATGAATTTGATCCAAAAACTTAGAACTTGGCGATTTTTATGTAATTTCAAATGACAAACACTTATAAATATGTAATTATGAGTTGTTTTGAGATGCAAGGAGTTTATAAGTTGAGAAATGAAGAAAATAGGCAAGTAAGTAGCCATTTCGGGTCAAAATGGTTTTTTTTGACGAATTGGACCCAAAAACTTAGAACTTGGCGATTTTTATGTAATTTCAAATGACAAACACTTATAAATATGTGATTATGAGTTGTTTTGAGATGCAAGGAGTTTATAAGTTGAGAAATGAAGAAAATAGGCAAGTGAATAGCCATTTCGGGTCAAAATGGCTTTTTTTGATGAATTTGACCCAAAAACTTAGAACTTGGCGATTTTTATGTAATTTCAAATGACAAACACTTATAAATATTTAATTATGAGTTGTTTTGAGATGCAAGGAGTTTATAAGTTGAGAAATGAAGAAAATAGTCAAGTGAGTAGCCATTTCGGGTCAAAATGGCTTTTTTTTATGAATTTGACCCAAAAACTTAGAACTTGGCGATTTTTATGTAATTTCAAATGAGAAAGCCTTGAACGGGTATCTAGGCATATGATGATGCAAGTATTCTACATATTGTTGTATTTATTTGCAATTAAACAATACACAAGTTGCAATTTCATGAATAAACTTTTATTAAATGGATAAATAGAAAGAAATATAGCTAAGTAAAGTTTATAAGTCATACCAATATAGCAATGCAACTACCCACTTGAGCTCAATATGTAGTCCTCAAGCTAATTAAACTCGTGCTTCAATTCACATATGAATCTATATATTAAAAAAACAAAAATTAGCAACGTCATTAATTATCTAATTAATATATTCACAATTCTCTAATTTATTCACAACTAATTAGGTGGCAATATCACTATTTATTTCTCTAATTTATGCACAATTCTCTAATTTAATCACAATTCTCTAAATTATTCACAAATCTCTAACGTAATCACAATTCTCTAATTTATTCACAATTTTCTAATTTATTCACAACTAATTAGTAGCAAGGTCACTAATTCTTTAATATGTTCACAATTACCCATTAAAACAACCTAAAATTACACATTAAAACATACAAAAACTCAACTATTTAAGTAACATTCTTACTAATCTCTATTATATTCATAATTACTCATTAAATCAACCTCAAAATAACCCATTAAAACTTATAAATTTTTCAACAAAGGAACAAGGTAATGCAAAATTACTCTAATCTATAATATGTATTCAAAATTACTCTAAACATACAAAATTACTCTAATGTATAATATGTATTCAAAATTTCTAAATAAACAACCAATGCAAAAATAAAAAAAAATTATATATATACCTTAGGCGGCGGTGGAGGTAGCAGCGGTGGTGCGACTAGTGGAGGTAGCGTGGAGGTGGAGGCGGTGCGCGCTGGTGGAGGGAACAACGCGGAAGTGGAGGCGGTGCGCTGCTGCTCAATTCGAACAATGCTGGTGGCTGGAGGGCGGTGAAAGACAGAGAAGGGCAGGGAAGGGAAAAGACAAGGGCAGGGGAGAATTAAGGTGCTGGTTTTCGAACAATGCTGGTTTTCGACAATTCGTACAGTGCTGGTGGTGTTTCAACTCGTACAACGGCGGTGTTTCAATTCGAGAATTAAGGGCAGGGGAGAATGTTGGTGGCTGGAGGAAGGATTGAAGGCGGCCGGTTTTCGAAACCCCTGGTGGCCGCCGGTGAAGGTGACGGTTGTGGTGGAGGGAGAGAGAGGAAGGATTGAAGGCCGCCGTTTTTCGAAACCCAGCTCTAATGAAACAGTAAGGAATGAAGAAGGAATGAAAGAGAAAGAGAAAGAGAGGAAGGAGAATAAGGTAGTCCGCGTTTTTTTTTTTTGAATTGGGTCCGGTTCAATTGGCACCGGTTCAAACCGGTGCCTTTTAAATTTTAGGCACCGGTTCAGGCCAAACCGGTTCCTTTTCTCTTCTTCTAAAATCCCGCCCATTTCTGGACCGGTTTTGGGCACCGGTTTAGCCTGAACCGGTGCCATATGGGGGGTGCCTAATGCTTTTTTTCTACTAGTGTTCTTTTATACTAAAACGCAAAACTATAGATAGTTTTTGAGATTATTTATAAGATGAAGGGGTAAAATTTGAGGATTAGGCTTTTGGAACATATCATTTAGGCCCATTTTTTAGCCAACCACTTAAAGAAGAAGTAATTTGAAATTTTTATTAGGATAATTTACTTTTACTATTTTACCCCAAAAATTTTGAAAACTTTTATTTTACTATCCAAAAATGCCAAAAAATTGTTTTTCACCACGTGTTGTCCCTAATCATTAAATCCAACAATTTAAAAAATCTTCAATTTTTGGGCTAAAAACATGCTCTATAGAGATTTGGGAGTCATTTAGGATTTTTAGCCTTTTAATTCCGATTCGAGGTTAGACAAAAAATATATATAAAATGCCTAGTTTTGTATGTGCCACGCAAACCAAGCTTATTTTAGCAAGCAAAACAAAGCCTTTGTAATAAATTTTTGTCAATTTTAATATCAAATCAGATCCAAAATGGCTCCCAAAACTAATAAAGATTATGTATTTGGCATAAAAAATCTTAGGGCTTGTTCACATTTATTTAATTTCAGTTCAGCTCCAATCAGTTCAGTTCAGCTCCTAATTTCCCTCTATCATAAAATATTCATTTCAGTTCAGTTCAGCTCCAATCAGTTTAGTTCAGTTTATTTCAACTCCAATCAGTTCAGTTCAGCTTAGCTTAGTAAATGTGAATAAGCCATAAATGCTTATATTAACGGGTTGTGAAAAAATAATTTTAGATCTTTATTTGGTGGTAAAATAAAATTCTTAGAAGTTTTGGTAGTAAAAACAATTTCTTTTCTTTTCTTTCAATTTTTTTTTTTTTTTTTTTTTTTTTTTTTTTTTTTTTTGTTGTTGTTGTTGTTGTTGTAAAAGTCAAAATAATTACCATGCGATTCAAATAAGAGCATATAGTGTATATAAAATCATGGTAAGTGGTAGAATTGCAACATATATTCCCTCCGTGTTTTTTTAAGTATTACACTTTGACTTTTTCAATGTCAACATAATGATTTTGACTGAGAAAATACAAGTCTATCTCTTTGATAAACATTAGCAAAAATAAACATTGGCATAATGACTAGACAAAAATATAAATAAATCAACAACTTTTTAATCATATATGGGTCCCACTGTTTTTATTATTTATCAAAATATCATGTTGACTAGTGAAGAAATTGTTGATTTAATTACAATTTATCAAGGAGATAAAATGGGACTTTTTCGTTTTGACTTGATTATTTTTCTAATTTTAAAAAAGAAATGTTATAGTATAATACATTGTTGGATTCGTCATTATATATACTTTCATAATATCAAACTAGATGAAAGCCCGTGCGATGCACGATTTTTTCATATATAAATCTCAAGAAAATATATTTTTGTATAGAATCTATATTTTTTTTAATTATTTGATTTATTTTACTATCTAATAATTTCAGACAAAAAAAACACATAATATTTTAATTAAAGTGTTATTGCCTATTACAATTTTTTTTAAATGTAATTTTTAACGCGAATTTATTTATTGTTGTTTTGTATTTTATTGTGGTTGTTAATTATATAACAATTGGATTTAAAAATATGATTAAATTGTAAATATGATATCTTTCAAAAAAATAATTGTAAATGTAATATTTTATCGGTTACATATTAGGATAAAATCTTTAATGTGAAAAGATATTTTTTATTTTTAATTAATTTAAATCCTAAATCATTATTTGTTGTTTTTTAAAAGATAAAAATATTATAAAAAAATATTAAAAACATGTATACTATTTATCTTCTATTTTGATAGAATCACCAACTTCATTCACACCCATATCTCTTCCATCTAATCAAAATGGATAAATAAAACATGTTAGCAAAAATAAATTTATATAAAATTAATCTTTATAGTCTTGTAAATAAATCAATATATATATATTTACCAGGAAGTGAAAAATTATTGTGAAATTGATCTAAAAATTTTAATTGTAAAAAATCAAATCTATGCATTGGAATTTTTTCATCGTCCTCAATCGCCCGAACAATAGTATTTTAAAAAATTAAATCATTATTTTGTTGTCACTGACAATGCTTGCGATATTGCTTCTTATTTGTAACGATTGAAAAATATCTAATGGGGTAAACTTTTCTTTCAATTAATTTTGGACGAAATTGTACAAGGCTGGCTTTAATTGCGGCATGAACGTAATCACCCTGTAATTAAAAATAAAAATTAAGTTAATTTGATGACTTGATTATGCTACCTAAATCACAAAAATTTATTTTAATCATATAATTAATTAATAAAAACTAAAAAGGTTTATAAAAAATTTAATAAATGTAAACGATATATAAAGATGTAATACCTCTTTTTACTTTGATTTTCCAATCATTTTTGCTCGAATTTAATTATCTGATTATATTAGATCTACATGTAAAAACAAAATTCAATAAATAAAAAATAAACATATAATCATTAAGTATTCTAAATAAACACAATGTAAGCAATAATCACAAATTTACATTTAAACATGGATTTTAAAAATTAAATTAAGAATTACAGAACCATTGATGACATAAAACTGACACAACTGACACAAAATTCGCTTGATTTGGTTTTGTATTGTTATGAAATTTTATTGGTGTTGTAGGATGCGTCAATTTATAGTGGTAGACATCACAAATTTTAATTTAATTATAATTAAGGAATAATTTTTATTTCTTATTATAAACACTTTAAAGATTATCTTAGATATATAAATCCTATATCTTAAGATGATTTTTTTTAAAAGATAATTTTTAGTTTTTAAAATAAATTAAATCCTAATAAATCATTATTCGTTGTTTTTTATGTACTGGCAAATTTCTTAAATCTCATTCGTCGCTTTTATGTAGTTGGCAAGTGAATTTTTTAATTCTAAAATAAAATAGAAATCTAATTTTTAATTGGTCAAAAATATACCTTTGCTTATGTGGCGCGCCGAATGCTCTCTAAAAATGCCTACTTTATTTATATATATTAGATTTTCTATACTTTACTAACATATAATTAGATAAAATAATGGTTAAAAACGTGTCTTGACATGCGTGTTAGGTCATATAAAACACATATGGAATAATAGACAGTTCATGATCCGGTCCTTCTTCTAAACAACAACTTATAAAATAAATAATATTTATTATTTTTCTTCATTTGTTAGCATATTTTTTCTCGGGTGGATTTTGGGTAGTTTGGGGCGGGGAGGGGGGTGGTTTTTGGGTGTGGATGAGTTTTTCCTTGGTGGTTTTGGTGGGGAAGGATGGTGGTTGTGTACTTGTGTGGTGGCAAGTGTTTGGGCGATGTTTCCGCTGGTGGTTGGGAGGTGGTGTAGATGTCTGCCCATTGTTTTTTGTGGCTAGGCAGTAGTCAACGCCAGAGTTTTGAGTCAATATCGGAACGATGTGCCAGGTGCATTTGACAACAAAATTTTAATATTGGTGGTCCTAGACAATTTTTTTTTTAAATTTTGGGTTTTTCTATATAGTAACTCTGTTTTTTTCACTTTTCTACGTTGTGCCCCAACATATATCACTTTCTACACTGTAACCCCAATATATTTTTTGTTTCCATACGGTAACCTTACCGTTATTCTGCCGTTAAAAAATTCCGTTAGTGGGGCCCACTCTCCATTATAAATATTTTTTTTATCGATTTGTGCGTTGAAAAAAATTATGTCAAAAGTTTCGGGGGCTATTTTGGCCCTTAAGGGTCCAAATTGAGCTCAGATTTGGCAAAACAAACGTAAATGCCTCGTTTTGTGTGTTAAATTGTGAACACGTAAATCGAGATATTTTTAATAAGCAAAACGAGGCATTTACGTTATTTTTTTTGTCAAATCTGAGCTCAATTTAGACCCTTAAAAACCAAAATAGCCCCCAAAACCTTTGACGGAATATTTTTCAACGCACAAATTGATAAAAAAATATTAATAATGAAGAGTGGGCCCTACTAATGGAATTTTTTAACGGCAGGATAACGACAAGGTTACCGTATGGAAACAAAAAATATATTGGGGTTACAGTGTAGAAAGTGGTATATGTTGGGGTACAACGTAGAAAAGTGAAAAAAAGACAGGTTACTATATAGAAAAACCCTAAATTTTTTTATTGTGGGTGATTTTAGATGACACAAAAAAAAAATGATTTAATGGATGGTTTTAGACAAAATTTTTCTTTATAGAAAAAAAATTGTTGTCTAAGACCATAAGTATTACCTATATGAATATTTACGTAGTAATTTTATTTTATTTTTTATTTTATTTTATTTTATTTTATTTTTTTATTTTATTTTTTCCATTACTTTTGTTTTGTTTTTTTTTTTTTTAAAAAAAAAATAAACTCTTCCATTACTTTTGTTTTGTTTTTTGTTATTTTGTTTTTTTGTTTTTTTTTTTTTTTTTAAAATAAACTCTTCCATTACTTTTGTTTTGTTTTGTTTAAATAAACTCTTCCATTACTACTCTGTAGCTTAAATTTGACGAAAACTGCCACGAGCGCATTAGCGTCCCTACTGTTTTTCATCGCTTGTCAAACGGAAATCCAAATCCCCAAATTGGAAGCTTTATCTTAAACTCGAAACCCTAATTTTTCACGCAGAAGCAATTCGAAGCAATTGAATATGGTACGCAACACCTTTAATTACTCACTTTTCGATTGAATTTTAGATTAATTATCTGTCTCCTTTTAGCTTGTGTTAGCTTAATTAGGGTTCTGTAAAATTTGCTTAAGGTTGAATGTTTGTGGCTAATTATTTGTAGATTCCTTTTTTGAATGATATAAATATTGAATAATTTGTTATTGTGCCTAATTGCTGAATGTGTCAAGCTTATCTGTTAATTGTTGGATGAAATCATTGGTGTATACAATTTAGATTAGGTTCGAGAACATTTGATCACGAATATGGTGGTTAATGTTTGAATTACTCAATATCCGATTATCGAATTTTTGAATTCTCATATTTTATAAAGCTGTAGACAATTGAGATAAGGATGTTTCTTGAAAGTGTTCATAGTGGCTGATTGATCATTATAGGTGGTGTAGAATGTTTTTTTTTTTATTTTTATTTTTTTATTTTTTATTTTTTATATTACATTGTTATGATTTGGGTAGTATTGTGTCACCAATTTTACCATAAGCTATAACATCTAAAGATTCGAATTGAACCGCCGGGTTAATATTATTTCAATAACTTAAGTTTTTAACAACTTCATATAAATGTAAATATTAAGGAAAACTCTATTAATAACAAGCTTTATTAATATTGATAATATCAATTTTTTGTTTTTACGGTCATGTGAGTAGCGAACAAGTTCTTTATGACTTGCCAGAAATATGGTTTTTCGGAAGATTAATAGAAACATATCAATTATTAGATCTTTCAAATTTGTGCCTTGATTTACCTTCAATTGATGGCAAATTTTTATTCTTTAATGAACAAGCCCCCCACCTCCTTTTTGGTTTGATAAAACGGATTGTACCTTGACTTTAAAACTATCTAGGTATGAAATTTTCAAGGCAATTAGATTTATTCAAGTAGTTTTTAAATTCAAAATTTTATGTCTCGTTTTTTTGTTGTTACGTTCTTTTGACATGTTTACTAGCATGCCATACCGAGTTAAGCACCTGAGCATAATCAATGTTCAATCTGTCAGTAAATATGTTTACCCAGTATTTTTCCGTGTGTAAGAATTGTAGAATGCTTCTAAATTATATATTTCAGTAGCTGTTCTTCCACGAAATGGTCATATTTTCCCTTCATCGTTTCTCCTTTTTGGAGTATGTATGTTTTGACATATAGCAAAGCATATGCCATTTTTGTCTACGTTTGGATGGAGTAAGGTTGGCTTGTCGAGTGACTCCTGCCTCCTGTTGCCTCAAATGAAAGATGAAAGAAATGAGAGAGGAAAATCAGAAAGTAAGTGTGAGATAAAAAAATTTGTTGTTCTGAATGGGAAGAATGAAGCATGGAAGCTTTTGGAGATTGGACCACATGACAATGATATAAAAGAAACAACTTTTTTGTAAACAACTTGGGGTATTGTGGAAACCAAAACAAGTACTGGTTGAACAATCCATAAGTGAAGTTGACAAAGACTTTTTAGGGAGTTGAAAATTTGTTGGTTTAATAATTTAGACTTTGGCTCTATCAGTCATGGAGCTGGTAGGCATTTTCCTGTTTGATTGTAGTTGGTTGACAGAAGGTAAAATGTTAAATTACTATATAATCTACTTCAGCCACCTTGCTTTCCATACTCTGTTTACAGAATTTTAGTAATGACCTCCTTTGAGGAGATATGAGCTACTAATAAAACCTCATTAATTTGGTGCTTTCTCGCCTTGAAAGTATGACCTATATGAGTTAGTGCCACTCACTTAGGCCTTGAATGTGACATCTGTTCTTTGGCATGATTTGTAACCAACTTAATTCAATTGAATCTTCAAGAGAACAGCATGTTGTTGATTCTTTTATGTGTCATTGATTTGATTAAGGATGAGCATGGCATCAACAAATGCATGGACTTGCTTTATGGTACTTATTGACTTGGTGGAGAGCATGGATTGTTAGGTTGATGGTTTTGTTAATTAGTGACATTTACTCTTGAAGAGGTGGCAAGCTTGAACATATTTAGATTGATGGTTTTGTTGATTAGTGACATTTACTCTTTTTCTCTGGGCTTTAATTTGTGTCTAAGAAAGTTTGTACCTGTTGGCTTTATCCTAATACGTTTCTTGTTTGGGCTTTTGAACATGTGAAATTTCAGAATTTGTTCAGTATAAGCTATAGGGGCTCTCTTTGTCCAAATTAATCTAGGTCTTACAAGTGACTAAATTCCCTACTTTCTTCTTTGCTCCCTTTTTGTATGTGATTATTTGATTGTTTTTTTTTTTTTTTTACTCATTTGTATGTGTTTTTTGGTACTTTTTTTATTGCCTTCTCATTATTTTCTTTCTCCGATTTCCTTTTCTGATTTTTTGTTGCTCTCTTAGAAGTGATATCTTGTATAGTCTCGACTGATTAGGGAAAAAGGCTTTGTAATCAACCTTACCTGCTAATTGGAGAGAATAAATTTATCACTGTGCTTGAGTATTGGAGCTGAAAGAAAAAAAAGCTTTTCTTGTATTGTTTTTGGCATCTGAATAAGTTGCCGAGCTTCTCACAAGATTGCACTAATTCTGGTATTTGCTTTGTATACTATACTCTTTTTAACTTCTGCCTGCTTGCTTTTGTTACAGTCTTCTCTTGCAGCAGCTCGAGCTGATAATTTCTACTATCCTCCTGAATGGGACCCAAGTCAGGTAACTATTGCATTTTCCTTGTGAAGATGTGCTTACATGTGATGATTTAATCTGATAATTCTATTGTTTGAAATTTTTTCTTCAATGTCCGGCATCCATTTTTTACAAGCACATTCTTTTAAACAGGGCGGTCTCAACAAGTTCAATGGTCAGCATGCTTTAAGAGAGAGGGCAAGAAAAATAGATCTAGGCATCCTAATTATAAGGTATGTTGTTCTTTTCAACTGGAATTTAATCCATGCTTCCAGAGTTTTGTTTGCAGATGAAATCTGGCGTGGAGTTTGAATTTTTTGATAAGTAAAAATTGTATACTGTATTGAATTTTGATACAGAATAGTTTGTTTGTTTGTTTTTTTTTTTTCCTGCATTAATAACTGTTTAAGTGTATGGCTCCCCCTACAAGCATTATTTACCACTCACCATGGTTTTCTCCTTATTTACCGATTACTAATCCTTCGTACCTTGGTAAAATTTGGGTATGAGGTCCGCTGTTAGCATCTCTATGGCTCTCTAGCGTTAGGAGAGCATGTGTTGAAGTTAGTTCTTTCTTCTTCTTTTCCCATTTCAAGTTTTTATGACCCACTATTCCAAATCTTGGTTAAGTAGAGGGCTTTTCTTTTTCCCAGTTGGCTTGGTTAAGATTGTTTGAAATAGGGGTATTATCACTTTAAGTATATAATTCGTTTTTTGAGGATCTTGTATTGTTAAAAGCTTGGACTAGTGCTTCGGCATGAGGGTTAATTATCATTCTTTGAAATTTGTAGATAAGATAATGAATTACTTTACAAATTGAAAACTTGTGTATATGTCTATAATTTATTCAGTATGAAAGACTTTTGAGGGGTTAGTTATTGTTTCTTGATTTCGTTGATAAGATAATGATTGACTTTTTAGATTGAAAACTTGTGTATATGTCTATACTTTATTTGGTATGAAAGACTTGTTAATTTAGGGGGCATGGCTTTTGGCCACATTTGAAAATGGTTGACATGCCTTCTGCTTCTTTCTTTCTTTATTTTTTATTTTTAAAAACACACCTCTGTATATCAAAAAGGAAAGACAGAAATCTGATCAGTGATTTGTTTCTCAACTTAATAGGTTTGAAATGCCTTTCAATATATGGTGTGAGGGATGTGAATCTATGATAGCTAAGGGTGTAAGGTTCAATGCAGAGAAAAAACAAGTTGGAAACTACTACTCCACGAAGGTATTGTCTTTGATGCATGTTATTAATTAAAACAATTCTACACTTCGTTTGTTTTTTCATATTTACTACTACTATTCATAAGTATAATGATTTTTGTAATTTTGCAATGAAAAACTCATGCCTATGTCTATAGTAATATAGTATTACTTTCAATCGTCGTTTGGTCTTCATTTCTTCTCGTTACCAACTCTAGAGGTGGTAAAGAAAGTGTTAAGGAGGAGGGAAACTGCATATTTGAGAGTGGAGGTATATAATATCAAGGGAATTGTCGAGGGACATTTATTATTATTATTTTTAAATACTTTATAACCTCACTCCTTATCGCTACCTTTATTCATACCTTGTACTGAAAGAGTAGTAACTAATTTCATACGTTGACACTTGACGTGGACCTGACGTATATACACTACTAGAAAACAGGTAAATAGCGACGGACTGCTTCCGACGGACACATTTTTCCGTTGGAAAAGTCGAAAATTCCGACGGATTTCTATTCCGTCGGAAATTTGCGACGGAAAATAATTCCGTCGAAATATATCTACTTTCCGACAGAAAATTCCGCCGGAAAGTACTATTTCCGACGGAATAAAAATCCGTCGGAACTTTCCGACGGAAAATTCCGCCGGAATAATAATTTTTTTTAAAAAAAAAGTCCCAAACCCTATCTTTTTTCGCCTCTTTCCCCCAACTCTTATTATTTCCGCCTCTTTCTTTTTCCACTTCTCCTTCTCTCTCATTTCTCTCTCCTCATTTCTGGTTTTCTCCTCCTCTCTTTCAATCTCTTTCGCCTCTCCTCTTCCGTTTCCTCTTCTCTCCTCTTCCGTTTCCTCTTCTCTCCTCTTCCATTTCCTCTTCTCTCCTCTCTTTCAATCTCTTTCGCCTCTTTCCCCCAACAACATCAACCCGCAACAACAACGACGACCGCCACAACATCAACCCGCAACAACAACGACGACCACCACAACTTCAACCCGCAACAACATCAACCCGCAACAACAACGACGACCACCACAACTTCAACCCGCAACAACATCAACCCGCAACAATTACTAAGGCGACAACCACCGTCTCGAGCCACCCACTCTCAAGGTTTTTTTTGTAGATCTAGTTTTAATTTAGGTTAGATTGTAGATCTAGTTACTTTTTTGTAATTGTTATGTAAATTTATGAATTTTATTAGATAATTGTAATAAAATTAATGTTTTTTTTTCTAAACGAAATTCTGTTTTGATTTATTTTGTGTGGAATTTTTCGATTTTGTTGTTAATTTTTAGATTTATGGGCTAATTTTTGTTTTTGGGTGTTAATTTCCGATTTTGGGGGATTTGGGTGGTGGTGTGTGGTGTTTAATTTACTGATTTAGTGGTGGTGGTGTTTAATTTACTAGGTTGAGATTTAATTGTTTCTTTATTTATTGTTTTTTTTGTTATTTTCGGGTTGTGATTGTATGTTGTCGTTGGCGGTGGTGGTTTTTGGTGGGTGGTGGGGTGGTTAGGGGATGGATCTGGTGTGTAGGGGGTTCTGGTGGAGGTTTTGGTGGTTGGGTAGTGGGTGGTGGTGTGGGTTAGGGGGGCTGGTGGTGCGGTGTTTGGGTAAGGGGGGCTGGTGGTGTGGGGTGGTGGATGGTGGTGCGGTGTTTGGGTAAGGGGGGCTGGTGGTGTGGGGTGGTGGATGGTGGTGCGGTGGTGGGTAAGCTTTTTTTTTTGTTTTTTTATACAGATTTCGGACGGAATTTTCGTCGAAAATTTCTGGCGGATTAAAGTCCGTCGGAAATTTCCGACGGATTTTCCCAGCCCTAGAAATATCTTCCGGCGGACTGAATTCCGTCGGAATAGTGTTTCCGACGGAAATTTCGTCGGAAAAAGCTGTTTTTCCTACGAATTATATTGCGATAACCCGTTCCGACGGAATTCCGTCGGAATTTTTCCATCGTTATTTGGCTGTTTTCTTGTAGTGTATACCCGATTATTTTCATTTTGACATCTTAGTTTTATCGAATTATATATTGGTGGTAGAAGAGAAATGTGGAAAAGAGGAAAAGGGAAGAGATAACTTTGTTATACAACCTAACTTTTGGACATTAGGGTTTAAAGTAAGATTCAGAGTACTAATCATTGTAAAATGCATCAGTATGTACTTGTAATTTGTAACATGAAAGGCACTTTGGAAAAGTCCTTAAGAATCAAGAATATATGCATATGTTGTACTTTACAATTGTCCATTATTTAAAAATGTACTTCCTCTGTTTCTTTTAGTTAGCACTGTACATTTGCCAATGCATGATTTCAGATGTTAATATCTTCAAATATTTTTTTTTTTATTTTTTAAAAAACAAAAGTTTATAATTAAAAAATATACACTGAGACCAACTTTACAAGACCCCACTTGACTAGGGGTGAAAGTTCGGTGCACGGTTTGGATAAAGGCCCAAACCGAAACCAAACTGAATTAGAATTTGGTACAATCCAAACCGTAGCAAATTTCGAATAAATGCCTAAGTAAACAACAAATTGGATGATATGGACTTTAACTCCATTCCAAAAGATTCAACCCTATAACCCCTAAAATTAAGCTTGTAAATGAGATGTTACTGATGGAAGTTATTGTGTTCTTTTCATATTTGTAAGGATCATCTCACATTTGGCACTCTCTTGATTTCATTGTAACTTGGTTGGGTTTATTGATAATTGCTTCGTCCTCTTTGTAACTGTTTGAATATTAACGTGTTTTGTATCTAGGTAATGAAGCACTATGTAAGTTGTTTTTTCATGATGACTAGTCTTTATCATTGATTACTTCATTCTTGTTTCAGATATGGAGCTTCACCATGAAGTCAGCTTGCTGCAAGCATGAGATTGAGATTCATACAGATCCTAAAAATTGTGAGTATGTGATCGTCAAGGGTGCTCGACGAAAGATCGAAGAGTATGACGCAGAGGATGCAGAGATATTGGAACTTCCTACGGAAGAAGGTTGGTAAATGTTTTTTTCCCATGTTCAATAGTCCATCACAAATCTTTAGAGTTACTCTAGTTGTATGCCTGTCTAAGTAGCATCTTAGATAATATTTGGCGGCATGCCATGTAACCTACACTGACCGTATACTAAATTGTCTTGGATACTTCTCAGACCCCAATAATTATTTTAGAAGAACTTTGTTGGATTTGTATGCTTAATTATGCCTAATATCAAACAAATATTTCAAAGATATTGTTTGGTGATTAAATATGGAAAATAAAGTTTTTTGTGAGATCTTGTGGGTTTTGATCAGTTTTATGTAAATATTTTGCCTCTGTATCAAAATTTGTTTGTGTTCTATATATTTAGTATTTTATTTGTACGTGCTTGTATTTTAACTGTGTATTTATATATCTCTATAAGTTGTAGTAGAGACTATTTTAGCCAAAAAAATCTTGAAAGTTTTGAATTGGTTTTACTTGTTAAGTAAGGTTCTATCTCGCACTCAAGTCAGGGGCTAGACTTACCGACTCTATTGACCCCCTCCCCAGACCCACCCCTGGAAAAACCAAGAAGTTACTGGCCTTTTGTTTAGAAGTCCAATAAATTTAGTTAAGGATGCCCTGACCCTTCTCCCCCTTGTTAGCTTTGCTTATAACTCATTGTTTTTTTCCTGTTCAGAAAGAGGTAAACTTGTGGACCCATTTTACCGTCTTGAGCATCAAGAGGAGGACTTGAAGAAGAAAAAGGAAGAGGAGCCGGTACTTGTACGTCTTCAGCGTGCATCTGATGCAAGGCATTTTGATGACTATTCCATTAATAAAGCCTTACGGGCCCGGTTGAGGGTATGTTTACGTAAACTCTGCTTACTCTTGTCTCATGCTTATTCTTTGTACATCTGACTTGATATGAGGGTTTTTAGTGGAAGGGGAGTGGAGAGCTCTGGGTATATCTGCCCTTGGACGGTGTCCCTCTGATCCCCTCCCCCCCCCCCCCCCCCCCCCCCCCCCCCCCCCCCCCGCGTTCCTCTCTTTCACCCCAAACTTGTTTTGAAATACTACACTTTTGTATTGATTGCATGCACAACCTTACAGAGTCAAAAGAAGAGAGTCGCTGAAGAAGAAGTTGCATCTAGGAAAAGGGGTCTTGGTATACGATTGCTGCCAGGATCCAGTGAAGATGCTGCCACTGCTTCCCGTGTGAAGTTTTCAACAAAGTTTGATGAAAATAGGAAACTAAAACGAGCATTGATTTCGACCTCCTCGATTTTTGGTGGACCATCTGGATCTTCCTCAACAGATAATAGGCGCTTGGTGCTTGAGTCTAAAAGAAGAAAGATCAAAGCGGGTAAAGTTTCAAATCTGCTGGCTGGAGGATACAAGCCCTCATGGACAAAGAGTGGTGTTTCCTCAGGCAGACACAGGGCCTGAGAGACTAGGTGACTGAAGCTAGTAGAAACATGAATGGCGAAATGCATTCGTGAAGTTTAACAGAGCAAAAACTTGGTCACGCCAGTTTCTTGAGTACCTACTTTCCAAATGAAGTGACAAATTGGCCTCTGTTTGTATGCATGGTATAACTCTGACATGGAATGGCAAATTTGTTACAAAAAATTGGTTTTAACTTTGCCTTCCAAATTCTACATGTATATATTATAGGTCTTGTAAGTTTGTGTAATCTTTTATGAGTTTTTTATACGATAAGTTGGTATGCTGATTGGTTTCCCCTTCGTGCACAAAATGACCGCAAGAAGCGAAATCAAGAAGTGATTTCAAAGGTAGTTCGCATAAAGTATTAACTAGTATGCTTAACTAAATTAGTCCATACTCTAGTTTATGGGGTACTCGTATAATACTCTTCCCATATCAATGTTACTCAATACCCACCCATAGTGTCTGAAATTTAAGATTCGATTGTCGAATGTAGCATATACAGAACATAATTTGTAGCCCTAACTCGAGTAAGGAATTACCGAATTATTAACCAGCAGCGTTACGTTTGTGCTAGCACTCGTTCTCCCAATGTACATCCTTACTGATCACAACCCCAATTTCTACATATGCGATAGTCTTGGTGAAAAACTGAAAACACACTTATCAGTAGATTCTCTTAAATTCGCTCATATTTGATAAATTCTGAACTTCAAATTCATGTATGCAATTAAAGACCCTTAAAGAACATGTAGTAACATAAGCGTAAAAGGAATTTAAGATCAACTTGTATGTTATGATTTTGTAGACTAGTTTATTATTAGTGGGTGGGAAAATCAAAATATTTTATTAGCAGAGTTGTTACGTAATACTCTGAATCAAACAGTAAAGAGTGTGTGCTCAATGCATAAAAATAATAGGGACAAAGAGGTACAGTATTACGGCTCCGATTTTTAAGATGGCCTTGTTTGGAAGCAAAAAGGTATGCAACAGAATCCCCATATTTTCTATTTCCTGTTTTATATTTTTAGTGTTTTTATTTATTTTTTTTTAATTTTTTTAATTTATTTTTATTAATACTCATTTTCCTTTTTTTTTTTTCACATTGCATACTCATTTAGTCATGTTCCATTCTCTCCCGTTTCTTTTCCCTATGTCTATACTATTCCTGTAGTAGTAGAATACTTGAAAATATATAAATTTAAAAAATAATTCTTACTTATTTTAATGTGTTGTCCCAATGTCTACCCCAATAACACCGTCTTTCTCTTTAATCGGAATTGATAAACTTGTACGAAATAACATATAAATAATACCCTCTTTGTATACAGGCTTTTGCTTGTATTGTTTGGCCAAACCATTTCCTAAATTCCTAGGGTTGATTGTGAGATATTAGGAAAAGTGTATCCCTTTTAGGAAATGAAGAAAGGGGGAAGGAATAAAAGTTAAATTAACAAATGAAGAAGATAACGTGTTAAAAAAAAAAAAGTAAAAAAATGAAGAAGATAATTGAATAGTCTTATTTTGTTTAGTACTTAAGCCTATATATCTTGCTAGCTCCTTTGTTGTTATCCATCGAATTCAAAATAAAAATTCATCTAGTATATATATAAGCTAGGGTAATTTGCATGATACGGGTTGATGTATGTAGCTATGTGCAAATATATTGTATTTTTTGTTCAATTTCTGTAGTTATTATTATTATTATTTGTTGAAGCCAAGTCTGTCACTTAATAAATGTTAAAATTGATGTTAAGAAATTTTATTATATTCTACTCATGTTTATAAGACTACATCTAGTATTCTTCGTATTTAATATACGGCCATTTGGACAAGTGTATGTCCTCTATTGCTCTTTCTCTTTTACAAATAGGTCATATTCTTAATTTTTTATAACGGTACATTAAAAATCAATAAATCTTAGTTAGAAGAGGTAAAAGCTAAATAATTTAAATATGAAAAAAATATTTTAAGTTTAAAAGTTTGTTACTGATGATACTCAAAAATTTAGAAATACTTTGTAAGGAGAAGAAGTTGATTTGTCTATCCAAACATTTGGTCTAAAATTTTAAATAACTAGAATTTATTCAGGTTAATGCATGAGATATATTATTTGTGAAAGAAAACATGCAAAGTATAATGGAGTCCCTTGCTTAAAAATTAAATAAAATAAAATATACGGAGTAATAAAATTGGGAATTAGTGGCAATGAGATAAATAGTTATTGATAGGTTTTTCTTTTAAGGGAAAATGGTGAAATGTACAATAATTGAGTACTCTATACCTACTGGGATTTTGAAGAATTATGGTTAATTGTTGTCGTATGACAGTAGAATTAATGAGTTTCACAAATCCTCTAAAAAGGCGGGTGTATGTTAATTTATTGTAAGACGGGTTAAAGTTTTTTAAAAGTATTTTAAAGATACCCTTTAAACAACAAAAGTAATTATTTTTCTAATAATAACTTTTATCTTACAAAAAACTTATAAATTATTAAATTAATCATATTAGCCTTTATATTACGTAATCATGAATTTATAAGAAATTACACATTAAAATAAGATTCAAACCAACAACAAATTAAAAATTATCCTTTAAAGGGTTAAAATTACCATAAAAATAGTTAAAATTACTTTCAAATTAACTACCTTACAAAAATTATCGTCTAACCGCCTTACCCAAGACTTTTTATAATGAATTATTACGGATAGGGCTGTACAGAGTGCGGTTTAGACCGCACCAAACCGCAAACCAAACCGCAATTTTGCGGTTTGGTGCGGTTTGAAAATTGCGGTGCGGTTTTTTAAAATGATCAAACTGCGGTTTGCGGTTTGGTGCGGTTTCCAAAATTATTGAGACCACACCGCACCGCAAACCGCACTTTAATGCGGTTTGTGATTTTTATACTATATTTTCATTAAAATTATTTAAAAGAACTAAAATATATGAGCTAATTTTTTACTATAAGTTAATTAAAGGTTCTTCTAAAAAAAAGTTAATTAAAGGTTAATAAAAAGAGTTTAATATTTAAATTATCAACTAATAATTATAATATAAAATAAAAGTTTTGTTTTAAAAAGAATGATTACAATTTTAATAAAATACGGTTAAACCGCAAACCGCACCGCACCAAACCGCATCTTGCGGTGCGGTTTTTTTAAAAGTACGGTTTGGTGCGGTTTGAAAAAATTACAAACTGCACTCTTGCGGTTTGGTGCGGTTTATGATCCAAACCACACCACGAACACCCCTAATTACGGAATATGTAGAAATGTCCTCCCAACATTTTGGACTTTGTACCTTTCTCATTGATTTTGTTCAGGAGGCCAGATATTATATACCATCAATTTTGACTTGACCACGCCTTAATAATGTTTTTGACCAGTTTGTAATCATGTTGCAAGAAGAATCAAAAGCCATGCCTAAACTCCTAAAGGCTAAAGCATAGCGTATACTACTACATGTCAATTTTACTTCCCAAAAAATAAAAAATAAACAGACATGTCATAGAAAGAATTAAGGTTTAGCATCTCTAATAGTAAGCTATCAGGGTTGTAGCTTATTTTGATACATCAAAATTTTGGGCTAGTATATTATTAAGGTACAAGGTGCTCTAATGGTGATAAATAAAATGTTGTAGTTTGAAAAAATAAATTAATTAATTAAATAGTTTTAATTATACACATGTCATAATATAAGTAGGTGAAGTGTTCTTTGAAAAATAACTAATACGTAGCTTGTTTGAGCAACATTGCTTGACGTAGCTACATTAATATTGTCACTCCAATAGTAAGCTATATACTTACAATTTAATTTAATTTGCAAGCATGTCCTTTTTGTAAACCATTGGAGATGTTTACAGAACTTTAAATTTATTTATTTATTTATTTATTTATTTTTTACTGAACTAGAATTAATTTTATTGAACATAAACTATTATAATTGATTCTCTACTTTTTTTTTTTTTTTTAGAGTTATTGATTTTTATTGAACTAAAATTAATTTCACTAAATTGAACTGAGCTGAACTAAGCTAATTTTTATTAAAATGAATTATTTATACTGAATATTTTTTTAAGGCGAATTGAATAGGATAGTTGGTTATAATGGTTCGTTGGGTAATTTATTTAATAGCTTGGCATGTCACATCATCTTCTTAAGCTATAAAAATTCAAGCTATTTGTTGCTCCAATGGTTAAGCTAGTTGTAAATTAATTTATTTTTAAATTAATAATATTTTTTATCTAATAAATATTTGCCAAGCTAAGCTCTACAAAGCTGATTTGCTTGCCAAAGCTAATCAACAACATGTGCAACAATGGTGTAGCTACTAGCTTAAGATTTTTTATATTTGCAAGCTAGTCCCTTTTCCTAACCATTGGAGTTGATTTCAGAGATGGTATATGCAAAATGTGATCAAATCATGCTCAAATTATTTACCCTTCGTGGCTCTATCGACACTAAAAAAATCAACGTTGTGTTACTTTTACTCTAATTATTAAATTTCATAAGTACTCCATAGCATTTACTCCAATTATTTAATTATTTGAATTTTTTCAGTTGAGAGTTGGGAAGATACTCATTCTAAATATACCATGCAATAGAGATTGTAAACCATTGAACTTTGATATAATGTGAAGAGACGTTGGAGGAATGCAATTTACAGGAAACACTTACACAAATGAACATGAATCCATGCTGTGAAAATAAGATAAATTTTTAGGGGCCGTTTGGTTGGGGGTTTTCATCAAAGGGAATGGGAATCAACTGAGCCGATTCCCTTTGTTGTTGTTTGTTAGACACTTTCTTTCATTCCCTTTACCCCCTCCATTACCCCAAATCCTTCTAACTTCATTCCCCATCCCCCTCGTAGACTTTCCCATTCCCTTTCCTTAGCCACCCATCCACCACCACACCCACACTAGCCACCACCCTTTTACCTTACCCTCACCACCCAACTGCCACCAGTCACACCTCCACCGCCATCGCTGCCCTTTCCCCGACCACCGCTGCCCACCGATAAGACCCAGATCTAACACCCTCACAATTTCACAAACCCAAACCCACCGGCTCACCATCGTCGACACCCCATATCGACTCACCATCCCCGAGACCCCCACAACCCAAACCCACCACTGCTAACACCCTCGCCGAGAGCAACAGTGAGCAGCGGGGCGAGCAACGGCGAGGGTAGAGAGCAGCGGCGACAAGCAGCAGGGCAGCGTTTGGTGGGGGCGAAGGGCGGTGAGTGGTGGTTGGGGATGTGCGGCGAGTTGGTGGGGGGCTGGGTGGTGGCTGGGAAATGTGGGAATTGAAGAAATAAGGTGGGCGTGTGGTGGTTGTGTGGTGGTGAAGTTGGTGATAGTGTTTCCCTTTGTTTTTAAAACAAACAACTTACATAATTTTGGGTAATTTCATTCCATTCTCTTTCTTTCCCTTTGTTCATTCCATTCTGTTTACCCCGTGTAAACCAAACGACCCCTTAGTCCAAAGATAGATTAGACTGGTTCAGAACGAAAAAGAGTCCAAAACAGCAAATCATATTACAACGTATTTTCTATGCAGACAGGTTGAAAAAAAAGAGTAATTCCTTATTGTACTTAATGAATAACCCTTAAATAACAAAATAACCCCTAAAACGCTCATAAAGTAACTCCTATATTATTAACACAGAGCTTATATGAAGGTGTATCATAGCTTATTATCATTATGTAATAATAAACCAGAGTTTTAGTATTTCTATCCCCCCCCCAAACAAAAAAATAAAAATAAAATTGCATTCTAGTTCTAATCATAGTAGTTAAGATTTTCTGTAGGCACTTTGCATCTGTAGTGTGTTAGATTAATACACTTGTCAATTCACACCTTTGATATAAATACTCCGTATTTTTTAGAATTTTAGTTATGCATTTCTAAAAATTATGAAAATTGATAAATTGAAAAATATAGATGAACATAATAAGATACTAACACTTGTTTTTACATGCTAGTAAACATTTATAATCAAATGGGAGACATATATATTCGTATCTTTTAAAAAGTACAAGAAAAATGCTTATAAATAGTATGAGGACTATTAAAATGTTTGTTTATCTAAATGCCCCTATTGATTTGATGTTAAGGGCCTGTTCACATTTACTAAACTGAACTGAAATAAATCGAATTGAACTAATTAATCGAACTGAACTAAAGTGAACTGATTGGAGCTGAACTGAACTGAACTGAAATGAATATTTTATGAGAGAGGGAAATTAGGAGCTGAACTGAACTGAATTGATTGGAGTTGAATTGAACTGATTGGAGCTGAACTGAAATTAAGTAAATGTGAACAACCTCTAATTGCTTCTAAACATATCCTTGTGTGATTTAATGATTTAACTCTTATGCATAATATTTGGACAATTATATCTTTTAAAATATTTATTTACTAATTTTTTCTAATTAATGTTAATTGTCTTTTTTTTTAAAAAAAAAAAAAACTCTTAAGATTAGTGTGTGGACACTTATACCGTTAAAAAACTAACATTTGTTTGCAAATTATTTTCCATCATTATGTTGTCAATAAGACAATAACTAAACGCGCTCACCGGACATGGCTAGGAGGCTAGCCATAGCGCGCGTTAGCAATTACTAAAAATGTTGGTTGTTGAGGGATTCAAAATCGCATTGCATTCTTGCATTTCAGCACCATTATTTTTTAATTTGATTTTAATGACCAATAACATACTATCTATTCTACATTGTCAAATAAATTACCTATCCAGTTTACTTTTCTTGTAATTCTTATAAGATATCCTAATTAGTTTAAGAGTGAGAGATAGCTCACGTGATTAGAGCTTTTCTCCTGGTTATAAAGAATCTTTTTATCCTAGAATAATCAATTCTCGTTATTTGCCTTTGTAGCTCTCTATTATCCACTTTTGTGGCTCTCTATTCTCTAAACAACAACAACAAAAAAAAAGGCGTTTATATTGAAGTGTACATAATGGCTAATGCAAAAGCCAAATTATCGTAAATGGAGAGAGTGACTGATTTGGGCAAACCTACTTTACATGTTACCCTAAATATTTATTATTATTTTTTTTATGATGCCCATGCGGTTCACCGAAGTTTAGCTCCGAGAACATCCGAATCCGACTCGAGTAGCACACCACACTTATGGTATATGAGTCCCCCAACAAGAGTTTCTGCATACGGTGAGGATAGGACCTCATACCTCCCTTAAGCGATATAAAATTGCTTATCAGTTGAGTCACCTCTTATTATTCTAAATATTATTACTATGGTGTAAATAAAAATAAAAAATTTCCCTGTTTTTAAGGGATATGATCCTACTGTCACAACTCACAATATTTTTTTTACATAGTTTGGTGGCTACAATGTTTAGATTTCCAAGATGTTACACAGTTTAGTTCGTGCGTAGAATTAAACATCGACGTGCTCACATTGATGTTATTTGGGATTTTATGTGTTGAAAAAAATTGCTACGACCCAATCACATTTATGTGAGGTGACAATTATCTAGCTTGATCGATGTGATGGGCTTTGAAATTGTGGCACATCACTTCTCCTATTCCACTCTTTCTGTGCTAAAAAAATTTCCAATTTTTTTTTGTCTATTTTTATGATTTATAATTCATAATTTATTTTTATTATTTTATTATTAAGTATTTAAATGGAATATACGGTTTTTCCTAGAAAGAAGATATCCAGTGCAAAAGACTGTAAAATAAAGCCCACTCCCCCATAAAATTAGGGTTTTGAATATTATAGCTTAAGTCAGCATTACCCCTTTAGGTCATGCATTGAAATGGTACGGAATTGCAGAAAAAGATTCAGTAATTTCACTGCAAAATACCCCTTTTGGTTGAAAATAATATTCGTGTAATCCTTTTTGGAATGTCTAAAAACAGAATAATAATTGTAAGAATGATTATATTAAGTTATTAAGGCTATGATTGGTTCAACTATTTTTTTTTTAAAAAAAATAAAATTATTTTAGCAAACATTATTTCTTACCAAGTATTCCGCATAATATTAATATACTTTGATTGGATTCTCTCTGTTATTTTAATATGAGTATTCATACTTCATATAATGTCAGTTCAAATTAACTACACTCTATAATCATAATGTCTAATAAAATAGTATAAGTACGAGGTATAAATTTAGTTGTATTCAATTAAATCTTTTGATTCATTAATTATTTAAGAGTCAAGACATTGCCATGTTCTATATTATACGTCCAATAATGTATAATATACTCTGTACTTATTTCTATTGCCTGTTAGAGTCTTTATAAGACATACTTACTTGATACATCATTGAGTTCATGTAGAATCTTACAAGTTACAACCATTTATAACGCATAATAATATGTCTAATAAATATACAACCATATATAACGCATATTCTTCCTAAGACACTTTCCGATCCAATTTTATAAATCTTACTGTCTTCTAAGTCCTAACCAAACTACTTTGTAAAACTCTTATTAAGGGCATGTTCACATTTACTGAAGTGAGCTGAATTGAACTGAACTGATTAAAGGTGAACTGAACTAAATTGAGCTGACATGAATATTTTATTAGAAGAATGAAATTAAAAGCTGAACTGAACTGAACTGAACTGAAATTAAGCTGAAGTGAGCAGGCCCTAAGTTGCTTTATGATAGACATTCTTAAATGCTATTCCATGTGTACCAAATCTACCTTTGCAACAGTCGCAACGTGTAATGAAATACATACACTGAAAATGATTTATGAGTACCTTTTTATCTATCTACTTAAACTTTTACCACCCCGCTATTGTATATGTGTAATTGTTGGTGTGGAACTTTAGGTGTCTATATGTGTACAAACCCTATGAGTTAATCAACTTACAATGACAAATTTAAACCGAATAAAATATAGGATTCCTTATTCAAGTACTCGGTACAATATACAAATGCAGACTTTCTTAAGTGTAAAGTACAACAAAAATATATATAAAGGACTTTATTTATTAAACGTATATGCTCTATATGTTCAAATCAGAAATTTTGTAATTAAGAATTGATCTAAAATCCATATTTTCTATTATAAAATTAGCAAATCCATATCTTGACGCTTAATTTCAAACTTCTTTCATTTTTTTTGTCCTGTATTTTATATATTTTCGTAGCTAGACCCTATTTTCAACCATATAAAAAATACTTGGTATAAAATATCAAGTATAAGTTCAATAGGTGTGTTTTTCTGCTTGAGCATAGTACAGTAATCCACAAGGACCACAAAAACTCTGTGTCAATTTAACAATTTTTTTTTTTGGTTTTTAAATTTGAATAATGTGCTACTCATATTATCAGCACATTTAGTACTAGTAGTATTATTCATTAGTTTGGACATAAATATGTAGCACGAGTTAACTCATTTAAGTACCAACACAATTCTAAAACACACAATAAATAAGCAAGTTAACCATTATCTAGCACATGGACAGCAAACAACCAGCATCTGAAAATTCCAAATACTATGCTACGAAGTATTCCCTCCGCCCCTTATAATTTAATTTGCATCCTTTTATCTGACTCAAAAAGCTCTCATAAAAAGTGGACTCATTGTGCAAATAAATAAAAGAGAATGAGGGAGTGTTGATTTTGTAAACAGCTTGTACTAAAATCTAACCAAACATTATCAATGCAGTAGCTAATACCAAAGTGGCACAGTGGTTATGTTTTCTTTACATTATTTCATGAATTAATTTAACTTTTATAATAAAATTAGGTAAGATTAAATCGGTTCAAAATGATTTAGACTAGATCATGTACCCCGGCCCATTTAATAACATTATTTTTATGTTATTATTGATGTAAATTTGCATACGAGTGCATTTTCTTCCTTTAATTTATTTGACCTAAACTTATATACAGGTATTGGAGATTAGAGTTATAAGAACTTATTGGAATTGATTGTAATTGAAAAAGTAAATTTGAGAAACTAAACTTATTACTCCGTAGAACTTATAAGTACCACTACTTGAAACTTAGCTGAACATATCTAAAATTATTGAATAGGAAACTTAAATTTATTTATAAAGTTAAGAGAGAGAACGCACCCAAAGTTTATTCAAACCAGATCAAACCGGACTAGTGAAGTTCAAATTAGACCAATCTTCACAAAATTCATATCATAACACCTTATTTCAAGTAAAGATAACATACCATTCATAATATAAGCTAATATAATTCAATGTCAGCAGACCAACCGCTGATTGTTAAACAAGGCTCAGATCAATCATCTATTTAAAGCTTTATACTATCAGAAAAATCATGTTTTGTTCGTATTCATGGAGCACCAGTTTTGATGTATTCTCAACCAGGCCAATTAGGGTTGTTACTTGTTAGGGATCGCTGATCTATGAGAATGTTTGTACATTTAATGTTAATAGAGTAATAGATGCATGACCCAACAAACTTAACTATTTTATTTTAGTTCTTTTTTTTTGGTGTAACTCTTTATTTCTTTTTTGCTAAATTAAATATAATTAATAGGGTTTTAGATGGCCCACTAATGCCACTGGTAAAGAATTATTGAACTAACAAGGCTTTACTCTTTCTTATATTTGAGTTTTGTTATACTAAATGTTAAAAGAAAATTTAATAATGCACACTTTTTGTTATAAGCAAATACATCCAACTGTCTAAGACCTATCTATTTCCTTATGATTTGATTTTTCTCGTTTTGAATACACTCATTATAGGAGTACATGCTTGATTGTGGCTTGGCTTACACCCTTTTAGATCTTCTACTTTTTCATTCAAATGGAAAATGCTATACATGCTTGCTTCAAACATTAAAAAGTTAGTTTAATAAATACTCTGTAAAAAATAACTAACGAGAACAGAGTCATATTAGAACTTATAAGTGATCGAAAATAAAGTAAGGAGAACAGAGTCGTATTACAACTGATAGTAAAGTAAGGAGTATAGATAAGAAGGGATACAAACTGAGTTTTTTTTTTTATAAAAAAAATAAAATTCTCCGTTCTACTTTTCAATTATTTTAATACTCACTTGAAATTTAGTATAAACAAAACAATGAAAGTGATTGATTAAAGAGTTTCGTTGATTGATGTACAACTACACCATTTATATTGTTTATTATAAAATTTAATTGTAAATTTGTAATTAATTGATAAGAAGACGCTAGAATGTAATAAAAGGATAAGAGAATTTTAATCAAATAATAAGAATTGAGTTCACTCCAAGACTTCAAAGAACTTCAATCTCATCCATTAATTTAGAAAACAAGCACTATACACAATTAATCATATCCTTACACTCGGAAAATAACCAAGAAAACACACATACATGAAACCACACACTCTTAATTAGAGTCATTAATCATTCTACTTGAACCCTACAATAATGAATCAACAAAAGATTTATACATATAGTTTAGGAAAATACTAAACCATACATACCTTAATCAATATATCCTTGGTTGTATGTCCTGTCCATGAATGCACAATTATGGCCTTGGACTTTATTGTACTCGGAATTCACAACCATTGTACCCTCCATTGTAGTAGATATCGCCCCAAATTGCCCTAAATCCATGGAAAATGCCCTAGCAAGAGCTTCATCTTGAGAATCATCAATCGACGAAGAGGCCGTGGTGGCCAAGAATTTCTCAATGATACCCACAGAAGCCATATGATCTTCTAATGGTTGTTGTTGGTTTACTTCATTAACCCTCATAACATTATCAAGAGAATTAGGGTTTTCCTCCATTTCTAAAGGGTATTCTTTATTATTATTCTTGATTAATAACTTCTCTTTTGTCCTCTCTCTTGCCCTAGCTCTTGCCTCCTTCCTTTTCTCATTAATTTTAAACATTATTCCTCCCTTCTTATTATTATTGTTGTTATTATTACTATTATTTTCTCCCATTTTCTTGTTCATCATTTCTTCACACAATAATTTCTCTTTGTTATTACTACAATCACCTTTAATCATTTCTTCTAAAGGAGATGAAGGTAAGATACTAGTGCAACTCTTGTCGGAAAGATCCTTAATAGCCGCCTTAGATTTGTTAAACAACCACTCAATCGTCTTGCTCGCCTTGTCAAATCCCAACATATCTTGTAGATCAAAGAACTTCCTTGCTATTTGGAGAGACAACCTCATCCTCCGATCCCTCGGACCGTGAGCGGTATGTATCTTGCTATGCCTATCTTTCTTCCCCGTCCTTCTTTTTGATGATCCTCCTACACGGTCTTGCTTCTTCTTGATCCCTTTCTTTGGTGCCGCCTTCTCACCGGGATTGTTACTCCCTCCAATGTGTTGATCTACGTTGGTAGTTTCATTGATCGTAGTTGATACTAGTGATGGTGGCGGTGGCGGTGGTGGGGGAGTGTTGTAGGGCAAAATGGTGTCTAAAAAAAGCTCATCATCATCAAGCAAGTGACTAGGAAAGTTATTAAAGAGATGATCATCAAAAGGGTGGTGATGGGTATTGTTTTGATAAATAGGAAGAATACTATTTGCATTGTAATTTGAATCAAACATGGTTACATTTATTTGTCTTTTGATGTTGAAACTATGTTAATAATTAATTACTACTCCTAGTAGTGTTAAAAAAAAAAGTTAGGGTTCTTAGGGAGGGAGGGAGAAAAATCTAGATGTTTGTTGAATATAGCTGTTGATAATGGGTAGCACATAACTATTAAAGGAGTTTTTTTAATTTAATTTTTAACATGTACGACAACCATTATGATAAGGTGGGGCAAAAGAAAGTAACACTCTTTCCGTCTCAATTTACTTGTTCTATTTTTCATTTCTATATTGATCTACTTGCTTGCTACATTCATAAATTACATACAATCATGTAATTTTTCTTAAGATAATTACATGATAATTATTCATACTTACTCATTTAATTTTTCACACTACAATTTCAATTACATACAATCATGTGCAAATAATTAGCTATGAGATAACTACGAATGAAAATACCAGAACAAGAATGTAATAGGATTGAGAAAAGATTACCAAGTTTTATTTGAAAAACCAAAAGCAATATGTAGTTGGAATCTTAGTATGTAATTGGTTTTATAGTCTATTAGTAACCTAATAATAATTTGCACGTATTAAGATATTTTGTTAATATCGTCTTCCACAGTAAGTAAATAAATTGAGACAGACAGAATATTAATATTTTTATTTTCAAATTTCCTTAAAATAAAAGAAAGAAAAGGAAATTTAAGTTATAAGAATGCATGAAATGAATCAGCCCAAATTTAGGGCAAAAGATGAAGAACAACACAGGAGCATGGACCAAAGCAGGAAACAGCAGTAGGTAACGTGACATTTCACGTGGTACTAGATTGATTGAAGTAACCCTTCTCTCAGAAGAGAGAGAAAAATGCATACTCGTACAATACATGGTTATTGGTTAATAAGAAATGAAGTTAGTGAGGGATATAATAAATGCCAAGAAGACTAATAATCTAAGCTAAAAAAATAGGGATGTTCACGTTTGTTGTTAAAGATAAAGCATAAATGGAGCATATTGAATATAGCATAGTAGAATACCTAGGGATAAAACTATAGAAGGGAAAAGATATAGTGAAGGACAATTATTTCAGCTGGCTTTTAGGGGGTTAAATTAATTTTTTTAGCATCGATTTTAAAACCCTACTTTTATGACCATTGGTACAAAAGGAATGGCTGTTCTTGACCATGGGGAGACAACTTTGTCCATTTCCCTTTTTTTTATTATTGCAATGCAATTGATGTTGCCCTCACTCTTTCTTTTTTCTTGCTTTTTATTGATTATGACTTGTGTAGTTGTGTATGCATATGTTGGATTTTAAGGTGATTAGGGATAAACATTGGTTAGTTGGGTTTCGCGATTAATTTTGAATTTTTCTGTCTGATCTTATTAGAATTTAATTATTTGGTACAGTATCATAAAGTGTATTGAGTTTATTTTGTCTATATTTATGAATATAACTGAAACTATTAAAAAAAAAAAAATTATAATATCACATTTTCATAATTTAATTTTGTTTGTATATAAGCCATGTGCAGTTCACCTTAATTATTTTGCGATTAGTTTTGTATTTAATTAAGTTGAGTTTTATATTGCGATTAATTTTGAATCTATCTATTGACTAATTTTGTTAGAACTTAATAATTTTGTATTATACAGAGTATTAATTTATTTTGTCTATATTATTACTCTATATTAAAGTGAAATTTGTTCTAGAAGGAATTTTCCCTTTTAAACTCTACTTTTTTTTTTGAAGCAATAATTTGTCTGGGAAATTGATTGTATTTATTTATTATCATGTATTTTTTGAATTTATCTATCTATAAATCTATACTAAGGTCTGTTCACATTTACTGAACTGAGCTAAACTGAACTGAACTGATTGGAGCTGAGCTGAACTGAACTGAACTGAACATATTAGAGCCGAACTAAACAATAGAGCTAAAATAAATATTTATGAGAAGGAAATTAGGAGCTGAACTGAATTGAACTGAACTGAACTGATTGGAACTGAACAAAAATTAAGCTGAATTAAATAAGCCCTAAATAAGAATTTTTTCCCTCCCAAACGCCTTACAAATTCCGCCTAAAATTCACAAGTGACTTATAATATTTATTTTCTTGGAAATATTTTTTTCTTTTATGCTTAATATTGTGCATAATAACTCTTATCACCCTTGAAAAATGATACAAAAGTAGTATGATGATAAAAATAATTCAAAAGTCTTATTAATTACTTCATATATGAAGTATTATAAAGATGATTCTAGGTGATGTACTTGTCCATAGAACAACTAATGGTCATGAGGGATATATGCATATAATATTGGGCTAAGAATTGCAATATGCAGACTTAATTAGCACTTAGGTAATTAAATTATTATTTCTTACTATCTAGCATTTATATTACCTTTGATCTTCCTTTTCTAAGTATATGAATATTATGACATACATGACAACATCTTGAAAACCATGTCAAATGAAATGGTTAGACACTGGATGACTGGAAATCTGAAATGCATGAAGGAAACTTTCTTAAACCTATTTTGCCAATTAGATGCTATAAGTTTATGATACTTTCTCTCTTTTATTACTCGTTCATCATTTTTTCTCTGTATTTCGTGAGGGTTGACAATCTTAGTCCGACACTAGCCAAGCAACATAGCCATTATCAAAGCACTTAGATTTAATTGCATGCCCCCTTTTTAAGTTTTAAACCTATTTGATTGACAAGACAAACCACCAATATGAGAATATTTTTCAAGTAATCGATCAGCAAGGCTTTATAATACAAAAAAAAATGTAATTCTTTATTGTTTAACTACATAAATTAATAGTGATCAGAAAAGGAAAAGGGGATGAAAAACCTTGATTCCTTTTTTTGTTGTTTGTAATGTCAATTCAATCATTCTCTTTATCCTCTTCTTACCTCAAACTCCTCCACTTTGATTCCTTATCACCCATGAATATTTGCATGGGGCAAGCAATCAGATAAATAGGACTCATTTGGGCCGGTTTTGGTGTCTAATCGGACTGTGTCGGGTCGTTCAAGTCAATTTTGGCTCTATTGTCAGGATGCATTATAAATAAAATAGTCATTATTAGAAACATTTATTGTTGCCTTATCGGGTTTGTTTGGTTCAATTTGATTCATATTGGGTTAAATAGTGTCAAGTGATTTCAAGCAGATTTTGAGTCTGGTATTTTAAGTTGGATGATTGCATATATGAGTTTTTTTTTGGTGTGTGAAGAGCCACAAAGGGCGAGTAATGAGAATCGATTCAAGGATCATCTGAAATCAGGAGGGAGATCTAACCACTTAAGATATCCCTCACTCTCAGTTACTAGTTTTAATAGATCTACTTATTACATATGTTGGGTTATAAGGTGAATAGAAATAATTGTTTTAACCTTGTTTTCAATAAATTTATGTGTTGGTTGACTATATCAAAACACATTTGAAATTAGGTCTTGTGCTCACCTTATAAAGAAATTTTGTAAGAAACTACCTTATTAAATATTAATAAATGTTAAGTTGCTACCCCATGCTAGATTTTATGATAAGAGCAGGGTTATAAGGGAGCTATATATTTGGAAACTGGGCTAGAAAAAGGGGCAAGAAGAGTGGGAAATGGCCTGGATCAGTAAACGTCCGTTCAAGTAAACGTCCGTTCAAGTGCATCTTGTTGCATACAAGAGGGCAAAAGTGAAAAGGCGCATTCTGAATGATACTTTTTATGGTTTCAGTGGTACATTTTTTGTACTATTATACATGTATATGGTACCATTTATGTCTTAGTACGTAGTACTATTATATCTCACAGTAGTATAATATTTTGATGTACCATTTACATAGTTATTTTTTCTTAAACATAAATCACCATTCGTGAATAGTGTAAAATATATATACACGTGTTGCAACTAAATATAAATAGACCTAATAGAGCATTTATAATTTAGATACTCGTTTATAGGCCAGTTTTGGAGGATGTAAAATTGGAAAATTCCCTGTTTCTTATATTGAGAAACGAAATTTGTTTCTCATGGGGGCATTTTCGTGAATAAATCAACTACTATCATTACTATATTGTGGGCTTCACAATTGAATAAAGTTGTTGATTTTATTTACAAAAAACCCCATCAATATACCGTATAAAATTGTCTAGGCTTTTTAATCATAACTTGATTTACTCCGTACTTAATATAAACTCTTTAAATTTATCGATCTAAACTTATTATTTATGAATTAATTCAAAATAAGTCGAGGATTATAATTCTAACTCATTAGAGAAAGATCAAGAGAAGATGCAATAGCTTTACCATGATGCTTTCTTATTGCTCATTATCTCCTAAACTCTGTATCTCATGAAAGTTGACAACCTTGTGTAGTCCCACACTAGCCAAGCAACACAAGCAACATAGCCATTATCAATGAAGCCAAAATGTATTGCTTCTAAATTCTAATTGGCCACTTTAAAGGTTAAAACTTACGGATTATTTGACAAGACTAACCACCAATATGAGAATTCTTTTTCTAAGTAATCAATGAGACTTGTAGACTATAATAAACTCAACGAACATAGGAAGAAAGAAGTCAATTTAGTAATTGGCCTTTCAATAATATTAAGTATCTGAACTTATATATGATGTGCTATCTAAACTTATCTGATTAATCCTAATTAGATCTAATTTCTCCTTATTCTCATGTTATTTATACATCTGATTTGCTGATTACACTTAATTAGTCCTGATTGAACATAACACATACACCCGGCCTAAACTACTTTAAAAAAGAGTGAAATTATGTATACTCCTTATCAATTAAGAGTTGATTAAAAGTTAGAATCAATCCTTCTAATTTTCACTTGGTAATGGTTAGTTTATACACAAAGAAGTACTACCTCTGTTCCTAAAGTAGAAGCCTATTTCTCTTTAGCAAATTTTGCGAATAATGATGAGTAGTGAGTGCGGATTCAAATTTTTATCTGTTGATATTAGCGACTTTTTAGATGGATGATAAATATAATGTAGAAACTATAAATTTAATAATTACAAGAAAATTTTATAAGATAACACCACAAAAAAAAAAAATTAAATTAATAAAAATTTTATTATAACACCACAACAAAAAAAACTTTTATTATAACACCACAAAAAAATTATAATAAAACTATAAGTAGCACCACAACAACAACAAAAAACTTTTATTATAACACCACAAAAAAAAAAAAAAAAAAAAAAAAAAAAAAAAAAAAAAACCCAAAAATGTGATTTCACCTTCACCTAACGGATTCTTGGATGAAATCTGTTAGTGGGGGCCATAATTGACATGTGTCAATAGCCTATTGGTAAATTAATAAAAAGAATTTTTTTTTTTAAAAAAAATTGCTTATCTCCTTACCCAGCCAACCCTACCATCGACGCCACCTGATCCAGCCATCTTCGTCGGCACCCCCTGCCCCCACCCAAAACCGGCGAAAACCAGCCTCAACACTCATTACTCCCCTAAAACCACCATACCCCACGCCACGAACCCAACAAAGCAGCTTCATCGCCTACCACCGCAAACATCACAGCACCACCACCTAACTCAACAACAACACTGAACTTCCCTACCTTACCCAAATCTGTCGCCAAAACCCAAACCCAAAAACAGCCTTACTCCTCTCACCCTCACCCTTACCATCAACTAATCTGAACCCAAACCCACACCAAGAAACCAAATCGAATCGGGGTTAGGCTGAGATTTGATACGGAATGGTGTGTCATTTAGGTGGTCGGCTGGGAGGGTTTCGCCAATATCGAGAGTGGTCGGATGGGGAAGCCGACAGCGGGGGGTTAGGGTGACGGTGGTAGGGCTAGGGGGGAGCCGACGCCGGTGGTGAAAGTGGTGACCGGGCTAGGGTTTTTGGGTTTTTCATTTTTTAAATTTTTAAATCCAATAGATTAGTGTCATGTGTATATTGTGTGGCCCACTAACGGTTTTTTTGGATGGCGTTAGTAACTGGTGGTAAAATCAATTTTTGAGGTTTTTAGTGGTGTTATAATAGAAGGTTTTTTTTTTTTTTTTTTTTTTTTTTTTTTTTTTTTTTTTTTTTTTTGGTGTTATTCGCTAAAATTTCCTAATTAAAGGTCTTTTATCCATCCACCACTAAAGAAAGAGGTGCACATTTTATTTTGGAATTAAAAAAAAATCAATTGCTACATAAAAAAATTAACGACTGAGATTTGAGATAATTTTATGTCCATAGGTGAAATAACTCTATATGTAGTAAAAAAACAATTATAATTTTAGTTTAGAATGGAAAAGGAAAATTAAAAAATGAGATTTGAGTGTTTAATTTTATGTGCCACATAAGTTTTTTAAAAAAAATATCACAAATTGTGATTTAGGATTTAGATCATTTAAAATATGACCTTAAATTTTTTTTTTTTTAACATATGAAAAGACATGACAAGCAATGAAAAAAATTACATTTTATTTTAGAATCTTTTTTTTAAAAAAAGCCACATAAGAATCAGTGAATGAAATTTAAGAGTCAACTAATCAATAAAGATTCACATTTTATTTTAGAATTAAAAAAAAGAATCCACTCAAGAATCAATGAATGATATTTGAGAGTCAACTAATCAATAAAGATTCACATTTTATTTTTTAGAATTATAAATAAATAGGATCGATTTAAGATTTAAAATATTTTTATATGAAAAAATTTATCTGTCACATTAGTTGAATGATCATAAATTGTAAGATTTTTAATGTAAAAAACTTAAAATTATTACATTTTGTCGCAATCTAAATTATATAAAGATGATAATTATCCTTTTGTAACCGGCAATAGCAAGTTAATCGAAATTTTATAGGATGTAATTAAGAAAATAATCCTTTTATGAGATTTATGTGTAAAAGAACCATATATCACACGGGCTTTTATCTAATAAAAAAATAAAAGTAGAGGAAACACTAATAATTAAATTAATAGAAAAATATATAAATAGATAATTAAATAAATAATCAAATGGATTAATAAATAAATGCACAAATAAATATAGAGTAAGTAGTACTATAATATATACATAAACATACTATAGAGTTAACTTGACTTGATATAGAATTGACTTAACTTGAAAAGGTTTATGAGTAACAAAAATTGAGTATGAGTTGATTTTGAAAATCATTTTGAATAAAAGCTGATACATACACAAGAAGAGTCTGTATATATTGAATTCAGTCAAATCAAGGTGTAGCCTAGAGCTATGAAATTTAATACTACCTCCGGTCTAAATTACTCGCAATTTTAGGGTATTATTTGTGAGATATAAAATATTCTAAAGTTGCGAGTAATTTGGACCGGAGGTAGTTGTATATACTCCCACCCATCCTGGTGATACTTAAGTAAAGGTTGCATGATGATTTGAACTTATATGGAACATAATATACATGAATTAAGTCTTTTGAAAGAGTACATGTTGGAGAGTCTATTAGGGTTGGACATATTGGCTTGGATCAAGAAAATAAAAGTTCAAATTAGTGATCGTGAATAAGGCTGGATAACAATAATGAGGGATTGATGTGTTTGACTTATGAGTAGGTTTGAATCTGAGTCTAAGTCAAGATCTAGACTGCCTTTGCATTAAAATTCAAGAAAAATTAACCATTGAATGATGAAAGACCTTGTGACTCGAGTCGTATTCCTAGATGAGGCTACCTACGTATCCTAGCTCTTCAAAATCAAATTGTTTTAGCTCTTGTTTTATTAACATAATTATACATGCTTATAAGATCTCTTGATGTTACATGGTGAAGTTGACGATTGCCAAGGAAGAATAAAAGTTTGCTTTTGAAGTACTTTTAAAGTTTATTCTAAACTTGACTTTGATTTTATTCTTTCCATTTTGAAGTTGTTTTGCACTTGAACTTTATTCCTTGATTTTAATATATAAGTTAATACTTGAAACTTGATATTTGATTTGAAATAAAACTTAGCTTTGATCTCTTTCTTTAACTTGAATTATTTTATACTCTTTTTTTATTTAAGATAACTACTTTTTTTAATCCTACAAATCATTCCATCTCAACTTTGTGTTGACATGGATTGAAAAAAAAGGTAATCAATTGACGAGAATTAAAGTGGCTAGCTAGCTAGTATAATTGATGTTGAAGGATCAAATGGAAATAATAAGGGTGTCAAGAGTGGTGCCTTTATTTTGTCCTCAGCATGTTTATCAATGTTGTAATACCATGTATTATTATACACTTTATAAATTAATTTAATAATTTGTCAATTTTTTTATTTTAATTTTTAAGTCAACTATTTCTAGTTTGAATGGGAGAGAAAGCTCTTCTAATTTACTTTCATTAATTAAGGATAAAATTGGAATGTTATATTTAGAGGGTTTCAAGAGAGAGAGAGATAGCTGAAGTGGTTAGAGCTCCCCTCCCCATTCCAAGAGATCTTGGGATCGATTCTCATCACCCGCCCTTGTGGCTCTCTAAGCACCAAAAAAATATTTAGAAGGTTTCAGAGGAATAACTTTCCTAATTTAATTTCATTAACGGTCAATTCGATTCGACCTAGTAGCCCTGAAAAAGCTTGAAATGTTAAGTAAGGGTCGGCAGATCAAATCCAGTGGAAATGGGAAGGTTCGCTTGAATGTTGATCGTTATAAGAGGGATTATAAATGTTCCAATTTCAATCATGTTTATGTCTCAACATTTCTATGATTATAATATGGAATCTTCTTAGATTTTTTTTTTTTTTTTTTTTGCTTTGTTTTGTTATAAGTCAATATAAAATCTTTTTTTAAAGTAATAAACTTTCAAGATAGTTATCATGGTACTAAAAAAATAGTCAAAATATGATTTATCAAAATATAAAAGTAGAAAACTAATGGGGATAGAAAGAGAGATGCAATAGTATATTTTTTACAATTAAGTAGTGAATTTCATAATATGTTTAAAAACTTTTTAATCCAAGTTAATGATAAGTTATAACTCATAAATGGTAATTAAGTGATAGAGTGACATTAATTGTGGAATAAAAACAAAACAACAAATTCAATAAACTAAAAAGGAATTTATTTATAGGGAATCGATGTTGTTGTCCACTTGATACAACAAAAATGGTTATAAAAGATAGAAATTCCAAGATTATGACTTCTGAGAGATTAAAAGTAGTATAAATATTTATATATCACGATCATGTCATCATTCATGTGGTGTCATATAAAAAATCTCATTATAACATAGAGTGACATATATCGTCCAACATCTTGTCTACATGAGATTTTATGATACTCCATATAATCATATACTCCAACATATTTATTTCATGATAAAATTTGTATTTAGTAGTTAATAAAAATGGTTAACTTAAGAATTTGCATAGTTAAAAAAAAGTCCTTCATGTCAATTACAAACATTAATTCAATTGAATAGTACAAAAAGTGCTAATAAAACACTCTTGTATTAAACATTGACGGGGCGTTTGGTTGGAAGGATGAGAATAAGAGGGATAAGAAGGGAGGATAAAGATAGAGGATTGATAGGTGGGATGAGGATAAATAATCTTTATCCCATATTTGGTAAGTAGGGAAAAGAAATTAGGGATAAGTAATAAATTTATAAAAATACCCTTACTAACTTCTACCCTTTACTTACTTTTTCAATTTCATTAAGGGTAATTTAGTCTTTTAAAACCCATTTTAATCCCTTCCCCTTATACCACCCCCCCTTAGTTATAGAAATGGAGGGATAAGTGGGTGATTTAATCCCTATCCCTAACCCCCTTATAATCCCCATCCCTCTAAACAAACTTTACATTCCTTCTATCCCTATTTTTTATCGTTGTCCCACCCCTTTTATCCCCCTAAACAAACACCCTCTGAGGGAGTAACTCTTTATTCCTGAATGTAAGGGGAGGGAAAGTTCTTAAAATGAAGCCAAATTATTTCCCCAAAATCTAGGGTTTCTTGATTTCAGGCAATCAAGGAGGAAGGCTACACCTAGCTCCATTCTGCAATTGAAGGTAACAAATTTCCTGAATTTCCCTGACTTGACTTCCCTGAGTTACTGTTGGATAAATGAAATAAGTATTAATGGGGTTTTATTTTTGTATGATTACATCTAATTGAAGTAAAATGTATGAATGATGAAAGTAGTAGGATTTGTGGGTTAATTGAATACAAGTGTATTTGGAAATGAAGGGGCCAATTCTTCTGTTACAACTGCAATTTTATAAATGGAATATTTGAATCACAATATAATTCTATTATAACTTTGAATTATAGAGGCATAATTGGGTGGGAGTGAATTTTCATTTACTGGAAGATCTTGAATTGTCTGTATTCTTAATCTCTGTGACTTTGTTGTTTTGGCAGCGGGGTGACCGTGATTTCATAGCTGCATTTGTGGATCAAACAATGGATTTTGGGAACAATTATGGAAGCATCAGTTCACATATGCTTATGTTGTGGTTGTTGACTGAATTAATTGCAAAGGTTATCCAATGTAATACAATAATAGAGTTATTGTCTGGAATTACTGGGGTGGGTGGAATCAAATTAAGGAGGTAGGCTTGATTAGTTGATGATGAGTTCCGCTTTCTGACTCATTTATTAGTAGATGATGACTAAATGCTCCTTCTGATCTTGGCTTTGCCCGATTGATGGTATTGTAGAAGATGAACATATTTGATTTGTAAAATAGGAATTTCCTTCAGTTATCAGGTAGGTTTATTTAGGTGATGGTGACTGAATGTAAGTGTTGATGTGTATAGACTATGATAATCCAGGTCTGCTATTTGATTTTTACTTATTTTTTTCAAATCTGTATGCTTATTAGATGTATTGACAAAGACTGCAAGTTGAGTAGAAACTTCAGATGATGCTAGTTTGTAGAATAAATTATATTGCTGAATATATGCTAGTTTGTTGATGGATTTGTTGAATTGTTTACAGAGGCAGACAATTGGTGTGAATTTAACTTGGAAGACAGTTCTGGTGATGCTGAGGCACCAGAAGTTACTAGTTCCGTTGCCCTTGCCGAGAATGACAGACAGACAGGAGCAGTTACGGTGTGTGTGTGTGTGGGGGGGGGGGGGGCATACATCAACACATGAGGAGGTGGGGTGTGATGATCTAGAAGAGGTTGTGCAATTTGAGTCAATTAATATTGAGCTGCCCAAAGTTGGGGTGGTTTTCGTGACTTGGAAAGAAGCTCATCTATTCTAGAATGTGTACGCAAAGAGCAAGGGCTTGGGGTGTGCTTGCTCGTAGTGCTTACAAGACGGTTGATGGTGTATTTGAAGTTTAAAAGGTGGAGCACGTGGAGGTGTGAATGTTCAGGGATGCCCGATACAAGGTGTAGAGTTGGAGTTAAAAGAGTTGCGAAAGAGTTAAAAGGAGAATCAATTGGTAGTAGGAAGTCAAAAAAATGCTTGTGCCCTGCAATGATGTATGTTGGTTTACAACTGAATGGGAGTTGGGAGGTTAAGAAAGTTGTTCTAGCTAACACATGAAAACCACAACCTAATTCCTTCAAAGGAAAAGTAAGTAGAGAGCTTACCTTATGTTAGACGACGCTTAGCCTATAATTCTACGGTGGGTATGCCAGTCAATGATTCATAGATGCTTGGCTAGTGAGAGAAATGGAGTTGAAAATATGCCTGTAATCACTGAGGATTTGCCAATCTTGGCAAGGAAGAAGAAGAAGCTGAAATTGGAAGGTGGAGATAGCAATGCTATAATGAAGTTCGTCAAGCAAATGCAAAAAAACAACAAAAACTTCTATCATGTTCATCATTTAGATGCGGATGGTGTGCTGCAAGATGTGTTGTGGGTAGACGCCAGAAGTAGAGTTTCCCATGAGGATTTTGGTGACGTTTTCTTTGACACAAGATTCCTAACAAATCATTATCACTCGTCTCTTTGCTTATTGTGTTGGGGTCAATCATCATGGTAGACAATCCTAATTGGGTGTGCCTTGATCTCTCATGAGGATACAAATACCTTTGAGTGAATATTTTTGACGTGGTTAGAAGCTATCGGAGGAAAGGCCTCTATTGGAATTCTGACCAGCCAAGATGCTGCTAGCAAAAAGCTCTACAAAATGTCATGCAGCAAAGCCATCACATGTGGTGTTTGTGGCATATAACTGAAAATTTTGGGTTGAAGTTGGGAAAGTGCCCTGGACAGAGTTCAAGGATGAGCTGAAGAATGTTATCTATGATAGTTTGTACATGGTGGGGTTTGAACTAAGGTGGAATAAGTGTATTATGAATTATAAACTCCAAAGTAATCATTGGTTGGCTATACTTTATGCTAAACGAGAATTGTAGGTTCCTGCAGCAATGAAGGATATGTTTTGGGCAGGCCTGAATACTACTCGAGAGAGCATCCATAGTTTCTTTGATTATAATCTGGGCCAAACACTAGTTTATGTGAATTTTCTGAGAAGTATTTTGCTGCCATGGAACAAAGAATATCGAGTGAGAAGTTGCTGATTCTAGTTCGGCTAAGAGTTTAAGGGGCTGGTGACTAATTTTGATTTTGAAAAGGTATTCCAGCAAATTTACACTGATGGGAAGTTTATTGAAGTACAACGGGAGTGCAAGCTGTTGATGTACCGTAATGGTATGATTCATAGAATAGTAAATGACAATGTAATTGAGCCTCTAGTTGAAGTCCAGGTCTATGTTTACTGCAATAGTGAGAAGAAAGATAGACCAATTGACAAAAGGCGATTGTACAGTGTTTTTTATAACTCGGAGACCATGGAGGTTGAGTGTGAATATAAGCTGTTTGAATGCCATGGTATAGTGTGCAAGCATTGGTTAAAGGGGTTTGATTTGCAACAAGTTACAGAGGTGCCACAGAGCTATAAATTGGATCGTTGGCGCAAAGATTTGTTCCGCAAACACACAAGGATCCAAGTGGCATACCATGACATATTAAAGATGAAAGAGGTGCTCAGGTTTGACAAAGTGATGGTTTCCTTTGAATTTGTTTTTGGCCTGGCTAGTGATTGACATGCTAAAGTCGTATCACCTAATCAAAAGTATTACTTAAGTCCTCTAACTAATGTAGATAGGGAAGTAGGGTCGAATCCACAGAGAAACAAGCCTTTCTATTCCTAATTAATTAATATGATCTAAACTATCAAGTAACCAAATTATTTTTAAGGGAGTTAAATTAAGGAGAATAATTAAGAAGAAATCAATAATATAAAGCCCAGGGTCACATATTCCCCCAGGGAGTGAAGGATGAGACTTTTTTTCCGTAATTCGTATCATCATTACTTTAGATTTTTCGCCGATAATCGGACCATTACCCCCCCCCCCCCAAGCCCCCCTTGGGAGGAAGGAACTACAATAAGGCTGCCCCTTGCTCTCTTTCCCTGCCTTTTTTGGAGTCCAGGAAAGGAGCGGGGGCATAAACAAGCGACTGAGTTCGTGAAATCCAGTTCACCAATAAATAATATTCCAAGGTAAAACATAATTTTCAATCACCAATGCAATAATTAATTAGATCATAAAGAGCTTTCATTACATATTACAATCATAGTATTAATTTACTGGTATTAAATCGCATCTCTTGAATCTTGACTTAACCATTTATAAATTAACCTGTCTATTGAAACTAAGCCTAAACATCAATTCTCATCTCTCGAATCAATATTGCATAACTCATACAATTAAATGAGCGCAAATCTAATTACATAGCATTATAACAATCAATAGGAAATTAACCCACAACATTAACAATCAACAATATAATTCATCCCTTCATATTAATTATGGATCCCCAAAAATCCTAAAATTAAACTATTCGTGTATAATTAAAACTACACTAAGCAAAGGAAATAAGACATAATTAAAAGCAATAATAAGAAAGCTAATATAAAAACAATGAATAAAACTAAACTAAAGACAATAACAATAAAACAGCAAAAACATAAAAATACGAAACTAAAATAAATATTGTAGCAAGAGTCTGATAAAAGATAAACTAAAACTAATTCTAAGAAATCTACCTAAAACTAAAAGCTGCCTACCCACGTACTACTCTTCCTCTTATATAGGAAACAAGTCCACAAATCCCACTCACAATAAAACTCTACAAGAATTGAAGCAGCCGAAATTGGAGTCTAGGACTGATCGGGCGTTGGGCCGACAAATTGGGCCTGTTATAACTTCGCCCAGCTGACTTTTTTTGGGGATTGGGCTTCTTTTTGCTTTGGGCCCAAAATCCTTAACTTGCTTGCTCATTACTTGGTCCGAAATACTTCCTCCGTTTTTATTTAGTTGACCCGTTTGATTTAGACACATATATTAAGGAGAGGAGAGAGAGTGAAAGAGAATGAAATAGCAAATGGGGTATCTTGTAAATGAAAGGTTAAAAATTTACCTCAAAAGAAAACGTGTCAACTAAAAAAAAACTTTATAAAAAGGAATACGTGTCAACTAAAAAGAAACGAAGGTAGTACTAATTTGGACCTCTACACAGATTGAGCCCTTATATCACTGAACCAAATTCCTTTAACTCGGTCTTGAGCTTCACATATCTATTAACTAATACTAAAACAAAACATTGCTGATATCATTACACTTAAAATATCCTACGTGTCATTCTCACGTTAAAAATTTTTCCTCCAGATGTCATCAATTATTACTCCATATATGTCAACACACAAAAGATAAATTTAAAAGGGTAAATTAAATATGTTCAAGTTGAATTACAAAGAATTGTAAGTTGTGTTAAACTAAATACTTAATCCAAAGTAATCAGGAATAGGAAATAACCCACCGACCTTAATAACCTATATATCCCCCTCTATTAAAACTCACTTTTCCTCAATTTTACTTCTCTTTTTTCATTCTACTTCTTGTACTACTAAATTCTAAGAACTCCAATATTTCAACAATACTCGGAACCTCAATGGCTAATCCTACTTCTTCTTCTGATCATGCCCAACCTTCTTTTTCGTACGATTTCTTACTCTCTATATTATTCCAATTTTTACTTTTTTTTTTTACTTCAATTATTTCTCTGGGGTTAATTTGTGTTAATTTGATTTTAATTCAATTCAATTGACGAATGTAATTTGTGGGTATTATATTTTGCTATAGTATTCATGTTGAACATCATATTTGTCGTAATCTATAAAGTAATGTAATTTATGGGTACTATATTCTTGGGGTAATGATGTTCAATTCAATTGACTAATGTAATAAAAATTAAGAAGCACACTATGTTGTCGTAATCTATAAAGTAATGATGTATGAATTGCTAAAGTTATGGGGTTTTTATGTTGGATTTTGGAAGAAAAAATAATATATATATCTGAATTTACGCTATGATTTTGTTTGATGATGATTATTAGATTTTTTAAGAATTATGCAAAAAAATTTCAGCATTAAATTTTGCTTCTGTTATAAAATATAGGGAGAAATATAAGAGAGATTGATAGAAAATATATCACTGTATTTCTATTTCATATGATAAGGGTATATATATACATAGAATATTACAAGTAGGGTTTGCTTAGATAAGAATAAACCATAGATTTAGAATATTCTGGAAACATACAAAGAGGATAATGGATATCCACACAATATTTTCATAACAACTTCAGAATTATCTGATATTATTTGGATTATATATATATATATATATATATATATATATATATATATATATAGTTGAATAATTTCTAAAATTTGCTGTACTATAATTTTATTGGTGCTCTATCTATACATATAATTTTGGCATAATTATGTGAATTTACTGCTTATGACTTATTAATACATTACCAATTACTCCGTATATGGTATGTTTTTTTTGGACTAGCAGTCTAGCCAGTGGCGGATCCAGGATTTTAAACCAAGGATAACCTAAAAAAAACACTTAGTCGAATAAAAAGGGTTAATTTTTATATAATGCATTGTTATAAGTATATTCCTTAAATTTAATGGTATGATGCGTTTTAAATTTTATATTTCATTGAGTATATATGAGTGGCACGTATATATGCCAACATAAAATTTAATGGTTTGATTGACACACATACATCACATACGTCAACCATACCGAGTATGAGTAATTATTAACCATTAAATTTTAAGTAATTATTTTAAAGGAATTTAATTTCTTACAAATACGTAGTAATTTATATTCTATGTATCAAAATACTACAATCATATTTTGTGTTGCACATAAGAAAAAAGATTATCACATAATTTTTGTTTTTATTTTTTTATATAGTGAGTAAAATAAAAAATTGCTTATGGGGGATTCGAACCGCGACCCTGAAACAATATTATGAGTTTTACAAGCATTACAAACCACTGGGGCAATGCCCGCTGTATCTGATTTAGTTCGAAATAATAATTCATATACTTACTTTTCTGGTGATATTTTAACAACAATTTTTTTTTTTTTTTAGGGGTAGCACGTGCTACCCCTTGTGCCTCTGTAGATCCGCCAGTGAGTCTAGCATTATATGAGTTTGAGTTTCTATATTTATAATTCAGTAGCTATGTTAGTAAAACAGATTAAAATCAAGTAGTGTATTTTATGACTTTATGAGCATTAAATTTTTTTACAGCACGAGTGACAAATACTCTACTGCAATCCTTGAGCGAAAATGGATGTCATTGACTTAGAAGACGAGACAATTGATGCTGAGGTACTTAACTCTATGGCTGTCACAAACGAGGACTTTCAAGCTGCTCTGCAAGCTTCCAACCCATCAGCCCCGCGTGAAACAGTAAGTTTCGCTTTAAATTTCCTGAAATTATACTGACCTTGGAATACTATATTGTGAATTTGTGCTATTCTGTCTGAAATCGTAAAATCTGATCACTGACTTTGGTTGGGACTTGGCAGGTTGTGGAGGTTCCGAATGTTTCATGGGACGATATTGGAGGATTGGAAACTGTCAAAAGAGAGCTTCAAGAGGTATTTTACTCATACAGGATATTGACTTATTGCAATGTCGATGTTTTCATTTTCTTATTGGGTATTTACACCTTCATGCTTTCGTTTACAGACTGTGCAGTACCCAGTGGAGCACCTGGAAAAGTTTGAGAAGTTTGGAATGTCACCTTCCAAAGGTGTTCTTTTCTATGGTCCTACGGGTTGTGGTAAAACATTGCTTGCAAAGGCGATTGCTAATGAATGTCAAGCCAATTTCATCAGCGTCAAGGGACCAGAGTTGCTGACCATGTGGTTTGGAGAAAGTGAGGCAAATGTTAGGGAAATTTTTGACAAGGCTCGTCAATCAGCACCTTGTGTTCTATTCTTCGACGAGCTTGACTCCATCGCTACACAGGTGAGGGTTATTGTCTATGGAATTGTCGAGGCTTATATGTCAATTGTTAATTATCTCTTGCTAACGTATTTTGTTTGAAAAATTTTCAGCGTGGCAATTCATCTGGAGATGCCGGAGGAGCTGCTGATAGAGTGTTGAACCAATTGTTGATTGAGATGGATGGGATGAACGCGAAGAAAACAGTTTTTGTCATTGGAGCTACAAACAAGCCAGATATTATTGACTCTGTGTTACTTAGACCTGGAAGGCTTGATCAGTTGATCTACATCCCTCTTCCTGATCAAGATTCTCGCCTTCAAATTTTCAGTTGATCTACATCCCTCTTCCTGATCAAGATTCTCGCCTTCAAATTTTCAAGTCTTGTTTGAGGAAATCACCGGTTTCCAAGGATGTTGACCTTGCTGCTCTCGCACACTATACACATGGTTTCAGTGGTGCAGACATTACCGAAATCTGCCAACGTGCTTGCAAATATGCAATCAGGGAAAATATTGAGAAGGTATGTTGTTTTGTTGAATATATTGTTAAGTCATTCTGTAAACTTTGTATTTGTATCTGTCACATAGAACGTAGTTAAATTTTTTGTCTAAGGCTGGCGTAACATGTACAAGTTTGTGAACTAAATTATATTTTTTGGCAGGACACTGAGAAGGAGAAGAAGAGAACAGAGAACCCTGACTTTATGGATGAAAGTGAAGAGTCGTTATCCGAGATCAAGGCAGAACACTTCGAAGAGTCTATGAAGTATGCATGCCGAAGTGTTAGTAATACTGATATTCGAAAATATCAGTCTTTTGCTCAAATCTTGCAGCAGTCTCTTGGAATTGGTTCTGAATTCCGCTTTGCTGCCAATCAAAATTCCAGTAGTACTACCTCTGCTGGTGCCGTGAACGATGACGATGATTTATATTCTTAAACGTTAGATTTTTTTTATCAATGACTAATGCAAAGTTTTAGACATGTAGAAGTAGATTTAATTTTTTTATTTGTTGATAATGACATTGAGCTTTATTACCGTAATTTTATTGTACTTTTATTATTTGTTTTATCTATCTTAACTTTGATTGATTCATATACTACTTACATTAATATGTATTTTTATTTTTGACTGATACTCTTGTGAGTCTCAATTTCACAATGCAATATGTCACTGCTCACTACTTATTACTCAATTATTGTTGGAAAGCCCATAATATCATTACTTGTACCATTTTATTCCTTTTGAGGAAAATTCATACTAATTACAATAATTGATTGAAAGTTAGGTTTTTTTATTTAATAAAATTATTAAAAGGTAATTATAAATTTAAACCATAGTATTATCAATGAGGAAAAAAAACTGCTATTGGCACATTTATTAGAATGAACGATTTCATGTCAACGGTTTCCTCTGAAAAAGAGAGTAATTTTGTACAATTTTAGTGTTAGGTTTGTTGACATTGTAAACCAAGTCATTCACAAGAAATTTTCTTTTTCCTGCATAATGAAATCAGTTCTCCAAATTAGCAAAACAAGTTAGTACACTTCCAAGAAAATAAATATTCACGCACAAAACAATACTGAAGTGATAATTCCTATGTTAAGCCAACATTTAAAAGATAGTTTTATTAGCCCGAATAAGTTTCAATCTCTGTATCCCAAAAATATAAGGTGGAGACGATACCACTAATTCACTGCTCATCCGCTTCAAGCTCAACTAGCTAGCTAAATTTTTTTTGGTGAAAGAACTAGCTAGCTAAATGACTATATGGAGAAAAAGCTCTTGTGCAATCAAAGGCATACCTTATAGGGGGTTTGATGTGAATTGACTTTTGATGTTTCAACTAGTTATTTGCCCGGGCGATGCCCCGGGTTATTATGAATTTATTATTTTAGTCGAACTATATATATTTTGGCTTGTTTGTCATTGAGAGCTTAAGTGATTTTTTTTTTAAATTTTTTATTTTTATGATAGCTTAAGTAGTTTATTGCTTGTATGAGCTGGTTTGATTATAAGAATAATTTTTTTACATCAAAATCATAAAAATATGATAAATCAAATCTTTATAAATTTGATGTCAAAACATATACTACTCCATAATGCACAAAAATCTTTTAATCTATGATTACATTTTTATGAGTTAATGCACAAAATAAAAATGGAATAATCACTACTACAAAAAACCCCTAATAAGTCGGACTTTTAGAGTCACCTGTACATAAGGTGCGACTTATAAACCTATCGAGTCCCCTCATATTTATTAGGCGGCTTGTTAAGTTGGGTTAAAATCAACAAAGCACCTAACGAGTCGCCTAATATATATGAGGTGACTTGATAAGTTAACAAGTCGCCTCATATATGCATGCGACTCTATAATCCGACTTATTTGGTGGTTTAAATTAGATTTTCAAAGTCACCTGTACATAAGGTGCGACTCGAAACCCTGTTGAGTCGCCTTATAAATATTAGGCGACTTAATAGGTGAGTTTTCTTATCTATGACTCTCACCTAATGAGTCGTCTGATATTTATAAGGCGACTCGATAGGTTAAAAAGTCGCACCTTATATACAGGTGACTTTAAAAATTTAATTTAAGCCACCTAATAAGTCGGGTTATAGAGTCACATGCATACATGGTGTGACTTGTAAACCTATCAAGTCACCTAATGTATATTAGGCGACTCATTAGGTGCTTTGTTGATTTTAACCCCAACATAACAAGTCGCCTAATAAGTATGAGGCGACTTGATATGTTTACAAGTCGCACCTTATATATAGGAGACTCTAAAAGTCCGACTTGTTAGGTGCTTTATTATATGACCACTACCTAATAAGTCGCCTAATACATAAGACGCGACTCGATAGGTTAATTCTAAAAATGTATATAAAATAGTTACAATATCATATATATATATATATATGAAAAGTAACTTTGGCATAATGTCAAGAACTTCAACCTTCCATGCAAAGAACCAGATATCAAGCATGCTGAGTGTCATAAACATTGACATTATATGAGCTAATAAAAATAGTTGGAAAAAATGTTGATTTTTTACGTGTCGCCTCTTTCAACACAAGCGACACAATAGATTAACCTATGGAGTCGCCTCTTTCAACACAAGCGACACAATAGTTTAACAAATAGAGTCGCCTAACAACTAATAGGTGACTTATATAAAAGCTATCAAGTCGCCTCAGAGGCGACTCCTAAAGTTGGAAGCTATTGTGTCGGTGGTTGTGGAGTCGCCTTTAAAGCGACTCGTTAGGTCATTTACAGGCGACTCGATAGGGGTTTTTTGTAATAATGAATGTTTAATTTCTTACAAACTTTATTATTGTGTAATTATTAAGGACTTGCATTTCAAGGGAAATTGTCATGCATATGAAGAGTTCATCAATTAAACTTAACATTAATACATGGAAGTTAATGCATGGAGTTTTTCAATAATTAATGTTATGGTATGATTTGGCGACACATCATATGCCAAACGGCAAAATTGGTGACACATGACAAAACATCATGTCTTGCCATGAGTTTTAATAATATATATTGATACCTTTACAATGCAATGGGCTACTTTCAATGTAGATAGTTTGGTATAATAATGCTGGTTCTACTTTGGATAGTAACTAGGCCCATAAAACATTATACCATGTGTACTTTACGTTTAAATCTCTGCTAGCTAATTCTAAATCTAAAGTCCTTAATGCTAACACAAATGCACATTACTACTCGTACTATGTTACAGGAGAAAATAGACATTTTATTGCAAGTGGATGTTACGAAAATCTGATAAATTGATTTTTGGAGCTTTTTTTTTTTTTACCTTTATATAATTTGTCTTCCTAAAGATAGAAAATGGCAAACATGTATTTTTTTTATTTTTAAAGGAAAGATACAAGAAGTTAGGCTAGTCTTCTCTCAAGACTTTAACCTAACCTATCTAAAGTTTTTTTTAAAAAAAAATTTACTATCTAAAAAAGAAATGGCAAACATGTATGTATGTGGTATGCCTTTTTTTTTTTTACTTTCTAAAATTTACTTTCTAGTGCTACTACTTTCTTTCTTTTTTTTTTTTTTTTTTTTTTTTTTTTTTTATTATTCATATTTTTATATATCACTATATATGTTTTTTGCTTTAGATGATGGCACACATATAGACATATATGCAATGGAAGCTCTAATCATTAGAATTATTCTTTACTTTCTGAATTTTTTATGTAGTAATGAAAAAGTGATATTGTTAAGAACATAAACAGTAATACAATTGGTTTGTCCCAATACTTATTTGTGAATGGAATAGTTAGCAAAATTTGGTATCCTTTTTAAGAGTTTCAACGAATGATAACAAACTAGAATGGTATAGTTTTTCATAATTGGTACAATGTTTTTTTATTTATTTTTTTTATTTATTTTTTTTTAATAATAATTGCATATATTTAAACTTTTATTTTTTAAGCAACTTATCAATCAGCTACATTAAATTATTGTTCATAAACTTATAAGTTATACGGAGTAACTATGAATCAAAAACCTGAATAAATATCCAATACTTGTGTATTGTGTCCGGGACTCAAACTCAAATTCAAAATATATGTTACATTAAATTGTACACGTTTGTTAAATAAATCGTTTTTTAATTTGGCAAGACATTGAGAAAAAGAAAAAGAGAATAGAGAATCCTGACTCAATGGAAGAAGATGAAAGTAGAGAGTTATCCTAGATCAAGCCAGCACATTTGAAGAATCGATAGAAATATGCACGCGGAAATGTTAGTGATGTTGATATACAAAAATATCAGTCCTTTGCTCAAACTTTGCAGCATTCTCACGGATTTGGTTCTGAATTCCGCTTTGCTGCCAATCATACTTCTAGTGCTACTACCTTTGTTGCAATCGTGAATAACGACAATGATGATATATATGCATGTTGGATTGGTCCAATTACTATGTTTTGTTGCACTTTGTGAAATGAAAGGTGTTGTAACATTGAGCTTTATTACCGAAATTTATGTATTTGCTTTCTTTTATAAAAATAAAGTATTTTAATCTGAATATTTTATAGTTTTATCTGGTTTGATCTGATTTGGTCTTATTCTTCTTATTATTGTTTAAATTTTCTAATCTGATCTAGTTAGTTATGATCTGAAATAAGTTTAAGATAATAAGTCACTATTGTATTACGGAGTATAATTTTCATGACTCATTTATACAATAGTTGGCTTTAAGTTGGTGTTACAAAGTCTGCATAATAATGTTTGAGAATTAGTTCATCAAAAGCTAAAGAACTTCAAGGACTCTTTGAGAATCATTTTTTTTTTTCCTCCTCCAACTAAACCAATACATTATTTATCTATTACAAGGAAGGTTTATGTGTGGCTCTTTTGTGTATTTGGCTTCTTGTTGTTTTTGTATATGCCAAACTCCATTATATTTATAGTGGTGCATGAGTAGTAAATAAAACCTTCAAGATTATTCTTGATCCTTTAATACGCATTACTAGAATTATCTAGCTTCTTTTCCTTGAGTTAACCGACATTACTTGAGTAATGTGTATTATTCTAGAAGATTATTCTTGATCCTTTAATACTAGAATTATACCGAACTCATTCCCCGCTTGGATATCCACCCCCACCTAATCCTCATCCAAGACCCGCCTATTCCCCGCTTTTCATTGCACAATACTACATAATTAATATGCATTACAAAAAAAAATGTTAATATTTACACACTTCTTTGTTTATAGTATTAGCATATTACAACTCTACTATTTTATTTTAAATCATTTTTTTTTAAAATAGTATAAAAGTACAGAAAATTTGCAAATTGCAGCCATTTTAAAAAAATTGCTAATTGCAGCCCAAAAATTCGTATAAATTGTAAATTACAACCTGATTCAACTTTTTCATCAGTTTACATTTTGAAAATTTTTCGGTTAAGGTTTTAGGGGCTATTTTAGGTTTTAAGGAACCGAATTGAGCTCGGAATTAGCAAAAAAATTATGCAAGTGCCTCGTTTTGCGTAACAAAAATATATTGATTTGTGGGTAACTATTTTTTGCTGTAAAAACAAGACACTTAAGTTAATTTTTTTTTGCTAATTCCGAGCTCAATTATGATCCTTAAGGACTAAAATGGCCCCTAAAACCATAACCGAAGATTTTTTCGACATGTACAACAAAAAAAAGTTGAATCAAGCTGCAATTTACAATTTATACGAACTTTTGGGCTGCAATTTACAATTTTTTTTAAATGGCTGCAATTTGCAAATTTTTCAAAAAGTATATTATTTTGTTTTTTAAAATATATAGTTTGATTCTAGCCTCCTGAGATCAATTCTCACTGTCGCACTTATGGATCTCTAAACACCCAAAAAATAAATTTACTTTTTTTTAAAAAAAAAATAACAAATAGCATTAGTTAGATTTAGATCCTATTCACTTCACCTTAAAATTTTTTTAGTAGATACTTCATTTCTTTATAGTTGCAACACTTCCCTAATAGTTGCAACACACCATAAAAGGAAAGTTTTTATGGTGAAAATTGTAGTATAACCTTTATTTAAACCACATGATCCACTTGATTATATTTCTAACAACCTCTCAACCCCAATTAAGTGTATTTTATTACGTGAGGTCCACTTTTCTTAAATACCGTGATAAAGCGTGTGTTGCAACTATAAAGAAACGGAGGAAGTACAATTTTAATCCAGTAAAAATAATTTCAGTTTAGCAAATATAATTTCTGTTCAGTAAAAATAAGTTTTTTAAGTAAAAATAATTCCTGTTCAGTAAAAAATACATCAGTAAAAATAATTTCTATTCAGCATTAATAAGGTGAAGTGAACGGAGTTATAATCCATTAATGATATTATTTGTGAGGGATAAAATATATTCCTTTGTTGCAATTAATATTTAAAGGAGAAAGTATAATTAGGAAAACTTAATACGACCGACTTTATAGAGTTTGGTTTAGAAAAGTTTCCTGATACTCTCTCCGTCCCCGATTGATAGTCCCTTTTGCCATTTTTGGTGACTCAAAATGTTAGTCACATTTGCTTTTTTCAAATACCATTAATATTATTTTTTTTACCAAAATTCTTTAACATTTACAAATATATATGTGCAAATTTAACTTTTCCATGTAAATTTACTTTTCCATGTACTTTAATTACTTTCTCTCTCTATTTTTTTGCATACCCAATGTAAATTTATTTTTTCAATGTACTTTCTTTATTTCTCCTTAATTCTCGTGATTTTTTAGCAAAAGTCAATATCAATTGGGGACGGAGGGAGTAATAACTATTTTTAGTTTTATTTTTAATCTACACTTTTGGCATCAATGCATAAGTGTTTATGCAAAATTCAATTATCCAAATTTCTCTCCTAATCTATAGTTTCATCTAATTTGTTTAATGTTTGATCATGGTTTCAATTTTTTTTTTTACTTCCTTAAATGTATTTTTTTTAAAAAAAATCTAATTCTAATCTTCTTATACAACGTAATGCAACATATTATAAAGGAAAAATTGTTATTATTAATCCTAACTTTGAACCATTTACTTTCATTAATCTCAACTATCGATTATTTCCTAATAATCCCAACTTTAGGGGATATTTTTCTTTTATCAGGTCAAATGACTAGTAACCTGATTAAAATGTATTTTTTTTTTTTAATTTTTTTTCTTAAATGCCACGTGTCATAATTTCATTAGTCCAAAAAACAAAAAAGATAATTTTAACTGTGTATTGCACGGGGATAACCTAGTTTGGTCATAATCCGTCTCTAATATTTTTGTAGTGGTCTAATAAGCTTTGAAATTGCTGTAAATCTGCAAATTCCTACAAAATAATACCAACTCTGCAGAGTTCAAATAAGCACAGATATGACCATGGGATGGAGAATAAAAATATATACTCCCTCCGTTTTTAAATACTTGCTCTATTTCTCTATGCGCGGAGTTTTAGGAGAAATTGGAGAAAGAAATAAAATATGGAGGTAGTAGAGTAGTTGAAAGAATTAAAAAATTGTAAAAAGAATAAAAACTGTAAAAAGCCAAAGTAGTGGAAGAATAGAAAGAGAGAGAGTATTATGTTGGGTCCACTAAGTGTGAGAAATGAATTAAATATTATAAAAGCTTTCCAAAAAAGGAAATAGAGCAAGTATTTAAAAAACGGCCGTAAAAGAAAAGTAGAGCAAATATTTAAAAACGAAGGGAGTATAAAATAGACTCATATTTCGTATGTGATACAAAGGAGACGACCAATATTGTCATCCAGGCACTACAATACTACATGAATTAGATTTGAAAGTGAAACAAAATATTGGTTCACCTTTTAAGAGCAGCATGGGGGAGTGTAGTGCTGACCTGGGAAGCACCCTTTTCAATGTCAATTGACATACTGGTTCATCCTCAGGTGGTAATAACATAAGTGCTCCCAGATTATGAGAGGAATAGAGTGTATACAGGTATGGTTCAGCTGACAATTAAGTTTGGCCTTACAATTTTGTTGTGCTGATCTTTCGAACACTTCCGTCAACTATTGAAGTTACTTCATTTTGGTTTATTCTCATGATTTTGATGTCTTATCAATGCAGGATGTGTATACTATTCAGGGTTCCAAATTCTTGGATTTGAGTGGCAAAATATGGAGAATCCTGACTTTCGCATGGCAATGGGAGTGAAATTTGATCAAAATGGTATACTTGTTACACAAGTTGAAGCTATCGCTCCTGAATTGAAGGTTTTGAAGTCATCAGACATCATCCTTAGTTTTGATGGGGTTGAAATTGGAAATGACCCTTTCTAGTTTCATTTCAACATTGAGAAAATTCCTGGTATAGTTTTTGCTGGCAATTGGTCAAAACTACATTCCTTCCGTTTTTATTTAGTTGACGCGTTTGATTTAGGCACATGTGACATTTCACAGACGTGTATTGTTGGTATGTTAATTGGCCAAGTTAAGCTATTCCATGTCAGTTTCATTAGTTTACTTCTTCCCCTGTACTTCCTCATTGTCTTAGAATGTTGAGAATAATGTTCCTACGAGCTTCTGCACAACCTCCATTGTTAGATGGCGCAGTAAAAAGATGATGATCTTCTTGTTATATCTCAGGTTTAGTATTTTCTTCCTGGACATCACCCTGAAGAAGATTAAACAATTAAACACGACTGTATGAATATGTATCTAATTTGTTAATGTTAGAAGCAGTTGACTTGAAATCCTTGGATTATGGCTTGCATAGAAGTGTTTGAAGGTATTTAAAAAGGAAGCAGAATATCTATATATAGAGGAAATTAATGAGAATTATAATATGGCAAGTAATTGTTTTTATTTTAGCTTTTGTTCTGTTGTTGCTTATTAAGGGATTGTATGCACTGTTGTTGATGACTCTATTGCATCAACTCTACAATTATCTTTTTTTGTTTATTAGTGAGAATTTCCACTTTTAGTCCGACCTTCATCTTTATGTATCTATTCTACTCCCTCCGTCCCAATTGCAACGTTTGGTGTTGGCATACTTGTTTATGTGAATAAAAAGTAGAGAAAAATGTAGCTTGGGTAGAGTGGGTTCCAACTTTAGAGATATATATAGAAGAGAAACTTTTACCAAGTATGCTTTGTTGTTCCTAATTTGAGTTACCCCTAAAAGAAATTTGTAGTAACTAATTTGGGAGGGAGTATTACAGTATATCAACTGTTGTAAATCGGAATTAGAATTAGAGAATTGAGGAAGAAGAGAATTTGGATGATTGATTGTAATATGATGCCATGAAATCATAAATTGGGCATTCAATTTCGGACCTTTGTGTGTCTGGACACTCCCAACAACAATTTGCAAAGTAAAGTTCTGTAAACAATGTTCTCATTATTTTCACTCTCACTTATCCCCTTTGTATAAAGATTTTCAGCTTTCCTTTCTCCCTAAACTAGTCTATTACATATGTGTTGGCTGAGGCAGGCACATATACTCTCAACTAGCTAATGCACATATTTACCTACTACTGGTACCATTTCTTAACCCTGGTTTTTTAGCTCAGCTAATATTGTCTTTTCTCATTGTTAGTTGCAACATCTCTCATGAAAAACTGTGTGTTGTTGCAAATTTCATATGTATATGTGGTTGCGAATTTTATATTGATATATGCAGTATTGCCAGTATACATTATCTTCTATTCTTCTTTTGTATTGGTTCTTATGAGATTAAGGCTTTGATTGTTTGATTGTATAGGTTCTTTCATAGCCACCCCAGTTATGGGATTATGGATTTGTTTGATTGATTGTATAGGGTCTTATATAGCCAACCCCACTTATGAGATTAAGGCTTTGATTGATTAAATGATTGTTGTATAGGTTCTTGTGACCGACATCATCATATATGAAATTCTTGCTAATGTCCAGGTATGTATTAGCTTCACATTATAACTTCCTAAGAACACTACTAGAAAAAGAGCGTTTTTCGACCGAAATTTTTTCGTCGGAAGCACCCTGTGTTTCGTCGGAAGCTATCGTCGGAAAAGCATTGGTAGGAAAAACTATATTTTCTTACGAAAATTCCGTCTAAAAAAAGATTTCAGGCACCGGAAAAATCCGTCGAAAAATTCCGACGGACACAAAATCCGTCGGAAATTTATGACAGAAATTCCGTCAAAACCCGCTGCCAACAAAAAAAAAGTCGCCCAGCCACTAGACTCCACCACCACCACACCGTTATCATCCTCCACCACTTCCTTAACCCACCACCGCTACCTAGGGGTGTTCAAAAATACCCGACCCGATTGTCCCGACCCGATTTCCCGATGACCCGGTGAATACCCGACAGGAAATTTTGGAGAAAAAACTTTTTTTAAGGATCGGGTTCCCGACCCGGATAGTAGGCAATTTTCCCGGGTCGGGACATGGGGCGCATATTTTCATTCTCGGGTACCCGATAGTAAATTAAAATTTTAAAAAAAAAAATCGCTATTAAGCCAGTAGACGAGTAAGGTCAGCCCATACCACTATTGAGAGGAAATTAGGGTTCTCAATCTTCCTCTCTCTCTCCGCCGCTCAGTGTTCCTCTCTCTCTCTCCTCTCTTGCTATTCCTCCCCCTCTCTCAGCTTTTCTCTCTCCTCCCCCCTCTCTTAGATCTATCTATCTCTCTCATTCCTTCACAAGTTCACAGTTTATACACACACCACGCGAGAGAAAACCTTCAGCAAATCGAACCAGGCCACACGAGATCTACGATCGACGGTCGATCCAACCACACGAGAGATCTCTCACCGCAACCGTTGCAAGATCGAGTTCAGATTGTAATGCGCTAAGCTGCAACGTTGATTATACTTGAACCAAGTAACTTGATACTGATGGGTAGTCTGATTTCATAATCAAATTTGAAAGTTGAGTTGGTTTGTCTTTCTTTGATGTGTTTTGTCTTTCTTTTTCCTTTTTAACTTTGATATTATTTTACTGTAATTGTGGTTGCAACTTGCAAATGTTTTTCTTTGTTCAATTTTCTTCTATTTGGTTGAACCATAATTAACTTTGATCCGTGTTTGAGAAATACATAGTAAGAGTATGTTAGTGTTTTCTTTGGCTTTCAAATTCGCCCAATTAATTTTTTGTAATTTATTTTGTCGGGTACCCATGACCCGACCCGGGAAATTCGGGTACCCGATAACCGGGTACCCGGATTTTACGAGACGGGTCATGGGCCGCGTTTTCAACTACCCGAAACTTCGAGCACCCGGGTCTTCGGGTACCCGAAATCTCGGGTACCCGGATTTGAACACCCCTACTGCTACCAGCTCGCACCACTGCCTACCCCACCACTGCCTTAACGCACCACCGCTACCAGTCCCCACCACGCTACCAGCCACCCAACCTAACCCTAGTCCCCAGATCTAACCCTAAACCCACAACCACCTTAACCCACCCAACCTAACCCAGATCTACAATACTAACCCTAACCCTAAACCCACCACCACCTTAACCCACCCAACCTTTACCAAACAATCCGGCCAAACAATATGGCTTAACAACCACCCGAACTCACCTAAAACCACCCAAAAACCACCAGCAAATCGAAACACAACTATTAATATAACAAAAAAAAAATCCAGAAAAAAAAAAGAAAATTAAAAACAAGAAAACATACCTTATAAACCGAAAATAGCCTTGATTTTCAACTTGAAACTGGTTTAAAACGGTCAAATTCGACCATGAAAACTCTACATCTAGAGTTTTCATGGTCGAATTTGACCATGAAACCTTAGTTTTGGCCAAATTTTGCGAATATTGTGACAAAACCACCAATTCGACCATGAAAAATATTCTTCCGTGATGTTAATTTTGAAAGAAGAGAGGGAAAACCGCAAGAAATAAAGAAGAAAAGGAAGGAAAAGAGAAGATAGAAAGAAGAAAAGGAAGGAGAAGAGGAGAAGGAGGAAGGAGAAGGACAGAGGAGGAAGGAGGAAGGAGCAGAGGAGAAGGAGGAAAGAGAAAATGAGAAAGAGGAGAGAGGGAGAAAACGTGAGAATTGAGGAAAGAATAAGAAACAAAACGGCGCCTCACTTCACTCTTCTAGGTTTAAGGGTTTTGTTTTTAATATTATTTTAATAGTTCCGACGGAAAATTTCGCCGGAAAGCACCAATTTTGCGACGGATTTATCCATCGTAATTTTCCAACGGAACTTAAATCCATTGTAATTTACCTATTTTCCAACGGATTTTCCGACAGATTTAATTGATTCGTCGAATATATCCGACGGAATTACGTGTCCGTCGAAACGTATCCGTCGCAAATCAGCTGATTTCTTGTCGTGAGAAACCATTTGTTTTGGGGGGTTTTTGTCCCTCGGGAGAGTTACAGCTCGAAGATTGGACCGGCGCGGTCCGTACCTGCAAAACACGAAGACTTCGATTGGTAGGAGCTCCGCCTCCGACGATCAAGTTAGAACGTGTTGGAGAAAATAGAAATTACAGAAAGGTAAAAGTAAGATCTTCTCGGATTCTAAGATCAGGTGTTTTCTCTGATGTGGGAGAATGTAGGGTATGCTGTAGTAAATTGTATATGTCCCCAAAATAGGGGGAATCTCCCTATTTATAGGGTTATCGGTAAATGTGCCCCTGATTAGGTCACTCTAATCTAATTCTGATGGACTGTGTCGAATTACGGCTTTCTCGAGATTTGGGCCTTGAAGGCCGCCTTTTCTTCCAAATTCTTGGAACGACACGTGTCAAATGGGGATTAGTCTAATTTGGACTAATCTTGGTCTGACACGTGTCACCAAATGGTTAGCCCACGTGGCTTGGATAAAAATTACCCAAAACACCATTTGTTTCTAGTGTGGTTTGTAATAGTTCATGAAAGGTTCCTCTGATTTCATTCTATTTGAATGGTAGCTTATGTATTCATTTTTTTAGGTTCTCGCTGTCAATGGTAATTGCCCCGTGAAGAATTTAAAAATCTTAGCAAGTATCAGTCCTACAACGATGAATTCATGAATTTTTGAAGTTCGATCTAATGTTCAATATGGTCTCTTTTTCTCTCTTTTAAGATCGCGCATGCATTACACATTTGGGAGCCATCACAACTGAAAGTAGTTTTCAATTGATAATTGTGTTTCTTATAGCAAGTAGTCATTTTTCAAACAGAGAATGCTAAAGCTGCTACTACATTTTGAGAGTGAAAATGCTTAGATTTGTCATCCTTAAAATGTTTCTCTTTTCTTTTACATGCATCAATTTTTTGCTGACTCATATTGCTAAGTAAGGCCCCATTTCTTTTAATATATATATATATATATATATATATATATATATATATATATATATATATATATATGGTTGTTTAGGGTAAAAATACTCTAGACACGTGGACCAATGAGAGGAGGCCACATGTCGAGTTCAGGATGGCCCATGTGGCTTAATATCCTCTTGACACGTGGCGCCCTTAGATACATCTCTTGAAATGGCGGCCTTCAAAGGCCCAAATCCCAAGAAGTGCCGTAAAACGGCGCAGCCCACTAAAATCTAGGTCAGGTGACCTAGATGGGGGTACATTCTTCAATGACCCTATAAATAGGGAGATATTTCCCCATTTTGGGGACACATTCAATCATTTATTACACCTACATTCTCTCACATCAGAGAAATACCTGAGCTTGGAATCTAAGCAGATCCCCACCTAAATTTTCGTACTCTTTATTCCCTTTCAAGTTACTAACTTGATCGTCGGAGGCGGAGCTCCAACCACCCGGAGTCTCCGTTGTTTTGCAGGTACAACTCAGCCGGATCAGACTTCATGATGTAACTCTCCCGAGGGACAAAAACACCCAAAACAAAGGCTAAGAGAACATGTCCTAAAACAATTGTTATTTGTTCACATGACTTGGACTTAATTTGACATTTGCATAACGTAACTGATTTAGTCTGAATTTGATTGGAGCAACCACCAACTACAATTTCCTACCCATGACCTTTGTCATTGCCTGTACAATACTCTTGTACACCCTTCATATTAAAATGGTAGTCTAGAATATTCATGGAGTTGAACATATTCTCAAACTGCTATTGGTAAGGAAGTTTGATAGCTCATACTCAGTTCACACTTTGAACTTTAGAAGTCAATGCAAATTTTTGTGACGTTCCTTATGTAGCTGCACCATTTGCTTTTTTATGGTCTCCATTCTCCAATGCACTTGGGTTTGTTACAAAAGCAGAATCTGGAGAAATTGAAAGAAGAAACAGGTTTCTATGAATTATCAATGAAGAAGATGAATACAGAGATTTTGGGAGGAAAAATCATTCTGAGAAAATAGTGTTTGATTATTATGAAAGCTTACAGCATAGAAGATCTTTTTTTTTTTTTTTGAAAAGAAGGATGCAAGGATTAATTAATGTTTACATTACAAGATGTTCCAGCTGGGACATCACCAGCAATAAAAGTTTGGTTATCATTACAGAAGGAAATGTCCTTTACAAAAGCCTCATTACATATCATAGGAAGCTGGTTCAAAAGGCAGACTTCATTGATGGTCTGCAGATGGGTTCAAAAGGAAAGCTTCGTGACTGGAAGAAAGGAAACCTTTCCAAACAAGGCCAAGTAGCCACTGCCCTGCATTATTTCTACACACCACTGTGCACCCTGCTATTTTTCTGGAATCTAAAAAGGACGCATCACAATTAATTTTAAGGAAATTTGGAGGGGGAGGTGACCAGTGCAAGGGAATGGGCTTTAGTCTTTCAGGGCTCGGCTTTGAGAAGAAGAGCTCCGAAGCAGCTCAAATACACTGGTGGACTGAAGTGGAAAGGGGGATATTTTTTTTAGAAGTACCAGGCATTGCGTCTCAGCCATAGCTGCCATATTGCCGAACAAAATACCACATTCCAAGGGATGTTCCACTTGGTCTTAGTCGACATACTCAGATTAGATGTAAGCCAGTACACCCAACTGTCAGTGCAAGGGATAGGAGAAGGGCAGGAGATTTGGTTCCAAAACTCTTTGGCTCTTGAGCAATGAATAAATAAATGCTTGCTAGATTCATCTTTCGATGGGCAGAAACTACAAGATGGAGAGATGTGATTCAATCTGAAATGCAAATTCTTCATGTTTGGGATACGATCCCAAGCTAAGAGCCAAATGAAGAATTTTATTTTGGGGTGAGCATGGACCTTCCAAATTAAATCCCAATTGAAACTCAAATTCTTATCATCCTTATGCAGCAGGGAGGTATTTGTTAATTTGGAATCAAACTTACCCTTAAAAGACCAGCTGGAGAAGTGTTGGTCAGGGGTATTGGAGATGGAAGTAGACCGAATCAGTTCAAAAAGATGGTTAGGGATCTCGAAGGACAACAAGGACTCAAGCTGTTGTTTGGGAAGAGCAATGATATGAGAAACAGTAAGAGTAATAACATTTTGATGGATAGGGCCTTTGAGAAAATCTCTTAAAGACAAGTTGACTAGCCATCTGTCTTCCCATATACTAACAGACATCCCATCTCCTACCTCCCACACTAGGATTTTTTTAAAGTGAGGCCAAGCTCTACCCACTCCCCTCCAAATGAAAGAACCCTTGTTAAAGGGTGTTGGGAGCGATTTATCAATGTAAATTTCTCTGATCAGTTGGGCAGCCCAACCCCTGCTATTATACACTGACCAACAAAGCTTTGAAAGACACAGCAAGTTCAGTTTCTCATGATTTATAAATCCCAACCCTCCCTGCTCCTTACTCATACACACTTTCTCCCAAGAAACCCAAGTTATTTTTCTAGAGTCAGCACAGCTTCCCCAAAGGAAATTGGAACAAATGGAATCAAGCTTGAGACAAATATACTTGGGAAGAGACACAGCTTGCATTAAGTACCTCGGGGTTGATTGAAGGGTAGATTGGATAAGAATCGACCTCCCTGCCTTAGTAAGAGTTTTACTCTTCCACATGGCAAGTTTCGAGCCAACTTTATCCACTAAGATTTGGAGGTTTTTTTTGCTCGGCTTTTTCGAAGATAGAGGGAATCCTAAGTATCTACCAAGATCTGAGGTGGCAGTGATATTGAGCTCTTGCTCAAACTCATCAATCATGGATTGGGGTGTATTATTGGAGAAGAGAATGGAGCTTTTTTTATCATTCATTTTTTGTCAGGACATATTGAAAAAATCAGTGAGAGTTTTTATGAGGGAATGAAGAGTTTTTTTTGTTGGTTTGTCTAAATAGAAGGACGTCATCCGCAAAGAGTAAATGGGATATGGCCGATTTCCCTCCTCTAAAGCGAAATAGATTCTAGTTTTTAGAGTCACACTCTTTATGGATCATTCTAGAAAGATATCCCATGCAAATTATGAATAAATAAGGGGATAAGGGATCCCCTTGACGCAAACCTCTAGTAGCAGTAAAAGAGGTTGAAAGGTGACCATTGATGAGAATGGAAGAGGAGACAGAAGAGACACAACTCATAATTAGGTCAACAGTATCAAGGGAAAAATTAAAATAGAGAATACAATGGCGGATGAAAGGCCATTCGAGTCTATCGTATGCCTTTTCTAGATAAATTTTTAGAGCAAAGGTTCCCTTCCTACTCTTCCTTTTCTTATTCATAGAGTGAATTATTTCCAAGGCAATAATGAAATTTATTTCTGTTCCACGAACCGGGAGGAAGCTATTTTGGTTCGGGGAAACAATCGAACTTAGGTGGGGCCTAATTCAATTCACCAAAATCTTTGACAAAAATTTGTAACAGGAATTAACAAGGCTAATTGGTCGGAAGCTTGAAATTTTTGTTGGGTTTTGAATTTTTGGGATGAGACATATAACTGTTTTATTCAAGGCAGGGGGAATATGCTTAGAGGTGAATATGTTTGAGATGAGATTCAGACAATCGGCCTTAATAACTTCCCAGAACTTTTGGAAAAATAAGGCGTGAAAACCATCCTCTCCTGGGGCCTTTAAAGGTCCCACTGAGAAGACCGCTTCCCGGAGCTCCGGTAGGGAAGGAACAGCAGCACACCGGATAATCTCAGAAGAGATAGGCAGGGGAGGCAAGATTAAAGTGTCAGAGTTAAAAAGAGAAGCAAAATGGGCTACAATGTGGTCATGAATCTCTTTGGGCTGAATGAGCCATTGGCCCACATCATTTTTTAAAGTGACAATTTTATTTTTCTTTTTACGGATTGTAGAAGCAAGGTGAAAGAAGTGAGTATTTCTATCACCATTAATTATCCAATCCGTTCGGGCTCTAGCAGCCCAATACATTTCTTCTTGCTCAAGAAGGAGATCTAGCTCCTCAGTTAGTGATCTTTCCAAATCAAATAAGAATCCATTTCAGGGATTTGATTCAAAAGCTCTTTGGGCCCCTTCAATTCTAGCACTAATTCTTTTAATCTTTTTCTGGACTGAACCCACATTTGAAAAGGCCCAACTAGAGAGAGATTTGGCAAGGTCACTTAACTTCGAGGGTAATGGAACTCGGATCTCAAACCACTGATTCGAGGCAAACGGTTCAAATGCCGGGTCAGAAAGCCACAACGGCTCAAACCGAAATGGTTTTTTGCCCGTTATTTGTACCCGTTTTTTGAGGTTAAGCAGCAGGGGGTTGTGGTCCGATGACATCTGAGGCAGGTTTTGGACCACCGCATCTTGAAAGGATTGGATCCATGATGGGCTGGCCCAAAACCTGTCTAATCTTTCGAAAATAGGGGAGATTTTCCTTTTATTAAACCAAGTATACTTATGGCCAGTGAATCCTAAGTCCACCAAATTACAATTATTCATGGTATCTTTGTAAGCTTGCAATTGATTTAAAGGGTGAGGGTTACCCCCCCCCCCATTTTCCGTGTGCAAAACAAATGTCATTGAAGTCACCGCAAACTAACCAAGGCAAGGAAATATTTGGCGCTAAAATTTGAAGGTCTTCCCATAATTCTAGTCTTTCCTTAAAGCATGTGCTATCATAAATTGATGAAAGAAAGAAGGTGGGTTTATTGTTCACCTGCACAACCGTGTGGATGACACGGCGATCTTTGGAAACAGTTGCGATGGAGTTTACGCCGCTGTTCCAGAGGATTAAAATACCCCCGGACAACCCCACCGGATCCACTACTTCAAATGAATTGAACGGCAGATTTTGAATTAGCTCATCCACCCCAGATTTCTTCACTTTTGTTTCGGCAAGAATCACTATTTCGGGATCGTGATCCTTCATAAGCTGCCGAAAATTTCTTTTGAAACCCCGGCGAGCAATGCCCCTAGCGTTCCATAGTAGAATTGACATCCTCGGCTTCATGATTGGGAATTTTGTCATCTCCCTCTTCGTTTCGTAGGCTGCATCGTTGTCGAGAGTGACATAGTGACCCGAGTAATGGCTGAATTTCTCTAATGTATTCTTCTTGACCTTTATACCGGACATTTCCAGTGTCGAATTTTTCTTCCGACCCCACCCGCAATGCAGCTGCAGCTGAGTCGCCTCCCGAGTGAGGTGAAGCTACTTCACATTGTTTGTTCCGGCGACGGATTGCACCACAAGCCATTCGTTTGTAATCGAAAGGGCTTTTCGCTCTTTTGAAAGAACGGGCTCCGGGTCGGCCAAGAGCTGGAGCTCCCACGACATCACCATGTCGGAGTATACCTTCTGCAGGTTCTCTATCCACCATTTCAGAACAATTCTGAGAGGATCGCACATTAGGGTGACATCCGCCAAGGAAGGCAAGTGTGCTGGCACCAACACCCTCGGATCCACAGGATCCCCTGTTTTCAGATTGGTAAGCATTGGCGCTATGTTCGCCAGATCCAATAGCATCTGTCTCACAACTCCCGGTGTGAGGGAATGCCACGAGCCGAGGATTCCCTACACCACAAACGATTGAAGATTGATCAGGTTCTCTGCCTCATTGAATTGCGGTTTGGTAGAGGTGATGATGTTCCGTTTCGGTGATATAATCACCTTCACAGGGCTGGATGGAGGGCGGCGATTTTGAATGGCTTGGATCAGGGACATGGTTTTTTCCTTTCTTTGGTTTCTGTCTTCCATATTTTTGAGGCAATTTTTTGGGAGGAGAGGGAAAAGGTGAGGAGGAGATTAAGGGGGAAATGATGGCTTTTGAAGGGTTTGAGACTTGCGGAACGCCGGATATCGGGAAGGAAAAATGGGGTAAGGTGATCTGGCATTGGAGTAAGAACTCAGACGGCTAGTTTCAGAAAAAAGATTGGGAAAAATGAAAAGGGGATTTTGGAAAGATCCTTGGGTAAGAGGATTAAGGAAGGAAGTAGAAGAATTTGGGGGTGGGGGGGCCCCCTCTAGATCAGAATTTGTTTGGAGCAAATGAAATAGATTTGTCTTTAGTGAGTGATTTGGGTTCGCAGTTATTAACTGGTGGTTCCCACTCTGCTGACCTGGAGATCCAACAGGTAAAGTCGAAGTGGCATTTTTTTTCCTTGAAATTATTTGCCACTCTGTTTGTGATGGAGAGTTGAGGTTCGAAGTTGCAGCCTTGCCGGAGCTCGGAGGGGTGGACATCGCAGGTGTGTGGGTGGATGTTGAGGTTTCCGATCGGGGAACTTGAGGTTTTTGCGGTCTTGGCAGAGACTCCTTATAGACTAACTCTTGCTTCAGTTTGCCGATCCAAATGTGACTTATCTTGGGCTTATCTTCATTTAGCAGAACAAGAATTCTTGCCATTCTTAAGCAATTAATTCCTCTGGAATTATCTCCCTTTACAAACGAACCAATAGAATTCCCAATTTTTGTGAGCATAGCCTGGTTGTTGAATTCCGCATGTAATTCAGGAAGCTCAACCCACATAGCTACTCTGTTTGAGTTATCATTTGAAGGTTTGAACCCGGGCTTCCACTTCTCTACTGAGATGAAGGTCCCATTAATGAACCAAGGACCCCTAGATAGTACCTTGTCCATGTCCTCTTGGAGCTGAAACTTCGTAATGAAAAACCCCTTACCAATTGGGTAGGAGGTTATGGTGGATTTTGGTTTCCATATTTTGGAGAGGTTTTGAGAATAGAATTCCGTGGAGAACGACTTTCCACAAGGTTTGGATATGATTGAAGTTAACCAATCATCATAAAGAGTCGAACATTCATCCTCTTCTAAGGGGAGAAATATTTCTGATTCAGCATTGAAGGAATCCGGGGGGCAGGATGCTGCTTGAGAGCAAGCAAGGAGAGCTGGTTTCTTATTCCGGACAGCGTCACGGAAAGAGGGAGCAGGGGATTGATGTGGAGTAAGGTGTGATGAAAGGCCATTTCAAGAGGGGGAGGGAGCTGGGGTGGAGAGGTGATTCAGGGGTGGATTTTGGGAAGTAGGAGGTTGTTGTTTGGAGGGGGAAGGGGACTCTCTCTCACTAGGTTTCTCTCTCATTACAACCCCCATTTAAATATTTTTGGTCAACATGGCTTTGCTTCCGTGTACTATGCTAGCATAGAAGATCTTAATACAACTATTTATACTAGAATCTTATTACAAGAGAAGAGTAGAAAATATCTTCAGAAGAATCTAGAGAATGATCTCAGTCTGCTGTGCTGGGAATTTGTTATAACCACCTATGCTGACTTGGCAGGTTTGTTATAACCACCTCGAGCTGTAGACTTGTTGTGACTTGAATAACACTCTTCAGAATTGCAGCTGGTATCACTAGTAGAAAAATGTACATTTGCGTCGCCATATTTGCGTCACTCATTCTAAGGAGCAAAGAAAATGTTTATTTTTACCATCCTTTTAAGTTATTTGCGTCGCATGTTATTCAAGAAGCGACGCAAAACTCAAGTGCATTTCAGCTTTCTCTCATTTGCATCGCTCTTATTTATTAAAGCGACGCAATTAATAAACTTATTTGCGTCACTCATTTGTTAACAAGAGACGCAAATAAGTGATTAAGTAAATTGCGTCACGCTTTTACTAAATGAGCGACGCATATGAGCTGTGTACAATATCATAAACAAGGTTATTTGCGTCTCATTTTTATAATAAAGTGACGCAAATAACTCTTTTGGCTTTAGGTTATTCTGCGTTTTTTACCTTAGTTTTTCATCACATACGCCTACATTCACTAAACAAAAAGAAAAAAAACAAGAGTTCTTCCAGTGAATTTCTACAGCAAAACACCCACAAATTCGTCTCTGAAATCCAACAAATTAGGCCAAAAAACTGCGATTCCCCAGCAAATTTAACATCTAAATTAAAATTGCAGTCAAGTTGAAGCAAATCTGAGCAATTTTGAGCAAAAATTTAGACCAAAAACCCTAAGAAATTCGAACCCTTAAACCCAGAAAAATTGATTGTTTCCGACCAAAAATCCCCAATTTCGAGCAAAAAATCAACTCAAAATCATACGAATTCGAACCCTAGAAACCCCAAAAAATTCAATTTCGGTCTTCAAGTTCAATTGGGGGATTCCGAGGGGGGATTTCTAGGGTTTTTGGCAGCGAGGCAATATACCCTAAGAAATTCGTCCCATTTCAGTCATAAATAATTTTAGTTCGAATTTCAGTCAAGAAATTACAGCAACAATAGTTTCAGTCAAGAAATTACAGCAACAATAATTGTTTGAATTACGTCTTTTTCTGGGTTTAAGGGTTCGAAATCCCCCATTTCAGTCATAAATAGAAATTGTTCGAATTTCAGTCAAGAAATTACAGCAACAATAATTCGAGGGGGGATTTCGGCTTGACATTGTTGAATTTGTGAAGTCAATTTCACCTAAGGTAAGATTGCTTCTATTTATGTTCATTCTTTTCATGGTAGATAGAATGTAGCATTTAACTTGAACAATGACTTAGTTTAATTTCAAATTTAGTGTTAGTTCATTAATTAGAAAATATATATGGCAGATTTTAGTTGAATATATAACCGGTTGCATCTTTGAGCTGCCAATTTTTGAGCTGCTGGTTTACAATATATTACTGATTTCAAATATATAACTGAAATCGAGTGCATAGTATGACTATGTGAGCGGTTTTGCAAAAATAAATAAGCCACGTGCTGTCGATCTTCATCCTGGCCATTAAATTCAGTAACATTGACCCTTGTTTTTCAACTGTCTTATCTTTAATTTGCTGTAAAAATGCTGCTAAATAAATTACAAAATACATGTAAAATCTATGACACAACTTTTATGTCACATGGCAGATTAAGTTGAATCAACTATGTTGGTTTAATATATGTAATTTTTTATGGCAGATTCTTAATTATGCGGAAGTGAATTCCACAAGTTGCTCGAGGTTCTTGTTGTGGACAAACGATTAAGGCGGTAGTACGCATACGAGATTGTCTTCACTTGTGGTATATATATCTGAACCATTCTTTGCAATATTAACTTATTTGTTCTGGTTGGTATAATGATTGTGAATTGTATGAGATTTTTAATTGTGATATAATTGATTGGAATTGCAATAATACTTGCATAATTGGCTTAGATACCCGTTCAGGGCTTACTCATTAGGAGTAAGTCTTGAATAGTCCCCGGTTTGGGACTGTTCTTGAATGTTCTATCTCATTTAGGTGATAACTACTTGAATTGTTTTGGGTCTAAGAAGATCATGGCTCACTATTTTCCGATTGTTTTCTGGGTACATATGTTGATAGCCGATTATCTACATTGTGTGCTTGGAGAACTATAGGGAAATGTTGCCGAATTTTCTTTAGAACCAAACTTTACAAGTAGTTATTAGTGAGATAGGACATTCAAGAATGAGTTAGGTTGGAGTGATAAGGACCTTATTGGATCATCCGGAGTTGCATTTACATGATATAAACTTTGAATGAAAATGTTTGATGCCTTATATTATTGTTTATGGTTAAGGAGCTATATATGTTACAAAATATACACATTATCTTAAAATTAATTTTGTTATTCAATGGTTGAAAATGGATCGAAGTTGGATGTATGGTAAACGAAATTGTACAAGTTTTTTACGAGGAATTGAAGAGTTTAGCACTGTTGCCTTAAAACACAAAACAGAGAATAAATCAAAGATTATTCTTTGTCCTTGTTGTGACTGTAATAATTCGAGGGGATATCGTGATATAGTTGATATTAAAGATCATCTAATTCGTCGTGGGTTTAAAGAAAACTACACGAGGTGGACATGGCATGGTGAGAGCATATATATTGAGGCAAGTTCTAGTTATTGTCCAAGGGAAGATGAGAATCATTGTGATGATGATAATGAACACCAAGGTGAGGATATCGATACAACTGATGATATTGGTGTTGAAAGTGAGAGTGAAGTGGAGAAGGACAGGATAGATGAAATGATGCATGATGTTGAAGACCATTTCACAGAGTGTCCCCATACATATGATAGTATTTTGAGAGCTGCTGAAACCCCGTTATATCCTGATTGTACAAAGTTCACTAAACTTGGTGCTATTATGAAGTTATTCAACTTAAAGGCGAGCAATTGTTGGACCGACAAGGGTTTTACGCAGTTGTTAGAAGCCTTAGTAGAAATGTTTCCCGACGGGAATGAACTTCCAAACTCCACCTATGAGGCCAAGAAACTTATGTGCCCCTTGGGTATGGAGTATGAGAAGATACATGCTTGTCCCAATGACTGTGTGTTGTATCGAAATGAGTATGCTGATTTGCATGAGAGTCCAAGGTGTGGAGTTTCTCGTTACAAGATGAATGATACTGGTGAGATGTGTAAGAAAGGGTCTTCGGCTAAGTTATTATGGTATCTTCCAATTATACCGAGATTTAGGAGACTCTTCTCGGATGAAAAAACTGCAAAATTATTGAGGTGGCATGCTGATGGGAGGAAGAAAGATGGGTTAATGAGGCATCTTGCTGATTCCCCGCAATGGAGGAACATTGATCGAAAGTTCAAGGACTTTGGTGAAGAAGATCAAAATCTTAGGCTTGGTCTTAGTACAGATGGAATGAACCCATTTGGGACACTAAGTACCCAATATAGCACTTGGTCGGTTCTTCTAACTATCTACAATTTGCCTCCTTGGTTATGCATGAAGTCTAGATACATTATGTTGTCCCTTCTAATATCTGGGACTAAACAACCTAGAAATGACATTGATGTGTATCTAGCGCCTCTCATTGAAGATTTGAAATTGTTGTGGAATGAAGGTGTCCAAATGTTTTATGCATATAGTAAAACTAATTTCACTTTACGTGCCATGATTTTTTGTACAATAAATGACTTCCCATCTTATGGGAATTTGTCGGGGTACACTGTGAAGGGAACAACTCCTTGCCCCATTTGTGAAGATGATTTGGAGGCATTGCGCCTAGACAATTGTGGCAAGCATGTATACATGGATAATCGAAGACATCTTCGAGAAGACCACCCTTTTCGATTCAATAAGGATGCTTTTAATGGAAAAGTGGAGTTGAGAGAAGCTCGTGGCCCTTTACGTGCAAGTGAGGTTTATCAGCGGGTCAAAGACATTGAGAATGAGTTTGGTAAGCCTTACAAAAGCAAATCAACTGGGGGTTACAAGAAGAAGTCTGAGCTATGGTCTCTTCCATATTGGAGACATTTGGAAGTTAGGCATTGTCTAGATGTAATGCATATTGAGAAAAATGTCTGTGATGCCATTGTGGGAACTTTATTAAATATGCCAGGAAAGACAAAGGATGGAGTTAAAGTAAGAAAAGACATGGCTGCTATGGGTTATTCAGAGTTGGCACCGAATCTCGAGGAAAACGCTGGTATCTTCCCCCAGCTTGCTTTACCTTGTCTAAAAAGGAAAAAACTAGCTTCTGTGAGTCATTGCATGGTTTAAAGGTCCCGGCTGGATTTTCTTCTAATTTTCGTAGACTTGTGTCAATGTCTGACTTGAAATTGGGTGGCATGAAATCTCATGATTGTCATGTCTTGATGCAACAATTATTACCAGTTGCCATTCGAGGAATTTTGCCACCTCAAGTGAGGTATACGATTACAAGATTATGTGTCTTTTTTAACACTATCTGTAGCAAGGTCATAAATCCAAGTATTTTAGATGACTTGCAAGCAGATGTACTTGAGACAATGTGTCGATTTGAAATGTATTTTCCCCCATCTTTTTTTGACGTGATGCCTCATTTGGTTATTCATCTTGTACGTGAAATTAAACTTTGTGGACCAGTGTGTATGAGATACACGTATCCTTTTGAACGAGAAATGGGTGACTTAAAGGGAAAAGTCATGAATCCGGCCAAACCTGAAGCTAGTATTGTACAACGAATAGTTGCTGAGGAAGTGGCAGCATGGGTTGCTCAATATCTTGCACGTTCACAGAAAATTGGGTTTCCAAAGTCTCGACACGATGGGAGGCTTGGAGTTCAAGGTACTATTGGCAGGAAAAGGATATCCATGGGCTTTGAAATGAAAAATTAAGGCCGAGATTTTTGTGTTGCAAAATCTTAGTGAGGTTCATCCTTACTTGGATGAGAACATGCTTTTTCTTAAAAATAAATATCCTTCCAAAAGTGATCTTCAGCTGATAAAGGAGCATAATTGTTCATTCCTTACATGGTTCAAGGAACGAGTGATGTCCCAACTATCCACCACACCTAACGATATATCTGACACATTGAGATGGTTGGCATATGGTGCTAAATGTCAAGTCATGTCATATGAGGGATACGACATCAATGGGTATTCTTTTTACACTAGCCGACAAGATGACAAGTCAACAATGCAACACAGTGGTGTTAAAGTAGTAGGTTTGTCATCTGAGTATGTTAGTGCACATGATAAAACACTTGTGGATAAGAAGAAATTTTATTATGGAATCATCGAAGAAATAATAGAGCTGGATTATGTTGATTTCAAGATTCCTCTATTTCGATTTAAGTGGGCTGATAGTAGCCGTGGTGTAAAAAAAGATGAACAAGGGAACTTGACCCTTGTAAATCTTTGTCGACGAGGGCATCTAGCTGATCCATTTATATTAGCTTCACAAGCAAAAACAAGTTTTTTACATGGCTGACCCAGCTGATTGTAAGTGGTCAGTTGTTTTAGAAGGTAAAAGAAGGATACTTGGCATTGAAGATGTGGTGGACGAGGAAGAATATGATGAGAAATTTAATGAGTCACCACCTTCCGTTTGGAGCATCCCTCCAATAGTCGATGATTTTGACACAACGTTGAAACGAAAAGATCATAATGAAGGATTTTATGTCGCAAAAGAGAAGAATGAAGTAGGTATGAATTTTGTGATTTTTTTTCCAATATGTGTTAGTAATTGCATAAATTGCTTATTATTGTTATTTGTACAAGTTTATAATTTAAAAATGATACAAATCGATGTCTTAATTTATTTATGTCTTTTTTTTCAGGTAAGTAATAATGGAGGATGAGGATATGCATAATCGTTCCATGTCTTTGCAAGGTGAGGAAGATGAGCCACACAATCAATCACAATCAGAGCAACAAACAACCGACTCTCAGAAGAAGAAAAAGAAGCCAAGAGGTCCTTCAAAGGGCCTGAAATCCATGCTTGGGGTTCCTAGAGTTCTTGAATGGGATGAATTGTGTCGACCCATTGGAAAGTGGGCAAAAGCATACAAAATTCATGTTGGTGAAATAAGCCGTGCAAAGGTGTCTATATTGTATAAAGATTGGAATCAAGTTCCACAAGGAATAAAAGACACTTTGTGGGAAGATGTTAAGGTAATATTCACTATTATATGTTAAATGTTATACTATTATATGATCATTTTGACATTATTTGAATATGATGAAAACAATTTATTTGAATATGATGAAATTATTTACAAACTTTTTTTATTTTTTTTATTTTTTTTGTAGAGAGAGTTTTAAATCGAAGAAGATGAAGACAAGAAAAAAAAGGTCCTACGCACTTGTGATAAAACTTGGAGAGATTTTAAAACAAAATTGGTCAGTTGGATCACATGTACCAGGAATATGCCGAAGGAGAAAAGAATGACGTATGTACTCTATGATTTCATATCTGAGGATATGTGGAAAACATTTGTGGAGGAGCATAGTACAGATGATTTTAAGGTTTGTGTGTATTAATATCAATGATCATGCGGGTTATTAATACTTTGTTAACGGATTCTTATGTACTAATCTTCATTTATGCTCGTGAAAATAGGAAATCAGTGAGAAGGCAAGACAAAGCCAGTCTTTCAACGAATACCCTCACCATTTAGGAGCCAAATCATATGGTGAAATGAATATTGTATGGCGTAGAAAAGGGTATATTCCCACGGCATCTTCAGCATCCAGTACTTCATCTTGTTCTTCGGTTGTGTCTAGTTTGCCGGATAGGACATATGCTTGGCTTCTAGCAAGATCAATAGAAGATGATAAGGGAAATCCTTATTTGCCGGATGAGAAAACAAGAGAGGTGAAAGAATCCATTGTAAGTATGAAATAAGTCTTTATTTCAATTTTGAATATATTTTGTTAAATTTATGTATTGCAACCAAAGTTTTCTAACTTGAAGTCATTGTGTAGGATAATTGGAGAAACCAACAAGCTGAAGGAAAATTTGTTCCTAATAGGCATGATGATATCTTATCTCTTGCCCTTGGGAAAAAAGATCGTAATGGTCGAGCAATAGCATTTGGCAATGGAATTGGCATTAAAGCTGCATGGGGATCCGGAGAGAGGCGTAGTGGCCGACGGGGTAGGGAATTCGGAGATGATGAGCTGGAAGAATTAGAGGCAAGAGTAGCCCGGAGGGTACGAGAGGAGACTATGCAGGAGATGGATTCTAAAATGGATTCCATGGTTCAAGAGAAGTTTATGTTATTTGCTAAACAGATTGGTATTCAAATTCCAACTGAATTGATGGAAATGAATAACATAGGTCGGACGACTCAACAAAATCCTAGTAGTTTCCAATCAGTGGGTGATGATCCATTTGCAAACATACAGGTATCCAAAACTTTGTTATTTTATATTTTTTATCTTTTTTTTTAATGATTTATGACGGCGACATACTTTTAACTTTGTAACTCAGTTTTTCTATATTTTTTAATTATGATTTTTTTCTATCTTTGTAAGGAACCGGATCCTTGTCGGCTATCATTGTTGAAAAATGACTCTGAGAAAGTCATTGTCGCTGAAGGTACATATCATCCGGAGTTAATCCTTGATCATCATAGTAACCTCCTTCCGGATCACGTGAGGGTGAGTGTTGATGATTTTTTTGACGAGTTCAAAGAATTCTTGGTTCCAGTTCCTTCTTCAGTCATCAAGAAACTTAAGCATGCTCACGGTACATTTACCCAATGGCCGAAAGACTTGGTTTCACTCATGCATGACAAGGTAAATTATTTTTGTAACAATTTACATATAGTTTGACATACAAAATATAGCAAATTGTTGAATAGATTTGCTTTACTATTGATTAGGAATTCATATCAAATAAGAACAATGGTAACAACAAAGCGGCCAAAGAAAACATGCAAGACAAACTGAAAGTAGTTGAAAGTGGTCACGAAACAAAAGAGTCCAACACCAATCCAAAAAAAGTTTTCCTTATGGATTATGCTTTGGAAAACTTGTCTCAGTAGTGTGGGTCTTTGAATAGTTTGTTATCTTCATTACCCGAAGGTGAAACTATTAAGGTAAAGGCTGATGCTTGGACCTTTAGTTATGAAGACAGTAAGGACATCATTATCAAACGTGAAGATGTCAATCAACTTCTCACAGGAGCTTGGCTGAATATTTCAGTTTTGCAAGTTTTTATGATGTAAGATATTCAAATTTCACTCTTCCCATATATACTTATTTATTACCATTTATAATGTTATTACATGATATATATGTAGGGCCTTGAGTGACTTACTCGATACGGAGGAAGTGGCTTCCATTGGATTCATGTGTCTGGAAATGATTTCAGAAACCTATTTGCATAGTGATGCTGATCGTATCCTACTATATATGACACATGTGATGGAAAAACAAAAATCTAAGCAGTTCATCTTATGCCCATACCATGAAAAGTATAAACTTTGAACTTGTATTTATTTGAACTTTTCAAATTGTTGATATTATTTTACTCTTTTACAAATGTGTGTCTAATTTATTACGTAGGAATCATTGGGTTCTTTTGGTCTTATGCATGGCTAAGCGTGAAGTCATCATCTTTGATTCTTTGAGGCAGAAGCGAAATTTAGCAATTAAGTTTGCAATGACAAAGTAAGTCTAGTTTGTTATTAATGTCATGATTTTATGTGTGTAAGGGTAATATATATGTTATTTGTTTCAAATGTGTAGTGCTTTTCGAAGTTTTAAAGCATTAAGTGGACAATCTAGGGGAAGTAAATTGACATGGCATTTGGGACAAGTTACCTTAATTTCTTACCCTAACTTTTAGTTTCTTAATAATTTAAGTATAGCAATTTAATTCAACTTATAAATATATTACATGTAGTGTCCTCAACAATTGGGTGGACGTGAGTGTGGCTACTACGTCATGCGTTATATGTACGAAATACTTGAACATCACCATAGCAGTGAGGATCTTATTCAGGTATGAGTTGTCAAATATTTCATTTTTGTTTGATAAATACAATTTGATGTTAGCTACAATCTTGAATTAAAACTTTCCTCTTATATATTTGTTGTGTTGATAGGATTTTTCAAGAACTACACCGTACACCGAGGAGGAGATAAATGAGATTCGAGATATTTGGGCAGAGTATTTTATATGTAATGTTGAACTTTAGATTTACACTTAGCGCATGTTGGACTCTTGTTTTGGATTATAGGCTTGAAATGAATGAATTTAGTTAATTGGTGTTGGGATGATGAGTATAATGTCTATGATATTGAGATGTAAATTATTGGACAGGTTGTTAATATAATGCCGTCATTCCCAATTTTATGGGTAGGCCAAATTACAAAGGAGACTCTGCCGAAATTTACATTTGCATTATTCAATAATATTGCATTTTAATTTCAATTATATTAGCGTTAGCATATTACTTTATACCACTAGTAAGGAAAACAGGTACTACAAACATATACAAGGCAATTATTATAATTAAAAAAAAAAATTCACCTCATTTGCGTCACTCATTAAACAAACAAGTGACGCAAATACAACAATTTTGTATTGTCTACTCAGTCATTTGCGTCACTCCTATATAAACAAGTGACGCAAATAACAAATAAGAAGTTTATCAGAAGAGTCATTTGCGTCGCTCTTTTATAAAGGAGTGACGCAAATAACAAAAAAGAAGTTTATCAGAAGAGTCATTTGCGTCGCTCCTTTATAAAGGAGTGACGCAAATAACAAAAAACAAACTTATCAAAAGAGTCATTTGCGTCGCTCCTTTATAAAGGAGCGAAGCAAATGACTCTTATTTGCGTCGCGCCTAGGAGCGACGCAAATGGCTTATTCAGATTGTCTTCACAGTTTCGTAAATGTGCAGGAACTCGAAGGCTTCAAGGGGTCTGAAGATGTAGTTAAGTTTAATTATCTGACAATCTGTTATCTCCCTTTTGTAAGCCTCGTGTGACTGTTCAACTCAAATTAAATAGCTAACTTATCTAAGCATATGAAGATGATTATGCGGTTATGCCTCCAAAAGCCGAGCTCATTGTACTGCCTTAGGGAGTTTTCCAGTTTTTTGAGTTTAGTTTGGTGTATAAACATGGTATAATTACTACCTATGTACATTTTTTTTTTGAAATAAACTACCTGTGTACATTGTATTGTGTATTATTATTTTTTTTCCAAAGGTAAGAAAAAAAAAACATTAGAAAACTCTCCTCACAAGGGGAATCCTAATGTGACTTGTATTGTGTAATTGAATTGTCATTATGCAGCATTATACTTTGTAAGAGAAAGCGAGGACTTTTTTTTTTAGCTGCTGGCCTAAACAAAAGAGATTAGTACTCTGTAGTAGGTTAAGCTACCAGTACATAAGCTATGTAGTAGAGGACCTTTTTTTTTTTTTTTTTTTTTTGGACGAGTAGCAGAGTACAATTATTACCAAGTCATGTAGTGCTAATGCTAATGTGTTACATAAGTATTTATGTTGTTTTGTTATATATAGTTTTACAGCTTTTCATCAAAAGATACTTAGGTTTATGAGATTACAAATTGAATGAGGATACCTTTTATGTAAGACTTTTTTTTGTTAAAAAAAGACAAAGTTAATAAACAATCTAATATATATATATATATATATATATATATATATATATATATATATATATAAAGGGGAGTTTTTTCCCGAGTTTTTAGAGAGCCACATAAGATCTAATTTTGTTAGTGTACCATGGAGGATTATAAATTTTAGTAGTAACCAATTAAATAGGAGATTATTAAAATCTTTTATAATTAAATAATTCAAATGTCACATAAGCAAAATTGGCGAATGAGATTTTCCAATTTAAATTAATTAAATATAAAATATTATCTTTTGATATTAGGAATTTTATCTAAATATATAACAAATTTTAGCACATAAATATATGTATAAAAAAAATTATTTTTAAAAATTCAAACAAACCGTGTATCGCACGGGTTTCATCTAGTAAATAATATAAATGAGATTGAACTCAACTCTTAACTATTTATGGAGTAGCCGTTCAAAAAAACAAAAAAACTATTTATGGAGTAGAGTGGTAGACCATTTGACAAATATTCCTTCCGTCTCTTAATACAATATCTCTTTTGAAAATTTATTCCTCACACAATAAAGAGAAAGACGCATTGTATTAAAGGACGGAGGGAATACAAAATTGCGAAAATTAAGATTTCGCTTACAAGCAATGGTGTATTGATAGTCACTATTAAATAGAAAACTTTTTTAAATAAGCGAATCAAAATGAAATAAAAGGAGTAAATTTTTTAATTGAAAAAAAAACTTTAAACTTGTTTGTTTATTTGTTTTTTTAAACATTGGATTATCGCAAATCTCTTTCATCTAAACTATGAGGTACTAATCAAGTCATTTATTCCTACTAAGAAATTAACCATGCTTGATATTTTTTGACAGAATAAATATAATAATCGTAGTGTCTATTTCCTTGTAATTAGATGAATGTAAAATAAATTCTACTTGTACCAATCTACAAAGATCTCAGTAGTTTAATTCATTCCAATTTCCAAGAATTAAACTAAAAATTAAAACGAATACTCCAAAATTCATCCTCTGATTAAACCCAAGAAATTCTTTGGATTATTTTGGCAAATTGTCACCAACCACCGACCCCCCCCCCCCCCAACACACCTTTGTTCAATGTTCTTACAAGTATTCCATTCCCCCTTTCCCATCATCTCCCATTCAAACACTTCCCTTCCCATCTTTCTCATCATTACACACTAAAACATGCACCCTTTTCCTACATTCATCCTCGTCCTCATCCTACTCCACACCACCATCGTCACCGCTACCTCAAACGCTACTATCACCCAACATGATTACGTCAAACTCCAACTCATCCACATTAAACCCTTTAAAACCCCTCCCGACATCCTCCTCTTCGACACCCACCGCATTCACTCCCTCCACCACCGTCACCACCACCACCACCACAAAAACCACCGTCATCCCCTCAAAACCCCCCTCATCTCCGGTGCCTCAATCGGTTCAGGTCAATACTTTGCCGGAATCTCCATCGGAACCCCCCCTCAAAACCTCCTCCTAGTCGCCGACACCGGCAGCGACCTCACTTGGCTCAAATGCTCCGCTTGCCGCACCACCAACTGCACCGCCAACCACCCTCCTAACTCTGCTTTCTTCCCTCGCCTCTCCCTCTCCTTCCGCCCCACTCACTGCTACCACCCATCATGTCAGCTCGTCCCTCACTCGTCAACCCACTGCCCTCGCCCTCACCATCCACACCATTCATCTTGTTTGTACGACTACTCTTACATTGACGGGTCAACCACCTCGGGCATCTTTTCCAAAGAAACGACGTCGTTTAACTCCACCTCCAGCAAAACAATCCACGTCCCGAACCTCAGCTTCGGGTGCGGGTTCCAAACCTCAGGTCCGGCAGTCTCCAATACAGGCTTCGAAGGTGCGAGTGGGGTAATGGGCTTGGGCCGTGGGCCCATCTCATTCACGGCCCAATTAGGCAGACGTTTCGGGAACAAATTCTCTTACTGCTTACAAGACTACACATACTCTCCCCCTCCAACTAGCTACCTCGTGATCGGTGGCGGACACGACGTCGTCCCCACCGATCACAATACGGTTCAATCGACCCCACTTGTACAAAACACACTCTCGCCCACGTTCTACTACATTGGTATCCAATCCGTAACGATCGACAGTGTGAAATTACCAATTAGCCCCTCGGTGTGGGCCCTTGACGAGTTCGGTGACGGCGGTACGGTCATTGACTCAGGAACGACATTAACGTTCGTTCCTGAGCCAGCGTACCGTCAAATACTAACGGTAATGGGGGAACGAGTGAAGTTGCCTAAACTCAGTGAGTTAACTCAGCAATTTGATCTTTGTTTCAATGTGTCTGGAGTTTATCATACGAGGTTTCCTAGGATGAGTTTCGAACTCGTTGGTGACTCGGTGTTTGACCCGCCGCCGAGGAATTACTTCATTGATGTGGCGGAGGATGTTAAGTGTCTTGCTATCCAGCAAGTTATCTCGCCGTCTGGGTTTGCCGTTATTGGTAATCTTATGCAGCAAGGTTACCTGTTTGAGTTTGATAATGACAGCTCACGACTCCTATTTTCACGTAACGGTTGTGGTGGTGGTACACGCTCGTGAGTCGGGTGAGATTAGAGGTGTTAATTCGGATGCTCGGTCAGGTCTATTTCAAAGTTAAATCATGTTAAATTTTTATATTCATACCAATTGAAATCTAAATTGGGTATTTTTTGAGTCAGGTTGGTCGGATTTATTTTTAACACCTAGCAGAGTATAATGTTATAATGTTTGTTTGGTTAAGGGTTTAAGGCTACCCATTTATTGTAATCGGGTGGATCGTGAGTGGGTATAATGTTGGTTAGGTAATTGATTAAGGCTACCTATTTATTGTAGATGGGTTCAATTGAGTCCGAATGTTGTACATGTATCATTTATTTATTTATTTTTCTATGAAATGATTAGATTGATTTTGGTTAAGTATATTTGTGTTTCATGGGATTCCTTAATTCAATTATGTATGATTTGATGCATGAAAAGAAAGAGTAAAAAGTTGGGGAGATTGATGTTTTAATTTGGAGGTTTATGGAGGGTTTAAGCATAAGTGATGTCGGATTCACATGAAAATACATGTGGCATGTCTTTGTCAGCGGATATGTTGGGGAAAGACTGAAATCGCGAAATTAATTTTGCATTTATTTGCCTACTTTCGTTATTAATGTTGGCGTGATCTATAGCAAATTTGTCACTAGATTTTGATGTTAATATTGTGTTTTTGAGTTTTGAAAGATCTTTGGTTGTATGTTCTCTATTCAGCTATTCTTTCCGATTGTATTACTGTATTGTGAAGTTTTATCATGCCTTAACATAGTACGAACTCATTAAATTAGAAAGCATGTAATTTATATAAGCTACTCCGTATATAATATAATTCATATGTTAAAGTTTCGTTTTAAATTTAATCTTTGTGATGTGAACTTGTGAATTATATGTCCATTTCATTCATACTCTGTATACTACTATACAACATAATTGCTTATATTGTTACAGTATTTGTACTTTGTAAATGTTTGCATTGGTTCAAATTAAAGGGTGTAAAATGAGCTAGACTTCCAATATAGTCCGGGTTTAGACTAAGCCGATGTTCATTTTCATCATTGTACCAACACGGAGTCTTGCGTTGGTGTAGAGTAATAGCCATTGGCAGAAGACTGAGGGTGATCACTAAGCTTTAAATTGAAGAAGTTGCATATTAAGAAGGTGGTTTACAGGTTTGTGGACTGATGCATCTCATTTATAGCAGCTATATGGTGTATACGCAATCTTAATAATACTTTATGACCAATCAAATTTGTGGTCACTAGTAATGAATAATGATACACATTGAAAAATCCTTTGCATTATCAATTTAACTATCATAAATGCAGTTCAAATCACACTATCAAAAAATAAGACTGTTAATTTCGAACAAAAAAAAAAAAAAAAAAAAACTCCGCATTATATAAGAGGACGTGTTTGTTTGGCTATATCCTAAACTCAATCGACTAAAATCACTCCGTATCGAGCAAGAGCATACCCTCACCACAAGTGTAGGCTTTGATATTCATTAAATGTCCAAGAGAACTTTAAAAAATGTGAGAAGATCTAGAGGTTTAAAATGGAAGCTTCCTAGTAGCTTCATAATAAATAGTTGGCCATGAATAAGAGGCAGCCCTAGAAATGGAAAACACAAGGTGGTCTCCATGGTACTTTAAATACCAACGTACCATCCACCAAACATCCATTACTAAAATAACTATCTCAGCTTTAGTATCTGTAAGTGGGCCCTTTTCCCATGCCCTTATCTTCACTTTACCTTGCCCTTCGTTTAAGGACATTCAACAATATTCATGGGTATTGGGCCTCTTCAATTCATCCGGGCCGGCCCATTGGGCCTACTTTTTTATGTAAATTTGGGAAAATAATTTAGTGGGTCGGGTTAAGTGGGCTGGTTTGTGTAAAGAATGAGTTTAATCTGTTGGGTATTTTTATGGGCTTTGCAGCAGGCCCTAACTACCTAAATAATTTTATTGAAAATATGCAAATCTTTTTTTTTTAAATGCATTATTTTGACTTTTACACTATTCACATATTTAATTTTTTTAACCTCTATTAAATAAATATATGTTATTATATAATTCTACCTCTGTTTGTTTATTAGTTGGCACGTTTTGACTTTAGCACTATTCACACAACTTCCTTTGACCATGTTTTGTGATTTATATGTAAAGAAAAATATACTCAAGTGGAATTTTGTTAGATTTGTCACAATGTATATTTTCAAAATATCAACTTTTTATAATTTTTGCTTATCGGTAATTAAAGATATTAATGATTGAATTTGTGCATTGACAAACGTGACTAAAGAAACGAGTTAGCTAAAAAGAAACATAGGAAGTATATAATTAGATTAATCGTAATGTTTAGTTTCATTATATAATTTCGTTACAATTTTTACTAATAGCCAATTAAAAATATTCATGGTCAAAGTCGAAAAATATGACTGTCAAACTGATGCATCCAAAAAAAAAAAAAAAAAAAAGAAGGGAGTACTACGAAAGTAATTATGGGATTGCTTATTACTATTGTTTTGGTTCCTACATACAATTATTTGTTCTTTAATATATTTGATACCTATTTTATCACGATTGTAAACAAACATGTTTAATGAATAAATCTTTGATTATCAATGTTTAAAAACGGTAAAGAGTTCATATTTTAAATAAATTATAATTTATCATAAATATAAATCATAAAATCTAGTTAAAGTAGAGTTTATGAATACAAGTTAAAATGTGTCAACAAAAAAGAACAAATGTAGTATAATTAACAAGAATATATGCTTGTAGATTAGAATTTCAAAGTGAATTTTTTTTTTAAGAAATTTTTAAAATGGATTTATATAGTAGAACTGTAGAAGAATGACTAATTTAATTAAAGTTCAATACATAAAATATCATGTGACTCAAACATTCAAAATCAAATACTATAAATTTGCTATAAACAAGATTTAAATTAGGGGTTAGGGTGACTATAGGGTTGTAAATGGAGAATATAATACAATATTTCTCAATTCCCATATTTACTTCATAGATATTTTTTTCAATTATATTTTTTAAATGAATTTTTTTTTAGAAATAATATAATTATGAAAAGATAATTTTATTCTATTTTAAATTTCTTGCTTTTTTTTTTTTTTTGAAAAACATAGTTTCAAGAAATAATATTTATTTATTGTATGTCACTAAATCATTATTTTTTTTTAAACAATCATTATCCAAATAAGAAGAACTTTATAGACAAGTGAATGATTTTTACTTATTACAAATGATATAAGCTGAACCTGTCATCAAAAAAGACAAAATCCACTTTACAAAACCAAATAAGATTTCATCCCAAAACTATATGATAATAAGAAGAGTGCATAGTCATAAGTTTTTTTTTTTTTTTTTTTTTTTGTCGTTTATGTGGAAGTGGTGGAACATTATTCAGACGTGTTATTGGAGAAGGACAAAAATTAATCAACATAATCTAGCTTTGATGCGACTCGATCCAATTAAATTGCTTGTGGCTAGCTCATCTCACAAACAAGCTCCCAAACAAACAAAAAAGTCTCTCTCTAACATACTTAACAAATATAGGAAAAAAAAACTCACGTGGGATTACTAAAGATAGGGTAGTAAGAATGGTAAAAGAAGTATAGAAATAAGTAGCAATTGTGGCATGCAAGAAACACAAAGGCAAAGAAAGAGCAATAGAAAAATAAAAAGGAAAAAGGGGGGGCCGGGACTCCGCTCAAGGAGAAGGAGTAGGACGGACGACACATTTGGGTTTGGTAGACACACACATGGATGTTTTGGTCCCAACCTTTAGCCTTTCTAATTTCTATTACCTTTTCCTTTTAACCTTTTAGCTTATTACCCATTTTTTTAAACACCTTGTTCAAACATTTTATCATAACCTCACTACTTCCACTACCATTTCACTTCACTCCTTTTTTGTGTGGATTTTTCATGACATCACCCCCACTCTGTCATGACGTTTTTTTTTATTATAGTTGGCATAGATAGATATGTAGATGGTATGTGTATATTCTTGAAATTGATGGAATTGTGTGTATAGTTTTGTCTTAAGATGATGTCTTTGAAGTTTGCCAAAACATAATTCCGGAAGAATTGTGAATTTTTCCATCAAAGACGGATGGCAATGGATTTGGACCCGATCCGGATCCGTGGATCCAGATCCGTTTTTCACGGATCTGGGTCTTCAAATTTTGGACCCGACAGATCTGGGTCGGATCCGGGTCCTGTTGACAAAAACGGATCTGGGTCTGGGCCCTAGATCCGGATCCAGATCCGTGGACCCGTTTTTTCATTTTTCCTATTAAAAAAAACTAAAATTGTTTGTTTCTAAATTAAAAATGTTGATAATGTTAGTAATGATAAAGATTAACCCTTTCAAGAGATGAATTTTGGAAGCTCATATTATATACATCATCGTTGTTTTTTCACTAGCTCATATGTAACATCGTATTTTTTTTGTTGTTTATAATTTTAATTCAAAATATGAGTGTATAAGTTGGTTAATTTGGGGTTGAACTTAATAACCAACAACGTAAGTTTGAAATAAATTTTTTTGACTCGAATATTACATTTATTGCAAAAAAATTAGGCAAAATATATTGGACCCGTTTCCGGACCCGGATCCATTGGACCCGACGGATCCGGATCCGGGTCTTCATTTTCTAGACCTGACGGATCCGGGTCGGATCTGGATCCTATATACAAAAACGGATTTGGATCCGGGTCCATCCGGACCCGGTCCAGATCCAACCCGTTGCCATCCCTAGACATAACTGAGCTAGATTTGTCTAGAAAATGTCAAATCTGATCTTACGAATACTTCATATATGTAACAATCAACATTACAAAACCGAACAACATTTACCATAGGTGATAACATAATACGAGTATTGTATACTCCGTACATATATACATATTAGGATCTTTTACCAAAACAGCTAGTTTGACAAAAGTATTTACCAAAACGGCTAATTATAAATTTTAATTCCCAAACTACCTAATTTATTAACTTGGAAGGAATCTATCTATTTCTTATTTCCTTTAAACCGATTTGGTTCTTTTTTTTTATTTTAACTTTGGTTTTTTTGTTTTATTTTTATTTACTTAAAGATTTTTTTAAGTTGAAAAATTTAAACAATATACAAAACTACGAACAACGTAAACAGTCGCAGACTCGCAGAACCCTAATTTCGATATATATATATATATATATATATATAAGCACTAATTTTTCCATCTATATCAATCACAAAAATTTGGAATTTCAAGTAGTATTGTTCTATCAAGACTATCGCACATTTATACAACGATAAGAGATTTTAAGGTATTGTTCATCTTTTTCATGTCTATTAATTGTATATTCTTTGTTAATGTTGGCTAGTATGAATATTTTTTTTTTTGTTTAATGTGTATGATAAATCAAACTTACATATATTTATTTCCATCTTTATGTTATTTCCATCTTTATGTGTTAAAAAAAATAGTTGTATTTTTTTTTTTCATTTTGTTGATTGGAAGTTTGGATCATTTTTTTGAGTGGTTGTTTATGTTGTGTAACTTTTTTAAAAATTGAGAATTGCTGCATATATATTATGTTGATTGTTATTGTTTAAAGTAATAGGGTACTTTAAACTATGGCCTTAGAATTTAAATAAAACCAAAGGTAAAAAAAAAATCTTTTTAAATAAAAAAAAAGAAGAATAAAGTGAACTGAACGGGTTCAAAGTAATATAAAAAATAAATAATATCCTTTCAAATTAATAAATTTAGCTAGTTTGGGAATTAAATATTATAATTAGCCGTTTTGGTAAATACTTTTGTCAAATTAGCCATTTTGGTAAAAGATCCTACATATTACATAAGACATGTCTATATAAGCAATCTTAAGTTATTGTTTTTTGGGCTTCTTAGAATGATAAACCCAAACAATAACTATGACTTAAACCTTTGTTTCTGACTCTCGACGACTGATGTTATTTAGAACCAATACTTCAATTTTTTATATATATATTTTAGGGTCTGTTCACATTGACTGAAATGAGCTGAACTGAACTGAGCTGAAATAAATATTTTATGAGAAAAGGGAATTAGGAGCTGAAATGAACTGAACTAAACTGAATTGAAATTAAGCTTAACTGGTCCCTTAAAAGGGGGGGGGGATTTCAACAACACATAATGTATCCTACTCGTGTAGTCATATATCATACAAGTCGTATGATATACTTCGTCTATAATAACTAGATTAGGCAAGACAGATGACACTAATATAATGAATAAAAGAGTAAAGCTGTGACTCATTCCCATGATAAAGTAAATAAATAAATAAATATTCGCTATAAGGAGGACATTAAATGAAATATGGGGCATATCGGCATATAATAAGAGATCAATGGAAATAAAGATGTCAAAACCTCAACCTATTTGACCAAAAAAACACAATTCAAAATTTGATGTATATATGTATGGCCATAATTATTATTAGTATGACTCTACTTCAAATTAGACTCGAGTCGACCTGACATAATCAAACCTGACCCAGTCACCCGAATTGAAATCTCTAGATGGAAGTAATGTCTTGCACGTAAGTAAATAAGCAAAAGTGTTGGTAAAAATGTACTCATACAAAAACTACCCCAATAAGGTGATACCTTACCTAGAATGAAAAGCTAAATAAAAACAAGTAAAGAAGTAGCTAGGTTATATTAGTTGGTTGCAATAGCCAATGGGCACGGTAACCCATAGTAAGTTAGCGGGGGCGTCCGTTAATATTCGTAGGTCACAGAAAATAGCGCCTTCAGCTTGAATTCCTACTAAAACTGACACTATTGTTGGTTGGTTTGCTCCTAATTTGGGTTCCTATATTAACCAATTCTTTTTATTTGTACTTGGTTATATATCCTTGTAGTATAGTTGGAATAAATGACATTAATATAAACTCCTCCTAAGATTAAGAAACAGCAAAAAGTAAGCATAAAAACTTGCAAAAAAATGTGGCAGCAATCTCTGGGTGATTAGTCATTTACATAGCCACAGCTTGGCTGGTAAAAGTTGATACATAAATCATAAATCCTACTTACCTTTAATCACACCCTTTTTTTTTTTTCTTTTTAATTAACTTTGCTAATTATTCCTCTTTTGGGGTGAAATTTGAGGTCACTTTTGTCTTTCTTTCTTCTTTGTGTTTTTTGTACGTGCATGGAGATAGATTCATGTTTACAATTTAATTTTAATTCATGATGATGATAAAATTGAATAATCCGTTTGATGGTTTGATGTTATTTGTTGTTTCATATGTTCTTGGAAAATAATTAATACCATAGATATAGATATATAAAGGGTGATTTCTTACACATATTTTCCTTAATGGTTGTAATATAATAATATCACAATGCTCTTTAAAATGATTTTTCCCCTTCATCATGGTGTTTCAAGCGATGGAACATAACCAACTTTGAAATTTTGTATTAGACACCGAGGAATACATCTTGTGTCTAGTCTAGTAACCACATAACTATAGACTAATAATGAATGCATGGCTAAAAAATTTTATGAGAGGGTATATATAACAAATAATGGAGTAAACTCTATCTTCCACTTTTATTAATTACGTATGCCTCTCAGCCCTCTCTTAACTCATCAAACAATTTGAAGATGCTATGAATAATAATGCAATACAATTAAGCAAATGAAGATTATTTTATGCCTCGTCCAAGAGATACCATAGTCTTCTTTTAACAATACACACTTTTTTTATATAGAAAGAATAAAACAATAATAATAGAGATAGTAATTTTTATTTGGTGAGACGATTGGATAATAAGACACTAGTGACTTAAAGGATATGATTGAGAATGAGATCAATGTATTTTATAATTAAACTAGAATGGTTTAAAAGTTTCGAAGTATGATACTAGTATGTTTTTTTTTTCCTCTCTTTAGTAGTAAATGAATTCAACTTTTTAATCATCTTTAGGCAAACTTTTTTAAACAAAATCACTCTTGAATGTTTAACACTTTTCTTCACTTTTAGGGAACCTTGCTTAAACCAACGCAATGCAAAAATGACTTTTTCTTCTTTGCCTTTCGAAGATAAGAACAGTGCACAACTTTAATTTCACATCAAAAACATTCTACCCAATTTGAAAGAGTCAAATGGACTTACAACTTCAATCATTTCCACTTACAATATCAAGATCATGAAAATATTTGGTACCCTCTAGTGTTCTTGCCAGACAATATAAAGTTAATGGGAATGATAACAATGCTTTTATCATTGTATAGCAAAATGTGCATTCAAAATATAGATTAGTACTGGATATAACAAATGGGGGAGCCACAAGAGAGAGAAGTTCACTTAGAGATCTTACACTGAGGTTCCATCCTAAAATCAATTGACAATTAAAGGAATAGCCTAAATACTTAGAGCATGTTCTCTTCAGTTTATTTTCAGTTCAGTTTAGTTCAGTTCAGCTCCAATAAGTTCTGTTCAGTTTGGTTCAGTTCAGTTCTTAATTTCCTACTCTCATATAATATTCATTTCAATTCAGTTCAGTTTAATTTAGAAATTCAGTTTAGCTCTAATAAGTTCAGTTCAGCTCAGTTCAATCAATCAGAACAGGTCCTTAATTGGGTTTATTTTTAAATAAAAGCTTTTAAGAGTTTTATGTGTATGACAAAGGGTGCAAACAACTCAGTCGAACCTAGCTCAAATACCACTTTGTTATATTAGCTGGAGGTAATACTAGGGAAAAAGCTCTCTAACACAGCCCGCGATGAATTTCATCCTAAAACTAATGGCAATATATTCGGAGTAGCCCACTAAGGTAGTGAAAATTCGTTAATTACTTTATCTTTCAATGTGAAATACATAATAATAGCACTTAATAATACTACAAATCATCAACTTGACATTATTGGAGGGCAAACCTTCTACTAGCTTAGGAAGAACAACAGGCCAACAAGGACAAAAAAGTCTTAACAAGCCAAAGAAACTATAACTAACACATAGTCTATATATATATATATATATATATATATATATATATATATATATATATATATATATATATATATATATATATATATATATATATATATATATATATTACTATCAGTCATTTTTCCGTACGTTAATGCATTAAGAATCACCTCATTATAGTTTTGAACCCTACTAATATGAAAGCTTGTTTGTGAGTATATCTATCAATGCATGCATGATCAATTTATATCCTTTACTTTTATCTATTGTAATCTCATTTGTATATGTAGTCAGTCACACCATCAATTAATGTTATGATATGCACAATATCATTGTTGTCGACTAGTATATTATAATATACTATGAATCTTCTAATAAGAGAGTCACTATGTACTCTGAAAATTAAGAGTAAGTTTAGGAAGTTTCGCGAAATGAGGAATAACTCTCAGACACACTTCATGATGAAAGTCATAATTTGAAATAGGAATATAATAATTCCTGCTAATAATGGTTCCTTCTTTGTTACAACTATTGCAAACAAGGGTTACAAGCATGATTTTGTGGCTTTTTTAGTTGCTCTAAGGTGGGTGTAATTGTTCACTGTGATGCTCTTTATGTTTTATACTTGAAATGTAGTTTTGCTATGTCAATATTTTTTCATGTATTTATTGGAGGGTGCATGTGTTTTTTTTTTCACTTTTTATTATGCTCTTTCAATAATAGACTTAGGGTCTGTTCTGAACTGAACTGAAATGAATTGAAATAAATATTTTATAAGAGAAGGAAATTAGGAGCTGAATTGAACTGAACTGAACTGAACTGAAAATAAACGTATGAGAACAGGCCCTTAGGCCCTGTTCTTTAGAGCTGCTCTACTCTGCTCTGCTCTGTCTTGCTCAGCTCTGTTGAAATCTGCTCTGCTATGCTCTGCCCTGCTCTGCTCCGCAATGTGTGGAAGCCTAGCCCTGCTCTGCTCTGCCCTACCTGCTCTGCTCTACCTAGAAGCTCAAAAGAATAGGGCTTTAACTTATCAATAGTAAAATCATGAAAGACCTACCTAATTTGCTAGTCTGGACTTGATTAAATCCACCACATTGAAATACTACCTCCGTTAAATGTTATGTGCAACTTTAGAATATTTTATATCTCACAAATAATACCCCAAAGTTGCACATAACATTTAACGGAGGTAGTATGTGAATATATAATCTAAAAAAGTACAGAATAGTATGTAAAATTGTAAATGAAGGTAGCATCATCCAAGTCTACATGCAAGGTCCGATTCTCTTCACCCTCAATTAAAATTAAAATTATTTTTATAAAAGTGAAATTATTTTTTTTGAACTTAAATGATTTTACAATTAAAAATTATTTTCATTGATTTCATATTATATTTATTCTCTAAAAATGTCAGTTATTTTGTACTGATTATTAATTATTTTTATTGAATTAGAATTTTACTAAACTGAACTTATTTTTATAGAACTGAAATTATTTATACTAAATTAAAATATTTTTACTTAATATTATTATGTTAAGGTGAAGAGAACAAGGTTTAAAGTACATTTGTATAAAAACCTAGGTATTAATTATTTGATTAGCTCCATTTAGCTTGCAAATCTAGAAGTTAAAGGATGGTATTTAGGACTTCTCAAGTGTAGTGTATAATTGCAAATCTGGAGCATCCACAATGGCTAGCTACATGTATATGTATTAAGGGCCTGTTCTCTTACGTTGAAATTCAGTTCAGTTCAGCTCAGCTCAGTTCATTTCAGTTCAGCTTCTAATTTCCTTCTCTTATAAAATATTCATTTCAGTTCAACTCAGTTCAGTTCAGCTCAGCTCAGTTCAGTTCAGTTCATTTCAGTTCAGCTTCTAATTTCCTTCTCTTATAAAATATTCAGTTCAGTTCAACTCAGTTCAGTTCAGCTCAGCTCAGTTCAGTTCAGTTCAGTTCAGTTCATTTCAGTTCAGCTTCTAATTTCCTTCTCTTATAAAATATTCATTTCAGTTCAACTCAGTTCAGTTCAGTTCAGTTCAGCTCCGTTCAGTTCAGTTCAGCTCAGTTCAGTCAATGAGAACAGGCCCTAAGGGTTTCACATCATTATTTCTCAAGTTGCATAATTTAAGCTACAACCACTACAATGGCAAGCTACTTCTTTTGTAATTTTATTATGTCCCACATGATGATAATTAATAAATAAATATATTAACAAATACATAAAGTATATTAAACAAATAAATATAATAACATTGGGTTGAGTGAAATAACTACATAACTCTATAGAGCTATGTAGGTTGTAGTTCCACAATGGCTAGCATGTAGCTAGCAATTATTTAGAAATTGCTAGCAGATCCTTATACACAACCATTGTGAATGCTCTAGGTAGGAGACAACTTGAGAAGTAAGTTGACTTCTTAAAGTAGTTTTAAAACGTAATTAAATACATTATTATAGCCTTATTAGTGACAAAATTTGCATTACTTACAGTAAAAAACATGTGAAAAAACATTATGCAAACAAGAAGGATGACTAATAAGAATAATAACAACTATTAGGGTTTCAAGTCTTGGTGATAAAAACCCCCATAATAATAATTAAAAAAATATATAAAATAAAAACTAAATCTTGAATAGTATGAATGACATTAACATTTGCAGAAGTCAACTGATGCCAATAAGCAAAGATGATTAATAAAGTTGAATAACTTTTGACTAGTTTTACAAAGATAAAATTGTGTATGTATGCAAAGCTATTGGTCAGTCCACTTATGCCGACTTAATTAGTTTTCCAACTTAATTAGTAAGGTCAAGTAGGAAAAATCACTTTCTAGAAGGTACTATACATACTAAAAATCTAAAATATGTTTCAATTTGCCCTCAATATATAAATAACCCTAGCTAATAATGGTCAAACAAAGGTAAGGAGTAAGATGAACAATTAAAAATCCAAATGCTAAATAATGTATTGTATAAACATATTTGAGCATTATTTAACTTTACTTAATTTTTTCTTATGACATTTTTTTTTTTTATCATCTATTACAAAACTGTATCTTTAATTTTGAAACCATGTATGTTATACGGAGTACTTGATAATACTTATAATTTCTATCTTTCGAGCTCTCTTTAGTTTATGTTGCTAACGTGTAACTTCGAAAAAACAAATTGAGATGGTAAAATTATCAACATTACTCTTTCTTTTTTTTTTTCTATTTTTTTTTTATAGGTTCCTTTCCATTAATTTTCCCCTCAAATGAAACAACATTGGAAAATAATATACAGAATATACACTCCCAAAATTATTGTGTCCCTTCAATTGCTTAATTATTCTAAAATAAAGGGTCTTACTCTTAAATGGGTACAAAACTTTTATGTTACTCTGCACATTACAAACAAATTCCCCAAGTATAACTCCAGCAGCTTGCTATATACCATCACACATTCACACCTCTAAAAATAAAAGTTTGTTACCACCTAGCCCTACTTTGCCACCACCAACAACACCGCCGTCATGGAAAAACATACTCTAGCTATTCCTAGCTATTTTAAACTACATGTATTTCATATCATTATTCACAGCGCATAAATTATTTATGTGTACAGATTGATCAATCTCGGATATTAACATGTCCATATAGTATAATACCAAAAGGAATGAGAAATGGTGATGATCATAGTAATAAGGAGTAACAGTAAAAACAATAGAGTTGTAAGTGATTAGCGTAACTGAAACCGAGGTTGCCGTGAAAATAAAAGAGAGAGAAGAAGAGTGTGTTCCAAGACACAATCATTACATGGCCCTCTTGGGGAAGCAGAAAGGATGGCGTTGGCGTGGAATAACAAAGTTATTATTATATTTCATTTTTTTATATGTAGGTTTTGTAATTAGTAGTCATAGAAGTAAATTGCAAGCATAGATATATAGATAGGCTATTTTAATTTTATACTATATAATTAAATAAAAAGGTATATATATAGAAAAAATAAAAAACATATTGTCTAGCTTTTATCATGACGAAACTGAGGCTTATTACTTTATGAAATTGCAGGCTTCTTCAATTACTATCTATTATCAACATTTTTTGCCTTTTAGCTTTTTAGGTCTTTTGGTCGGTCCACACATTCTTGTTTCTGTTATTGTCTTCTCATTATATTCTTCTACTCTTCATTTTTATTGTATTACCAACTATTCAATCATGCTTTTCTAACTTATTTCATACAACACCAGTATTTTAATTCGTCTTTAATTCATATGGTTGATCAGAACTTATGTTTCCAACATTGGCTTGTAATTCGGAGTAATATAATAGAATTTATTATTCATATAAGAGAAATTATATGATTACATACTTGAAAAGAATTTTTCATAATCCACGAACTTTCCTCAATAATTTTATATCATAATAATGAGTAAATGTAAAAAAACATTTACATTACATATTTGTCATTATGTTTTATTTATTTTCTCATTATAGCTAAAATAAATTTTGATAAAAATAATTAAGTTCAATAACGTTTATATGATTAAGTCATTGTCAATTAAAGGTAATAAGTTTAGATAGTTTAATTAAAATCATGTAAAAGAAAATCAAGTAATTAAATACATTGTCCCTAGCTTAGTTTAAATTTAGTTTTAATCAAGCTATATATTTAAAAACATATATCATTCTATTAATCTTATTTTATTTTTTTTAAATATGGAGTAAGTAATTAGTGAAAATAAGTTAAACAAAACGTAGAAAAAAATATAGCATATTAGGACCTGTTCACTTCAGCTTAATTTCAGTTTAGTTTAGTTAAGTGCAGCTTCAATCAGTTCAGTTCAGTTTAGTTTAGTTCAGCTCCTAATTTCCCTCTCTCATGAAATATTCAGTTCAGTTCAGCTCCAATCAGTTTAGTTCAGCTCCAATCAGTTCAGTTCAGTTCAGTAAATGTGAACAGGCCTTTAGTCATGACATATAATTTGTGTACCATTCGTAAATAATTAATTGTTGTTATGAAGGTAAAATTCAACTAAGGGTATGTTCTCTTCAGCTTAATTTCAGTTCAGTTCAGCTCCTAATTTTTTTCTCTCATAAAATATTCATTTTAGCTCAGTTCAGTTCAGCTCTAATTTAATCAGTTCAGTTCAGTAAATATGAACATGCCCTAAGACAATGTTAGTTCCCCACTCATAACTTTTACGGAGTAAATAATTATCAATAAATTTGATGAACCATCAACGAAAGACTAAATGGGAAAAAAAATGAGGAGACAAATCCGTATACTAAGGGCCTGTTCTGTTCCGTTGAAATTCAGTTCAGTTCAGTTCAGCTCAGTTCAGTTCAGCTCAGTTCAGTTCAGTTCAGTTCAGCTCAGCTCTTAATTTATGTCTAATGATATTGCTAATGATATAAAGCCAAATTTCATTCTTTTAAGATCTTATTACAACGACAACAACAACAAAAATAATAATAATAAATAGTATATAAAAATAAAAAAAATAATAATAATAATAATAATAATAATATTAACAATAATAATAATAATAACAATAATAATTGAAATAATAATAATAATAATAATAACAATAATAATAATAATACTATAATAATACTAATAATAATAATCAATAAATAATAATAATAATTATCAATAATTAATAATAATAATAACAATAATAATATTGATACAATTCATTGTTCAAATGGTTCTATTTTTTTGAAACATATTTCTAATGTTAATCTCATTGAGAAAATTAGAGGTTTCAAGTTTTTAATATATTTTCCATACATTTTATAATATATTTTCCATACATTTTATAATTATAATTATATAGTATATTTTTCGTAAATATTTGAATATGTACATGTGTATATACACATATGTATAGTAATAAATATCAATAAATAATCAATAAATAATCAAAGATCACTAATCCGTAGTTAAAAATCACTAATTAATAAGTTCAGTTCAGTTCAGTTCAGTTCAGCTCAGTTCAGTCAATCGGAACAGGCCCTAATTGTTGATGAACCACTAATCTCTTAAAATTCTCAACCATCCGTGCATTTATAAAATATAAATTCATTTCATTTTTTGCCAAAAAAAGTCACTAGCTAGTGTATACAATATACATTACCTACACATTTAAGAACTCAATATTTTAGACTTTCATCGACTATCTTATGTGTTGCCCTACCGCAAAATTGATGCACTAATAACCGTATACGTAGAGGATAAGAAAGAAGGTGAAAGTATAGAGTTTGGACCAATCACTAGGAAACAAACTGTATATTCTTTTGCATATAATCGATTAAAAGAAACCCTCCACTGTTTGATAGCAACTCAAGGGTCACAAAAGAGAGACATAAATTTGCCTTAAAAAGAAAGGAAACCCAAATCCTAGCTAGTGCTCCATGCTCTAACTATATACTTATAGTGAGGGGCTGAGGGCTACCCATAATCATCACACTTATAAGAAAGAGAAAGAGGGAGAGATCGGATCGAGAATGCGAAATATACAATAATTTATGTATATTCGAGTGTATTTAAAAATAGTTAAAAATTCTGATAATTAAAATTTATGCTCTAAAAAAATTGGTTTAGGCTCTATTTGATTTAAACCTATTTTGTATGAAATTATTATATCCGAGTTCATCTAAATTTAAGGGAAGCATAAAAGTTATTTATGCGATCATTTCAAAATAATTGATATAGTTTGACTTTTTTAACCTATTCATAAACTAACTTTTACTATATATAGTTTTTACTTTATTGGAATGTTATTATGTATGTACATAAAATATTGCTTTGTATGAGTACATAAAATATTGCTAAACCAGTATTAATCTAACTTCTCATAATATCTATTTTCTATATAATTTTTACTAGGTAAAATTTACTTATATTTTATTATTGTTAAACTAATGTATCAACAAATGTGTCAAATTTGACCGGAGCTATATATTCCATCTAGAAAAGATAATGACTAAACTTTATTGTCTAAACTTATTTTCTCTTAGTTTAGTGAGTTTACAACGTAATGCTCACCTTATGCGGCGGTTTGAATTCATCTATGAGATACATAATTATTGTTTATCACATGTCATTTTGGTAAATATATCAATAATTTTTTCAATAAAAGCGGGTCTTATAGTGATGATGACAGGATAAAATTGTCGATTTATTTACCAAAATGCCATGTGATAAACAATTTTTGTTTATCTCAGAAATTAATTGGGGCTTCCTCTATAACATTGTCGACTTTGATTCTCCTAACTAATATACATTTAAGTACATCCGAGTGTAACATAAACATGTTACAGTGAGAAAGTAAAAAGGCACAAGGAATAAACAAATATACCTACAATGGCTAGAAAGCACAACCGAAAAGGTGTTAATAGTTTAGATTAGATATATACTTCATTCTAATTAAAAGTCATCACTCCCCAAAAAACCATCCATGTTCCAACTGATGGAAGGAGAGAGAGAATTAAACAAAGAAAAGAGATAATTAATTAATTAATTAAAGAAGCTAATTTAAGCGCACTTATATTTAAAAAGAGAGAATTTTAGAAAGGTTTGATTACAATATATAAACAATGCACCCTTTCTTCAAAAGAGACAATACCCAAACACCCTCATCGACTTAAAATGTGTTTCCCTTTCTCTCCCTTTTCTTCTCCCTTCATTCTTTCCTCTTTTACCCTATAAACAAAAAAAATCTCTCTTTTTCATAAAATTATTCTCTCTCTTTTTCAAATGAATGAATAATATTGAAGAATTACAACAACATCAAAATCAACAAGAAATTGAAGAAGGAGAAGAATTACAAGTACATAATTACCAAAACTACCCTCAACAAAATAACATCAACTTAGAAATAATGCAACAATATCACCAAGCAACAACATCCCATTCTGATCCATTTGGAGGTAACTTTGTAGGTGGTGGCGGAAGGGCAGGAATGGTATTTCCAGATCTTACCCCTCCGCCGCCAATTCCGTCACAACAACAACACCACCTCTTACCATGGGAGCTTCCTCAAGTAGTCCATTCATTCCAACCCAATAATCACAATAATCCCCTTGATCCCTACTTCTTTCCGTCATCGTCTTCGTACGGAGGATTGTTTACTACTCGAAGATCATCGTCATCTAATCATCATCATACAAACTCACTTCAGTTTGCTTATGAGGGTTCATCCTCGGATCATCATCATCTAAGGCTTCTTTCCGATGCCCTCGGTCCGATGGTTCATCAACCGGGTTCGGCTCCTTTCGGTCTTCAAGCTGAGCTTAATAAGATGACTGCTCAAGAGATCATGGATGCTAAAGCTCTTGCTGCTTCTAAGAGTCATAGTGAAGCCGAACGTCGTCGCCGCGAACGGATTAATAATCATCTTGCTAAGTTGAGAAGCTTGTTACCTAGCACCACTAAAGTAAGTCCTTCATCTTAATAAATCTAATCTTCTTAAATTATTCTTAAAAAAAAGTGAAAACCCTTTTGAGAAATATTCTTCATAAAAAATATATATGTATTTTGTTATCTAGCTACAAATTATTCTTTGTTTAATAATAATTATTTGAATAATATATGTTAAAACTAATAGCACGCCTAGCAAGAGATTTTATTTTATATAATAATGACATGAAAACTTTGGGCTAAAAATTAGTTTGAAGATTTGGTATGAATTTTACAAAAGACTTGAACCATTTGGAATTATATGATCAAAGATATTCATAGATTTTGTACTTATATGGGATTTATCATTTTTATATGTATGTAGTATATTCCAACTTCATTCCAAACATATTTATTGGTCCTTTTGTTTTCTTTCTTTTATTTTTTGGATTTTTTAGTGGTAAAACCAAGAAAATAAAAAGTAGCAAAAATAGATTAGATAGATACCGTTAATGTCGCTTGGTTGATATGATAAAGAGAAACCAATTACAGGTGAAAAGGCTTACATGGAAAATTCTTGCCGGTCTAGCGCCAAAGTGCTAATTTTATGAGTCAAACTTATAAATCATACACCACATTATTCTTAAAAAAAACCACTAACAAACACATAAAATCATAAAATTAAAATTCTTCTAAACTTTATTTTCTTTTGATTGTTGTTGTTGCTTGTGCTCTTATATATTATTAGACGGACAAGGCGTCGTTGCTAGCGGAAGTGATCCAACACGTGAAGGAGCTAAGGAGGCAGACGTCGATAATAGCCGAGACGAGTGTAGTCCCTACAGAGAGCGACGAGCTCACGGTGGATCCAGCATCGGATGAACAAGATGGGAAGTTCATTATTAAGGCATCGTTGTGTTGTGATGATCGTACTGATTTATTACCGGATTTAATCAAAGCCTTAAAAACGCTTAGGTTAAGGACCTTGAAGGCGGAGATTACTACCCTAGGTGGAAGGGTTAAGAACGTACTATTTGTCACACATGAGCCTAATATAAGTGACCATGACAATAATGACAACAACCAAGATGACCACGACGAGGATGGACCGCCTGGCCAATGCTCGATAAGCTCGATACAAGAGGCGTTGAAGGCGGTTATGGAGAAGTCCGGTGGTGGTGATGAGTCTACTTCGGGTAATCCTAAGAGACAAAGGACTGCAAACATTACAATCTCTTAACTTAAATGATATATTACGTACTATAATAACTATTTATTAGTACGATTATATTTAACAACGGGTCTCTTTGAAATATTTTATACTAACAAAGATGGCCTTAATTTAAATTACCTTGCATGGGTGTTAATTTAGTTGCTTCCTTTTTTTTTTTTTTTTTTTGGGTATTTAATTTGGTTTGCATGGGTGTGGTTTAATTAATTAGCGTCTTCTGATCCTGATCTTCTACTTCTTCTCGTTGTTATTACAATCAATGTACCGCGATTTCGGATTTTCTCTGATGACAAGAGATATATGATCATATGGCTTGAATTGGGTTTTTCTTATGAGTGTTACATTATATTCATCATATAATACTTTCCATGCATATATATTTATATGTATCAGAATTTGAAGACAATTTAGAATGATGACATTTTGTAGTTTACACTTACACTATGCTTTGTTCAGTAGGAAAAAAAAGTACTAGTTCAGTATGAGAGCGAGGTTGTTAGAAGAACCAAAAAAAAAAAAAAAAAAAAAGGAAGGAAATCTTTTTCGTGAAGAGAGGTACCTTACATAAATTCCTTAAATAGAAATAAATTGAATAATATTTGCAATATTATTTATTTCAGGCAGCTTGGAAATATATATATACACAATATGTATATAGAAAAAAATAAAGTTGGAAGTAAAAATGGTTGTAATGTAGTGGGGTTTGTTGAAAGAGAATGGGATTAGACATCATCATCATCATATATGTAATGGTGATGTAGGTGAATTTGTTCACAAAACTATGTCATATTTTTATATATTTTGCAACACTTATAATATATAGTATTTATAAAAATAAAAACATTATGATATTTGTAAGATGCTTATGTAAGCTACCAAATTGTCTCACTAAGGTTGTATGTGTTATATCAGAAGAAACTAGTGTGCTGAAATTGATAGAGGCAGATGTCATTTTATAACTAGTACTGTAGTAGTTTTCTTGGTGGTCTCCCCACCCCCCCCCCCCCCTCTTCTATCTTTCTCAATATATCTTTCTCTCTTTTGTTCCTTTGATTTGTTTTATGTCTTTGATTTTGTCTTTGGTTGTGTTTGGATCTTACTTTTGGAATTTAGTTGTGGATGATTAGTAGAATATATATGTATATAATATACTTCTTTTTGGATGATAGGAGGTGGTTAGGGCTATGGATGCATAGTTTACTTCTTAATATATATTTAAAAATCAATTAAACCCGGCCTTATTTTATTTTGATAATAACTTGTAAATATACTATAAGTTTGTTCAGTAAATTTAAGTTTTCATTAATAGAAATAAGTTGATTGCAATCAACAAAAATATGGTGTTAAGAGTTTTATTAATCAATGAATAAGTATTAATATGTAAAAATCGGTTTTATTAAGTAAAAATAATGTTAATATATGTTTAAAAAAACATATTAATTTCAACAAAAAAAAAATTAGAGAAGCGATCAACATTGAATTTGAAAAAAAAAATGATTATAATAAAGAAAATGTGGTAAGAGCAACTTCAATGGTAAGCTAATTGTCAAATTAGTTTGTCATGCCACATAAGCTTTTAAGCTAGTTAATTGTCATTTTAGCTCCAATGACTAGCTAATAGCTTACTATTTAAATGGACCACACATGCTTAATTTATGTTGATAAATTTCATTTTATTTATTATAATAATTTTATTTTAGCAAGTTTTTATCCAAGCAAATTAGCTTGACCAACCTAATTGCATTTTCTAACTCCAAAGGTTAAGCTAGTAGTTAGGGATTATTTAATATTGCAAGCAAGTCCCTAACTACAACCATTGAAGCTGCTCTAAGCGACAATCCATCATATCATCAACATTTTAGGTTTAATACAAGCATTTTTGTGAGTCGAAGATCATGCAAGACTACAACATGCTCATATGTTTATCATAAATATTTAAATGATTAAATTAATCAGAGGCTCGATGTCATGGAACATGGTTGGATCAATTGGGTCATGCCAAGGTCTAGCCTACCAAGTTGCCTATTGTTCCAAACCGACCATTATGACCTTAAATTAGTCAACATGTTAATGGAAGACAAATTCAATAAAGATTTTACATTTATCATGATTTTAATTTATACCTTATCCAGCTATAGTATGGAACAAAGTTCCATCCCATAACCAATGTTTTTACATAATGTTTTTATTCAAAAATTGGTTTGTGGAATCACACACAGAAAGCCATTTTGACGTTAAATCGGTTTATAATCGCATTTTCATCTGACTCATAACGGTCCACGTGTCGCTTAATTAGGCCTAGCTTTAAATATCTAAAATTGAAAGTAAAATGAATAGTGATCCAACCACATTATGTTGTACATTTGATAAAGAGGTCATCATAGCTACAGAAAGTGATCGATAAATGGTTGACCAAGTGATTATAACATGTCTCATGTCTCTAATGAATCGTGAAATGTGGAGGCCAACATCAACAACTTATAATTATTATTGCCAAAGTTGCTATTAAGTTTATAAGTGGTCGTTGATTTTCGGCCACCAATGCTGACGTCAGTGTTCAACCATTTCAGTTTCTACTCTTAAATTTATGATTACAGTTAAATACGATTACAGTTCAGGCCCATTACTAGCCCAAGTTAGCTTGATATGGGCTTTTTTAAGTCAGTCCATGAACACACCCTTGTGATCTTGGGCTTTTCTTAGTTGCTCCTCTTTTTGACTAAAATGTGTGTTAATTCAAATGGGCCACCTAAAGGGCTGTGATTTAACATTTCTTTTGCTCATTCACACAATCAGTCTAATTACGTTTCACTATACTCATTTGCTTATTTGCATGGATAAGGGTAAGAATATTTTTAAGTGTCTACCACCAGTGGTAATACCAACGATCTATAATCTATAATTTATAATCTATAATTATAACTAAAATAGAAACCGTTGACATCATCCTTCTCCAAAGCTGTATACATATCACTTTTTTATGAAAATTTTTCCCACCTAAATGCATTAATGACATCATCATTTTTTAAAGCTAAGCTACTTCCTTAAATTACTTTTAAAATTGGATTATAAATAATGACTACACTATTTTTAAAAAAAATAGATATCAAATACGGAGTAGATGCTTCTACAGACTATTGTATAATTGTACAAATTTGCTAATCACGGGAAATTAGGCTTTTTTTCCCTAAATAAACAGAAAAAATTGATTGTCCTCAATATAGCTAAAGATGATATATTTATCGTTGTATATTTTGATAAAACTGTGCATTGCATGGGACTAACGTAGTTAATACAAAAATAACAACCTCTGACATCATTTTTTTAAAAAAAATTGTACACGTGTTAGCTTCTCCTTAAATTTTTTTCCCACCTAAAATTTTTTCTCTCTTCCAATTTTCTTTATTTATTTTATTTTTATTTAATTTTTATATATTTTGGAAAAGCTATATATTGACTGTAAAATACTTTTATCTTAAGTTACATATAGCTAATCTTAAGGAAAACATATATCAACCCTGTATATATGCTATTACTCCATCTAATTACAAATTTCCACTGGATTTTGTTGTAAACATGATTTTTTTTTTTCATTATACAGAGTACCATTTTAATTTTTGTAGTTTGGTGTTGATTAATATATACAAGGGTTTTACATATTTTGAGTGATAATATGACTTGAAAATGCATGTATAGAATTATAAATTATTTTTATTATATCCGTGTATCGCACAGGAGCTAATTTAGTAGTATCTGTAATAAAATGTGATATCAATAGCATAAGAATTGGTGATAGCAATTTTTTTTTTTTTTTGGATGAAAAGAGAAAAAGATATAGCTAGACTTTGGCCCTATTCTTTTGACAACAATATTTTTTTTTTGGTGTTTAGAAAAAAGTATGATATAGCTAGACTTTGGCCCTATTCTTTTGAGTTGTTGTAGTTTGTTCTGCTGTGCTGAGTATTAATAATCTGTTCTCCTCTACCGACACTTTCTCTGCTCGATCTACTCTGCTGAAATCTGATATACTCTGCAGAAGCTTAAAAGAACATGGTCTTATTATGAAAGTTCAACTAATAGACAATTCTTGTACTAATCTTGTTTGAAAAACTCATTGTCTCTAAAGTCATTGCGTCACTCCATGACGATGAGCTACTACACTAGGTGAAAAAATGAAATTGGCACCGGTTCAAAACCCCTCAATGCCACCGGTTTTGAACCGGTGCCAATGTGAGGGGTGCCATTTACTTGGATGAAAAGCCACCGGTTCAAACCGGTGGCAAAAATGGTTATTGGCACCGGTTAACCGGTGCCAAAAAATGACCCAAAAAAATTTATTCATTGTTTTTGGCACCGGTAACCGGTGCCAAAAGTGCCCAAAAACATAATTTTTTTCATTCCACTTAAAAATTAAATAGACTAAAATTAATAAGAACATCAATATATAACTCGAATATCAGTCAATTTAATCGAAAACTTTACAATATATAATAAAAAAAATTACAATATAGATCAATTACAACACATAAATAAATAAAAAAATTACAATATAAATCCAAAAAAAAATACAATATAAATCAAAAAAAAATTACAACATCAAAATAACAAAAACCCATACAACTCTTGCATCTTGATTCTTCGATTTAACATGTAAATCAATATACGTACCTGCATCAATTAAAAAAAATAAATCCACTAAAATACATAAGCTGCAAAAAAAACCCAGACTATGCATGTACCCAGAATTCCAGAAGCTGCGAAAATAAAAAAAAAAAAACCCACAAAAATAAAAACAAAACCCAAAAATTACGTTAATAACCCAGTAAAAAAAAACCCAAAAATTGATTTAGATCTCAGAAAAGAAAAAAAAAACCCAGAATTAAAATCGAATTGAACCAAGAAGGAGATCGAATTAAACCCAAAAGGAATTAAAATCAAATAAAAATCGAATTAAAATCACAAAATCGATTAAAATCACAAAACCCAGAAATTTCGATTCAAAAATTCAGAAAATCACAAAATCGATTAAAATCGAATTAAACTCATAAATTAAACCCTAATAACCTTGAATAATTAGACCCACCCACCACCATAACTACAACCACCACAAAAAGCACCACCACAACCACGAATTCCACCAAAAATAACAAAAAATAAATAAATAAAAGTGACCTGAACCCCTCAAATTTGGTGTTGTTGCGGCGAAATTCAGTGGTGGCGGCGGCGGTTGGTGGTCGAGAGAGGTGAAGAGGAGGGAGGAGGGGACGAGAGAAGAGAGAATGAAGGAGGAGCGAGATTAGAGGAGTGGAGGAGCGAAATTTGGAGAGATCAGAGGAATTATTTTCGAAGGAGTGAGATCAGAGGAGACGAGTGAAGAGAGAATGAGGGAGGAGAGAGAAGATGAAAGGGTTAGGGTTTGGGAAAAGGGGCTTATATATAGGAAGGAAGAAAATGGGTGGGCTTTACATAAAAAAAGGCTGACTTTTTTTTAACAAGGCTACCGGTTCAAAACCGGTAGGATTAATGTTTTTCCCACCGGTTTAATTTGAATAGGTGGCAATACTCTCCCCACCTATTTTCCCCCTTTTTTTCCCCACCGGTTCTTAAGAACAGGTGCCCTTAGGGCGGTGCCAATTTCATTTTTTCACCTAGTGCTAGTTAATTCGCCTACAATTTATTGTAATATGGTTATTGTTTTGTCATATTTATTTATTACACGTCCTTCTATTACTATTATAGGAGATAGTTATAGAAAAGAGGAAATGATAAAATAGAGAGAAGATCTTATTTATGTAAAATATAGAAATGATTCTTCCAACTCTAATAATGAGAGGAGAACACTATTAATACATGAGTTAGTTACAACAACTAACTAACTTAATAAATAATAAATGTAATAAATCTGATTCTCCCCCTTCAAGATGGACAGTGATCTAACCGTCCAAGATTGGGAATACAATAAGTTGTGATGAGCTGAACACAATGGTTTTGTGAGAATATCTGCAACATGCTTGTCAAAAGAAACATGAGCAGTTTGCAAGAAGCCTTCTTCAACTTGTTCTCTAACATAATGCATATTCCTCTTCAAATATTTTGTCCTCTCATGATACATGGGATTTTGAGCAAGATGTTCTAATGAAGTATTATCACAATAAAGTGTAATAGGCAACTAAACTTGAACTTTCAAATGTTCAAGTATGTAACCCATGAATCCACCCTAATTCACTTGCTATCACAGACATGCTTCTATATTCTGCTTCTACTGATAATTTGATTTGCTTACAGAACATTGCTTTTTTGTCTTCCAAGACACTAAATTAGATCCAAGAAAAACAGAATAAGCACTTAGTGACCTGTTACCGGATTGACAACCACCCCCAATCTGCATCGCTGTCAGCTTGATTGTCAAGTATGAGTCTGCAGAGTACCATAAACCTGAGTTCATAGTACCTTTCAGGTATTTTATCACATTTAAAGCAGCCCTAAGATGTGGAGTTCTTGAAGCATGCATGGATTGGCCAAATGTTTTATAGCATAAGAGAGATCAGGTCTTGTAATTCCAAGTATAACATTCTCCCAACCAATCTTCTTTATGGGTCAGGCTTATACAGCAAATCACCATCTTTAGTTGACGACTTGAGACCTGTTGACATAGGAGTAGTAGCAGGAATACACTCTTCTATAATGAATATTGTTTGAACAATTTATATCCTTTATAATGTTTATTTACTTATTTACCCTCATTAATGTTGGTTGCCTCATTTTTTTTATTCTTAAGAATAGTATGCTAAACTCCTATTTTTTTTTTTGACATAAACACCTATTTTTTTAAACATATTTTCCCTTGTTAGAGCACTCACATCAGTGAGCATTTTTTAGCTCATGAGCAAAATTGATGAGCAAAAATAGGTAAAAAGTTACTACATCAATGAGCAAAGTATAAAATGCTCATGAGCATTTTAGAATTTGCTCATATGATGAGCAAAATTAAAGGTGAACAGTAAAAGTGGGGCCCCACAACTCCTTTAAAGTGGCGCCATTTTCTTTTGCTTCTGACACCCAAAATGACGAGTTTTGGGAAGCACCCACAACACCTTAACACCAAAACACGTCGTTTTGGATGGCTAAGAAGCAAAAAAAATTAAGGAAAGCCGCTGACAGGGCGCGTCAGACTAGCCATTGGGGAGCTGACACGCGTCCCTGTCAGCCCTCTTCACCCAATCAGATTTTTGTTACCGTTTTAAAAAGGTATTAACTCTAAACAGCTATTTTGGCCGACTTGTAATAAAAAAAAAATACCAGCGGTTATAATTTTTTTTCCCTTACCAATAGAGATCCATTTTGACATATTTTGGTATTGTTTCAAAATTCACTAAAATTGTAATTATTAATTAATAATTGTATAATTGTAATTTAGTAGCACTAAAATGTTATTAACCAAAACATAATTTAATAATAATATGGTGATGTGTAAGAGAGAGAAATGTTGGTGGGGTATGTGAAAAAGTAGGAGATAGAATGATGAGCATTTTTTTTATCACTAGTGAGATAAAATTTGCTCACCAAAAATGCTCATGGGTGTGGAGAGAGAGAAAGTGGCTAGAGAGAGAATGCACAATTTTTTTTTGCTCACTGATGTGAGTGCTCTTAATGTTGGCAACAACTAAATAGGTGACATAAGGTCAAATCAAAAGTGCTCTTCGGCTCTTCGCACATGGCTAGCTATAGCACACGCGACGCACGCGTTAGCTGCCTAGCAATTCCTAAAAGTTCAACTCACTTCTTGTTTTGAGATGTTTTAAAAATACCGGCTCACTTTTACTTTATTTTAGTTTTTGCAAACCTCTTTATCACATTACTCTTTCGATCCAACTATATTTATAAAGCTACGTATAGGAAAATTTGTAATTATTAATCCCAACTTTAGGCGATTTACTTTCATTAATCCCAACTATCGATTATTCTTAAATAATCCCAACTTTGGGGGGCGTCTTCTTTTATCAGGCCAAAACCGGTCAACGAAAGTCAATCACCTGTTATACCAGGTTATTGGACACGTGTCAACACTTAATTTGTCCAAAAAAAAACCAAAGTTTAAAAAAAATAAAATCCTCCCTTCATCCCACGCAGCCCCACCACCTCCTCCCTAGCAGCCACCTGAAAATCACCAACTCCCCACCGAAAACCATCAAACCCAGCCAAAAACCACCGAAACCCAGCCGAAAACCACCGAACCCCACCGAAAACCACTGAACCCCACCGAAAACCACCGAAAACCCAGCCACCGAAACCCTAAAATCGCAGCCTCCAAAACCCCAAGTCGCGAGAAACAGAGGGAGGGGGAGGGGGAATCAGCGGCGAAAGGGGAGGGGGAATCACCGGCGCAAAGGGGATGGGGAATCAACGGCGAAAGGGGGAGAGGGATTCGCGCTGCTGGTGGTAATGGGGGTCGAGGTCGCGGTTGGTGCGGCTAGTGGTTTTGGGTGTTTTTATGGGTCGCGGTTGGTGGTTTTAAGGGTCGCGGTTGGTGCGGTTGGTGGTTTTAAGGGTCGCGGTTGGTGCAGTTGGTGGTTTTGGGTGGTTTAAAAGGTCGCGATTAGTGCGGATGGTGGTTTTGGGTGGTTGTTTGGGATTTCGCTGGTGGCCGGAATTGGGAGGGGTTTTGGTTGGGTTTTTTTTTCTAATTTTTTTGACCAATGAAATTGCAACATGTGGCATTTAAGGAAAAAAAAAAACCTTTTAAACAGGTCACCTGTTTTTTGACCTGATAAAAGAAGACGCCCCCCAAAGTTGGGATTATTTAAGAATAATTGATAGTTGGGATTAATGAAACTAAATCGCCCAAAGTTGGGATTAATAATTACAAATTTTCCTATATATATATATATATAAATAAGGAGAAGCCAAAAAGTCGCTTTATAGGACCAAAACCTATCATGGGTCAACTTAACTCGAGTATATAGGAAAAAATCCCTCTAAGAGTAAAAGATAGGATAAAGAAATCTCCATCTCCAATTTGACTATATTCTACTCTGTATCACTCGTTATCACATGTCCACTACTCAAGTCCAACATATAAAGCCACATTTTCAAAAATTAAAAACACGGAAATGACATTGATGAGTACAGTATTATGGAAACAATAATTAGCAAATAAAAACCCAAATAAAAAGTACAATAATTACAGTGTGAATGAAAAAACCTAGTAGAAACACACTAGAAATACACCACTTTTGAATTTGCTTTTCAAGTACAAAAGACATTGAAGCGCATTCATCATCATCTTCATCGCTCAACTCTTTCATCATCATGTCTGGGTAATCTTTCTCTCTCTTTTCTGGGTGTTAAATTTAAAGACTTGATTTTTATTTTTCATAATCATAGTAACAATTTATACCCATTTATTGTTATAATTTATCTTGTATGCTTGATTTATTGCTTATTGATGAATTTTTTCGCCCTATTTTGGTGGGTGCATCATTGTTTAAATCTTCTAAGTCCGATTGAAAATTTGTAACATAAATTAAAGCAGACATTTAGACTATTAAGTGGGTTATTATTCTGTTGATCATGTTATAAAGTTTGAAAAATTTCTAATTTAAGTATTTTTTTTTTTTTTTTTTTTTTTTTTTATAAAAAAATTTATTTATTAATTTCTTTGGGAGTTGGTTTCCATTTTGTCTATAGCTGTGAAATTGCTTTCATTATTGATTAATGCTCAATTTCTAGCAGAAAGCAGCCAATACTATGATAATCTTTGTATTGGTTGAGTTGAAGTGGGTTAGGAGAAGTTTGCTGTTTAAAATTCTGATATTGGTGACTTGTTTGATCGGTGACATTGATTTGTGGTTATGATTATGAATTTGTGTGTGATATTGTAAAGGAATTATGATGCATGTATACATAAGGCTTGTTGGGTTGACAATAAAATCATGGGAAGTTAAACTACTTGGAAGTGGTAGTCTGGTAAAGGGTGGAGTTGGTCGGTTGCTGAAATCATGGGAAGTTACACTTCAAAGGCAGTTTTACTTCCCACTAAAAGGGTTTGTTCTTCACTTGATTGTTTCTTATCTGAACTTATTTTAACTTACAAAAAAAAGGGACCCAAAGGCTTCAATTCTTCTTCTTTTTCTTTCAAAAATAGAAAGGCTATTTTTAAACCTTATTTTAGTTATATATTGAACTTGGATAGCCCTTATTAATAGTGATCAGACCTTATTTCCTAAACTTGCCCAATGTGAACTTATTTTTCGGAGGAAGTACAAACCTAGATTCCCTAGGTTAGTGGAACTTCCCATGGGAAGTAAAAAAAATTTGTTTTAAACCAACATTCAAACAACAAACTAGCAATTTCTAGGAAATAAAAATACATGGAAACTACATCTTCTTGCCATGTTCAATCAAACAAGCACAAAAAATTTCTTGCCCATCCACAATTGCTCTTGGAGATGTTTTGTTTTGACATGGAAAGAAAACCAGACTAACTCTACTAGTACCTATGACTAAGAGAAAACACAGCATTACAAGAGGAAACTGATAAAATATGGTCGGTTGTTGTGGCCAAGATTCACCATTAATCAAATGCTTGGTTACCCTTTTTAAAGCAATGTGCTTTTAGATAGGTTCATAGGTATCAAAATTCAAAACAATGGTAGATTTTTGCTGACATTAGATGGAATTGATAACACATATCCAGAACTTCAGTGGTTATGTAGTTGATGATGAGGAGAAGGTCCCCTTTAATACCTTTCTGAAGGACCAAGGCTTCAACTTCGAGGGTGTCGGGGTCCCAAGCTTTATTCAAGGTGATTCCTGGGCAGTAATGGGACCTAGCTATCAAAATTGAGTTTGAAATGTTCTAGTGAATTATTTGTGTTTTGGGTTGGGGGGAAGAAATCCATTTTATCTTGAATTATATCTTTGGGAGCCCATGGGAATTTAGAAATAATATGCAAAGAGCCTGATTGTCTATATCCAAATGTTTAGTGACATTACTATTATAACATGACTTCTAAGCAAGAGCTGGCGCTCTTAGAGCAGAAACTAATACTATATTGAATCCTTGCTGATCTTTGTGCTTCTGCATTAACCTACTCCCATCCCCCCCCCCCCACGCGCCGTGCCTCATAAGGTAGAATAAAATAACATGTTTTATATCTCCCTTTTTCTTTCTATTTATCACCCACTATCGCTTTTGTTCAATTGGGATCTGATTTTATCTCTTTACTGCTTCCAAGATTTGTGGTTTCATAAATCATATCTGGTTCTGAAGTACATCTTAATATCTTATTGCATTTCCTGGGTAGTATATCATTACAATTGTTTTCTTTTTGGCCTACTTGTTTCCATGTGGGTAATTATTAACACATGTAACTATGTTAGTCCTGCCTGACAAGATTTGGTAGAACTTTACTAGCTATGATACTGTGCTAATTGCTAAGGGATGGGGGCACCTGATGTTGCTTATAAAATCCCTTTGTGTGTTTTGATATGTTTGAACTTTGAAGGAATCTGGAATCAGAATAGAATAGAATAGAATCAAATCGAATCAGAGGGAAAGGATAATGATAACAATTACTTTTGGATTGTTTGGTATTGCAATGGACTCAAATGAGAGAGAAAGCTGGGAAACTGTTTCCATACCCTTCAAACTAAACATCCTATAATGAAAATGCTTTGGTGATTCTGTTATTATCCAAATATGCTCTTAATGTAACAGATGAATGTCACATTCCAGATATAGGCTAAAATCATTTATTTTATTTTATTTTTAATTTGAGACATTTAGTAAACTGGTATTGTCAATTGGTAGATCTGGATTATATTCTCTGTTCTGTAATATTTGTAGATTGATGGTTTAGTACATTTTTTCTATGGTTAAATTGTGTGCTTCAATCAGAACATTGTCACCTTATAGTGTCTAACAACAAAGGGTGGTAGAAGTACTGATGTAGACCAATTAGCCTTCTAGTTAGCCCAAAAAGTTGTAAATTTTGACAACGCATTTGGTTGCCGGTAATAAATTGCGGTAATGGATTGAATTTTAAGTGTACTTCAGTATGGAAATCAACCTATAATCTCCATGGGAACACATCTCAACCCCCCAAACTTGTGTTTTCTTCATGTTTTTCAATTACCACTTGGGAGGTGGTATTAGATGAAAACGGAAATTTATGAAGGAACATAGACAATTTGGGGGTTATCTTGAATGATCTTGGGAACGAACATTCATTTTCTTTTCACATATAAATGCAAATTAATTCCCATTACTGCATTACCATTGTTTATAACTGGTTACCAAATGGACTGTGAATGGTTTGAAAATTGTGTATGACTCACCAAGGCTTATTATGGTTTTACTAGTAATATTTCATTGATTTGAAACCTTGTGTCATACATTGGTGTAATTGTGTATGGTATTATCTGGCTATGTTGGTCTTTCATAAACATCAAAATAAAGCTGTATTGTTGTATGCATATTGGATGCTTTGCCATCCCTGGATGATTTTATCAGTGGCGGAGCCACGTTGTGTCCTGGCAGGGCACGTGCTCTACCAGGTTTTTTTTTATATAAAAAAAAAATAGTCAAAATTTTGTTTAGATAGAATACAAAGTGCATTATTATGTTAGAGCTTACTAGTAGCCTAGTGGTTAGAGCATTACCTTATCAATCAAAGGTCTTGGGTTCTAATCTCTTGTCCAACATTTTTTTTTTCCTTTTTTCTTAATGTCTTATTTATCCAATTTCCTAAATAACACAAAAACTTAACAACATAAAAGTTTGATCACATTGGGCAAGATTACTTTTCTACCTAAGATAGTGAAATTGATGATATTATAATATGCTTTCGAAACTTGAAAACAAGTCAACTTTAATTTTGACATTTTTTTACATGTATGAGTATACTTGAATTATTAGTTATAAATCCTTATAATTAGTATTTTGGATCATCCTATTTGATACGAAAAATCTATCTGATTCCAAACCTATTATAAAAGATCTAAAAAAATACGAGGTTATTGTTTAAAGCCTTGAATAGGGGTATTATTTGATGTGTTTTTTGAATAATAAAGGTTTGACAAATACGATTGTGTAGTAATTTTGAGTCTTGATATTATGAACATTCTTTTACAAATGTGTCTGTTTTTTTTTTTTGAAAAAAGAATTTAAAGGCGTTGATAAAAGGGTTGTAGATGGTACGGTGCCCTACCATCGTAAAAATCCTGGCTTCGCCACTATATGTTATGGTGGGAAGAATCAGCTTGAGGTTCCTTGCTGTAAAATCCTCATGAAGTGGGCATGCGTTGTAGTCCTGTCTTTACAAGTTCTAATTATTTGAACATTGCAGACGTTCATGGCTGGTAGACGGCAACAGATTTGCAACCAAAATAAAGTGTGCATCTGGAAGCTGTGATGTAGAAAAAATTAAGTGGAAAAGTAACCCAACTAGATCGTGCCCCAGATGCGAGCATACTATTGACAACAATGATGTACTACATTCTACCTTTACATTTTTAGTTTTATTTCATAGCATTACTGCTAGATATGAAATTACAATTTTAAAATACATATCCTCTAATATTTTTTGGTGGGCGAAGATGAATACACATTCTCAGTTATATCTAATTTTTTTGTTTGAGCTTTTTCCACCATTTACCATAAGCTATGGGGCTAGCTACATGTATGAGGCTTTGCATATCTGCTTAGCATGAAAGATCTTTTGTTTCTGCCTCTTTCTTTAGTTTCATATGCTTTAGTTTTGTGTTACATTCTCATGCTGACAAGTGTTTGTGAAATTTTGTATTCGTTAAGAAATGAGAATTTTTATTTGTTCCTTGATTATTTTGGTATGTAGCTTTTACATGTATGAATTGCAAGTTAAAAAATTACATATGAGATTGAACTTGGGTTCTGCAGAAAACTTTTGTAGGATATGGCCCTTGAATCCCCAACTGAGTTTGCTTTATGTTTCATTTCATTAGTATATAGTATGTAAGACATGTAGTTCGTGCAAGTTTTCAGAGTGAATTTTGATTTATGCCGCACTTAAAAGTATGTTTCATGGCAACTCTTGTGGGTTGTGTAACACTTGGCTTGTACTTTGGGCCTGTAATAGACCAACATTAGGGAGGACATTTTGAGAAGTCTAATACTTTTAGGTTAGTAGTCCTTGACTCATTGACCTTAGAATAAATAGGGAGGATAGTATATGCAGTAAGATATCATGTGAATTGTGAGGAAAAATGTTGAGAGTAGTAACCTCAAGTTACTAGGAGAGTGATAACCTAAAGTTATCAAGTGATTGATAGCCTTAAGCTATTAATCTATCTTTTTGTATCCGAATTCTGCCATTATAAACTAATTTCCAAGCTTTCATATTATTATCCATATAATATACAAGTCTGAATTTCAGTCTATAAAAGTGCCCGTGTAACTTGAACATTGCTACAAGTTATGGTGTCAACTTATATTGAAGTTCCCCTCCTCCCACCTTTCCATTTTGGCTCAACCACTGCCCTCTCTCATTTGTGCTTTGGCAGTCCAAAAGTCCTAGTCATATGAGTAAAATGTTGTGTGAAGAGGGCGTAAGCTTTGAGTCTCACAACACAGCTCTAAAGCGACACATTTTCTTTCATCTCCCTGCCTGTTTCGCTCTTCACCCAGTCTTACAACATATATCTTGAAAGAAACCCATGTTTTTCTTTGTTTCACCCCCCTGGCTTTCTAGCCCTTCACCCAGTCTCCAGTGAGATGAACAGATTCTGAAAAGAAAATGGCTGATGTATCTCATTTTCAGATAAATTGAGGTAAGATCTGGAAGGCCTCCTTTCATTCTGTCTCCTCAAGGTGATTTCTGCTTGAGTATACTGAAATATGAGAAACAGGCTTTTTTCACTCAACATTGCAGTATCTCTTGCTTGCTATCATAGTACATTTGTGTCTTCTTCAAATAATTGCAACCCTTTGAATCCCGTGATATTCATCTAAATTTCTGCTCAGATCTTTTCACTTCAAAAGATCGTATGGATTCTATCTTTACTCAGTAACTGGGATTTCTCTCTCAGTTTATTTATTTATTTATTAATTTTTTTACTCACACCTTTACACCCTTTAATGCTTCCATTTAAACTAGTTAGTTCACTAGGTGTATATCAGAATAATCTAGAATGTTTGAGGAATTATTGTGACAGTTTGGGGTAAAACTGTGTTTAAAGAAGAGTGATAATTTGGCATTAACTCTTCCTTTATTTGATGGGGAAACAGGTAGATAAGTTTGGTTTTGCTAGTCTATCTATATACAATTTGAAGGCAGAGAGGGGAACATAATAGTAAGTGGTGGTGGGGGCATTTAATGAATTGGATTAATGAAGGAGAATAAGTTGTGCAAATGAAGAGGTGGGGAGGTGGCTATTTGTATAGGGTGACTGAAGCATTGCTGCCATATCAGAGCATTATAATGGCCTAGACAATAGAAAGTTCCGTGCTTATACTCAGTAGTATGTTGGAGAATGACAGAAAATCATATATTTATTTTATTTTATTTTTTAAATGAAGCTTTCCTAGATTAGATTCAAGTGTTCTAAAGAAATGTAAATCTTTATGTATTGGTGATAAGGATCATTCCTTGGTTTATCAGCATAAGGATCATTCCTTGGTTTATCAGTACCTCTCGCCCTCTCGGACTCTGTTCTCTTGCCATTGCCTCTGAGCCCTTCTTAGCGAGGTCTGATCTGCCCCTAATATCATGAAGAATAGATGTTATAACTCCATAACTTTGGGCTATCTGCAACCTTAGCAGTTAGCACCAACATGACACATCTATTTAGATAATATACTACAGCCTGGAGTATGAAGGCTGTTATGTTATATATCCTCCATCCAACCTGGTTTGATGACCTGTGTTTTATTTCTTCCCATCCCAGTGAAGCTTTTAGCTTACACTATGCTAGTTTTGTCAACTGATGATCAAAGACCATGCTTTGTTAATTCTACTTTGTTTTGTCCTCCATAATCAGATATTACTAGTAGACCACACGAACAGAAACACATTGAACTGAACAAATTATATGAAGCTAAGAATTGAAAATGTTGAACATTCACAAAATTCGATGTCTATTTGAACTAGGATCAATGGTTCGTTGTTCCTTATTTATTGAATAGTAATGTACTAAATTGCAATAGCTCATTAAACTGCCTGCATATTTTGCTTGTCAGTGACTTGACTTGCAACTTGTTATCCCCTCTTTTGAAATTTTGTGTATAGATAAGCCTGTAACCTCATGATGATTTGTGTAATTTAGTCTGTTCTTGGAATTTATTCTACTTTTTATATTAGCTTTTTACAGATTGGACATGCCTTTTTATTTTTCTTGTTCTCAGGTTGTTCAGGAGTGGCCAGGATTACCAAGAGGTGTAAAATTTGATCCCACTGACCAGGAGATAATCCAGCATTTAATTGCAAAATCTGGCATTGGAAACGAGAAACCACATCCTTTTATTGATGAGTTCATCCCTACTGTTGATGAAGAGGATGGGATTTGTTACACTCATCCTAAAAATCTCCCAGGTTAGTTGCAACTTATAAATTGTAATACCTTCTTGGATTCTGCAAGTTAATTTACTACAGATAATAATTGATATTGAAGGTGTAAAGCAAGACGGAAATGCAACTCACTTCTTTCATAGAGCTATCAAGGCTTACAGTACGGGTACACGAAAGCGTCGAAAAATTCATGGTGATGATTTAGGTGATGTTCGTTGGCATAAGACTGGCCGGACAAAGCCAGTTAATGTTAATGGGGAGCAAAAGGGATGCAAGAAAATCATGGTTTTGTACGTCACTGCAAAAGGTGGCAAGGCAGAGAAAACAAGTTGGGTCATGCATCAATATCACCTAGGTACAGAGGAGGATGAGAAAGATGGAGCATATGTGATTTCAAAAGTCTTCTATCAGCAGCAGCAGCAGCAGGTGAAACAAAGTGTCAAGACTGTAGGGTATATTTCTGATGTGGCAGATGACATAGTTCCAAAAGTAGATCCTGTTACTCCTGAGCCTCCTCGAAATGAAATGCGACTTCACTCAAAAAATCAGACCTTAGTCATTTGCGGCAATTCTAGTGCCCAGGTAGTGTTTAATATCTTCCTTTCTGGCAATCTATGCAATCTTATGCACTCTTGTCAATGCTGTGCATCTGATAATATTTTACTTGTGCGATAGATGCTTTTCTGATATTGCAGGTCATCATAATTTATAAGTAAACTGCCACATGTTGTAGTATCTACATCTATTAGCTCTTACATTGTCATTTTTTCGATATTTTCATAACACCATTGGTACTGTGATGGTATAGCTGTGGGTCTAGCTCCCTCAGCTTTATATATTTAACACTCAGAGAATGCTGAGTCAAGAAGTGACAATTTCTAAGCTTAATTTTTTTTGAAGCAGTCTTGTGCAAAATTGAGCAGTTAGTCAGTTACTGTAAGCAGCACAATATAATTGACACGATTCTATATTATATATTCTGGAAGTGCAAGACATATATTGCTACTGAGATGTGTCACCAACTGTTTTATGTGATTTGTATAGTTATCAGTGATCGCTTAGTTGGCTGCTAACAGCTTTGCCATACCATGATTCAGCTCCAAAGTTGCTTTTCTGTTGTGTATTTATTATCATGCTTGAAAGAAGACTGCATTGATAATTTGATATTATAATCACTTTGCAGGAATGTGACGTGGGATTTGTTGATGAAATGCAACAACATGAAATAACCATATCATCAAGTGTTAATGATACCAAAGAAGATTGCGCTGATATCTCTTCAGAGGATCCAGTTGGCGAACACGATGACAACCAGGTTGGGGAAGAAAAGTGGTGGGACAGTGAGTCACAGTATCTGCTGAACTCCCAGCAACTTGTGGAAGGGCTCTCTCTCTGTGATGAGCTTCTTCAAAGCCAGTCTCCGAACAGAGATGAAAGTGCAGATGATGTAAGGAAGAGATCTGTTCTTTCTTCAGAGTATGCTCGTTTGGGACCTGAAGATCTAAAGAAGGATCTGGAGGAGTGCCAGAATTTGGAACTTGATCCTGCAAACATAGATTTAGATACACCACCTGATTTCAGATTAAGCCAGCTGGTAATTTTAGGCCATGGTCATTTTCCTGTTTAATTCTAATTTTGTTTTATATGATAATGTTAGTTTCTCTTATAATAACTTTTGATTTGACTAGGAATTTGGATCACAAGATAGCTTTAGTGCTTGGGGATTAGGCAAGATGACTGACTAAAGATGGAGGTGCCATTATGTTCGAGCAACCTTTTGATTCATCTCTATGACGGGCATGGTTTTATAAATTTCTAGGTAACATCTGATGCAGCTTTTATTTTGTAAACCTTTGATTAAGCTGCTTATTTTAGCTGACCAAATGTATAGCTGTCTTCTTTCTTAAATCTTTGTGATTAGCTGACATTCACTTCCTTACCTATTAATATCAAGGGTGGATTAACAGCACCTTATCGTGTGCTTCATCCTGTTTTTGTGAATGTGATGATATTATGTAAGGAACTGAGATTGCTTCCATGATTTAAACACAATTTATGGTAATTTTCTGTTTTGCCAAAAACATTCAAATATGTGCGTGCTAATGTTACCTGACTTGGGACTATAGTGTCAGTCATGGCCATGGGTTACCCAGCTGTCTTATTCTGTTTTTTTTTTTTTTTTTTTTTGTAATGATGTCTATCCAAGATTATGTATGTCAAAGAGTGTTGAGGATTCGACACAGGTACTAGAAATGAAGGGTGCTAACATATAGTGTACACGAATCACTCAAAAGGGTTTGATGATAATTTCCGTGCAAGATTTTCCTTTCTCTTTGCATTGCAGCTGATGAAGCATATGGTATAACATGATTGGTTTTAGCAGTTTGTAAATGTAGCCTTTCTTTTACGTACGTTTTGCATCAGATATCCGAGGCAGACCCCTCAGAAATTGCTGACCAAGCCTATCTTTCTGTGACATGATATTATTGGAAGTAGAGGTCGGATCTTGGTGAGGCAGGTGGGTCATAACTCGGAACAGTAGTAGTTGTACTGTTCTGAGTTGCAGAAACATTGAGGAACTTAGGATGTTGTAACAAAGTAACTCTCTTTTAGTGGCATGAATGTTTTGTTTTTGGAGGATGTTGTGGTCACCTATCCACGTTGCTTGTGGAACGACAGGAAATCCGTTTCTATTTGGCAATTGGAAAGACAACTCGGATTTCGTCAGAATTAGATTTGTACAGCGTTTTCCTGTCTCAGAATGATTGGTCCTGTCACATTTAGTGCTTGTTGTTTTAATTATAAGTAGGGATTATTTAGGTTGTGTTCTTTTCATCCTTTACAAATTTAATTAAAACTCGTGTCAAACAAAATAAAATCGTGTCACAATTGATGCCTCTAGTCTTTTTATTTAGAAGTAATAGCCTTTTGCCCTTCTTAGCAGTTAACTTGTATGAACTTATTAAACTTTTTAGTTAAGGTGAATAGACCACACCGTTACTGCAACTAGCAAAGTATCTTTTTCGACTTCACGACCCACTGCTTTCCTAGTTACTCGCTAGTACTCTAATGTCCCACTTTCTCGTAATTACTTTATCTATCTCTTCTACCTTCTTCGCTCACCTCTAACAAAACTTAATGGTGGTGGTTTGACTAGAAACTCATGTCGTAGTCTCGGCTTTAAACCGTTAATTGAATAGTAAATCGAGTCAATATTGGTTCAGGTGCTTATTGACTCGAGTCAGCATTTGATATATCAGGTCTAATGTAGTAATTCAGGTTAAGTTGGGCACTAGTCATATAGGACTGGATTTAGCAACTCCATCAATGCATGTGAAAACAAAATTATCCACATTTTTTTCTATAGAGCGACAAAAGATGAGAGTGAAAACAAAATTTACAATCATAAGTTTCACTAAAATAGTATTCCAAAATATATCAATATTTTATGTATCCAATATTATTCAAAGAGGTTAAATGTACAAGGAAAATATGTGGAAGGAACAGCATTGGGCTCTTGAATATTGTGGTATTAATATAAAGTGTAAACCCATAAGCCACATCACAAGGCCCACACGCATTTCATTTTTCAGGATTCTATTACAAAAAAAAAAAAAAAAAAAAAAGGATTAAAGTAAATTTATTTTTTTGGAGGTGTTTGTTTGAGAGATACAAGACAATATATTTTGGTTTGCTCGTAAAATAATTTTCGAATTTTAATGCTTTAAAGGCATAAATTACAATGATCGGTTACAATACCTTGTAACTTGCATACAATATATGATAAAAATTATTTCTTTTAATTTTAATTAATGCTAGTTATGTATCTTGTTTGAGCGGGTTCATTTTTCCATCTACATATATTTTTCCCACCCAATTGGTAAGTTACTTGCTAGAAATTTGTAAATAAAGCATGCAAATCTTTTACTAGTATTTATATATACCACTAAAGATGCTCTAAGAGCTTGATATTTACTCATATGATCCTGGTAATCACATTAACTTGACCCATTCTTAATAGACCCAAAATACTATGAGTTTGAATTAATCAAATCTAAAGAGACCTAAGTTAAATCGACTCAATCAAACTCGAACTAAAAATATAACATACACTACACACGACACAACTAATAACTTTAATGGGAAAGAACTTCACCTTAACTCTAATCCAAATTAAAAGGATCAATTGACACCTCAAATGTACGTTACTAGTGAAGAGTGTGAAAGCATGACTTAGCATACACTTGAATGAACAAATGATACTACTAATAGTCATAAATAATGTAAACATCAAGGGTCCATGTTATTGTAGCACAAGGAAGTAGCAATGATAGAGTGAATGGTAGAAAGATACACAAATTGCACGTGGGATGGATAAGCTTGCCTGTCACGTACTTGTCTACTTGAGGTGGCATTGGACACTATGTTCTCTTATAGGACTACTAACAGTAGTACTTGTACATATCATACGGTAATGTTCACTTTGCTAATGTAATGCTCATGTGGTCAATCCAATTTTTTGGTCCACTTTTAGGCTTGTACGTCTTTCATCGCGTGGGGGTCGGATAACATAAATCGTTTGTGTTCTTACGTAATGTGGTGGTAGGAAATTATGTACGAGTAACTCGTTATTGGTCCTTTGTCCGGTTTAGAGAGGATAGTGTAAAGCGTTTCAACCTTAATGTACATTAGAGTGGTTGTTTAGCTAGACGTAAGAAGTTACACTTTTTGGGATTTTTCATGTACTGCGTTGTACGTACATAACCTTTTTTTTTTTTTTTAAGGTACATGATATATTTTTGGATAACACATAAATTTACACAAGGGGAACTTTCAATTTGCTAGGGAAGCACTAAAGCCAAAAGTTGGTGAATGATTTTATATTAAAAAATTTACTAATTGACTAATTGTCCTTGGTCAGATAAATTAGCCAGGCCAAAGCCCAGTAATGGGAGCCCAGCACTAATTCTTACAATAAGTCAAGGGAAATTTAAGGATGACTAATGTCAAACCCCCCATTTGGTATTTTCTTGAGGGTGAAAAGGAAATGAATATAAATTATAAAATCTAATTAAATGTAGTTAGTTTAGATCTAATTTGAAATAAACAATGTTATTATGTGTTTAAATATTGCAACAGTTTGATTGATACACGCATTAATACATGATTGACTATAAATATATGTATGTTTTTAATAAAAACTACTTGTATTAAAAAGGAATTGTTATTTGAAAATCATATATTGAGATAAATCCAACAACAATTTACTTGTTGAAAAACATATGTCGATAATCCAACAATAATTCACAATCCTCTACTGTTAAATTAAGAATATAACACACTCCTTTCACTATCCCTACAAGCCTTACTCTTCATTTTCATGAAAGAATGAAAAGGATAATTGTCGCTATATTATGGAATGAAGAGAGTACAATTATACATTGTGTATATTTATAGCTAAATATGTATTATGTGTATATTGTCAAAGTTATCAATTCATTGCATATAAATAGGAATGAAGGGTGTATAATTAGAACCATATCTTGGTATCAAAACCCGAGTACAACTAGGCGCATAATAGCTATTTATTTGGTTGTTTTAGGTCATATATATATATATATATATATATATATATATATATATATATATATATATATATATATATATATAGGGTTGTTTTAGGTCATGTTCTTTTGAGCTGCTTTGTTGAGATCTGCATTGCTCTACTGAGATCTGTCCTGATGTGTTTGATAATAATAATAACAACAACAACAACAACAACAATAATAATAATAATAATAATAATAATAATAAAGTGGATTGCTTAACACCGCCAACAAAAATGATCACACTGCAACCATTTGGTGTGAATGGACAATCGTACCCTTACTACTTCACCACCCCTTATCCTCTCGGCAACCCACAGGCCACAACCCCTTCCGATCAGCGATGACCACCACCACCCTAACTGGCGACCCACCACACCCTCCTCTATAACGACCCACCACCTCCCCTCGCCGCCGGCGAGAACTCGAGAAGGTGGTGGTTTAATTTTTTTTATTTCAGGCAACCGCGGTAACCGGAGCCCAAAACCGGTTACTATGCGTGGCAACCGGAGCCCAAAATCGATTACTGTGACGGTAATCGGTTTTGGGCTCCGGTTATCGCACACGGTAACTGTTTTTGGGATCCGGTTACCATGCACGACAACTGGTTTTGGGCTTCGGTTACCGTGCACCTAAACCAATTCCATGGTAACCGGAGCCCGGTTTTGGGCTCCGATTGGTACGGTTGCCAGAAAAATAAAACCCACCACCTTTCCACCAAAAAGGGAAGGTGGTGAGACGTTTTTGAGGGGGATGTGGTGGGTCGCCAGTCAGGGAGGTGGTGGTGGTAATCGTCGATGTAGTGGTGGTGTTAGTCATCGATTGGGGTAGTGGTGTCAAGGTGTTGGTGATTGGTGGCAAGAGGGAAGATAGTGGTGAAGTACTAAGGGTATGGTTGTCCATTCACACTATATGTTGCAGTTTTGATCATTTTGGATGGCGGTATTTAACACCCCTAATAATAATAATAATAATAATAATAATAATAATAATAATAAATATTTAATAATAATAATAATAATAAATATTTAATAATAATAACTAATATTTAAATAAAATAATAATTAATATTTAATATAATAATAAATTTTAATATTTGAGATAATAACTAATATTTAAATATAATAACAATAATTAATATATAATAATAATAATAATAATTTATAATAGTAATAGTTAATATTTAATAATATTAATAAATGTATTAATAATGTTGATAATAATAATATTAATAATTAATATTAATAATAATTAATATTTAATAAATCTAATAATAATAATAACTAATATTTAAAGATTATAATAATATAATAATAGTATCATTATTATTAATAAAATCTACTCAGCTTTGCTCTACTCTGCTCTGCTGAGATTTACTCTACTCTGCTGACTCCTGATATGCTCCTAGAAGCTCAAAAGAACAGGATTTTAGTATATTATTTATAAGTAATAGTGATACAATATTTGATGTACAATTTTATATACTTATTGTTCCACTAGAAAAATACTTATAGTAATAAAGCATTTAATGGTATTTTATACCAATATAATTTTCATATTTACAACTTCCATCACTCTTTTTGTCTTATTTATGCTTTTAATTACAAGACAAGTAAATAACAGCTATGCGCCAAGAGTTCTCCAAATAACACTAAATAAATTCTCTCTTCTCTCTCCAAACTTAACCACCAGCTAAGGTTTGATCAATTCCCTCATGGTAATCATGGTGGGATCATTAGTTTAGTTTATTTGTTTGTACAAGGTTATAAGTTTGCTAGATTTGACATGCCAATTTTGATAGGGTTGCAAATTTAGAACTTGAAATAAAGATTCTTCTTCCGATATTTGCCAATCTAGAATACAAATTAAGTTTTATCATTTTTACGCCTATAAATCAATGAGATTTCGTCGAGAATGGTGTATAGACTTAGGGCCTGTTCTCATTGACTGAACTGAACTGAACTTAATATTTTATAAGAGAAGGAAATTAAGTTTTATCATTTTTACGCCTATAAATCAATGAGATTTCGTTGAGAATGGTGTATAGACTTAGGGCCTGTTCTCATTGACTCAACTCAGCTGAACTAAACTGAATTGAAATGAATAATTTATAAGAGAAGGATATTAGGAGCTGAACTGAACTGAACTGAACTGAACTGAGCTGAGCTGAACTAAACTGAACTGAATTTCAACGTATGAAAACAAACCCTTATAAATTGTTTAGAAGCATATAAAAAGTTATGCCATTATTTTAAGGGAGAGTTACTTTTATTTATTTTATTTTTAAGAACAAGGGGGTGTTATTCTTGTATTGAGAATATAGATATGTAATGGATAATCACAAATAAGTCAAATGACTTTTATTCAATCAAATTAAATCACCCACCTCCTATTCCACTAAAAAAAAGGGAATGTGATTAGGGGTGAGTACCTAAACTCAATCAAAATTCTAAGAACTAGTCAAATTGGTTCCTAAAATTATTTGATTCGAAATTGGAATTGCTTGATATCAATCATAGAGTACCTAATTTAAGTAATTTTAGATATGAATGTTAAGAAGAATACAAAAATGGAGAAGCAATATATTTAAGCTAAATAAAATGATCAAAGTAGAGAGAATAAAGTGCATTAAAAATGTATAGCATATTTAGCGAACCTAATTATAAAAAACATACATCATAGCTAGTTATTAAAAAGACTAGAAATCATTGGAAATAAGATTTGGAAGCTTACTTAGAGCATTAGGGCCGCAAATGGACAAAAGAAAATCAAAAAGAAGTTTTAATCATCATCCCTTAAATTTACAATAAATCCGATCCTCTCGCATTCTTTTTCACCATCATTCTTCGCATTGTGCCACTCATTATTTAATTACATTGTTATGCTTCCATAACAAAAAGCATGCGGAGAAAGATGGACGAAAAGGATTATGACTTAGGGTCAAAATTTACGATATAAACAACAACTTTTTGGTGCAGCAAACCATACTGTGTGGAAGGGATTATTCCAATTATTTTGATGGCGGTTACCCGAGTTATTCAGTCGAGGTTACTTGACGGGTTTGGACAGGGGTTACTCGAGGGGTTCACTCGGTCAAGGGGTTACTCGGCCAGGGTTACTTGAGTTACTCGGTCAAGGATTACTTGAGTTACTCGGTCATTGCTTACTCGAGTTACTCGATCAAAGGTTACTCGAGTAATTCAGTCAGGGATTACTTAAGGAGTTCGGTTAGGAGTTAATAGGCCAGAGGTTACTTGAGGGTTCAGTCAGGGATTACTTAAGGAGTTCGGTTAGGAGTTAATAGGCCAGAGGTTACTTGAGGGTTCAGTCAGGGGTTACTCGGTCAGAGGTTACTTGAGTGTTCATTCAGGGGTTACTCAGTCAGGGAATACTTGAGAGATTACCCGAGGGGTTCGGTCATGGAATAATCGAGGGGTTACTCGCTGAGAGGTTACTTGAGGGGTTACTCAGTCATGAGTAACAAACTCAAGTAACCTCTAACCGAGTAACTCGAGTAACCCCTTTCGCATGGTACAACAAACCGCATAAAAAAAAAAATGTGCGACGTAAAAATAGGTTTAATTTGTAATCAAGAGTTTGATTTTTTTTTTCAATAAAATCACTGTTCAAACAAGAACTGTTAAATTTTACACACTAATTTATACATGCCTGGACTTTACACGTAGCTAATACATTTCTATCTATAGTCACAAGGTAGGGCCAAAGCTCAAAGTTATGAGAGAGCGAGGAACTGCTCGGGTGGTTAGAGTTTGAGAGTTTTCCTTCCGGCTTTAGGGGATTCCTAATTTATTCTCATCACTAGCTCTCATGACACCAAAAGAGGAAGAGGGGGAGGGGGAAGGGAAGGGGGAGGGGCAAAATTATAGATTGAAGTCTAACTAGTGATAAGATATTTTATCAACTAGCTAGCTTAATTTTATCCTTTCCATAATTAATTAAGTGTTGTGGATGATATTCAATTTTTGAGATCCAATCAATCTACAATTCTACATACACGACTTTCAATAAGTCTATTGTAGACCCTGGTCCATCTAGAATAGATGGACCACCGGTCCATATACACTACAAACTTCAACTCACGCGGCCCAAACACTCTCAATTTCTTTAGTTTCTTTCTTTTTGTAATTTCGCTATACATACATATCTATCTCCTATGCAATAGATTTCATTTATTACTTTCATTTCATTTTTCAAACACTCAACTACTTATCTCTCTCCTCTACATTGAAGAATCACCATGGAAGAAAAAACAAGAAAAGGTCAAGAAAGGTAATTAAATATTTAAACAACTTAAAATTTCTTTAGCTTTCTTCAAATTCGTTGATTGATTTCCTTCAAAGTTGTTGTAATTTGGTAAAATTATTTAAATTTTTGTAAACACTCTCGAATTTTTGAACAATATTTACATTTTCTTAGACACTCGAGAAATTCTTCAACAAGTAATGATGAAGATGAACTGTAAGTAAAATAAACCCTATATAATTGTTGAATTTTGAAATTAGATGATGAATTGAAACCCTAAATTATTTGAACAGAAGAAAAAATTGGATGATGTATCTAAATTTCCAAAATTTGCTATTTTCGGCTTTTTTATCAAACGTTCAAAATTTGCCATTGTTCATTTTTTTTTACTAAATGATCAAAAGTAAGGCGTGGTATATTACAATTGTTCATATATTTTTACTAAATGTTCAAAATTTGCGATGTTCGTAATTTTTACTAAATGTTCAAAATTTGCAATCGATCAAATTTTTTATTAAATGTTCAAAAGTATAGGCGTGGTACATTGCGATTGTTGAGATATTTTTACTAAAATGTTCAAAATTTTCGATGTTCAGTTCGGATTTTTTTGCTAAATGTTCAAAATTTGCAATCGTTCAGATTTTTTTACTAAATGTTCAAAAGTATAAGGCCTGGTACATTGCGATTATTGAGATATTTTTACTAAATGTTCAAATTTTTCGAAGTTCAGTTCGGATTTTTTTTACTAAATGTTCAAAGTTTGCAATCGTTCAGTTTTTTTTTACTAAATGTTCAAAAGTATAGGTGTGGTACATTGCGATTGTTTAGATATTTTTACTAAATGTTCAAAAAAATTTATGTTCAGTTCAGATTTTTTTACTAAATGTTCAAAATTTGCAATCGCTCGGATTTTTTTTACTAAATGTTCAAAAGTATAGGTGTGGTATATTGCAATTGTTCAGATATTTTTACTAAATGTTCAAAATTTTCGTTGTTCAGTTCGGTTTTTTTTACTAAATGTTCAAAATTTGCAATTGTTAAGATTTTTCTACTAAATATTCAAAATTTGCAATGTTCGATTGTTTTTACTAAATAAATCGATCAAATTAATGAGAACAATAAAAAAATATCAATTAATCGATCATAATGGATTACGATTGAAATCGATCAGATTAGTTTCAATGAATTCAATTGATATTATTAAAACAATAATTTCATCCACAAATTCATCTCAAAATATATATAAAAAAAAATTAATATTGATCACAATGAATTCATAATAACTAACCTGGATTGATCTTTTCAGAAATATCGACAATAACCATCAGTTTAATTGCAAAAAATCAATGAAAAATATTAATGGGAAAAAAAATCAAAGAACAGAGGAGAGAGAAAATAAGAATTTGAAAAAAAAAATGAATTGAAATCGAGAAATAAATAAAAGAGATTAGATTAAAAAAAAAAGATTTTGTATAGAATGAAACAAAAAATTAATTAAGAAAAAAAAAAGGAAGAAGAAGAAGTAAAGATGGAGGAAGGAGTAGAGCTGCATTTGATTTAATTATTTGTATAGGGGTTTGTTTTAGGAGGTGGTTCATCTAGAATAGATGGACCAGGGTGCACCTAAGAATTTGTACACGACTTTTCCTTATAACTATTTATGAACCAAAATTAAAATTCCGTAGGGATTTGGGAGCCCACAATAGATTTTTGATAAGAACAATCATCTTTAAAGCACACCTAAAAATGCACACTTAAATCACTATGTAGCTCTAATCATAACCTATTTTATAGTTGATTAGTCTTTGTTGACTTGAATTAGATAGTACTAATGAATTCTAAATGTGTATTGATAAAGATTTAACTGTTTTAATCACGCCTAATGTCCTTTAATAGATCTTCTACATGATTATTGGACCTACACGATCATAATACATGATTGATTGAGTAAATTGGATCGGGAAATTAAGGAAACTAAAAGCAACTTTAATTAACTTTAGGGCATTTTATAGTAGTAATTCACTAATTTTACACCTTTTAATCTACACTTTGAACTGTAAAATAACTGTTTATTTCTTTTAAATATAATAATAGTGAGGAGTGAATGTAAATAGGAGCTTGGGCTATTTTCAACGAGAAAACCAATCGATTGAGAAAGTGATTGATTATTATGGAAACAGACCTCTAATCGACTAATTCTAATAATCCACTATTAGGGAATGTAGATATAATAATCAGGATCTCAAGTGAAACGTTTTAGGAATTACATATAATGTCATAAACTCATAATAATGCAAGTATAATCTTATGGTACATTGTTGAAAAATAAATCTCTCAAGTGTCCCCAAATGTAAGTGTCCCGCATTGGTTGAAGAAGAGATAGTTAAATACTTTATAAGGTTAAGGGGCTACTCCTCTTATAGTTCTATTGCCATATGGTTTTGGGATGAAACCTCCTTTGATCTTGTGAAGTGAACTCTCTCTCTTGGTTTGCGGATGTGGCCCAGACCCGCATTTAACATACATAGAGTTTTGTAAACAAGCTAAGGATCGGACTATCTTATTCATTATGCTAGCTAAACTCAAGATCGGGCTTGCGTTGGTCAATACATTGACATCGCTCGAGCTCAAATTATTGATCAAGCTTGAATTGTTAGACAATGTATGTAGAATTAGGGTTTGGGGCTAGGTGGAGATTTGTTCACAAACATTCTTTGTCATGAACTATGTTACAAAATATAAAAGAAGTTATGACATATATTCTAATTCAATTGACTTATATTATTATACTACCTCCGTTACAGGTTTTGTACAACGATTTGACATAAAGCAGAGAGGGAAAATGTCTAATAGTTACACATAACCTGTAACGGAGGTAGTATAAAATATAAATGATCGAATCAATATATGAGCTTTGGTCGAGCTTGATTTTGATTTCTTTAATGAATGTTTCAACTTAGCTCTTTTATACCTCTAAGATTTCATGGTTAACGGCGCAGCTAACAATTTTTGACAAAATGTAAGTTTGGTTGTTGGTATAGACATATAGTGATGATTGAAACTACACTTGGTAGGGAGGACCCAACTTCGATCTCCGACAATAATAATTGGGAGGGGTCTGGATCCTAACCACCCACAACTGATCCCCAAATCCAATTAGCCCATATGGTGAAATGAATGGAACATAAAAATATTTTTAAAATAAAAATTTAAAAAAAAAAAAAAAACTATTCCTCAATTAAAGGAAACCTATATTTTTTGGGTTTTTCTAAGCTATGCCCTCAAGGTTGTTGAGTTTCTAAGTTGTGTCCATGCTTTTTCAAAATCACAAGTTGTGCCCTCCAACTTAAGTTGTTTAATCAATTGTACCCTCTGACGTAAACTCGGTGTTAGAATTGTAAATAAATAGGAAGTTTTAAGAAGCGGATGAGAAAAAAGAATAAGAAATACATCGAGAGCTTGACATATCAATGTTTGCTTTTAAAAGAAAGAAGGAAAAGCAAATGAGAAAATTTGAAAAAAAATGTTAAATGTTAACCTACTTATATAACTCTAACCCAATCTGAGCGTGAAATTTCTCTCCAAAGTGTGGTAATGAACCGTTAACACAACTACTAACATTGGATTGACGTTATATGGTACGGTTGAATTAACACCTTAAGTTGGAGAGTATATCTTATAATTTTAAAAAAAACATGGGCAAACCTTAGATTCTCAATAACCTTGGGGGCATAGCTTAGAAAAACCCTATTTTTTTTAGGAAACCTATTTAAATTAAACCTAATTGTTAATTATTAAGAGATAACCAAGACAACTTTGTCAGACAGTTATCGGTTAAAATTAACTGATTGAATTGATTATTCCTAAAGATCACAAGCAGTGTGTTGCAGTAAATATTATTCTCTTATAGAAAATCGAAATAATGCTACTCAATGTTATACGAAATGTTGTAATAATAAAATCATATCATATAATATAAAGAATCATACAGTACTCAGTAATTAAGTATTAATTGAATATATTGATTTGTAGGAAACATAAGTATCTTCTTATACGATTGTTAATGGCGAACTGCCCAACAAGAAAATCTCAAAATAAGGGTTTTGGTACAACAACTAATATGCTTGACAGTATTGAAATAAGGAACATTGTTCTCTTCTGAAACCGAAGAGGTAAAAATTGTTCATTAACGTATTATTTAAGGGGTCAAAATGATAAAATGAGGGCCATTCTTGAAGTTTACAAAGTGTATAAATTATTTGTGGACCGTTAAATGCATCAAATATGTAACGATTATGATATATGCAACCTTAAAAACAAACTATATATACACATGAAATATAATTTATAATATGGTATTGTGTGGAATTTAGTAATGCACAATAAAAATAAATTACAAGTTGGTCGATTTTATTAATGTATAATTTATACTTAATATATCTCTTTTACAATATTATTAAGAGTTGAGCACAAAATTGTTTAAAATCAAACAATAATGTTACATATAATATATATATATATATATATATATATATATATATATATATATATATATATTTAATTATTTTGATTCTCTATCTTAAGGTATATCATTCCAAAACTAATGGTCTTATTCACCAAATAAGCATTGCATGCGTATATATGGATTAGGGGGCTACTATACCAACATTATGACAACTAAGGACATATATTAAATAACTTGGTATAATTTAAATTATACTCTATTTATTTTAATTTTAGTCATTTGAATAAATTTGATCTTATGAGAACTTACATGAACTATTTTAGTTGTAAATTGAACTTAACTAAATAGTCCTTATTAATTTCTATTTGAATCTGTTTTAATTTATTTTTTTCTTAATGAATATTATTTAAATCTATCAAAACCGATCAAACCTCATTGAACTTATTTTTTGAATATAAAGTGTAAATATTTTTTTTGAGTGAAAAATTAAGTGTAAATGAAATGAATAGATCAATGTATTATAGTGAAACAACCACATTTATGATATTCATCAAACTTTTACACTATAGTCCATATTCATATATCCCCCCAACCCTTTTTTTTGTGAAAGATATTTATATAACCCCCCCCCCCCTTTTTTGAAAGATATTTATATCTCCCTTTATTCAATTCACAAAAGTTTGCCCTTTTTTTCTTGGTTTGTATCAAGCTAGATAAATATTAAAAAGAGTTCATTTTAGTTTATATGATTCTAATAATCTCCTTTAATTTTACTATATCTTCAAACCCTTATTGCAAAGACAAAACTATCAACCCACTTCCATAAAACACTTGAAAAAGTAAAATTAGTGATATGAGACAATTTTAGCAACAATAGAGCGTACCATAAAACCCCTCCTTTGACCCCATGCACTCCTTAGATTTCCCCAAACAATTAAAAATATACACACATCACATATACGAGTATATTCTAATTTCTTTTCCTTTTTTTCATGACAAATTTGACATTATATTCGTCCCCACAAGAATCATATTATATAATTGCAATAACAAAAGGATAATAAGACGTATATTAAATTAAAATTAACCACCTTAATTAATTGACAATAAATCTATGTTTAATTAGTTGGTTACAACTAATTAAAAAAATAATAAAAATAATAGGAAACATATTGTCGTTCGGCCCCAAATAATTTTGATGTACCTTATCATCAAACACATAGTGAAGGAGCATTTGCTAAATAGCACCAAAAATAAATAAGTGTAGGAGCATACCACAATTTTGTATAACTCTTTGTTACCTTATTTGATATAATGGCCGACCCAATATGTTGGTGGGTGATACCTACACTTAAATTAAATAAACTTTCTTCCTTCTTAGAAAATGACAAATACCCAATAATACATATACACTATAAACTATAGCTTAATTGTATATGTAATCCTCTTATGAATATTCATTTTAATTAATCACTTACTTCTTTTTCAACGCTTTTGGTGTATTAGGATATAGGAAGGATTGTTTAGTTAGTATTTCGGTTATGGTGACCCATAACATGAACCTAGTTGTTACTAGTTTAATTTATTCACCAAATTTAAGCATCTATTTTAAGGATGATCATTGTGAAGAAGAGCGTGGTATATATGTATAGTAGCTCCTTTCATCATCTATTTTATTACGTGGCCATCACCGATTAGTCAAAAAGAGTGTATTTCTCATAACAAGTTAGGGTGCGAATTCTTCCTACACAACATAGAATTCTGTTAATCTAAAATAAATCTTACTCGACTTGAGCTTACATTATTCACTGATCTCATAAGCTTATTACATGTTTCATACTATAATATACAAGATCACTATTTTTAGATAGTTAACTCCACGAAAAAAGTGTAATTCTCATAAAATAAAACAAGTTAGAGTGAAAATTATTCATAGATAGATGTATTAATTTGATATTAGTCTGACTCCTCAACCTACTTACATATCCCACTTGTGCACTTCCATAATCATACATCCTACAATAATATATGTGACTATAGGGTCTGTTCTAATTAACCGAATTAAAGCTGAGCTGAACTGTACTATTTGGAGTTGAACTGAACTGGACTAATTAGAGTTGAACTGAACTAAATTGTTTAAAAGAGAAGGAAATTAGAAATTAAACTGAACTGAAATAATTGAAACTGAATTAAACAAAAATTAAGTTCAAGAGAACGCACCCTTATTCCTAACTAGTGTCATACCAACACCAAATTTACAAATTAATGTATGTGGACTATAAAAATATAGCATGATAAAATGATAATAATTATTGTTGATCTAATAGTCTTCTCATCTAGTCATCATAGAAAAAGAAAGTATAAAGTGGCCTAATTAAATGGGACCCAAGTGTTATTGTCTAGTTGTTATGAGGGCAATGCACGCCCTTTCATGCCCCATCCTTGAATCTTTTTAGTCAAGACCAAATAGTAACCTCCTTGGACCACACTTTCCTTCCTATAAAATACCCTCCAAATCTTCATTTCCACATATCTCATTTCTTGCATTTTCATTCACTAAATTCTTACACTACATTTCTCCAAATTAACCACAAATTCCTCTCTTCTAATTATCATCATTAATTAGTCTAATTAAACTCAAGAAAACTAAAGATGAAGTTGAGCAGTCCAAGTATGGGAGGAAGCAAGAGGAAGTTTGTTAATCGTGGATTAAGTGGCATGGTTAGAGAACAAAGAGCAAGGCTTTATATCATTAGAAGATGTGTTGTTATGCTCCTTTGTTGGCATGAATGAACTTCATTTCTTCTTCTTTTTATTTATTTTTTCTTTTTCTTAGAGAATGGGAAGATTAACAAAGATAAAAAAAAAGTCTTCCTTTTTTCTGTTTTTTGGGCAGATTTTATTTTATTGATTAATTCATATTGTAAATAGCTAGTAGGGTATTAGATTAATTAATTAAGGTTAGAGTAATTGAGAGAGTTTTGACACAATTTTGCCATCATGTACATGGGCATAGCTTGAATGAAAAATCACCATCACTTGTTATATAACCAATCTCATGATTTTTGGCAATATTGTTCAATTGTTGATAATTTTCTATTTATTTTCGTGCTATAATTCCAATATTGGTTGAGCTATCAAAGTTAAATCAATTGAAGCGGGTGTTGTGAGATTGAGTTTTGTGAATTTTTTGTGCTAGATTTCCTACTCAAAATCATTTGGACTTTGTGAAGTTAATATGATCCATAAATAATGGAGGTAAATACGATGTCTAGTGAAGAATGCATAATATTATGCACCAAATCAAATACTACTTCCGTTTCTTATTACGTGCAACAAAGGGTATTAATTGTGAGATATAAAATATTCGTTTGTTGCACATCATAAGAAACGGAGGTAGTACATTACATTGTACAAATTTCGTATTGGTTAGAAATTTCCATAAACTTGTTAGCTCATTGATTATCGATCTTCAAATTCTGATTGACGCCGAGCTTTGATAGATTTCATGCTACAATGTTTTATGGTATCAATTGTAAGTGAAAATTCAGCTCACTACTTGAGCATTCAAACTTTGGATATCACCCAACACGACTTTTATTATATGAATTACGAGGGAGTTATCTAAGTGAGTGAGCTTTCAACGGCTCTTTTCTGTGGACTTAAACTATGATAAAAGAGGGTGGGGAATGACTCAAGTGGTTAGAGCTTTCCTCCGGATTTCAGGAAAAGAGAGTGAGAAATGACTCAAATGGTTAGAGCTTTCCTCCCATTTCAGGAGATCTGAGGATCGATTCTCACCCCTACTCTTGTGGTTCTCTAAAGTCTAAACGCCAAAAAAAGAAAAACTATGATAAAACTTTTGCTATTGGCGTGGATTTGATGGATTAACAAATTAAAGGGTACATTTTTGACATAGTTATCAAGATGATGATTTATCTAAATTACTCTAAGAGACTCCAAGAAATGGTACCAAAATTTCACCATATATTATACATTAAAGTTCTTCAATTTTAATCAATAAATTAAGTTTGTAAATGTTGCATAATATACGGTCACAGATCACCTACCATGTAATCCATCATAAAAAGAAATTCAACCCAAGATTGAGAATATACTTCTGTGACAGCAACTAGCTGTAACATACATGTGATTGACAAAGATGGAAAATAGTAATTAATTAAATTTAGCATAAATTACTTGATTAGTATCATGCATTAACATAAAAATAACATTAAAACTTGCTAGTCATAATATTTCTCATGTACTTCTATTAGCCTATGAGTTAATTAGCTGAGAATTTGTAAGGAATTTCATTTGTATGTCAGAAGATTTAAATTGAACTGCAATGTCAGTTACCATAATATTTTTGTATGACATATTATATGATTTAAAGTTTATTATATAGTTTATAACCCCAATTAAATGATAGAATTTAGGAGTATAGATGCCACAACTTGACTAATAATCTTGTGCTCCTCCCAATTCACAAGGAAGACCAAACTTCAATTAGTTCAAAATCTTATAAAATAACACAAATTCTTATATGTGGCTAGCTACACTGTCATTATAAGAGTTACTTTGTCAGTGTTATTAGAGTTACTCGGTCAGTGTTCAAGGGTTAATGTGTTGTGTTATAGGGTTACTTTGTCAGTATTATATATAGAAATTACTCGGTCAGTGTCATAAATGTTACTCAATTAGTTATTTAGGAATTACTTTATTGCTTTACAAACTGTCACACAGTGTGGTCAGCCACATACAAGACGCGTTGATAAAATAATTGTACATTATTTCTTATCTAATTTAGGCTGTCAATTTATTATTGATCGAGCTCATCAGGTTATTTCTTTGTTGCTTCAGTCATCTCCTTATTTCATGCTTAAGTAATCGTTTTGTCGTGCATATTTAACTAGGTAATACTCCTAACTTATAATAATTATTATTTAGTGCATTATTTAGTGAAATAATTATTTTAACAAGACTATAATTGCCCAAATAAGCTCAATTACGTTGTTCAATCCAAGTAAACTCAATCTGATGCGCGTAGGGTAATTTTAAGACAATTGAACTTAGTTACTTTCATTACAATATAAAATATCCTCTATATTCGTAATTAGTCTTTTATATTATCTCAATTTTTATTAAAGAAAAGAGATTAGATCATATCATATCATTATACTAATTTTGTAATTTCTATTTTCCGCTCATTACTAAACTTAAGCAATACATAAAAGATCCTCTAAAAAAAGTACATAAAAGGGGTGGGGGATAAAAAAAAAAGTCACGTAAAAGTTCTCTAGGTATGTTTCGCAAATGTTGTATAGATCTACCGGTTACAGTATCATCGATCATATGAAAAATCTAATCAGTAATGTATACAATATGACAATTTTTTCTAGATATCATATAGACTGTAGAGTCCACGACATGCACGGGTATGTGACTAAGAAGTTCACACGAAGAAGAGAGTAATATATTTTCCTTTCTTTTTGGCAATATCTTTAGTGTATGGTGCACTTGAATTGAAGTTATCAAAAGAACCAAGGTGAGAAAAATTGAGCATGCATTACTTGGGAAAAGAGGTTAAGAGGTGGAGTAAAAGATACCCTAAAGCATTGGAACTTCAAGTTGAAACCAGATGTAAGAAGAATTTTAATTTATATTAATCCCTGATTTGCAGAATTATTTTAAGATTTTCTAAGTCAGTTTGAACTGTCTTAAACTGGGCTTCATCTATAGTAAAAAATTAAAACATAAAAAAAAATACCAATATTTTTTCCCGAAAGAACAAGGTAGTCAGAATTGCACGTGAACATCTCGTGATTGACACCCTCATTGAAATATGGATCATCTACTCCAAAGTTTGAATCTAGTAGCATGACATTATAAGGTTTTAGTTACTCTTTTCGTCTTTTAAAGATTTTTATTTTTTATCTATTTATGATAGTATAACTTAAAAACTTAACATTAAAAAACATACAATAAAATAAATTCAATAAAATTTCAAGTGACTAAATTATTTTCTTATAAATTATGCGCAATAGTTTTTCATGATTAAAGTTTATAGAATTATACCAAAAAAAATATTGTAATGAGACAATCTTTTAAGAACAGAGTATTAACCTTTATGTACTTGTTCTTCTTGTTCCTTTAAAATGAAGCATACTTTCTTTATAATTAATGCGTTCCATAATATTCTCCCACTAATAACAATGCTAATTATTATAATTAAGATATGATAATCTCGATTTACGTACAGTGGTTTGCAGGATTTAACCTTTTTTTTTTTTAATAAATTTCTTATGTTTATGAATATATATATGACAATTACAGTTGTCATATTATTGACATCTGGATTTTGACCGCCATTTGGTTTGATTATAATCGTGCTTGCTATAAGAATTAGGCTATATGCCTAAATTGCTCCATGCTTCTTTGTTTTGTTTAACCTCAAATAAATAAATAAAAAGAAATAACAACCATTTTAACACAAAATTTTCATATGTAGTTGACCACACCGTATGATCCAGTGTACTTGGTCAAGGTTTACTCGATCGGTTACTCATCAAGTCAGTTAGTGGTTACTTAGTCAGACAGGGTTTCATCGATCAGGATTTACTCAATCAGTCAGAGGTTTTACTAAATCCGTATTTTGATGTATGTTAGCCGGCCACACAAAAAACGCACTATTTTTCTCATTAAAAATTGGGTAATGCTATATGTAGCCCTAACTCCCTAAGGCCTATATATAAGCATTAAATATACTCTTAGAAATTGTATATGTAACCCTAAGGGCTGTATATAAGCATTAAATATACTTATTATATATAAGCATTAAATATACTCAATTAAAATCTAGAACAATATATGGCCGATACTAGTAAATTTGCTTGGTGTTCATTGACTAATTTGTTAGGCACATGAATAATAAGCTATCCTATCCTTGAACAAAAAAAAAAAAAAAACCTATCTTTATTAGGAAATTTTGCAAATTGCCCATTTAAAAACAAAATTGCAATTTGCAGCTCAAAAGTTCGTATAAATTGTAAATTGCAGCCCGATTCAACTTTTTCATCGGTTTACATGTCAAAAAATCTTCGGTTAAGGTTTTAGGGTCCATTTTATCCCTTAGGATTCCGGATTGAGCTAAGAATTAGCAAAAAAAATAATGTAAGGGTCTGTTCTGTTCCGTTGAAATTCAGTTCAGTTCAGTTCAGTTCAGCTCAGCTCTTAATTTATGTCTAATGATATTGCTAATGATATAAAGCCAAATTTCATTCTTTTAAGCTCTTATTACAACGACAACAACAACAAAAACAACAACAACAACAACAACAACAACAACAACAACAATAATAATAATAATAATAATAATAATAATAATAATAATATTGATACAATTCATTGTTCAAATGGTTCTATTTTTTTGATACATATTTCTAATGTTAATCTCATTGAGAAAATTAGAGTACTACACAACTTAAAATTTGTTTAAATGGGTTAGATACATGTAAGTGTTTTGTGTTCTTTTGTCCTAATACTATTTTATTTTTAAATTAAATAGTATATGTGTTTAAAATGTTTAGAGGTTTCAAGTTTTTAATATATTTTCCATACATTTTATAATATATTTTCCATACTTTTTATAATTATAATTATATAGTATATTTTTCGTAAATATTTTAATATGTACATTTGTATATACACATATGTATAGTAATAAATAATCAATAAATAATCAAAGATCATTAATCCGTAGTTAAAAATCACTAATTAATAAGTTCAGTTCAGCTCAGTTCAGTTCAGCTCAGTTCAGTTCAGTTCAGTTCAGTTCAGCTGAGTTCAGTCAATCGGAACAGGCCCTAAGTTCCTCGTTTTGCGTAACAAAAATGTATCGATTTGTGGTAAACTGTAAAAATGAGACACTTACGTTATTTTTTTGCTAATTTCGAGCTCAATTCGGTCCTTTATAAACTAAAATAACCCCTAAAACCTTAACCGAAGATTTTTCAACTTGTAAACCGATGAAAAAGTTGAATTGGGCTGCAATTTATAATTTATACGAACTTTTGGACTGCAATTTGCAAATTTTTTTTTAAATGGCTGCAATTTGCAAAATACGAACTTTAAATGGTTGCAATTGACAAATTTTCCTCTTTATTATAGACTGTTGCTGTTTTATAAGAATATAATCTGAAGTAGTTTTTCCTTTTAAAAAACAAAACGAAGAAAAAAAAACCTTCTCCGATCCGTAATCGAACATCTACAACTCTACAAGACTTCAAGTTTACGCTTCCACCATATTACCACATTGGGATGTACTCAAAAAGTTGCTAGTTTTCTATATGGATCATGTGTGTAGCTCTCATAATACCATCATTTGAAATTTCGGAGCAAGTAATACTTTTTTATGTTCTCCTAATATTGCATGGAGTAATATGTAGAGAGACACGTACTGTACTTTAATCAGGGGCGGAACTATGTAGGTGCATGGTGAGTCACGTGACTCACCAGCAAAAAAAAAAAAATATCAAAGAGACCTCCTGTTATAGATAGGCGGTCTCTTTGCTGCTACTGCTGCCTAATGCTGTTAGATTTTTTTAAATAACAAAGAGACCGGTTATTTAGATAACAGGTCTCTTTTCTGCTGATATTGTATATGAATATTTGTTGCGCTACTTTCTTTTTCATTAAAGAGACTTGTTATATTTAATTTTTTTTAAGTTATCTCACTATTTTAATAAAAGGTCTCTTAAATTATCTCACTATTTTATTTTTTTATTTTATTTTTTGTGTACTGCGTATAATTTGTTAATAATTCTTGTACAATAAAGTTAATTTAATGTAATAATTTTATAGTACTATTTATTTGTAACATATTATTTATTTGGAGTACGTACTCTCGACTTGTAAGATTGAATTTTTAAGTACTATTGTAGTATGGATTTTTATGTCCTATTTTTGGATTGAAATCATTTTGGTGAAATATATTTTTATATATACATATATATAATTTTTGGATTGAAACAAGTGATTAGTTGTTGATGGTGACTCACCAGTTCGAAAATCCTAGATCCGCCACTGACTTTAATGATGGAGAGATAGCGAGAAATAAACATAGAAAACAATATAATGAAAAAAGAAAAATAAAGTTAAGGATTCGTTAATAACTGTAACAAAATAAGTTAAAAATGAACATTTTTATTAAAAACGCACATATACACACTAATACAAAAACAAAACATGATGCAATATTTATTAAATTTTAAAAAATGGTACTCAGTGTTACAATATAAACAAAACGGAAAAGGCCAAGTAAATAGAGAGTAGAATGATAAAAACTTATTTGTTGTTTATGCTCCTATGTCCTTTAAAAATTGTCTCATTAGAATTTAATGTCTAGCCACAAAATTCTCAATAATCCATCATAAGAAATAATATAGGTATTTGAGGTTTTGTTAGATCTTTCCAATGTCTACTTTGACATTATAAAAAATATGAGTATTATTTTTATAGTTAGCTTATAGAATTAGGGATATTTATATTTTAACACGTGTCTTAAATAGTGTGAAAAGTCCGATGATGTAATTTTACAATAATGGGAAGGGATATATATATTCATATACCATGTAATAATATCCTCATTTTAATTTCTTTTTTAATAAGATGGAAAAATACATAAAAGTTAGGGATAGTCTTCTATCAAGATTGTAGTACTCCCTTTCATCTCTAATGTTCTTTTGGTTTTAAACTTTTGATGGAGGTGATTCTCTTACAAAAAAGTCAACGGTAAAAAATAGTGGGAGAATATAAAAAATAAAATTTACTATCCACGTAAGAATCTGTCTTGACAACAAGTTAGCCTTCAATTGCCCTAAAAATGCCACAAAGTTTGTTGCTCAATTGGTTCCCCAATGTATGGAGTATTTAGCATCAACATCCTCAAAATGAACTGAGTATTAGCTTTTATCTTATCCTCATATATGATATTGGGACTTGGGATAGATCAACTTACAATTGAAATGTAAAATTATACTTGTATATAATGAAATTCAACCTTAGTTGATGAATCTTGTTCATATTATTTGTTGTTTGTAACTCTTTATACAAACAAATAATGATAATAAATAAAAACAGATGTATAATAAAATAACTTTTTTTTTTAATTTGAAAATAGTCGCAAAAAGATAGTAATGTAGACGGAATATCAATGCAAGGGAAAAACGATATCGAGTAATGGCAAGTGGATTCCGAAAAAGGGCACGCAAGGAAAGAAATCTCGCTTCAACAGAGGAGATTGCCTTGGATGCCAACCCCTCCAAAAAATAAGGGCTTATTAGTCGTGCACACGAAAGTTGCAGAAGATGTTTTTGTGCCCAAACCAATACACTTATTATTCTTTTAGGTTTGGCTATGAAGTAAGGTTGATAAAGAACAAAACATGGTTTCACGTATCCAATTATGATTCTAACCAGGGCGGATTCAAGATTTTATGGATGTTGGGTTGCCGTCATCAATCGATCCAAAAAGTTGATTTTGTGAAGGAATATTTTGTGACGGAGGATGATTTTATGGAGGAGGATGAATTTTAGGACTAAAGAAACTTGTTATATCACATGTATTTTTCCTTTTCATTCTAAAAATTAAGTAAAAATATCAATAAGATTAATTGATATTAGTCGTATAATATAGGTTACTATTATGGACTACATAGCTAGGATTAAATAAATAAAAGCAGTGGCGGATAATACATAAATTGATATTAGTCGTATAATATAAATTAAATATAATATGTGTTATTATTAAGCTTATATCAATTAAAATGTCTCAAGCCATGAGGATTAAGAGTTGAGCCAATAAAAAAAATGAATACGGTTAAAGAGAGAACAGAAGTAAACACGCGAAAATATAAATCCAACATGAAGTTTTTTTCTAGCATGTTTTTTCTTCAACTAAATTATTGAGTTTGACATTTCACCCTTACTTTGATCTTATGATCTTATCCATTAGAAGAATTGTCCTACCAAAAACTTTAACTTGACTTTACTCTTATGCCCAATGTGTTTCCCAACTCTTTAATTTTGCCAAGTATGTTTCATGCAATTGTGATGGTTGAACAACATCATAGAGGCTAGAGCCTAGAGGTGGTGGTTATGATAGGAAGGTTGAGAATTTGGTGAGAGATTGCTGAGTCTTATTAATTTTAAAAGCAACAATTTCAAACCTTAAAACTTTTTTTTTTTTTTCTTGTTTAGAGTTGAGTAGCATTTTTATTAATATTCGTATGTTCCTAAAGTCTATAATTGATTGAGTGGATTAGTGGTTGAAACAATTCACGTGTAATCGTCTTTTATCCAAGGATTAGTCACTTAACTATTCATTAACCTTTCTATACATTTAGAAAGATCAACTATCGCTATGAAGACTTCTAAGACCATCTCCAATGGTTCAATTATAAGGACTTGCTTGCAATTTAAATAAAGTTTTTAGCTACATACTTACCATTGGAGAACAAAAAATTTGAGCAACATGTAAGTAATTGTAGCCCAAACAAGCTACATGCTTGATTGAAAAAGAAACAAATAAACTTCACTCATATTGTAACATTTGTATATTTATTTTTAATTTTTTTATAATTTTATTATTTGCAAAATACAATATGTTGTGGTTTATCATTGGAACAATTTGTTGCTTAAATGTGCTGTAGCTTAGAAATTGATGTGAAAAAGCAAGCTACAGAGCATTGTAGCTTGCCATTGGGGATGCTCTAAGAAAAACAAACTTATCAGACCACATTCTTTTGAATAAACTAAACTAAACTAAACTGAACTGAACTAAATGAAAATAATAGTATAGAACTAAGTTGAAAAAAGCATAACTGAACAAAATAAGTCCAAAAGAACGCGGTGTACGTGTAATAAGATGTGATAACAAGATGTCGGAGGAGTAGATGATGATGATATATTGAAATTAGTAAACCAAAACAAGAGAAGCATATTAACTGTCTAGGACCCGAAGGATGGCCCAAATGGGACCCAAGTAGTAATGGGTTATTACTCAATATTGTCCAAATATGTCCAAAGGCTTACCAAAGTGGTACATGTGGGTAGGTTGTTACTTGTTGGTGCATTGGTTTTTCTCTAATTAATTTTTCATTTGTATACATTCAATGAAAATGAATCAAACAACAAATTTATGCATTTTAGCCGACAATTTTTTAATATACCTAATGCCACTTCTTAATCAGTAGGCTCCACAAATATCAATAGCCTTGAAAATTTTATCAACAACAGGATCTAACTCTAAATCTTTTTATTTATTTTTCTTAAGAAAAACAAAAATGTTTTCTCTTTCTAAAATTTGATTGTACACTCTGTAATGTGTGGCTTTTAGTGTTAGTTTCAAGTGTTTTAAGGGCAGACACATTTATGGGAAAAAAAAAAAATCTAATTGATTTTTCAGATATTGCAAGATAATAGGTTAATATGGCCACACTAAATTGGATTTTGTCAATAGTGGCAACTGATTGCTAGAATTATGTGCAATGGTGAGTTAATGCTAGATAAGACAAGGTAATGCTCCAATTATGTATCAATTGTTTCATAATTCTTTCTACTACCTCCGGTAATTATTATGTGCAACAAAGGAATATTTTATATCTCAAAAATAATATTCATTTCTTGCACATAATAATTAACGGAGGCAGTATATCATTGTTACTATGCTTTTGAGATTAAATTTTGATTATGTAAATTTCTAAATAAATTGATAAGATAATATCAATGTTGTTAAAATAAAGAATGAGAAAATCGACAGTAATCATGACTTTCGGTAGAATAGTAGAGGTGGCAAATTAGTAGTTGGTTTGGATCAATTTGATTGAAGCCATTAAGGTTGGTCAAAGGTTTATTGTTAATTGATTTATCATTATATAGTTATCAATATTAGTCATGTTAGTTTATAGGGGTTTGGTGAAGTACACTTTAAGTTTAAATTGGATCATGTTACAAGTGCATTTTAAATAAAGAGCTATCCTATTGGGCCAAACTCCGCCAAACTCCACTCAGGTCAAACTGGCTCGAGTTAGCTGATTAAACATTTTGAGAAATGAGTCAAATGAGAGAATGATGAAGGATCCCACCCTAGTAGGATGAGCCCCCGCCTTAAAATTGATGTATACAATCCTTACCACTAAGTCAAGTTTAGCTAGGAATACTCAATCCTAATTATTAAGTTCTAATTATTCATTCTATGGAGTACACAAATTGAATCCACCTTCTATGAGATGGGAAAATTATATGTTACACGTGAGTAACTGATGCTCATGTCAGCTCCACTCTCTCTAGAATCTGAAGATCTGAACAACAAACATATTATAGCATGAAAACAGAGATATGCTTTTAGATAACTGAACTATCATATGGTACATTATCTGCATTTAAACCGTACAAGTTTCAATAATGCATAGACAGCAGATTTGCAGAATTATGGAGAAAGGAAGTGCAGAAGACAACAGTTGCAGTAACATTAAAATTATGCAAATGTATAAAACAACCTAGACATGTATGCAATCTTCTGTTTCTTTTCTGACAGTGAATGTTCTGAATTATAGTGCTGAATTCACTACAGTGTAACCTGTACATAATTGCTAACTGTATATGAAAAAATCCATAACAAATATCCAATAAGAAAAAAAAATCTGACAGCAACCACTTTAAGTCTGGACCAGATAACAGTTAAAAGATTTACAAACTTTACAGATAAAGTCAACTTGTTGTATATAGTATATATACAGTCCTCACTCCTCTTTAGGGATCCACCTGCTCCACCACATGCTCTTCCTTGTCTGGTTGAGTTCGTCGATGCTCTCATTAAGTGTTTTAATGATCTTTCTCTGTATCCGGAGAACCGATGCTAGAGCGTTTCTTTGTGCACCTCCCTTCTTTTGTGGCTTTATCTCCTTCATGACATGAACCAGATTACATTACAATCGTTGAAAGAAAACTTGTAAAACTTTTATTTCGGTAGTGGAAATATAGATACACCCTCCATCATAAACACTACTTTCTTAATTTCCATTTAGAGATAACAAAAAAACTATCATCCACCTCTACATGATTTCGAGGCCTTTCTCCAATATTAATGTTATAAAGAGTAGAGACAGTTTTCTAGGTAAAAGAGCACTCTTTGCTCTCTATCACTTGGAATTAAAATTTACTTTTTTTTACTACTAATTAAGATTGTAGACCCACTTCTAGGAAAATCCAACTAAAAATAAAATGGTAAGCCTGTCAGCTTTTGCTCACTGCAACAGCATAACATGCCTTTGGCCAATTCCAGAAAATATGACCAACAAAAATAGTTGGTTGTGCTGTGGGCTGTTGGGCAAGTAATTCAATGGGTTTTATGCCCATGAATCCGTCTAATATTCAGGCCTACTCTGCATACAAATACATCTCTTAAAATGAGTACAGGTCCTAAACTGCACACAAATGAACCTCAAATACTTAAGGATGAAAACCTACAATTTTTAGAGTCAAACTATAAAATTGGAAAAGATCAACTGGAAATAACCTTTTGAACTTAAAAAAACTTCTCTGAAAAATACAATAAATTTTTATCTTAAAAAAAACCTGCAGTTCAAAAAAAAGTAACTCTGTTTTGTATCAGAAATATATGAACTTGGCTACATACATGTATGCATTTTAAGATGTGCTGATCTAATTCAAAAGTCAAAACATATACATATAAAGTGTAAGTGTGTGTGAGTTTGTGTATGTGTGCATGCACATGCATGTTTATATATCCACCAATGGCAATATGTGCCTCATTTTTTTAAAAAATGAAAATGAAAAAATAAAGGAAAATCATTCCACCATATGCATACCCTGAGTTCCTGCAGCTGAGCTTCTGTAAATCCACCATCCTTTGTTGTTCCTGATCTGGCCATCAACTGAGTGATCCATTTTGCAGCCTCACCATAATCCTTTTGGGTGGCCCGGAATAACTGCAACCTAAGATTTTGCATGAAGGACAAAGCCAAGAGGCCTTCCCTATCGAAATATGGGTAGGCTAGGGCAGCTTTTGCACTCAGCCGTTGTCGTGCTTTGTATCGAACCATAGAAGTCAGCAACTCCCATCCAATCCCTCCATCTAAATCTAACAGCTCAAAGCCTCTTTTGAGATCAGGTGCCGCTCGTGGCTCAACTGAAGCTCTCCATGCATTTAAATCATATCCACACCTCTTCAACTGACGGTTGAACTGGATAAGGTTACTGTCAGAACGCAATGAAGGGAAGGCCTGCCCATGGAAAATATCAGATGAAATTCATACATCAACCAGAAAAAATAATGCAGATAGAGGAAAGAACTGAAACTATTGTTACAAATAACATATTCATCTTGGTAGCAGGTACATGTGTATTAACTAGCCACATAAATCCTGCTTATGGAGTTCCAATCAGATAATGAATCTCAAAGGCGATATACATCCTTTGATCACGCAATTTCCATCAGTTTTAGGATGGATTGTATGAATGTAAGGTATCAAGAAGCTAAATACACTGTCTGAAACTTTGCAAATTTCTGCCATTATCTTGAGTATCTTTTCTCTTTCCAGGGGAGGGATCACAAAGAACAATACAAAATCAGAGTAATCGGCAGGGAAAAAGACCATGTACACTGAAGTCTATTTTTCCTTCATCATCCAGTAAAACCACTAGAAAATCGCATAGCAAGACAACTATAAGTTTGTGACTTTCATAACAGAAATATTAGGATTTTCAAGCCATTTGCAAATGAATAAGATGATATTATTTTGAATCGTGTAACTACAACGTATTTCAAGTACCTTTGCTCAAGCTGTCCAGCATGTGTCAAATTAAAACATCTGACCAGACAAATTTAGCTTAGAAAGTAAAGTGGGTACAGGCCATACAGCAAAAGAAAAAGCACTTTTAAAGAGAACATCAAGATGCTCTAGAGGCTTCACAAAATAAACCGGAGTTGTTGCTTACCATTTGAAGGAATATGAGACCAGCACTGTATATGTCAAATCTATCCGGCAAATTTAACTGTCAAGCACAAAATCCTCAGTAGTTTAAGAAGACGAATCATAGCATGATATTTACTATAAAGCATACTTATAAGTCAAATAGATTCTAAACAGTGCAGGACCTGCCATAGGACTGGGGAAAGTGCAGCAGCCACAGGAGGTGATGGTGCTGAAGGAGTTTGAGTGCTCATGATATATTGCTCTGGTGCAGCATATCTAACCAGAAAAGACATGATCATTAATCTCATAAGACGAAGACCGATAAGGAATATGGATGTGATAAGTACAAAATTCAATTAACAAAACCATGGACAAGAGCCCACTAATGTTGTGTTCATTCGCAAAATGGAATGACCTGTCAAAGTTTTTAATATTGACTGGAATCATATAAAACGCCTTTTTAAAGATGCTACATGCGAGACCTTCTAAATCATTATGAAGAAATTGGCAAATAAACTATAAGCCAGTTCCTAGAGGCTAGACAGATAAAGAAACAAAATATACAGGAAATTAATTCACCTTGGATCCAAAAGGAACTCTTTGGGAACATAGTTAATGCCTACTCGTAGATCTGCTGCAGCCCCAAGATCAATAATCTTGAATGTACGGGTACCTGGAAAATGTCAATAGCAGCAGGGAGAAAATCAGAGAAGAATGAAACCAGAATAAAAAGGACAGCATAGTCATAACCGTTACCTTCAGAGAAAATAATGTTCTGAGGCTTTATGTCTCTGTGAACAATTCCAGTTGAGTGAAGACCGTCCAACGCAAATAGAAGTTGCTTCATTATTGTTTGTATGATTCTATTCTCCCGCTCTAATCCCTTTGGCAAGTTTTGTACTTTTCCAAGAATCATTGTTTCAGCCTATAATACCATGGAAAACAAGCAACCGCATAAATTCTTGTCAATCTTTCCATTGCAATTTCAAGGAATCATGTGTAAATGAGACCCATCCAAAATAAGTCCATAAACTGGAGGAAAGTAACACTTAATCAGAGAGCATACTGTCAGAGTTCATGATAATTGTGCTATGAGCCTCTGACCTATGAGAAACATAAAACGCAATAGTGCTAGCCAAATATCATATCTGCTAATCAGTGCACTATAAGAAACTTCTATGATCCTCCAAATCACAATCAATTTCAGCATTTTCTTTCACTGTCAATGTTTAAATCACCAAATAACTGAGAAGTAATAACCATGCACAGCAAAGATAAGCACAAAAAGACACTAGTTGTAGCACCATTCAACCCCTGAAACTTACGATGACAGTGTATAAGAAAACGTAGCATTAGAGACTCCTCTTTCTAGAATTTTTTTTTGAAATTATTACATCTACCAATACCTCTACTAGGTGCTCCAAATGACCAGAACTACAAATAAATACAGCCAATAAGCCATAATGGACATAATAGTCAAAGATTATACGAGCATAAACAGTACCCAATAGGATATATTACAGCCAAAAAAACAGCATTATTTCAAGAAAGGGCCTTCTCCCAAAAGCCCAATGTAATATATGACATTAATAATAATAGTGTTGTACTTTTTTAGTTCTTCACTCGTAGCATACAGGGCTTCACTAGGCTAATATATATAACACAAAAGCTGACCCAAAGAAGCCACAATGACCCACATAGTAGACTTTTGAACTTTCCAGCAAGTGTTTTATACAAGTGGTATATATAGTACAAAGTATATATAACAAATATCAAAAATAGCATCATAATTATAAGATTTATAACACTCGATTAATGGTTCACCACCCCTACGCTTATTGTAAATTTCTAAAATTCCCATCATTACTTGGTCGGCGATTTCTCAATCCCTCTTTTATCTTCCGAAATCAAAAACAGCCTTCTCTAGATCAACAACAGATGCAGCTATGCATATTGCTTTTGTATTGTCATTATTTATAGATGGTAACCACAGCCAAAGCTAATGCAAAGCTTCTTGAAAAGCCTGATAAATGCTAGCCAACTATTCCCACACCCATAGCCTCAACCCTCAAGCCATAAAGCATTTTGCTAATTGCCATCATTAAATGTCAAAAGTTAAAAACTAACCCTCAACTTTTCTTACTGGTGCATCTTCTGATCTCCGCCTATCCTCAATGTCCGCTACTCTAACTTCCCTCTTAATATTTTCGTTTCTATTACACATCCATCTCAATATACATTATCTTCCTAATATGATCCTTCCCGAACATTTTGATCCATATAACAACGTTGGTGTGATAGCCGTCTGATAGATTTTCCCCTTCAACTTCAAAGGTAAGCCATGGTCACACAAAACCTCTCCATTTGAACCAACCAGAATTAATCATGTGGGATCTTGGTCAATTGCTCCACTCTTTTGCAAAACAAACCTAAGGTAAAAAGCACTAGCTTATGGGCACTTCCTTACCATCCAATGTTACTATATACCCACCCAACTTCCTTGTAGTGCTAAATCTACATTCCATGTACTTAGCCTTCCTGAGTTCTAGATTTTACCTTTACTGCTCTAATTTGGTATCAACCCAACTCTAGTCTCATCAATCAATACAATATCGTCTTGTAAACAGCATACACTAAGGTGTCGTCTCACCTTGGATAGATTTTGTTAATTCATCAAATATTGTTGCTAAAAGGAAAGGACTTAATGTCAGACCTTGGTATAGTCCAATCATAAATTCATAATAGTGAAATCCTCACTCCCCCGCAAATCTATACATTTGTTTTGACATCTCGATACATATAAACAAAGTTGATATACTTACGAGGAACAACCTTCTTAAACATTGTCAACCAAAGCACATCTCCTCATTTTATTACAGTATTTACCTTAAGGAAGGTTTCCAAAGCAAAATAAAGTGAAGGGTTGATAACAACTAAAGGTAAACCTTCCCAGGCGGCAGGCGCTGCAACCCTTCACTTCATTTTAACATTTTATTACAGTATTTACCTTTAGGAAGTTTTCCTACAATGTCAAACTGGAGCAATGAAAAAAATAACACCAGAGTCTCATTGATGAATTGTATGGAGCTAAATTTGACTAAAACCTTTTACCTTTAACACATATAGCAGGTATCTGTTTGTAAACAAGATCAGCAACCCGATTTTCTAACTAGTAAATAATTGACATTCACATTGTGAATGTATGCTAATGACCTTAAGGTAATCTAATGCAGTTCTTCATAGCCAAAAGAAGCTACAACCAATTATGATAACCAGAATCTTTGTATCCTTACATGGTATCAAACAGCATAAGGCCACCATGTTCACGACCCTATAGCTCTAATAAAACCTTAATCCTCAGACATCTTATAACAGAAGACAAGTTTCAAACCAGCACAATTATTTATTTGGTAGGTATTTACACATGTGAAACTAGTCTGAACTCTGAAGAAAAGTTGTTCAGACCAACAACTCCTTTGTGTATGATTTGTTCAGGTGATTCATTACAGCATTGAGTAATATCCACTTACCCTAGAACTATGAATAGATAGATGCTTATGCAAGATGGCATACTTTAAATACAAACAAGGTTCACAGTAATTCGAGTCAGATTGCAACATCAAGCCTTCCATCGTTTATCTCTTCAAGGCATAGTGGCATACCTATTGCAACTATCTGAAGCGGTAAGATTAATAAAACAAACACAGAATCATCACCAATGCAGCTTTCTTACATTTGAATCACTTTAGTTGCGCACTATGCACTTCCCCTGAATCCCCTCACAAACAGAGTACAAATAAGCGCACCTTAGCCACTGGGGAGCTAAGTGATTTGGGTCAAGTGCTTTTTATATATCTAAGGCAAAGCACACAACTTTCTCTTTTATACCAATTTTTTTAAAAAAATATTTAATTAAGTACACCTCACTTCAACAAGGCGTACACCTATTGCCTAGGTATGCCTTGAGCATTTTTATACATTGCTCTCAATTATATATGAGAACTTGTCTCTAGCTTTGTTTGTCCATCACTTTGATTAATTCATTACTTAGTAAAGATTCACTTCAATGATTACTATTACTTTGTTAGCTCAATTATACAATTACATGCAACCAAGAAGGTACTATTATCTTTAACTAATAACTAGTGCAATATTAGTCTAATACTGTACTAATTTTTTACACTGCATACAGCAACACCTTCCAAAACCTGCCAACAGCAGACTCCATATTGGATGATCTTAATTTTTTTTGCAATTCAGAATGTGCAGCCAATAAAGATCTCTACTGAAGTAATCATAAACAACCCCTACTGCAAAACAAGGTTTTTAACCTAACATGGTCATTGTTAATTCTGTCCCAATACCGATAGATGACCTTAATCAACAAATATTTTTTGAAAAAAAATGACAAAGAAGTTCAATAATGATTGAAGACCTTTCCTCAAAAAAAAATAAAAAAAATAAAAAAAATAAAATGACTGAAGACCTAAACAATGACCAAATGGATCAGGTGGAAGTCTTTAGTAGGAAGCTTCAAAAAAATCAATACTTCGTACTACATTTCTAAAGCATAGCAAGGCATCACTATCAGATTTCCGCTCACTCTAACACTAGATAGAGCATTCCATACCTAATCTCAAGGTTATGTCTCTAAAAGCTAATAAGAATATCTGGATTATTAGTATCAAAGATTAAATTCAGGAATTCATAAATAATCGGTGTCAATATACCAAGCATTGTGAAGTCAAATTCCTCTCAATACTCAGTACCTAAGCATGGGATTAAGGCTTTGATTGATTGACTCGGTACCTATGCCTTAGAGCATAATTTGGCAACTGCAATAGCTTAAATTGATCATAAACCCAATGTTTCAAAAGATAGTAACACAGGTATTAACAAGGTGCAGCTACTGCCTAAAAGACTCTAGGCTAGGGATCCCTCCTTTGAAATGAGAAGATATTATTACTGTAAGCAAAAAAAAGAGTCTAAAAACTCGACTTGATCCTCCTATAAATGTAAGACTGAGAAACATGGACAAAATAATAGACAAGGAGAATAAATAACAAGTTTTTGACAGTGTCATAAAGCGCAATTTTTGTAATACAATATTCATGTTCAACTGGGTCAATGAGAGAGAATACCAACATTGTAAGGGAATTCCCTGCTCGTCAGTAAATCAGATAGTGTTGATTCTCCCTCAAAACGCCATATAAGCCAATATTCACCTTCCTTCTTAGAAGATTTCTGGGACATGTCCAAAGAAACTACATTCAGCACATTACCTAAAAAGATGGAAGACAAATATGAAAGAAGATATAGTTGCAAATAATTGGTACCAGCCCAAATTTTCAAAAGGTACAAGACTGAACCACAGTACCTCCATGAAACCATACAAAAAATCAGCACAACTACTAGCACAAGCCCTTCGCACACGCTCATTCATCCAGATTTCTACAGCACCATACTCAGTAGCCTTTTTCACGACCAAATCACCTTCCTGTAAGGCAAATTATAAGCACCACACTACCACAGTATCATTTCCAAACCAAAGACCACCAGTGCAATATGAAAATCTATAAAATAAAAAATAAAAATAAAAAAAGCTAGAAGCACTGCACATAAGAACAAATTGATAAGATCCATGCAATTGAACAAGATCATTACATGAGTATGTCAATCAATCACTGGTAAAATACAGTAGAACTACCAATTATACAATTAACTGATGAACTCAGAAAACTTATTCTAAACAACAAACACTCGCAGTTGCATACATCAAACACCATCAATCAATCAGTAAACTACCTTTAGGCCAAATAAAAACCAGAATAGATAAAATTATACACTCATCATAGACAATCAATCAAAAAAGATACCTTCACAGACGGCTTCTTGTTATTGGCTAAAGAAACCTTATAAACAACTCCAAAAGCCCCTTCTCCCAATTTCTTTCCCAACACAAAATCATCCTGTAACAAAATGAACAAATATCAGTAAAATTAACCACCATACATATCCAAATTAAGCAATCACAAATCCTAAAACTACAAAATCACAAAACCCCTATAAATTTAACAACCTTTTTGAAAGTGGGTCTGAAAATTCTTTCAACAAAAGCAAGCACAAACATATCCCAAAACCCAGGAGCCACACCAGGGGTAGCCCAAAGGTAAGAAACTGTCCCAAGAGCCAAAATCACCCCAGGAACAGTGAGTGTTAACCCATTAGACCTTGGTAAAGTGCTCCTATAAATAATGTCTCCACACTCCATAACTGTACAAGGTAACCCAACTCCCACACCCACAAAAAGGTCTCGAACTGGGTCAAACAACTCAAACCCGGCACCGAAAACCATACATCTTTTCCTTGATTTCAAGGTGGATAATGAACTCAATTGGGGTTTAAACAAAAGGGGTTTCCCCAGAAATTGAGTGTGAGATTTTTTAGGATTAAGGGTATTGAAAGTGGGACAAATTTGTCCTATTCCTACTCTATTTGCTGCAATTGCTGCCATTTTTAAAGAAGAATTTTGCAAAGGGGTGATTATAACTTAGCACTAGGAATAGGAAACATCTGAGTAACAAAATGTTCCAAAGTTTTTAACTTTGCAACAAAATATAAAATATCTGGATTAGAATGAAGAAGAAAAGCGACAGTTTTTTCTGTTATGGCAACCAATTGTAGCCATATTTTCTCATTTTGAAATTAATAAAATGTTGGGTTTTGTTTTTGTGGAGCTCAAGCATTCTTCACTTCTTTCTGATAGTGACAGTGACAGTGACAGTAAAGATGACAAAATTCAGAAGAGGATTAGCAGAAAACATACACCACCAGTTACACATAGATAGTTATGGGTCAGTCACTCAGTCCAATATTTGGAATGCAGAAAAACCCATATACGAAGTGATCATTGGGCTGGTTTATGGCCTACTATTATTTACCATCCAAAAATGTAATCCTTTCTTTTATATACTCCCTCCGTTTGGGATGTCAGTGGGGCGGGTCAAGTTGGAGACCCGCCCCATCGCCGCCTAAATAGGGCGGGATGGGGCTTGGTTTGGCGGGTGGTAGGGTGAGGATGGGAATAAAAATCATACCCGCCATGGGTGATGGGGTGGGGGTGGATTTTAAGTTGTACCCGCCCCATCCCCCCGCCCTGCCCCTGTAGACACCCATTTGTGTCTCCCCAAAACCAAACCCAGTGATGAGTGTCTTTCACGCCGAATCATAATCAAATGAAACGAAAGTGTGGAAAGGTCTAGTGTTGCGGAAAGTTTTATTTCTTTTCTTTTCTCTTCTCTCTGTTTTGAAAACTTTATTTTAAGAAAACAGCCAATCCAGTTTGGTTGGTCCATGATATGGGTCCAATAGTAGTATAGTTAGATGGGGCTTGCAAAGACCTTTCCAACGATATATTATAAGCCCAATTCCGATGAATATTGAGGAATTTATGGCCAATTTACTAAACTGGGCCCGGTTTGAGTTTTAAGTACGGCCCAATGACCTAGGGGAGGGCCTAATATGATTTATCATTCCTAATGTAATTAGGAATGGTTTTGGTCTTCTAGAACATTCTAGAAGGTTCTTATCATTCTTAATTCAATTAGGATTCTTTAGAGTTTTAATTAGATCAAATAGCATTTTCGACTGAAATTATATTATTTTATCTTCCAATACGGTAAAATTATAAGATTTTCGAAAACGTGTTAAAAGCCGGTTTGGCGTCCAACCCCAGGCCTTGGCGCCTGGAACCAGGACTGGTGCCAGACGCCAGCCACTGGCGCCTGGCGCTAGCCACTGGTCCTGGCGCCAAGTTGTTTTTGCGATCTTCAGACTCTGTTTTGATAAATTATCTTTTTTGGCTGATTTTCTCTATAAATATCGTATCAAAAACTCCGTTTTGATTGACGGATTATCATCTATCATCCACCACTTCTTTTATTTTTAAGTTTTAATAAATTCCGTTTTCATTCATCATCTACAATCTTCAATCGTAAACAAATTAGTTTATGAATCATTAATCTTTCATTCATTCTTTCTAAACTTTATTCTTTAACACAAAATTCCGCATTCACAAGATCTTGATACACCTAGCCATATTCGAAGTTGCCTTCACCCTAGACGTGAAAGGTTTTAATTTCTGAGGGTTTGGTCCCAAATCTCTATTTCAATTATTTAATTTAATTGCTTTGTTTATTATTTTCCTTGAATTTACTAACGTGTGTATTTTGTAATTAGAAAGAGGTACGAGACATCCAAGTAAGTACTTTATTGATTAATTGATTTTATGATGTAGACATCATGTTTATATTATTATGATTCTTAGTATCATGTCTAGGGTGTTTTTAATATTAAGCGTGATTAAAAATATGATGCTTCCTATGTTCTTTCTAACATTTATGATTATGATTGATGATGATTATTTATTATGTTGCTTGATATATATTATATATTGTTATTGCTTGATCACCTTTTATTGCATGTTTAAAGGGAATTGGTATTTGCAATCACGCTTGATAAGATAATTAATAATCTTGTTAGGTTAATTGTGATTATAATTCAAGTGATCGCCAATAATAGTTTATTTGTGCATTAATATTCAACCAACATAGATTAAACAGGTTTAGGGTTAATCCTATTGATTGCATGTTAGTCAGAAAGCGTACATGAATACGATCAGAATAAAGTAGAGGCCTATTATTAGGGCAGGTTCAATCTCTTTTAGGTTGGATTTGTACCTTCATCCCCGAACCCTATTTTGGTTCATGACCTTATGGAGTTGACGATCTCTTGGATCGTTAAGGGGTGTAACCTTCACCTCGTGAACGATTTACATGTTCCTTAAAAACTTGTTGGCGACTCTTTTGCTCTATCTTCTTCCCTTTTGGACGCCACCGTACTTTAGTGTAAGATCACAGTGGGGTTCAAGCTAGTGGGATTTTAAAGGCTTGAAACTATTCCCTACAGTTTTTGGCGACTACACTGGGGAGGATTTCTATTTTAATTCCTGAATTTGTTTCGGCAATGATTTAGAATGAGTGGATGAGACTCGAAAAGTTCTAAGTATTTCATGTGCGTAATTTTGATTAACATTATTGTCATATGCATAAAAAGGTTCTCATTGGAAAGACCATCCGTAATGAGTCAAAAACATAGGATTTTACACGTAGGAAATTTGAGAAATGTCTTTCACAACTAGGACTGAAATAACACCGCGCGAAACTGGATGACTTTATCGAGCACAGAAAGCTGCTGAGGCATGTGGGAAGTAGCGTCAGGGGCCAGAGCTTGGTGCCAAGTTTTTAGCCGTAGCGCCAGACGCCAGTATTGGCGCCAGGCGCTACAGTTAAAAGTTGGCGCCAGTCTCTGTTTGCTGGCGACAATTTCCCCCAATACCGAGCCAGAAATATGCGTTCTAATTTCGACCGATTTTTCGTATTGTTTGCTCGATCCTACTTCCTGATTGAATTTTTTCTCATTTTTCTGAAACCCATATGTGTTCTACATATGGACATAACCCTCTGGGAATTCATGCTCTATCTACCCGATTGAATGCTCCTGGCAACAAAGGGTACATCTGAGATGTTGAATTCACCAAACCATGGAAGTGAGTTTTTTCTAAATAACTCGCGGTGTTCTATCCACACGCGTTAACCCTTCACGGTTAGGCTTCTACGCGGTGCATCTGAACAATTAACCATGGACCCTATTTGACTAAACCATATCCCGAACTTTAGAGAACTAGCGCCATGGTTAGGTTGTGAACTCATTGCATCATATTGTGCCTACTTGACTAATTGTGCATTATTTGTTGCGCATATATATTCTATGCTCCTCCTAACCGTTTGTTGATTTGTGTTGAGATTATAATTAATGACTTAAAGAACTTTGCCTAATTAATTAATTAATTCGAGTCAATTAAATTTTTCTTCTTTTAATTGGAATTGACCTAGTACGACTTTAGGCATGCCCAAGTTGACTAATAATATCAAAAACAGTCCCAGACCGAGGCTCCAATGTTGGTGCCAAAATCTGGGTTGTAGCGCCATTGTATGGTGTGTAGCGCCAGACATTTACTAAAAAGTCTGGCGCCAACCACCATATTGTGACGCCAGTCCTGTCGCTTGGCCGACAGTTCGGATTATTTGTCGAGTCATCACCTAATGTCTAATTATTCAGTTTTCTGTTTAATTCGGTTAATTGTGCTTAATTGAATCAATATTCGAGTTTAGGCACTAAGTCCCATGGTCTTACACAAGAGTCCAATCATGTCACTTACACTCAATACACACTATTACACATGTCTTGACTATGATTAAGGGAGTTTTGTGTGCGCGCGTTTTTTTTTTCGTCATTTTTTTAGGGGGGTAAGTCGGATATTAATCCTCCAATAAATAATAGTACTTAAGTTCCCTAAACACATGTACATTATTGCTCCCTAAAAATATGCATACTTTTTTTTTTTTTTAAAAAACAAAAGCCATAAAGTCAAACTGATTCGAGTTAAGTAATTAAAATGCAAACTGGCTTAATTTACAGCGCGTGGTCAAGAAAGGAAGGACGATTAATCAAAGATAACCTCTTCGTACAAGTCCAACTTTTCGACAAACCTATAGCTCGCAAGAGGAAAGCAAGAGTTATAATGGCAACTCAGGAAGAAGTTAACGATCTCAAAAACCAATTGGCTACTGTAACTGAGACACTAAAGCTTCTCGCACTTAAGATCGAGGATCCCGCGAAGCAACAACAAATGGACCTCATGCAAGAAAGCCTAAGCAAGTTGTCCAGCGACTACAAGTTTCAAGAACTCACATCCCAAGGGGTCTCGGTGGATAAGGATCTTCTTCCGCAGAAGTTCAGTGCCAACGACATCCCAAAGTTTAGGGCAATCGACAACCCCTACTTCCATCTAAGGGCATTTGAAACAATAATGAGTATCAAAGGTATCGATAAGAAAATTTTCCCTTCTCTCTTCTCGCTATCTCTCGAGACCGTTTGCCAACAATGGTTCTTTTCTCTTGAAAAAGAAAAGACCTGTACTTGGGAATCCATAGCAAACGCTTTCGTTGATAGGTACAAGTGCAACGTTCAAGTCGAAACTGACCATAGGGAACTTGAAATTCTCAAGTAGAAGGAGAATGAAGGCTTCACATCTTTCTTTAACAAGTGGAGAGAAACCTCAGCTAAAATGATTGAGGTACCAAGTGAAAAAGAGTCTGTGAGATTGTTCATTAAAAATCTCCAAGAAAAATATTCAAAACATCTTAAATATCAAAATAACCTTCATACCTTTAAGGCTGTTTATGATATTGGGATTAATATTGAAGATGACTTAGCTAAATCTAAAGCTGCCAACAATAACTCCAACAGTGGCTGGAAAGGAAAGAAGAACGACAATCCTTCTTCTTCCAAAACCGCCCACTCAAATAATGTTAACGCCTTTAATCTAGGAGAAGTCCTTGCCATGAACAACCAAGGACAAAAGAAACTGTTTAGGAGAAACTTCACTCCTATTGGCATGAGTTATGACACCGCGTTTAATCGGCTAAATGCAAAAGGTCTTATAACTCCCATTGGACCATTCGGAGGTCCACCAGTCGAGAAAAGGTCGCCTAATTGGAACCCCAATGCACATTGCAAGTATCATCAAGGTAGGGGCCATTATACTGAAAGCTGTTGGAAACTTAAGGAAGCTATCCAAGACCTGATTGACAGTAATAAGCTGTCGTTGCCTCCTGCCAGTAAGAAACCGAATATTGATAATGCACCTCTAGCTCACACATTGGTTATCTCCGATGAAGAAAGCGAAGTTGACCCCTCATCTCTCATTAATCCTGTCAAAGTGACCGAAGAAGAAGAAGAAGAGATCTTTTTCGATGTCGAGGATAATCCTCTAGAACTAGAAAATTAGGTAGAGATACGAATACTCACACTATATCTGAGGGAGACATCACAACTGTTCCATGAAACTCTCAAAATTCTGAATGAACTTCGCAAGGAATATGATCAAGAACCTAAGAGAGAATTCACACCAGTAAAAACGACTTATGAGGCAAAATACTTTCCCTTATAATTCACCGAAAGACCCAAGAAGAGCAATAAAATTTATACTCCAATTGGAATCCCGTATGCACAAATGTTTAAAATGCTCTCCGAGAGTGACAAGGTCAAACCTCTCGAACCGAGACCATTTGAATCATTAAAAAGAACAGATAGATATTACTGTCAATACCATCAGTCAAGAGGACACACCATAGAAAACTGCTTCAAATTCAAGGATTTGGTGCAGAAAATGATTGATAGAAAGGAATTAGTCCAAGTTCAACAAGAAGAGGATATAAATGTTAATGGAGTATGGGACAGTGATGAAGAAGATGTCTATCTAAAAGACATATTAGAACCTTCACCTTCCATATCATACACCACAGACGACATTTGGGCTGAAGAAGATGCATCAATAGACGTCCTCACAAGATCCGGGAGAATACAACCTCCTGTTTCAACACAACCCATGTCTACTGTATAACAAATTCCCATACCTATTATCGAAGACAATGACATTGTTAAACAATTCAAGAAGACAAAAGTTGAGATGAATGTATGGAAGCTTCTAGCAACATCTCGAGAACATAGGTTGGCTGTGATGAATGCCTTGGATAAAATCGGGATAGATTCTGATACCACTCCTGAGGGACTAGCTAACTTCCTCACGAGTGATCTCCCTAGTCCAATTAATCTAATCACCTTCTCTGATAAAGATTTACCCCCGGAAGGTGACAAGCACTACAAAGCGTTAAACCTCACAGTAGTTTGCAAAAGAATGAATGTTCCCATGACGCTTGTAGACAATGGATCGGCTATTAGCGTCTGTCCACTTAGGACTGCGAGGATGCTCGGCATAAAGAATGAGGATTTAACTCCGTCCACACAAGGAATAAGAGCTTACGATAATACTCGACGTCAAGCTCTTGGCAAAATAACCATAAATGTGACGGCAGGAGCAATAGAACATGCTACTACTTTTCAAGTGGTAGACATCAAAGCCTCATTCAATCTGTTGTTAGGATGCCCTTGGCTCCATGATCTAAAGGTCGTCCCTTCATCTCTCCACCAACAAGTGAAAGCTATAGTTGGAGGAATCCCCATCACCATTGATGCTTCGCCAATGAGGATCAAGTAAATAGAGAATCCAATCATCAACGTGGAGCACGATGAAGATGATGAAGACCTATGGGGCTTTAACGAAGAAGTCTCCTTAATCCAAGAGGATGAAAGGACATCTCTTTGCCAAAACCCCCATTCCAACATGATTATCAACACTATGCTGAAAAAACAAGGACACTTCCCTGGGAAGACCTCAGGAAAGAAGAAGGGGATAGCAAAATCGATAGAGTCACCTGGCCTCCCTAAACTAGATACTTTCGGACTTGGTTTTGAACCGAATCGGGATCTCAAGCGAGCCCATGACAAATTGAAAGCACGTAGGGACGCTCGCATTCAAAAGAAAGCAATTCCAATGGAACAATACCCTCTTACGCTTAATGGTCAGTTTATAAAAGAAGGAGAGGACTATCCATGCTATGAATTTCCTGAACCATTTGTTGTAAATGGCATACGACAACCAGGATTCGAGATTTTCTTGGATTGCTATTTCACTGATGAAATCCCAATTCCCGTCCATAAGGAGAAAGCACCTCCATGCTTTGACTTTAACGTCATGGGATTACTGTTTGGGAGAGAAAAGAATGAGCCAGTTTATGAGGAAGAAACTCCTCACTCATTCAAACGGTCCTACAAAGCGAAAACTTCGATCCCTCGAAGCTAATTACTCCAGCTGAAGGATTACTGCAAGGGTGGCGCAAGACTATTAAGGCGATTACTCCAAGTGGGAGGAAGATATCAATCACGACAGGACAAGGGCCAATGTTTGAAGAATCGTCAGGGTCAAAGTCAGAGTCTGAGTCAGAGTCTTTCCCTTTAGAATCTTCTAAGTCTTTAGCTATAACGCCTTCCCTTCCTGTTTCTTCTCCTAGGATAGTTAGTGATCTAGTCCCCGAGGACATATCACTCTTTGACGTAATGATCTCTGAGTATAATAATATCGCTCATTCTCCTTACTTCTCGTGTTCTTCCCTAACCCAAGATAACGAACATTGCTTAGCTAACGATGAAAAAGATAAAGAATTTATTAAAGAAATGGAAACACTTGAAAAGAAAACACCAGTAATTGAAGAGACTGAAACAGTTGACATATCAAATGATTCAACTCATAAAAGAGAAGTTAAAATTGGACTAACATCGAATAAACAAGAAAGAACCGATTTAATTAACTTGCTTAAAGAATTTATCGATGTATTTGCTTGGTCATATGAAGATATGCCAGGAATTAACAGAGAAATAGCTCAACACACTATACCATTAATTCCAGGAATGAAACCTGTAAAACAAAAGCTACGTCGAATGAAACCCGACGTAGCACTTAAAATAAAAGAAGAAGTTCAAAAACAAATAACTGCTGGTTTCATCAAGGTATCCAAATACCCCGAATGGGTCGCTAACGTCGTCCCAGTTCCAAAGAAAGATGGAAGGGTAAGGATGTGTGTCGACTATCGAGATCTAAATAAGGAAAGTCCAAAGGACGACTTCCCTTTGCCACACATCGATATTCTGGTAGACAACACAGCAAATCACGCGCTCCTCTCATTCATGGACGGATACGCAGGGTACAATCAGATTCTCATGGCGGAAGAAGACATGGAGAAGACAACTTTTATCACACCATGGGGCACTTACTGTTACACGGTAATGCCATTTGGGTTGAAAAATGCAGGTGCTACTTACCAACGTGCAGCAACTGCCTTGCTCCATGACATGATGCACAAAGAAGTCGAGGTATATGTAGACGACATGATTGTGAAATCAAAAGACCGTCCAGGCCATCAAGTAGCCTTAAGGAAATTTTTCGAAAGGCTAAGAAAATATAATATGAGGTTAAATCCCTCAAAATGCGCTTTTGGAGTCACCTCGGGCAAGCTCTTGGGATACGTCATAAGCTCTAGAGGAATAGAGATAGATCCAACCAAGATTAAAGCAATCATGTCAATACCACCGCCCAAGACCGAGAAACAGATTCGAGGATTCATTGGACGGTTACAATACATAAGTAGGTTCATATCAAAACTAACAACGATATGTGAACCAATCTTCAAAAAGCTCAAGAAGAATGTACCAGTAATATGGGATGACGAGTGTCAAAAAGCCTTTGACCGGATCAAAGCCTGTCTCGCAAATCCTCCCGTATTAGCGCCAGCACTTCCCGGAATACCTCTTAGGTTATATTTGACGGTTACCAAAGAGACAATGGGAGCCATGCTAGCACAAGAGGTAGAAAACAAAGAGAATGCAATCTATTACTTAAGTAAGAAGATGATCGAATACGAAACACGCTATACACCACTCGAGAAATTGTGCCTCGCTTTGGTGTGGGCCACAACTAAGCTGAGACATTACATGTTGGTGCATACCGTTTTCGTGGTATCTCAATTGGATCCACTCAAATACTTGTTCGAGAAATCAACGCTCAATGGACGTATTTCAAGATGGATAGTCAACTTAGCCCAGTTCAATGTACGGTTTATGCCACAAAAAGCTATTAAAGGATCCGTGGTGTCAGACTTTCTGGCAGACTTTCCAATAGAAGACTCGACACCAATACAGGACAGTGAATTTCCAGATGAAGATTTGATGGTCACCGAAGATGATACTTGGACCTTGTATTTTGACGGAGCCTCAAACCAAAAGGGATGTGGTGTCAGAGTGCTACTAGTATCACCTAAAGAAGAACACGTCCCAATCTCAATAAAGCTTGATTTCGACGTTACCAACAATGCTGCTGAATATGAAGCATGTGTGGTAGGCCTTGAAACAGCCCTGGCATTGGGAGTAAAGAAGTTAAGGATATTCGGATATTCCTCTCTAATCATCAATCAAATATCTAAAAGGTGGAAAGTAAGGAGTGAAAGCCTAGTCCTTACCAAACTTATCTGGAAACTCTTACCGATCAGTTAGAGAAGGTAGAATACACATATCTACCTAGAGAAGAAAATCAATTTGCTGATGCCTTGGCAAGATTAGCCTCAATGGTTAGGATTCCCACGGATATCGAGCAAATGCCTCTAACTATCGAAAAAAGGCACAAACCGGCATATATACAGGCTATAGAAGATGACAATCCAGTCCAAGACGAAGGTGAAGAACGAGAAGAAAAACCATGGTACACAGACATTCTCAACTATGTCACCAATGGAGAATACCCTCCTCATGCTGACAAAAGAGCTAAGCGAGCCTTGAGACTTTTGGCTTCTCAATATGTACTCATAGACAACGAGCTACATAAAAGGGTACCTAAAGGTCGAGCCCTCCTATGTGTCGGGAAGGTGGACGCACAAAGAATAATGAGAATGGTCCACGAAGGAATCTGTGTAACTCATATAAATGGCAAAATGTTAGTCCAGAAAATAATGCGAGAAGGGTATTATTGGACTACCATGAATAGGGATTGCCATCAATATGTAAAAAGATGCCCTAAGTGTCAAATTTATGCCAATTTACAGCACGTTCCTCCATCTTTGCTCTACACCTACACGTCACCATAGCCATTCTCTACATGGGGAATTGACATAATTGGCAAGATCGCTCCTCCAGGGACAGGAGGCCATGATTTTATTCTAGTAGCGATTGATTACTTTACGAAGTGGGTTGAAGCACAATCATATGCTAAACTCACCGCAAAACATGTAGCACTTTTTCACGAGAGAAATATCATTTGTCGATATGGAGTCCCACATGAAATGATAAGTGACAATGGAACTCACTTTCAAGCCGAATGTGAAGAATTGCTACATAAATATGGTATCCAACATCATCATTCGTCCCCTTATAGACCTCAAGCAAACGGAGCAGTCGAGGCAGCTAATAAAAATTTAAAGACTATCATCGAGAAAATGACAGAAAATTACAAGGATTGGCCTGATAAGCTTCACTTTTCATTGTGGGGTTATCGTACGTCAATCCGTACGTCAACAGGAAATACACCATTTTCTTTGGTATATGGAATGGATGCCGTACAACCTGTCGAACTAGAAATACCATCTCTACGTATTGCGCTAGAAAGTAAACTCGATGAAGTCGAATGGACTAGGGTACGATATGAAGAATTGATCCTACTCGATGGAAAACGATTAGAAGATCTACATCACACTCAGTGTTATCAAACTCGTATGGCTAGACGTTTTAATAAGAAGGTCAAGACAAGAAATATCAAAATAGGAGATTTGGTATTAAAGGCACTAAGGAAAAATGTTTTAGATCCAAGGGGAAAGTTTAGACCTAATTGGTCTGGCCCCTACATTGTCAAAACAATCCTGTCAGGTGGTGCAACAAAATTAACTGACATGGATGGCAATGAATTCTCAAACATGACCAATCTTGACCAACTTAAAAAATACTACCCATAATTACTTGAGTAGGACACTCAAGAGAGCTACGTTCGGCCTGATTCCTTAGGAAAGGATACGTAGGCAACCCATTACGGGTGCGGCCACTTTATTTTTCGACATCTCCGCATTCCAGAATCAACAAAAAGTCAACAAAAGTCGGAAAAGCAACTGGCGTCGCAGAACAGAGCCTGGCGCCAGCAAAAGGCCATTAGCGCCATACGACAGTATTGGCGGCTGGCGCCAGACCTCAATATCTGTCACCAATTCGCAATTATTGACGCCAATTCAGTAATAAAATCTAGGCGAATTTCGGCGTTTTTCGGAAAATTTTTGACTTCCGTACTCGAAGAATTTCTGAAAAATCAATTTTTTCGGTTTTTCATTGCTTTAATAAAACTAAGAATCTAATCGAAAGCTAAGCAATGTTCTAATCTTTCTTCTCCTTCTTTGCTCTTTCCCAATTCTTTTCTGCCTCCTCCTCTTCATCCATTACTTTAGCTAGTAGGCATCCTTTAGAGGACCTACATTCAATCTTAGAATAGATTGTTTCGCCTTCAGCTAGCACCCCATGCTTCTTTTCCACCCAAGCCTTCTTGTCTATAACTTTCCTTTTCCCCTTGTCTTTAGTAATATTCCTCTTCTTAGGTATTATAGGTGTCTTGAACTCAATTCTTGCACCTAAGCGTTCCTTGGCCGGTGTCACCCTGTCACCTAGACGATTCTTCACATCGGTCCTACCCTGATCAATTGAAGACTTCTTCAGCAACCACTTCTTTACATCATTAGGCAAAGAAGGGGGAACCTTTTGGGTAATCACTTTCGATAAAGGTCTAGCGCTCCAGTACGTGTCAAATTTATCTACTTCTTGAGATATGGGATACTCATAGGGAGGACGAAGATCCCTGGAAGGAATATTTTGAAGCAAGCCATATTGTCTCTTTACTCTGCAGGGATAATAATATGTCATGAGAGACAAGCTTGGAAGACGGCAGAAAGGTTGCTTGTTCACACCAACCATCCTTTTTATTTTCCACCATGGGATGACCCACTTGATTGCAAAGTCACGTGATTCAAAGACTTTCTTCCACCCATGGCGCCCAATTTTAGGGATGCGCTTCCTTCTTCTTACAAAGCAAGTGGGCGTATAACTTTCAATGTCGTCCGGAGGGCTAATTAATCCTAGCCTCTCCATTAGCCGCATCTAAAAAAAAAATTAATGCAAATAAATCAATATTACAATACAAAAATATATTTTTTAATTTCTGCAATTAAAAATATTATTTTTCTACCTGTAATAAAATTGGAGAACCGCGAAGAGTTGCTTTTGGGTCCCTTTTTAACTCATCTAGACTAATCATAGTCTCTCCAACTATTAAAGGCATCAGATTTCTCCCTGATTCAATTTGTTCTAGCACAGTGGTTATAATTGATCGACCCTCATTAATTTTACCACTACTAAGACAATATTGATTAAGCATGCAGAATAAGAACGCCCTTCTTCTATATATGTGAAGAGATTCAGAAAGCGGTTTATCAGAATAATAGCGTGCGAATTATTTTAAGTTCACCACGTTGCCATTCACTATCCTTGATAAATCCCTTCCCTTCAAATTAAAGAAGCGCTCAAAATCCTTATAGTAATATGCATCTACTCTAGGGATCACTACCAGGTCTATTGCAGGAAAGTCTAAAATAGCACCAAATTCCTCTGGCAAAGGGCTAATTTCGTCATACCCTATTCTAAAACAATGTGTGTCAATGTTCCAATATTCTAAAGCGGTATGAATGAAGTTTATGTCTAGATCTACCCCTTTTATGCCATATATTCCCCCCAAGTGAAATAAATCCAATTCTTTTCTTTCTCTAGCATTGAGAGATCGACACCATTCATGAGAATATTGGGTGAAGGTTTTAGTGGCTAGAGACATGATTATTATTTTTCCTAAAGAGAAGAATAGTTTTTTCGCTGGAATTATGTGAATAATCGACTGAGCAGGGGGCTATTTATGCACAAATTGTGAGGAATTTTCAACCTGACTGGAATATGTAGTCAGCGTCAATTGGCGTCACACACTCGAAATTGGCGCCACACAACAGCTCTTGGCGCCACACGCTAGAAATAGCGCCTGGCGCCACGCGCCACAGGCTGGCGCCAGCTGGCGCCAAGTCAGCAGGACAGCCGCGCGTGCTCAGTTTGCGTTTTGATATTAAATTGGAGTCGGTTAATGACTTTATGGCCCCGTTTTAATTTCTTCTAAATAACTTTCTATCCTTTTCTTAATCAATTAAATATAGCAATTATGTTTAGTTAATTTTTTTTTTGGATTTTATATTAAAATTCAAAAATCAGCCTTTCTCTCCGTTTTATTTTTCCTTTTTATTTTTTCCTTTTGGGGGAGAGAGTTGGATAATACCCTCCATCAATAATAAAAATAACGGAATTTTTGCGCAAAATTGTTATCACATTTGCACACACTAACATACACTAACATAGTAATAATACATAATAATAGATTTACAGAACAGAGTGTCTAAGTAACAAGTCAAAGGCAAAGTTCTATAAAAAGTAAAAATAAAATGCATATACAGAAATAAACTACGGCGCCGGAGGACGTAGGCCCATCATGCCATAAAACTGCGCCATCCGAGGAGTCACCTCTCCACCAGCTCCAGCCTCAGCACCAGTTCCAGTCTTCGTAGGAGGAGGGAAACTCAAAACAGGACCGCTCTAGCCAAGACCAACCTGAGGCTGAGACCGCGGAGGCTGCTGCGATGACGAGCCAACCTCGTACATCCCACCACCTCTGAAAGCCGAGGTAGCCTCTCCTAACGGTGCAGCCGGAACCTCCTCAGAAGAAGACCCTGAGCCCTCAGCAACGTCGGCTCGAGCAGCCTTGGAACGACCACCTCTACCTCCTAACGAAGTGCGACGACGTCTCGAGCTAGACCTCGCCGGCTCTCTTCGCCCCTCAGGCCTCGTACGAGTGTGAAAAGCAATCGGCTGACCCTGCAAAAAGAAATAAATCAGAAACAAGGTGAAAACTGAAGCATAGTACAGAAACAATAAGTAAAGAAAAGTTACCTCTCGGACAGCGTCGTCTCGACGACAGGTAGCTGCGTTCCTCATCCGGACGAGTTGGCTCCGGAAGGCATCTATGCATCGTGCCATAGCCGAAACCACCTCGCGTGAGAACTGTCAAGGAAAATTAAGTCAGTAAAAATGCATGATAACTGAATACAAGATTCTGAATTAGAGCTAGACTTACCCTGGTATGGTGACGAGGAATCGACCGCTCCACGAAGCGCTCACCCTCAGGAGCCGGAGAAATAATCTCCTCGATCGTCCCGTACATCCCCTGGTAGTGGATGGACATACGGGGTGGCACAAACTCAGTGGGGCCATCTTGATAAAACAGAAAAGAAATCAGTAAGGTGTTACATAGGGGCTACTCAGCGAAAAACAAAAAGCCAAGAATCTTACCCTCATATCCTCGGCCGGCAAGGGGGATGGAGCTAACAAAGGAAGTAGCTCCTCATCATAACTCCGCCCACGGATCACATGGGACCGCCAAAGAGAACCAGGCTCCTCAGCCATGCTCGACAACTCTCTCTCGTCGAACATGCGGCGTGGTGGAGGAGTTGGAACGACAAAGACATCGGAAGAGTGCTTTCTAGCAACTCTCTCTCCTAAATACGCAACTGCTCCGTAGGTCCCCAGAAAGTAACGGCACTTAGTAGAGTACTGTGCAGCTAATCCAGGGACTGTCCAACCACCCCATGGCCGGTATACTACCTCAGGTCCCTATAAAAATACCAATCGGTTAAGAACATGTATAAAACATCGCAGAAGAGCAAGATAAGCGCCAAAAATCGCCCCGAGATGATCCGACTCCGGACGCGTGCAGTAGACAGGTCCACATGGTGGCCGCCCCAAGAGGCGCTCACCGGATACCCCCTCGGCGATGGTCTCGCCGGCGCAATGGAAGGAAAGTATTCATAGAACCAGATCTACAAAAGGCTAAAGCATGAGTAAATGCTAACTAAACATATAGGGCTAAATTTTATAGGGAATAATGTTTACCTCTACAACTTTCTAGAAAGCGGAAAAAACGACATTCGTCCTAAGAGACCGGTGGCGACACGAGTCCCTAAGTGCGCGAACAAAGTCAGTATAGGCCAAGCTGGCCTAGTCATAAGTCCCGATCCGCCGGAGATTGCGAACAACAGGGAGATAGTAAAGCAATGCCCTACTACCCCTATCAGGGGAGAATGTCCCTGACAATAACAGCAGCACAAAGATGCGCACCCGATGCTCTCGAGTGGTCGCATCGTCATCAAGAGCCGCTGCCAGCGTCGAGCGGCGAATCCCTCTAGCACTAAACTGAGTCGTCTCGACCTCAGCTCGGGCCCGAAAAGCAATCGGCCCCAGTAGTTCCTCAACCTCTGGAGAAAAGACGTCGATACCGCCGTCGAATGGCAGCGGCACAGAAGAGAACTCCAGTCCTGTGATCGACCTGATGAAAAGATCGTCTCACTAAACTTAAGGCGCCTAAGCATTGGCTCATTAGCAAAAGGCACCGACATACAGGTTCATTAGCAAAAGGCACCGACATACAGGTTCATTAGCAAAAAAAGGGCACCGACATATAGGTTCAAGAGCAAAGAGCGCCAACGTACAGGCATAGCAAAAAAGCAAAGTTCAGGCGAACTTTTAAAGATCGACGGGCGTGGATCTTCGGTATTTTCCTTTGGGAGATTATCGCATCAAATGAGGATGACTTCAAGAGAAGATGTCTTCGGCATCATTCCCTAGCTTGCGGAAAGTTGTCACAAACAACTGAAGGTAATTTTGGGCGAAATTGTCTTCGATCATAGTTCCTGAGGCATGGAACGTGATCATAATGCGGATGAGAATTATTTCAAGAGAAATAATTTTCGATGGTATTCCCTTGGACGTGGAATATTATCACGGCGGAAAGGATAGTTTCAGGCGAAGCAATCTTCTAATTTGGAAGCAGTTACAAGGCGTAGCGGTTTTCAAGCGGGATGACATTCTCTAGCTTGCAGGAGGTCATCAAAGCAATCAGTTACTTTCAGAGACGTGTGCTCGACGGTGCAAGATACGTGTTTCATAACTCTTTTATTTGTTTAACTAATGCTAGTTTTGCAGGTATCGGCGTTATAAGATTGATTTAGGATCGCAGAATGTTCTGAATCATTCTCCGTCCCTATCGTTACTTTGACTTTCGTTTTTCAAAACTTGCATTTCTCCAAACTCAGTCAAAGTGGGGGCTTCTGTAGACACCCATTTGTGTCTCCCCAAAACCAAACCCAGTGATGAGTTCCTTTCACGCCGAATCATAATCGAATGAAACGAAAGTGTGGAAAGGTCTAGTGTTGCGGAAAGTTTTATTTCTTTTCTTTTCTCTTCTCTCTGTTTTGAAAACTTTATTTTAAGAAAACAGCCAATCCAGTTTGGTTGGTCCATGATATGGGTCCAATAGTAGTATAGTTAGATGGGGCTTGCAAAGACCTTTCCAACGATATATTATAAGCCCAATTCCGATGAATATTGAGGAATTTATGGCCAATTTACTAAACTGGGCCCGGTTTGAGTTTTAAGTACGGCCCAATGATCTAGGGGAGGGCCTAATATGATTTATCATTCCTAATGTAATTAGGAATGGTTTTGGTCTTCTAGAACATTCTAGAAGGTTCTTATCATTCTTAATTCAATTAGGATTCTTTAGAGTTTTAATTAGATCAAATAACATTTTTGACTGAAATTATATTATTTTATCTTCCAATACGGTAAAATTATCAGATTTTCGAAAACGTGTTAAAAGCCGGTTTGGCGTCCAACCCCAGGCCTTGGCGCCTGGAACCAGGACTGGCGCCAGACGTCAGCCATTGGCGCCTGGCGCAAGCCACTGGTCCTGGCGCCAAGTTGTTTTTGCGATCTTCAGACTCTGTTTTGATAAATTATCTTTTTTGGCTGATTTTTTCTATAAATATCGTATCAAAAACTCCGTTTTGATGGACGGATTATCATCTATCATCCACCACTTCTTTTATTTTTAAGTTTTAATAAATTTCGTTTTCATTCATCATCTATAATCTTCAATCGTCAACAAATTAGTTTATGAATCATTAATCTTTCATTCATTCTTTCTAAACTTTATACACCTAGCCATATTCGAAGTTGCCTTCGCCCTAGACGTGAAAGGTTTTAATTTCTGAGGGTTTGGTCCCAAATCTCTATTTCAATTATTTAATTTAATTGCTTTGTTTATTATTTTCCTTGAAGTTACTAACGTGTGTATTTTGTAATTAGAAAGAGGTACGAGGCATCCAATTAAGTACTTTATTGATTAATTGATTTTATGATGTAGACATCATGTTTATATTATTATGATTCTTAGTATCATGTCTAGGGTGTTTTTAATATTAAGCGTGATTAAAAATATGATGCTTCCTATGTTCTTTCTAACATTTATGATTATGATTGATGATGATTATTTATTATGTTGCTTGATATATATTGTTTCGGGGTTTTTTGATGTGTCCTGCGGGAGAGTTACAATTCCAAGAATGCCCTTCGACGCCTGTGTCTGCAAAATCACGAAGACTCCTGGGGGTAGGAGCTCCGCCTCCGACGATCAAGTTAGTAAAGATACGGGAGGTAGAATGCACGTAATGTAGAAGTTACTTCTCGCGTAATGGGAGAATTCTGCAATTAATATTGCTCGGGGTAAGTGTTTTTCTTTTTGAGGAGTATTCAATGTGAACAACAAATGTTCCAGCCTCCCATTAATGAGGGTCCTTCCACTATTTATAGTGGGGAAGGGATGGTTTCCCTTTTAGGGTTTAGAGGACACGTGTCAGCAGAGGATTGGAGCCCTGCTGACCAACGACTGGATGCCACGTGTCACTAGGCCATTGGGCCACGTGTTTAGGGTATTTTTACCCCAAACATTTGCCCCTCACTGGTGCTGACGTGGCAGGGTGCCACGTGGCGCCGGTGAAAGGTTTTTTTTTTTTTTTTTTTTTTTTTTTAAGATTCTTTTTGGAGGATGGAAAAGCAGAAGGCGAAGAGTCACGACTTTTCACCTTCTGGGACAAATTCTATAAATAGGAGAAGATGTCCCCCGAGCTCTCATTTACAAACTTTGCCAAATTTCTGAAAATTTGAGAGCAGCCGGCAATTTGAGAGTTGAGAGCATTCGGAGTTGAGATTCGTTGAGAGCAACCGGTCTACAGACCGTCTGGGTCGTTGCAAGCTAGCCAAAGGTTTTCGAGAGGGTAATCAGAGAAACCCAGCCGGATTTTGAACCGCCTGCGTCTTCGCAAGCATCCCAAAGAATTTCCAGATTTTCTTCTAGGTACCGTCTCTATTCTTTCTAGCTTTTTCATGTATTTCCGTTTGAGTCTTTTACTCGCATTTTTGTTCATTGGTCCCATAAGTAGATGGACCCCTTATACCAATACCCGGAACCTAGCTGTGAACTCAGCCGGTTTATTAGTACGGCTGAGTCTAGAACTGGGTCTGCCGCCTCTGTTCTTTGGGACAACCCTTTTTCAAAACCCATATCGACCGACTCTGTGTCTGTGCAGGACACAATGGCCAGAATCCGGTCTACTGCCAGAGATCCCAACTACAGAAGTGGGAGCTCAGATGAGCAGCTGCCTGAGGTCCCAGCTTTAGGCGGTGAAGTAGAGCAAGGAGAGGTAGAGCAGAGAGGCTCACCCGGGGGCGCTCCTAGCACCCCGGGTGATAGCATTTTAAACGAAGAGACTGCTCCCCTCCAGGAGACCAGAGAGCAGGTAGGCTCTGATAAGGAGGTCTCCAACTCCCCAGCCGGCTCTGATGCCGGTCACGTTCAAAGTAGCAGTAGCAGCTACTTAACCGAATCTGAGGATAGCGAGGAGGCAGAGAGGCCTTCTTGGGATAATAGGAACGATCCTCTCATGATCGCCGTCTCCTCTAAGGACCGCGAGCTCATGCGGGCTGCGCTGCCAGATTTTATCAAACGGCGGCCGTTGGGGGGTGACTATACAATAAAAATCCCGGCTGCTCTGGGAACAATATGGTGGGAGGATGGACAACCGAACGCGAACGCTTGGTTCGGGTGCTACGAGGCGGCCTTCGTGGCCGGAGTCCGCTTCCCTCTCCACGACACAATAAAAGCCATACTTAGGGGGTATGGCCTAGGTCTCTGGCAATTAACCCCCAACTCATGGGTAAATATTTTAGGGTATATCGCCGCCTGCGAGATGCAGGGCCTCAACCCCGGCTGGGAGGCGTTTGCCCACATGCATTACTTGAGTAGGAGCCCAGGCGGCTGGAGAGCCTGGTATACCTTGACCACCCAGCCCAAATACCTTATGACCTTGGACAAGCCATCCAAATGGTCGGACTGGAAGCACCGATTCTACTTGGTTAAGGCCCCAACTACGGCAGAGAACAGAGAATTCCGGATCTACAACCGGAAACCAGAACTCTTGGGGACCAAGTGCTGCCTGCCCCCTGTCCCGGAGGATGATAGAGAGACCATCCTTGACTCCGGGTTTTTTGAGTTAGTTCCTGACACCCTCTCATCCGGAGAGATAGTAAGGGTACCTAGAAACTGGGTGCCCAAACATGAATTTTTTAGGGACGAATGCTTCTTGTCCGCTTGTGGTCTAAGCAGCATGTTTAAAAAATGTATGTATTCGGAACTCAGCCGGTTTCTTTTGAACCGGATGCTTTTATTTCCTTGCTTATTTATTATTCTAACCGTGTGCCTTCCTCTGCAGAAGAAGCCAAGAAAATGCTCCCACCGAGAAGACACCGGCTAGGTCGGCTGCCGACATCCGGAAAGCCAATCTCGAGAAAAAACTTGCTGCCCAGGCGGCGAGGAAGGTATAACCGTCTGATCCTTCTCGTTTATTTCAATCCTTTTATCCCATAACTTATATTTTTCTCGTTTACAGGACGGGAAGCAGATGCCCCGGTCCCTTCAAAAACAGGTCAGGCCTCCGCCGACCCAACAAGAGTCTGCATCCAAGGTGCAGAAGAAAGCCGACCGGCAAACTACCGGCGGCAAATCAATAAAGGTCCCAGGCGGGCCTGGATCTGCGGATGTTCTTTCTGCCATCCCATTGAGGACCGCAACCGGTCCCTCTGAAGGCCGTTCGGGCCGCCAAGGTAACTTCGACCTTACACTGCTTGACCTGCCCATGCGGGTCAAGTCTTATTCACAGTCTCGATCGCAGCCGGGGGATTCTCCAATCAGCCGGCAATCTATAGGCAGAGCATATGCGAGTTTCTCACCGTCTGTTTCTGGTGCAGATAATTCTCCCCGCTGGCCAGACGGGGCACAATATGCCCGGGCCATGCTGAAAGCCGTCCCCAGGGACGAGAAGGAGGCGATCCCTGGGATCAACTCCTTTAATGCCGACCGGGTGCTGGTCGACCTGGCCGACGTATGCTCCAACAACCATGCGGTAATTTTCTTGACGTGCATTTTTAAATATGCAGTATTAACCGGCTGTATTTTTGCAGGCTATGCTGCGCGTAGAGGGGCTCAAACGAGCTTATACCCGCAAGTCTGAAGAGGTAAGGAGAAGCAAACGGGCTGTTGATGACGCCCATAATGTTGCTGACTACTCTTTGTACATGCATGGCTTAGAATCTAAATCTATACGCATGGAACAGGCAGAGAAGACCAAGGCCCTCCAACAGCAGATTGATCAGCTGAAAAAACCAAGTTGACCAACTGCAGGCGTCCCTGGATGATGCCAATAAAAAGTTGGAGGAACAGAAAGAGCCCCTCCAACGGCTGAGCAAGGCGGAGACTGAAAATGGCCGCCTTGCCAAAGAGAATGAGCGCCTGCGCAAAGAGGCGGCTGCTGCCAATGAGAACTTCAAGGCCACCTTGGAGTCGGAGCAGGAGAGGCTCATTGAAGAGAATGAGCATGACTGTGCAAACCGGATGCAACGGGCGTTTTCCCTCATCCACGCGGAGGCGGACTTCACCGTCTGGGAACTCGCCTTCAAATATTCTGATCTTGCCATTCTGGCCGAGGAGGCGAATGAGCCGGGGCCCGGACCCTATGACGCTTGGGTTAGGGAGGAGATTGCGCGACGGCAGGCGGAGGCTGCTGAAGAGGAAGTTGTTCCTGAAGCCAACGCAGGCGCTCACCCTGATCCAACCCAGAACCAACCGGAAGAGGACCGGTTCACTGTTCGCCTGGAGTAGCAACTACTTCCCGGCCTGCGCGCCTTGCATTATCTTGTAATAGCACCGGATGAGATGGGCTAAGCTGTAATAATTTTTATTTTGAATATTAACATTTTCACCGGCTGAGCCGGCTTTTGAATGCTTTTTATGTTTCTGCACTTCAATACTAGAATTCTTGTTATTTTTTTTATACATATTTCTGCGAGGATAACCAAAAGAACCCCGCCGGTAACACTACCGCTTGGGTCTTCGCAAACAGCAAAGAAATTTGCAAAGGTTGCCAAGAGGACCCCACCGGTAACACTGCCGTCTGGGTCTTCGCAAACTAGGCGAAGAAATTGGCAAGGGTTGCCAAGAAGACCCCACCGGTAACACTGCCGTCTGGGTCTTCGCAAACTAGGCGAAGAAATTTACTAGGGTTGCCAAGAAGACCCCACCGGGAACACTGCCGTCTGGGTCTTCGCAAACTAGGCGAAGAAATTTACTAGGGTTGCCAAGAAGACCCCACCGGTAACACTGCCGTCTGGGTCTTCGCAAACTAGGCGAAGAAATTTACTAGGGTTGCCAAGAAGACCCCACCGGTAACACTGCCGTCTGGATCTTCGCAAACTAGGCGAAGAAATTTACTAGGGTTGCCAAGAAGACCCCACCGGTAACACTGCCGTCTGGGTCTTCGCAAACTAGGCGAAGAAATTTGCAAGGGTTGCCAAGAAGACCCCACCGGAAACACTGCCGTCTGGGTCTTTGCAAACTAGGCGAAGAAATTTACTAGGGTTGCCAAGAAGACCCCACCGGGAACACTGCCGTCTGGGTCTTCGCAAACTAGGCGAAGAAATTTACTAGGGTTGCCAAGAAGACCCCACCGGTAACACTGCCGTCTGGGTCTTCGCAAACTAGGCGAAGAAATTTACTAGGGTTGCCAAGAAGACCCCACCGGTAACACTGCCGTCTGGGTCTTCGCAAACTAGGCAAAGAAATTTACTAGGGTTGCCAAGAAGACCCCACCGGTAACACTGCCGTCTGGGTCTTCGCAAACTAGAGGAAGAAATTTCGACCCAAAACCAAACCGGATGGCGTCTGGGTAATTGCCCCTGGATAGCGGTCTGGGTCTTTGCAAGCCAGGCGACTATCCATATGATATAGCTCGAATATACACTAAGTGCCAACATTAGATTCGGGAGCCAGTCGGTTTATACTGAATTACCGGTCGGGACTTCGCAAAAGAATCACGCCAGATTAGGATGTCCATTCACCGGTTGGGCTTTTGCAAGCATACCCCTGAATGAATTATGGCCTAGACCAAATGTTTTTAGGCCTGCTCTTAGAGAGTCAGGCGGCGGTATTGAGTACCGGCTGTCCTTCCAAAAAGTGAGCCGGCTGCAAGTTTGGGGTTGCTAGCCTGCCCTTTTTTGGCGCGAAGGATCGTCAGGCGGATTTGTCCGCCTGTGTGATCGCTTAGAACAATTTACCACCCAAATGGGAGATGTTCTCTTCGATGAATTCACCCGTATGGGTGTCACCGGATGAAAAAATTAGTTACTGGTGCCGCTTGTGGTAGGCACAAGACATGGCGGCTGTATACAAAATTGAATGTAATTCTCATTAATCATTTGAAAATTTTCAAAAGATGTACAATACTTAGAAGTAGTATTTTTTGAGGTTATCTACATTCCAAGTTCTAGGCAACTTTCTTCCGTCTGGAGTTTCCAGGCGGTAAGTGCCGTCTCGTACTTCTTCAAAGATCCGGTAGGGTCTCTCCCAATTTGGGGTTAATTTGCCTTGTTCATTGGCCCTACCGGTTGCCTCCATTTTGCGAAGCACAAAATCTCCTTCTTTCAAAGGTCTTTTACGAACCCGCTTGTTGTAGGCTCTAGTCATACGCAGACGGTAGAAATCACGTCTTTCGTTTTAATCCCTTTTACCGCCTCTGCCTCAACCCATTTGGTGAAGTAGTCTACTGCTATAAGAATGTAGCGGCGGCCGCCTGATGCAGGCGTATAAGGTCCCAAAATGTCCATGCCCCATTTAGCAAACGGAACCGGACTACGGATTGCCGTGAGTTCTGTTGCCGGTTGATGTATCAACTTAGCGAATTTTTGGCACTTGTCGCATCTCTTTACTAGATCCATGGCATCCGCTTCAAGAGTGGGCCAGAAGTACCCTTGCCGTCTGGTTCTTCTGGCCAGGGACCTGCCGCCAATATGCGAGGCACAAAACCCTGCGTGCAGGTCTTCCAAAACTTCTCTCCCCCTATCCGGGGTTACACATTTCAAAAACGGCTGCAGGTATCCCTTCCGGAGGAGTTCCCCTTGATGCATAACAAAACTTGAAGCACGCTTCTTGAGCGCTGATGCTTCTGAAGGGTCATCCGGCAAGGTACCATCCGTCAAAAAGGACCGGATGGGATCCATCCAGGTAGCAGTTCTGTCCAAGACTCCAATGGGATCATTCTGAATACTTCGTTTTTCAATGACTTCCCAAAAGACCGTCCTAGGAGCATCACCAGAGGCTGATGATGCCAACTTTGAGAGGGAATCCGCCTGATTGTTTTCAGACCGGGGCACCTGTCGCAGATGAAATTCATCGAAGGACCCAGCCTCCTCTTTGACCGCATGCAAATATTTGATCATAGCCGGATGGGTGGCTTCGTAGTCACCAAGGTATTGGCTAACGATCAGCTGTGAATCTGAGCAGGCGTCGACCTTTCTTGCACCGGCTGCCTTACACATGCGCAATCCGGCTAGCAGGGCTTCATACTCTGCCTCATTGTTGGAGGCTTGGAACTTAAACCGTAGTGCATATTCAAACTTATCCCCTTCCGGGGAATGACAGATAACACCTGCACCACAGCCGTTCACCGTAGAGCTGCCGTCTACAAATAACTTCCAGACCTGATCAGGGTTTTCCGGGTGCACCGGCCTAGTCATCTCGACAATAAAGTCGGAAAACGCCTGACCTTTCACTGCCCGCCTGGGTTCAAAAGTTATCTCAAGGCCTTGTATTTCAACAGCCCACTTGATCATTCTACCGGATGACTCTATAGCAGTCATCGTACGCTTGAGCGGTTGATCTGTGTATACCACAACCGGATGTGCCAAAAAATAAGGCTTCAACCGCTTGACTGCTACGAATAAGGCCAACCCAAATTTTTCGATCATGGGGTACCGGAGCTCAGCATTTTTAAAGACATGGCTGATGAAGTACACCGGCAGCTGAATGCCGTCTCTCTCAGCGAGGAGAACGACACTAAGGGCGTGATCAGAGACGGCTAGGTACATGTACAGAACCTCCCGGGGTAGGGGGCTCACTAGCCTTGGCAAAGAATGCAAGTGCTGCTTAAGCCTTTGGAATGCCGCCTCTGCTTCTTCACCCCATTCAAACCTTGACCTCTTCCTGATTGCCTGGAAGAAATAGAGGCACTTGTCACCTGACCGGCTGAGGAACCTCCCCAATGCCGCCAGACAACCGGTCAACTTCTGGACCTCTTTTACAGTGCGGGGAGACTTCATGTCAATTACCGCCTGTATTTTTTCCGGATTAGCTTCGATGCCTCTTTGGTCAATCAAGAATCCGAGAAACTTCCCAGACTCAACACCAAATACGCATTTCTTTGGGTTAAGCATGACCCGGTGCCGCCTGAGTGTGGTGAAGGTTTCTCGCAGGTCTGCTAGGTGATCCGTCTGTAGCTTGGATTTGACTATCATGTCATCGATATACGCCTCTACATTCCTGCCAATCTGGTTGATAAAAACGGTGTTTATCATGCGCTGGAATGTAGCCGGTGCATTCTTCAACCCAAACGGCATCACCGTATAGCAGAATAACCCCTGATCAGTGACAAAAGCCGTCTTCTCCTGATCTTTCTTCCAGAGAGGTATTTAATGGAAGCCGGAATAAGCATCCATAAAGCTCATTAACGCATGGCCGGCTGTTGAGTCGACTAGGCTGTCAATCTTTGGAAGCGGGTAGCTATCTTTTGGGCATGCTTTGTTCAGATCTGTGTAATCCACACACATCCGCCAAGTACCGTTCGGCTTCTTTACTAGAACGACATTTGCTACCCAATCCGGGTAGTAGCATTGCCTAATGAACCCAGCATCCAACAGCTTTTTGACCTCAGCCGCTGCCGCTTGAGATCTTTCTCCACCATGATCCCTCTTTTTCTGCCTAACCGGCTGCTTTTTGGGATCTACGGCTAGCTTGTGGACAGCAAGATCCGGGCTGACGCCTGGCATCTCTTCCACTTCAAAGGCAAAGATGTCTTTGAATTCCTTCAGCAGCTGGAGCAAGCCTTCTCCCAACCGTTCGAAGGCTACCGTCCCGACCTTGACTGTTCTTTCAGGACGGCTGTCATCTAGGATGACATCAAGGCAGTCACCAGCCGGCTGAGGTCGTTGGTCATCTGACCTTTCCCCGGCTAGTGATTGCTATTTCTCCTTTTAGGGTTTAGAGTACACGTGTCAGCAGAGGATTGGAGCCCTGCTGACCAACGGCTGGATGCCACGTGTCACTAGGCCATTGGGCCACGTGTTTAGGGTATTTTTACCCCAAACATATATTATATATTGTTATTGCTTGATCACCTTTTATTGCATGTTTAAAGAGAATTGGTATTTGCAATCACGCTTGATAAGATAATTAATAATCTTGTTAGGTTAATTGTGATTATAATTCAAGTGATCGCCAATAATAGTTTATTTGTGCATTAATATTCAACCAACATAGATTAAACAAGTTTAGGGTTAATCCTATTGATTTCATGTTAGTCAGAAAGCGCACATGAATACGATCAGAATAAAGTAGAGGCCTATTATTAGGGCAGGTTCAATCTCTTTTAGGTTGGATTTGTACCTTCATCCCCGAACCCTATTTTGGTTCATGACCTTATGGAGTTGACGATCTCTTGGATCGTTAAGGGGTGTAACCTTCACCTCGTGAACGGTTTACAAGTTCCTTAAAAACTTGTTGGCGACTCTTTTGCTCTATCTTCTTCCCTTTTGGACGCCACCGTACTTTAGTGTAAGATCACAGTGGGGTTCAAGCTAGTGGGATTTTAAAGGCTTGAAACTATTCCCTACAGCCCCACCCTCCCCACTTCGTACCCGCCCCGTTCCCACCTCATACCCACGTCTATATATCTTTAAAAGCAAAATTATATACTTCTATACTACTTTATAAAATAATTACGTGAAATAAAATATTAATTATAATACTTTGTGTTTGGGGGTAAAAATACCCCCTATATGTGGACCAATGCCACCTCGACACGTGTTCGCAAGCTCAGCGCTCAATGAGCCAATTAGAGCATGACACGTGTCACTCAATGATAGAAGGGTTAAAATGGGCTTTAAGCCCACAACCCTAGAAACCGTAAAACGGTGGGAAGCCAATCTACTTAGGTAAAATATATAACCTAAGAGGCACATATCCCAATGCTCTATAAATACTGATCATTACATCAGTTTTAAGGGATCCAATTCTCTCTCCAAGAGCAATGCCCTCCAAAATTACTCTCCCTTCTCTCTACTTTTTCTCTCTAAAATACATTATTTCGGTCACTGACTTGATCGTCGGAGGCGGACCTCCGGCCCCCCGGGGTCCGTTGTTTTGCAGGTGATCGGGCCGTTCGAGTGTTGCATTGCGGATCTGTCTCCTGCGGGACGTACACTCCCTCCACTCGGGTACGTACAAAAAACCCCAAAACATTTGGCGCCGTCTGTGGGGAGACACATCTGTAATGGCACAACGTTAGTGGATCACCGACTCAAGGAGGGAGCCTCCTTTGGGAGGCATCAGGCGTCATGAGGCCTGATGTCTAGAACGGCAGTCGTCGTGAGGTTGAATGTCGAGAGTCAGGCGGCCAAAAAGGCCGGTCAGACTAAGTCATGCGTTTTTTAAGGTTAAAGGGCAATGACGTTTAATCTAAATTTTATTAGGGGTGAGACGGCTAAATTGGCCAACTCCTCTATTTAAATCCCTCGGTGGCATGCTACACAGCCGGATGCATACAGCCGGTATTCTACTCTATCTATAGATTCCACTAGTTTTGACAACTAGTGGAACAAGCTTATTTATCTTTTGTAAAAAGGAGAAATAAAAGAGTAAAGGTTTTTAATTAAACCAATAAAGTGTTGTTAAGCACTATCCTATGCATGCGGCAAAACCTGAACAATCCTCCTTCATTATCCATGAATGATGGGGAAGCTGCAACTTGTATAAATACAAGTGGCAATCTTTTCACTCAAGTAGCTGCCAAACGGCATTCTCATGTGCCGCATGAGTACAAGCCCACCAAAGCACAATTTTAAATTCATATTACTTATATTATAATCATTTTATAATTATAAAGGTAACAAGTTTAAACTCCACTCAAGGGACATTTTATCATAATAATTTGCATGAGAGCTTGGTGGAAAAAGTTGCCAGGCGGCAACAAACTATCAAATGGGGATTAGCTACGTACTCCACTTGTTTTAATAAGGGTAGCCGGCACCATTGAGCTGCTCCGCCATTGTGATACACAATCATTGTTATGATAGAGCTGCTCCATTTCTTCTTCTTGCCTTAACAAGTCAGACTCGACAATTTTTGCATCAAACATAGTCGGTCAGCGTTATTAAAAATGTCAGTCCGCCTGTGTTCAATTTAAATCTTGTACAAGCGGCAAGAAGTGTTTGGTGTGTTCTTGGGCTAAGTAGTAACATCAAAGCAAACTGCTGTGAGTATCAATAGGGTCAGCCGGTTACTATCATCAAGTTATTAACCGGCTGCAGCATTGGCTCATTGAGCTCGACTGACTCCAAACCGGCTGGGTCGTAATCAATCAATTCATATTTTTGCACCCCATACCGCCTGGGTTATAGCCAATTAAATTCGGCTGTAGCGGTTGCTTTGAACAATCTCAAAGTCGGCTGTGATGTGAGCTAGCAAGAGAGCTCGATTGTAAGCTTGCTCAAGCGGCAAATATGCCGACTTATATAATGGTAGTAAGGCGGCACTTAGAAGGTGGATACCTGAGTGATACAACCGGTCAGAGCTATCAACGGTGGCAGCTGGGGCTGCTTTATTCTTCAATAAAACCCAGCTGTAGGGGAAGCTTGGCTCGTAATTCAAGTCCGGTTGTGATGGCGGCCATATTCATCATTATTGCTCAAGCCTAATTGATTGTATAAATAAGAAGCAAGGCGGCAAGCGGTTTAATAAATTAATTGATAGTATCATGCGGCATTTACATGCGACAAGTGAGATACATTTCCATACTCCCAAGTTTTTGACAGCTATCAAAGTTTAATTTATTAAACTCCACATTCTACTCTTGAGTGGACTCATGAATAATTTAGGCGGTTGTAATGATGATCATAATAGAGCCGCCAGGATTGATCATTTGCAAGGTCGTGAAATCCAATAGGCTGGACGGTCATGACAGCCGATCAACTAATGAGAGTCCGTGGCGGTTCTGGGCCGGAGCAAGGTGGTCGACGGAACAGGGCCCCCAAATTTGAGGGGCCCCAAAATTTAGATATATATAATTAAGTTTGGCATAATATCCTGAAATTGCAGTTGATGTAGTGGTTAGATCAATTGCCTTGTGTATACAAGGTTTTGGGTTCGAGACATGCATCAAACAATTTTCTAATTTCTTGGCTTCGATTTCCTCAAATTCATTGAATGTAGTCAGTAGTCTTCCAAAAGCTCCACCCAAAAAATCAGATTTCTTTTTTCCCCAAAATTTTTCAATCTACTATTTCAATTCCAAAAAAACTCTTTATATTCTAAACTCTATATTTTTCATTTACTTTCTTTTATTATCTTCTTCATTTTCTTCAATTATTCAATCAGTTTTCAAAAATTTTCATCTCCCAAAATTATTTTTCCCTATATTAGTTCATAATTTCAACGGTTAAATCTTCAATTTGAAGATGAAATTAATTATTAAACCATTGTTAATCTCCCAATTTTTCCTATATATGCATTTTATTTACTCTTTCAATTTTACAAATAAAAAAGAAATCTTTAAGATAATCTTAAATCCAAAGTTCTTTTCAACTATTGTGAGTATAGGCTATAGCTAGTAATCGGAAAAAAATTCATCACAAACCTCTTCGGATTCATCCCGGTACGACTTTTTGTTAAATTTTAATATCTGGGTATGTTGAATTATTTCTTGTTGTTTAATTTAATTGCATTTTTCTGATTTTTATTAACTTTTTTTTGTTGAATTTTGTGGGTAGGATTGTGGGAGCAGAAAAGGCCCCATTTTAAAAAGTTGAACAAGGCCCCATAAATAATTTGCAATTTTAGCCCCGGCACTGATGAGAGTATTATGGGTGAAAGGGGTAAGGCAGCAATGATGGGTGTCAGACATAAGAACAACCAACAAGCCTTCAACTCCACATATACAAGCGGCATCATAAGCTATACCTTTGCACAGGTGGCATAGAAACCCGCATGTGTAATCAGAGCAAACCCATTTCTCGAGCAGCTTTCCCCATCAATTAAATCCGGCTGTGTGAGCAGATTGTCCCACCAATATACCCTGGCTGTAGTGAAATTTTTTCTCGTCACAAAAGCCGACTGTAGGTGCAGCTCTCCTCGCCAAGTTATCCCAGTTGCCAAGGCTCAATTGCTCGTCAAATATGCCCGGCTGTGGGATGCTTTGTTCATTTCAAATGCTCGTCAAATAAACCCGGCTAAAGGGTTATTTTGTTCACTAATTAAATCCGGCTGGAGGGAAGCTTTATACCTCAATCAAGCCCGACTGCCCTCAAACGGCTCTAGGGGCTGCTGCATGTATGGCTGCAATGGTCGTTTGGTTCATCCTCGAAGCTGGCCGCAAGCTGCAATATTCATCTATTATTAATCAATTAAACCGGCTGCCATGGTTGTCTTGTTCGACCTCAAAGTCGGCTTGCTTGATTGTTTTATTAACATAAGCGACAGCCGGCACCTGATCGTGATGGCTCATCATTTGAGAATGAGCACAAGCGGCATCAAAAAAATTGTTAGTTGTTGATGTCAGCCAGAACTTGATGATTGTTGTAACATGATGATTATGAGTATCATCACATGGTGATTATCAACGGGGAAACCGGTATTTGGTGCCCGGATGACCATGTCATGAAGAATTAACGGGTGTATCACCCCTTAAGCATCTTTTGTGCGTGAAGCTATTTGGGCTACCATGCAAAATTGCAGATCATTATTATGATTTCCAAAAAAAAAATAGAAAAAAAAAGAAAAAAAAGAAAAGAAAAAAAGTGCAACACTTAGTATATAATATACATGTGTAGCATATTTAAAGATTACAAGCCACATACAACACTTTGACAACAATCTGCTGTCATGTGGCACTTGTTGTTATATGATAGAGAAATAATACAGCTCACTCAATAGCTTGCTTGGAGTTTTCTTAAGGCGGACAAACGGCATCGAAGCCGGCTGTGCCTAAACGGCTGTGGGGCTGCATTATGCCTCAATAAGGACCGGCTGCAGTGATTGCTTTGTTCATCAATTAATTTCGGTTGAATAATGGAGGTAACAATATGATTTGATTTGATTCCCTCCAATGATATTAATGCATTAAGATAGTAATGATAGTCTTCATTATTATTGTTATTATTGATTCATTGATTGAATTTCAATATAATCTGACGGACCGTCCAAACTCCAATATTAAACTAAGTTTGAAACTTAGTAGCTAAACTAACGTCCAAGTGACGTGAGGCCAATGGATGGATAATAAACTAAGTTTGAAACTTAGTAGCTAAACTAATAACGTCCAAGTGACGTGAGGCCAATGGCCGGATAATAAACTAAGTTTGAAACTTAGTAGCAAATTCAACGTCTGAGTAACATGCGGTCAATGACCAGATAACTAAGCTAGGCACAAAACCGCTTAGTGGCTATACAGCCGGTCTCAACCTAGACCAGATGCCAATGGCCGGATGGTTGCTTTTTTCATAAAATCGCCTGTCCTAACATGGACAATGGCGTCCGGCGACACCCCTTCGGGTGCGATCGTCGCATAGAGCAGCCTACCTGCTTGCTCTACGTACCTATGCAGACGACAAAGATTGAACGACCAAATTGGTCAACTCATAGCCGTTTGACCAGAACAGTCTAAAGAACAACTAAGTTTTCGGAACACCGGTTGTCCTAAGACATCAGTCGGTGATCGATCGAAGTTCTTACTTAGGCTTTTCATTCCAAAATTGCACAGACTCTCCCATTGGGGCAAAAAGAGTTGTGCAATGGCTATAAAACCGTCTTGAAAAAGACATGAGGCCAATGGCCGGATGGTTATACATTTTTGTAAATTTGTCTGCTCCAATGTGAAATATGGCGTCCGGCGACACCCCTCCGGTGCAATCGTCGCAGAAAGCACTCTATCGTTTGCTTTACGTACACATGCAGGCGGCAAAAATTGAACGACCTCATTGGTCAACTCATAGCTGCCTGACTTGGGTAATCTAAAGAACGACCAAGTCATCGGGAATCGGATGTCCAAAAGACATCAGCCGGTGACCGATCGAAGTTCTAACCTATATTACCTTCCGAAATTATACAAGTCCTCCCAATGGGATAGAAGGACATTGTAAGTATAATTGGATTACAAACACCCCAGGCGGCCATTTGCCTCCTGTCCTGAAGAGCCAGGCGACCATTTGTCTCCTGCCCCAAGCGGCCATTTGCTTCCTGCCCTATGAAGAGTCAGGCGGCCATTTGCCTCTTGCCCCCAGGCGGCATTTGCCTCCTGCCCTATGAAGAGTCAGGCGGCTATTTGCCTCCTGCCCTATCAGGCGACCATTCCCCTCCTGCCTTATAGGATGTTAAACGTCTCAAAAATATTCTAAGTCACCCAAAGGTCATATGACCACCATAGTGGGGCTAAAAGAAATAAAAGTTGTCATCTGTCTAGTTCAGGCGGCAATCATTATTATGATTGATTAACTTAGAAAATATCATACCATTTAAGGTGACGACCCATTTGATACCTCCTAACCGTCTGGGCGATGACCCAGAAGTTTTTACAGACCAGGAGGATGAAGATCCTCAGGTCGAAACCTATACAGCCGATGATGGCTCTCTGATAACCAAGCGCATCCGGCCCAGAGAGACTCTGGAGCGCGGTGCCTCCCAGGCGGGTGCAAATTGACCCCCTAGGCAGCCGGAAGGGGAAACCCATACGGCAGCTGGATCAGCACCCGTCACCCGAGACGAACTCATGAGATTCATGACAAGTTTCAAGGGTGAAATTAAAGAACTGATAACTAAGAGCCGGGCTGGCCCAAGTAGGGGTCAGACGATCAAGAAGACTCCTCTGGAAAAGGGGAAATCAGTTAGAGATCGGCAGCCCACTCCTCATCCAAAGGAGAAGGCAGCCGGGACCATTAATTGGTCCAAAATTCTTCTTCCTAAGAGGAATACCAACAATACCCGCCGGACCCAGCAACCGGTGAGAAGTAAAAAATCAACTCTTGATGCCCGGGAGATCATCAACCGGAAGAGAAATCAACAATTTTCTGAGTCGGCTTCTACGTCGAATTTTCCAGACATCTTCAACAATTCTTCTGCAGGGAATGCACTTTCCTTGCATGAGAGTCAGACAGGCGGTAATACCGTCCACTCTGGCCCTCAGATGATCGGGACTGCACCATATGTACCTTCTCAGGTCTACGGTCAGTACCCACCTTACTATATGCAGCCGACCTTCTTCGGAGGTCAGGCGACATATCACAATGTCCAGCCACTGGACTGGCAGCTCCGTCCGCTTCGCCTGGGTGAACAACCTTCTGCGTTCACCCGGGAGATAACCGAGGCAGCACAACCGGCCAAGGTTAAAAATGTGTTGGTAGGTACCTATGATGGTACCACCAACCCAGAAGATCACCTCATGGCTTACACCAACCTCATGTACTTACAGGGGTTGGATGATGCCGCTTGGTGTCGATGCTTCCCGGCTACATTGAAGGGCATTGCCCAACAATGGTTTGGCAACTTGCCAGCCGGGTCCATTGATAGCTTCAAGAAGCTAGCCTTCTTGTTTTCCAGCAACTTCTCCATGAACATCCCTGCTAAGAAAACGAGCCTTGATTTGAGCACCGTTAAGCAGGGTGAGAGAGAAGGGCTACACTCATATGTCAAGTGGTTCAACCTGGTCAGAATCCAGATCCAGGGACTGTTTGAAGAGGTAGCATTTACAAACTTTTTCAAAGGTCTGAGAGACGGGTCAAACTTCAAGTTTGACCTCGTCAGAAAAGGGGCATTCACGCTACAGGCGGCCCTGAGGGAGGCGGAGAGCTATATTCAGGCTACCGACCTCTGCACCCCTAGTGGTCAGTCGGACTCCAAGAATTCTGACAAACCAAAAGAAAGCCGGTCTGCTCAGCCGGCCAACAAGAGAGAAGAGAGCAAAAAGAGAAAAGAAGTTTGGGCGGTTAGTGATTCTGACCAGCCGTCCCAGAAGAAAAAGAGAGAGTTTAAGTCGTACGTCCCCAAGTACGAGTTTAACAAAGACTGCAACTCCATCCTCATGGAGGTAAAGGACCGGCTGTCTATGGACAAGCCAAATCCAATGAAGAGTTCCGTCCAGTCACGGAACAAAAATAAATTATGTCAGTTCCATGAGGAGGTCAGCCATGACACCAACGACTGCTTCAGTCTTCAGCGGGCGTTGGACCGTCTGGCCGACAAAGGGCTGCTAAATTCCTACATTTCTAAGTCCCCAGCCGGGGCAAAGAAGAAGAACAAGGGTCAGTCCTCCAAGACTACCCACCAGCCTGCTAGTAGCTCGGATACCGACAAGGAGCCGATCTACACAATAGCAGGCGGGTTCTCATGTGGTGGCCCTACCATCCGGGGCACCAAGAGCCATCTTCGAAAGATGGACAAAGATGATGATGAACAGGCGTCTGCTAGCTCCTCCTTCCCAAACGTCCTGATCACTGAGAAGGACCGGGGAAGCGTCCGCCGTCCGCATGATGACCCGATTTTCATTGAATGTAAGGTTGCCAACCAGCTGGTTGGACGGATCCTTATTGACACCGGCAGCTCATCAGAGATCATCAGCCTTCGGTGCCTGCAAAAGCTGAAATACAATGTTAGCAGCATGCATCCGGTCACCCACCCCTTGGTTGGTTTTGGGGGTGGGATGGACTACCCAGCCGAAATAATTGACTTACCCATCCGGCTGGGAGAGAAAGGTCAGGGACGACATCTTGTCGTCAGATTTTTGGTCATTGAGGAGTTGACCGCCTACAATATTATCCTTGGCCGGCCAACCCTCAACGAAGCCAAGGCGGTAATCATCCCGTCTCTCATGCTCATCAAGTATGAGAGGGATGACGGCTCTGTTGGTTCCTTGAATGGGGATCAGAAGACGGCCCGAGAATGCTACCTCTCAGCCGTCAAAGATATTGTGGCCCCAGACGGCCAGGAACCAATAGACCTTGACAATGTCAAGGATGCCGACCCAGTACCCGCCCTACCAGTAGTCGGGAAGAAAAGAAAAGCGCCTCTGCTGGTGGAGGTGAAGAAAGAGAAAAAATAGCAATCACTGGCCGGTGAACGGTCAGACGAGCTCCGTCCCCAACTGATCTCGCCTTGGATGACAGCCGTCCAAAGCGTATTGTAAAGGTTGGGACGTGTAGACACCCATTTGTGTCTCCCCAAAACCAAACCCAGTGATGAGTACCTTTAACGTCGAATCATAATCGAATGAAATGAAAGTGTGGAAAGGTTTAGTGTTTCGGAAAGTTTTATTTTCTTTTCTTTTCTCTTCTCTCTGTTTTTGAAAACTTCATTTTAAGAAAACAGCCAATCCAGTTTGGTTGGTCCATGATATGGGTCCAATAGTGGTGTAGTTGGATGGGGCTTGCAAAGACCTTTCCAAAGATATATTATAAGCCCAATTCCGATGAATATTGAGGAAGTTATGGCCAATTTACTAAACTGGGCCCGGTTTGAGTTTTAAGTACGGCCCAATAATCTAGGGGAGAGCCTAATATGATTTATCATTCCTAATGTAATTAGGAATGGTTTTGGCCTTCTAGAACATTCTAGAAGGTTCTCATCATTCTTAATTCAATTAGGATTCTTTAGAGTTTTAATTAGATCAAATAGCATTTTCGACTGAAATTATATTATTTTATCTTCCAGTACGGGAATTTTATCAGAATTTCGAAAACGCGTTAAAAGGCGGTTTGGCGTCCAACCCCAGGCCTTGGCGCCTGGAACCAGGATTGGCGCCAGACGCCAGCCATTGGCGCCTGGCGCTAGCCACTGGTCCTGGCGCCAATGAGCCAGGGTTGGCGCCAAGGTGGCTCTGTGGTCTTCAGACTCTGTTTTGATAAATTATCTTTTTTTGGCTGATTTTCTCTATAAATATCGTATCAAAACTCCGTTTTCATGGACAGATTGTCAACACGAATACACCAACTATCTACATCTATTAATCAATTCTCATCAATTCTCTTCATTCATCATCTTTTGTTCAATCATCAATAACATTGATTCTTTAGTATTCTTTTCTATTTTGCTTTTTAATACAAAATTCCGCATTCACTAGATCTTGATACACCTAGCCATATTCGAAGTCGCCTTCGCCCTAGACGTGAAAGGTTTTTTAATTTTTGAGGGTTTGGTCCCAAATCTCTCTTTCAATTATTTAATTTAATTGTTTTGATTATTATTTTCCTTGAAGTTACTAACGTGTGTATTTTGTAATTAGAAAGAGGTACGAGGCATCCAAGTAAGTATTTTATTGATTTATTGATTTTATGATGTAGACATCATGTTTATATTGTTATTATGATATTCCTAGTATCATGTCTAGGGTGTCTTTAATATCAAGCATGATTAAAAGTACGATGCTTCCTATGTTCTTTCTAACATTTATGATTATGATTGATGATGATTATTTATTATGTTGCTTGACACATATTATATATTGTTATTGCTTGATCACCTTTTATTGCAGGTTAAAGGGAATTGGTATTTGCAATCACGCTTAATAAGATAATTAATAATCTTGTTAGGGCTAATTGATTATAATTCAAGTGATCACCAATAATAGTTTATTTGTGCATTAAATTCAACCAACATAGATAAACAGGTTTAGGGTTAATCCTATTGATTGTATGTTAGTCAGAAAGCGCACATGAATACGATCAGAATAAAGTAGAGACCTATTATTAGGGCAGGTTCAATCTCTTTTAGGTTGGATTTGTACCTTCATCCCCGAACCCTTATTTGGTTCATGACCTTATGGAGTTGGCGATCTCTTGGATCGTTAAGGGGTGTAACCTTCACCTCGTGAACGGTTTACAAGTTCCTTAAAAACTTGTTGGCGACTCTTTTGCTCTATCTTCTTCCCTTTTGGACGCCACCGTACTTTAGTGTATGATCACAGTGGGGTTCGAGCTAGTGGGATTTTTAAGGCTTGAAACTATTCCCTACAATTTTTGGCGACTCCATTGGGGAGGATTTCTATTTTAATTCCTGAATTTGTTTCGGCAATGATATAGAATGAGTGGATGAGACTCGAAAAGTTCTAAGTATTTCATGTGCGTAATTTTGATTAACATTATTGTCATATGCATAAAAAGGTTCTCATTGGAAAGACCATCCATAATGAGTCAAAAAACATAGGATTTTACACGTAGGAAATTTGAGAAATGTCTTTCACAAGTAGGACTGAAGTAACACCGCGCGAAACTGGATGATTTTATCGAGCACAGAAAGCTGCTGAGGCATGTGGGAAGTAACGTCAGGGGCCAGAGCTTGGCGCCAAATTTTTAGCCGTAGCGCCAGACGCCAGTATTGGTGCCAGGCGCTACAGTTAAAAGTTGGCGCCAGTCTCTGTTTGCTGGCGCCAATTTCCCCCAATACCGAGCCAGAAATATGCGTTCTAATTTCGACCGGTTTTTCGTATTGTTTGCTCGATCCTGCTTCCTAATTGAATTTTTTCTCACTTTTCTGAAACCCATATGTGTTCTACATATGGACATAACCCTCTGGGAATTCATGCTCTATCTACTCGATTGAACGCTCCTGGCAACAAAGGGTACATCTGAGATGTTGAATTCACCAAACCATGGAAGTGAGTTTTTTCCTAAAAAACTCGCGGTGTTCTATCCACACGCGTTAACCCTTCACGGTTAGACTTCTACGCGGTGCATCTGAACAATTAACCATGGACCCTGTTTCAGGGTTTTCTGATGTCCTGCGGGAGAGTTACAATTCCGAGACTGGAACCGGACGCCTGTACCTGCAAAATAACGGAGACTCCTGGGAGCTCCGCCTCCAACGGTCAAGTTAGTACCTGATTAAGGAGTAATTAACGCGGAAATTAAAGTAATAAGGTCTCTCTAGGTGAGAGTGTTTAATGTAGGTAATCTGCTTTGTTAGCGAGATCAGCCGGTTATTAGTGTGTTCCGTAATGTTTCTGTTCTGTTCCCCCCCCCCCTTAATGAGGATTAAGGGAGGTATTTATAACCTTGGGAAACGTGCCCATCCTAGGTTTAGGTAAACCTAGGGCCGATTGGGCTTCCCTCGGAAGTTGGGCCTGGGTGGCCGGTTTTTCCATTTGGCATGGGTGGACACGTGGCGTGTCTCAATTGGTCCGTAGAGGACGTATCTGTGATTGACACGTGGCAGGCTCCTATTGGCCTACGTGGAGGACACGTGGCGGAACCTGGTTGGTCCACTTGTTAGACGGTGATTGGTGGATAAAAATCCCCTAATCATTTGCCCCTCACAGGTGGCACGTGACTGGTCACGTGTCACCTGTGACAGGTGCCACACGGTGACAGGCGACGGCCTGCTACAGGTGTCACCTTGCAAATGGCCGAGAGATTTTCCCGCCCAAATTTTGAATTTGGAAGCGACCCTTCGCCTTCTCACTTTGCCTATATAAGGAAGTGCTGACTTCGGTCATTTTCACATTTGAGAACTTTGCGAGAACATTCGGACCCCTGAACTTGCTCTGACATTTCGGACCTTTTCTGCCTACCGCCTGTTCTGACAAGCCGACTGCACAGGATTTTCAGAACTTCATCAACCGTCACTCGTTCAGGTAACTGTCAGTTCTCTTACTCTTAATTTTTCTTTTTATTTTTTGAAATGGCACCACGGAAGCACACGACACGACCTAAGTTAGTGATCAGCCGGTCACCGGGGACGGCTGAATCTAGGACTAGGAGTGCCGCCTGCCCTTTTCTGGACCCATCTTTGCCCATTATACAAAGTCCGACTGTATCTGTGTCTATGCAGAACGTGATGGCCAGAACAAAAAAGACTGCTATGATCTCAAACTCGGACGGCTCCTCCCAAAGGGTGCTCATTAGTGAAACATCTGACCAGGCGCCAGATGTAGAAGTGAAACGAGGCGGCTGCCAAGCCGACAGTTCTGAGGGAGGGGTCAAGGTGGTCCCTTCCCATTTCACCGTTGATATGTCTAATTTTCCTCCTGCTCCTTCTAAGGGAGAGGAGGCGGGCCCCTCTGGGAGAGGGGAGGAGTCGTCCTCTTCGGACTCGTCAGAGGACGAGTCCGAGTCCAGCTCTTCTGGCCACGCTTCTCCAGGCTCAGAAGAAAGAAACAGCCGCCTACAAGAGGCGAGGCTTTCTCATGCAGTTGAGAAGGGGGGCAATTGGGCGGAGCCGTCCGCCTCTTACAGAGAGGAAAACACCCCCTACTACTGCACGGTACCCCGGGGCCGGATCGCGGCCATGAAAGACAAAGTGGAGAGATTTATAGCTAACCACAGAATGGGCCCCAGATTTTTACTGTTCGTGCCGGATCCAGAAGACACTGTCGTCTGGCCGGCTGGTACCAGCTATGATGGCGGCTGCTTTGGCTGCTATGAGGCGGCCATCAAAGCTGGACTGCGCTTCCCATTACATCCGGCTGTTCAGCGGATTTTAGATGTGTATGATTTGGGGTTATGGCAGTTAGCCCCTAACTCTTGGGTAAACGTACTCGGCTATGTGGCCGGGTGCGAAATGTACGGGGTGGAGCCAAGCTTTGAGGCTTTCGCCCATATGAACTATCTCAGCCGGACCCCTAAGTCGGGAGGTACCGGCTGGTATCAATTAACAAGCCATAGGGGCTACCTCATGACGAGAGGTAAGGCGAACAAATGGAAGGATTGGCGGAACACCTTCCTTATCATCGAGGGTTCAGACACGGAGCTGAACAAACGCTTTAACAAGTGGAATAGGGATCCGCCTCTTCTCGTAGGCGGCCGCAGCATGCCGCCTGTTCCCCCAAAGGCTAAAAAAGAGATCCTAGACAAAGGACTCTTCAAAGTAGAGACTAGGGTGAACTCTACTTCAGGGGTACGAGAGCAAGTACCCCTAAACTCCGTCCCGAGCTTCAAGTGGCTCTATGACGAGTACTTTTTGGCCGCCTGTGGCCTCAGCAGTCGGTGCTCTAGAGGTAGCCGGCCTGACAAATACTCTGTTTTTTCACGCCTTGTTTACTTGGGATTTTTACTAACTTTGCTGTTTATTTTTTGCAGCTGACGCCATGAGTAAAATAACAGCATCCAAGACTGCGGCGGCCATGTTGCGGGCCTCTCTCATGCAACAGTCTTGTACCGACTCCCCCAACAAGGGGGCACCCTTGGTAGGCCTCGAAACTCTTCCTCTTTTAGGAGTTGTTGTCTTATGCATATACTAACTCTTTTTTTTTTCAGTCGGGCACTCCAAGAGCTTCTTCCTCGCAACAGCCGGACCCCAAGGCCCGGAGGACGACTGTTGCAAGCTCTCCTGGGTCTTCCAGGAAAACAGTGGCGGCTGAGAAGCAGCCGGCCACTTCTTCTAAAACTCCGGCGGGGCCGCCTAGAAGTATGGACAATTACTTGTAAAAACTTTTACACTTGCTTCCTTCTTGACTAGGTCTAACTTGCTTTTTTACGCTTGATGCAGCCGGCCCTCAGGAGCCTGACTTGGTAGAGGTAGCCAAGTCCATGATCAAAACAGTTCCTCCTTCTGAAAGGGAGGCGGTCAGGGGTGTCGGCACCCTTGACCTTGATGGGATTGCAGGGGTCCTTGCTGAGGTATACTTGGCATATTTTTGAGTATTTGAATTCCAGGACGCCTGTTTTCTTGTTGTTTGGAAACTGACGCCTGTTCCCCTTTTTACTTAGGCCCTGCTCCGAGTGAACGGCCTTCGCAAGCCGCTTGATCGGAAGAACAAAGAGGTAAAGGCTGCAAAAGCTATGGCCGCCTCTAACTGTGATAAGGCAATGTTTCAAATTGCCCAAAATGAAGTTCTGACAATTGATATTCTTTATTATCAGGCGCAGGCTGCCGCCGCTATCCGGGCTCAGTTAGAGGCGGCCCAGAAGAGGAACAGCGAGCTGGAGGAGACCGTCTCCAATCTCAAGGCCGAGCTTAAACCTCTCCGCCAAAAGATACTCTCATACGATGCCATGGAGAAATCCTTGGCTAATGTAAAGGAACGCCTGGTGACCCAGGAGAAGAGTCTAACTAAAGAGCTCTCGGAGAAGGCTGAGCAAGAGAAGAGAGAGCTTGTCCGAGAGATGATTGAAGACTCTTCCCAGATCCAGCGCATGACCTGGAGCCGCCTCTTCCCCAGTGCCGACTTTGCCTCGTGGGAAAAAACGTACCGCCAGTGTTCTGAAACATATAATCAAGAGATCCTGGCGGCTGCTGAGGACGAGGCGTTGGAGGAGGCCTTGGTTGAGGATGAGCAGCCGATAGTGGCGCTTGTGCCACTTGGGGGCAAGGCATCGAAAAAGGATGCAGCTGAAGCCGAGTCCAGCAAGAAGAGTGCTGACCAGGCGGCAGCTGCTAATACTGAACTGCCCCCTTCTTAAGCTTTATGTATTCTTTCCACGGCCTGCGTGCCGTTTGCTTGTATTTACCCGGCCAGGGGGCCAGGGTTTTGAATATTTTAATCTTCATTAATGCAATTTTATTTGCTTGAAATTTGTCTAAGTGTTGAATATTTTGATATTAATTTGTACACTATATCGACTGTTTTGCATGGCCGATTGTAGACAGGTACGGATGGTCCGCCTATGCCCCTGGACGACTGGTTGTCTGTTTCCAAGCTGGGCGATCAGTCGGCCATTTATTCAATCGGTCTTGGTCCCGTTTAAAAGATCGGATTACCTTTAGGCAGGCGGTCCTGTTATTTGTAAAATTAACCAAGAAAGGGTTTTCTTACTTGTGTGACTAAGTAAATATGGCTCTACCTAGTCGCCGAGTGATTGAGTAGTAGAGGTATCAAGCGGTGGGCACCGGTTGTTCCCCTTTATTCGCCAATGTTTGTTGGCTATTAACTCGAAGGGAAACCTAGTAGGAATAGTAGTTTGAATGCCCTTGTTTGCCAAAAAACAGGTGGTCTATTCAGACTTTTTAGGTTCCATACCAAGTTTGGGAGAGTGACTGTAAGTTAACGTTGGTGTTACTCAGTCGTCCTCATTCTAGTTTGAGTAGTAGAGGTACCAGGCGGCAGATGCCGGCTGGACCCCTTGATTCGCCAATGTTTGTTGGCTATTAACTCAAAAGTTGTTAACCTAGCAGGAGTAGTGGTTGAGAGCCCCTGTTTGCTAAAAACAGGCGGACGACTCATACCTTTTAGGCTCCATACTAAGTTTGAGAGAGTGACTATGAGTTAACTTTGGTGTTACTCAGTCGCCGTCACTCCTGCTTGAGTAGTAAAGGTACCAGGCGGCGGAGGCCGGCTGAATATTTTGATTCGCCAATGTTTGTTGGCTATTAACTCAAGAGGTACCCCCTGCATTTATCCCAAGTAATACAGGCGGTCATCTGACTCAGATGTCAACTGCTACCACTGGTTTGGGTAGTGATAGAGTTATCCTTGTCTCAAAAACGGCTACGTGGTTGCCCTTGGGGACAGTCGTATAGGTGCCGTGTAATTAGTTTATAGAACAATGTTCCACCCAAAAGGGAGCTGCTCTCTGCGACGAATTTCATCCGGAGGGATGCCGTCGGACGCCTGCTATGATGTTGGGACAGGTCGTATTAGTTTTGTAGATTTGATCAGTTGGCTTGGCGCCTGGTCTGATCATTCGGCCTGTGGCCTTGGTAAGTTCTTGGTGAACGTAGGTGCTAAATAAAAGAAGGGTAGCCGCCTGTTAGGCACAGGGCCGGCCAGGCCCTAATCTTTTTAGCTAAGTATTAGGGGGGTGGCTATGTGCTTGGAACCAGTCGGCCATCTTCTTATGGAGAGTAGCCGACTATATGCCCAGGCAACATGCCCCTATTGTGAGTGAAATACTCAATGGAGAGTAGCCGACTGTAAAGGTACAGACGGCATGCCCCTCTGAAGATAGAGTGTAAAACTCAATGGAGAGTAGCCGACTGTAAAGGTACAGACGGCATGCCCCTCTGAAGATAGAGTGTAAAACTCAATGGAGAGTAGCCGACTGTAAAGGTACAGACGGCATGCCCCTCTGAAGATAGAGTGTAAAACTCAATGGAGAGTAGCCGACTGTAAAGGTACAGACGGCATGCCCCTCGTAATACAAAATTGAATAGTAAGTGCAAACTTTTATTAAGTAGCTCTTTACTTTACATCATTCAAAAGAAATATTTTTTAAGATTATCTACATTCCAAGTTCGAGGCAACGGTTGTCCGTCTGGTGTTTCCAGACGGTAGGTACCGTCCCTGACTTCCTCATAGATTCGGTAGGGTTTGCCAGACTCATTAGCCCTACCAACTGCTTCCATTTTTCTAAGTACAAAGTCCCCTATTTTGAGTGGACGCCTGTGTACTTTTTTGTTGTATGATCTAGTCATTCTCAGGCGATAGATCTCATGGCGCAAGACAGCATTGCCCCTCTTTTCAGGAAGTGAGTCTAATGCCAGGCGCATGGCTTCCCAGTTTGCCTCTTCGTCATATAGCATTACTCGAAGAGTTGGCTCGTAGTGTTCTATTGGAAGAACAGCTTCCGCACCATAAGTTAGGAGGAATGGAGTTTCTCCAGTCGCCCCTTTTTCAGTCGTCCTAATGGCCCAGAGAACATGTTGTAGTTCATCCGCCCATAGGCCGCCTGCTCGTTCAATCTTTTTCTTGAGACCGTCTGAGATGATTTTATTAAAGGCTTCTACCTGGCCGTTTGCTTGTGGACGGCCGACAGATGCAAAGTAGTTTGCAATTCCTTGGTCACCCAACCAGCTTTTGAGAACAGGCGTCTCAAATTGGGGACCATTATCAAAAACCATAGACATGGGAACCCCGAACCGAGTGATGACATTTTTCCAAATGAATGAAATTACATCTTTCGTCTTGATTTCCTTTACGGCCTCCGCCTCTACCCATTTAGTGAAGTAGTCGACGGCAACATGTACCTCCTTCCGCCTGTAGCAGGCGTATATGGACCCAGAATGTCCATACCCCACTTAGAAAACGGTAGTGGGCTGTGAATGGTAGTGAGGTCAGTAGCCGGACGGTGAATTAGTTTGCCAAACCTTTGGCACTTGTCACATTTTTTCACCATCTCCATTGCATCTGCTTCCAAAGTAGGCCAAAAGTAGCCCTGACGCCTTGCCCTTTGAGCAAGCATCCTACCACCTATATGAGAAGCACAGTAACCAGAGTGAAGATCATCTAGTATCTCTCGTCCCTTTTCTGGAGTAACACACTTTAAGAAGGGTTGAAGGTACCCCCTCTTGTGAAGTTCTCCCTTAATCATTTCAAAACAGGTGGCTCGTTTTTTCAGTGCTGCCGCCTGTTGAGGATCATCCGGCAGTGTACCGTTTGTCAGATATGCCCTGATTGAATCCATCCAGGTTGAGCTTCTGTCTAGGATTCCAATAGGGTTTTCCTCGATGCTTCTCTTCTCCATTACTTCCCAAAAAACAGTTCGAGGAGTATCAGAGGAGGCGGATGATGCTAATTTTGACAGTGCATCCGCCTGGTTGTTTTCTGATCTCGGCACTTGGATCAGATGGAAATCCTCAAGGGAGCCGACTGCTTGTCGGACCGCCTGTAAATACTTGATCATGGCCGGATGGGTTGCTTCGTATTCGCCATTGTACTGACTCACTATCAATTGTGAATCGGAACAGGCGTCTATTTTTCTTGCCCCTGCCGCCTTGCACATGCGGATCCCGGCTAGTAAAGCTTCATATTCTGCCTCATTGTTTGAAGCCTGAAAACTGAAGCGTAGAGCATACTCGAATCTGTCGCCCTCTGGCGACTGACATATGACGCCTGCTCCACAACCATTTGAAGTAGAGCTTCCGTCCACATATACCTTCCATACTTGGTCTGGAACTTGAGAGTCAGGAGGACGAGTCATCTCTACAATAAAGTCAGCAAAGGCTTGCCCCTTCACTGCTTTTCTAGGCTCGTAAGTAACTTCGAGGCTCTGTATTTCTATGGCCCATTTGATCATTCGGCCTGACGACTCCATGATGGTAAGGGGCCGCTTGATAGGTTGGTCTGTATACACGACGACTGCATGTGCCAAAAAGTAGGGCCTCAATTTTTTAACAGCCATGAAGAGTGCAAGACCAAATTTCTCCACTATAGGGTACCTCAACTCGGCATTTTTCAGTACGTGACTGACAAAGTAGACCGGGAGCTGACAGCCGTCCCTTTCAGCAAGGAGAACAGCGCTTAACGCATGATCAGAGACGGCCAGGTACATGTAGAGAACCTCTTTGGGCAAAGGGCTGACCAGCCTCGGCAAGGAATGCAAGTGAACTTTTAATTTCTGGAAGGCGGCCTCAGCATCCGGCCCCCATTCAAACCTTGCCTTTTTCTTAATTGCCTGGAAAAAGTATAGGCATTTGTCGCCTGATCGGCTTAGAAATCTTCCCAAAGCCGCCAGACAACCTGTTAACTTCTGAACCTCTCGGATGGTACGAGGCGACTGCATGTCAATGACCGCCTGCACCTTCTCAGGGTTTGCTTCTATTCCTCTCTGATTGATAAGGAATCCGAGAAATTTCCCAGACTCAACTCCAAATACACATTTCTTGGGATTGAGCATGACATGGTGCCGCCTGAGTGTGGCGAAAGTTTCTCGGAGGTCCGACAGATGATCTTTCTGAAGTTTAGTCTTGACAATCATATCATCAATATATGCCTCGACGTTTCTCCCAATCTGATCAAAGAACACTGTGTTTATCATTCGTTGGAAGGTAGCCGGGGCATTCTTAAGACCAAACGGCATGACCGTGTAACAGTATAACCCCTGATCAGTGACGAAGGCCGTCTTCTCCTGATCTTTCTTCCATAAGGGAATTTGATGGAAACCAGAATAGGCGTCCATGAAACTCATCAAGGCATGGCCGGCTGTTGAGTCGACCAGGTTATCAATTTTAGGCAGAGGGTAACTGTCTTTGGGGCACGCCTTGTTTAAGTCTGTGTAGTCTACACACATTCGCCAGGTGCCATTCGGCTTTTTAACAAGCACCACATTTGCAACCCAGTCTGGGAAGTAACATTGACGAATGAACCCTGCATCAAGTAATTTTTTAACTTCGGCGGCTGCCGCCTGACTTCTTTCTTCGCCATGGTTCCGCTTCTTTTGCCGTACCGGCTTCTTTTTCGGATCCACGGCGAGTTTATGTACCGCAAGATCAGGACTAATGCCTGGCATTTCATTATCCCTTAGGGAGCCGACTGTTCCATTATCCCTCTCAAACTTGAGCAACATAAGAGACGGGATTATAACAGCCTCGGAATTATTCAGGGTTGGTCGACCCAGAATCATGTTGTAGGCCGAGAGTTCCTCTACTACTAGGAACCGGACTACCATGTGTCGTCCTTCCCCTTTTTCGCCCAGGCGAATGGGTAAATCTACTCGTCCCAGTGGGTGGACGACTCCTCCTCCAAACCCTATTAAAGGGTGGGAGGCCGGATGTATGCAGTCTGTCTGATATTTTAGTTTCGACAGACATTTGCTGCTGATGAGATCTGAGGAGCTCCCGGTATCTATGAGGATTCGGCCAACTCTCTGGTTGGCCACTTTACATTCAATAACGAGAGGGTCGTCATGCGGCCCCCTTACCCCTCCTAGATCCTCTTCAGTGATGACAATCTCAGGAAATGTATATTTGGACGGCCGTTCTTGGTGAACGGAATTTACATCTAACCGCCTTATATTATCTTTGTTGCCCCTAATAGTGGGACCGCCTCCTGAGAAGCCGCCTGCAATGGTGTAGACGACTGCATCATCTGTATCGGAGCTGTCGGCCTGTTGATTCTTTTTGGCCGACTGTTTTTTCGAGGAAGTGCTCCCCTTGGATTTCTTGACAAAAGAGTCAAGATCACCTTGCTCAGCCAGGCGGTCTAGGTACCGCATGAGACTGATGCATTCGTTGGTGTGATGACCAACGTCTTCATGATAATCACAGAATTTATCTTGGTTCCGGTTGCTTGCAGAACCCTTCATGGGGACCGGCTTCTCAATAGAGATCCGTCCCTTGATTTCTTTTAGGATAAACTAGTTATCCTTGATAAACGCATACTTTAGGGAGTATGGTTTGAATTCTTTTTTCTTCTTCTGGGCCGGCTGTTTAGAGGAATCAGCCGCCCAGACCTCTTTTCTTTTCTCATCTTTGTTTGACGACTGTTTCTGTCGTCCTTCTCTTTTGTCGAACCTTTTCCCGTCCGACTGTTTTATCGTACACAGATCAGTCGCCTGTATATAGGCTTCTGCTTCAATCAAGGCCTCTTGAAGAGTCGCCACCCTTTTTCGAACCAAATCAAATTTGAAGGTAGACCCGTCTTTGAGACCTCTAAAAAAGTCGGTATAAGCTACCTCATCCGGTAACCCTTGAATCTGTATTCTCATCAGGTTAAACCGCCTGATGTAAGAACGAAGCCCCTCCTTCTCGCCCTGCTGAATTGTTCCCAAATCAAGGGTCGTTTTCTTCGCAGGGATGTTCATGGCGAAGTTGGAGGCAAATAAGTAAGCAAGCGTCCTGAAGCTATTTACACAATCAGTCGGCAGGTTGCCGAACCATTGCTGTGCGATTCCTTTGAGAGTCGCTGGGAAACACTTGCACCAAGTGGGATCATCCAACCCTTGAAGATACATCAGGTTGGTGAATGCCATCAGATGGTCTTCTGGGTTAGTAGTGCCGTCATAGGCGCCTACTAGTACATTTTTTACTTTGGCCGGCTGAGCGGCGTCAGTAATTTCCTTGGAGAAGGCCGACGGCTGTTCACCAAGTCTAAGCAACCGTAGCTGCCAGTCCATAGGTTGGACGTTTTTTGCTGTAGGTCCACCAAATGGAGGTGGCTGCATAAAATACTGTTGTTGCGGCACAAATGGTAAGTTTGGTACCGCCTGGGCACTATGAAAGCCGGACTGACGGGAGGTGCCGCCTGACTGACTCTCATGGTACGACTGAGTATGCCTCATCGAGGCATTTCGCAAACTGTCTTGAAAGTTTGAAGTAGAAGCCGACTCTGACAATCGGTCACTCTTCTTCTGCTCTAGCAGTAGCCGAGCATCTGTGAATATTTGCTTTGACCCGTCCGCCTGAATATGACGAACCGGTTTCCTATTTCCTGTAGGATAACGGAATTTTGTGAAATCAAGGGCAGGTGGCTCCCGCTTCCTAGATTTAGGATGAGGAGTCGCCTCTCGCCCTTGAACTGGCTTCCTCTTCAGTGAAGTGGAGGGTTTCTTGGCCGACTGCTCCTTGACTGAAGCAGGCGGCTTCTTGTTGATCAACTCTTGAATCTCTCCCTTGAAGTCCCTCATGAAGGTTATGAGTTCGTTCCTTGTGATGGGAGCAGACCCATCAGTCGGCTGTTGCCGAACAGGCGGTGCGCCTGCCGGCTCGCTTCCTGTTTGAAGATGCTCCCGTTCCCTCCTTTCGGTATGACGGGTACGTCGGGCCCTTAGGGTCCCGTCTGAAGCTGTATGAGTTTCAACTTCAAATTCACTTTCGGTGTCATGGTCCGACTGAACTTGAGGGTCGTTTAGGGGACGCCTCTCTTCAGGAGTCGGTACAGACTTGGATGCCATCTCTGAAGTACTCTCCCCACAGACGGCGCCAAATGTTTCGGGGTTTTCTGATGTCCTGCGGGAGAGTTACAATTCCGAGACTGGAACCGGACGCCTGTACCTGCAAAATAACGGAGACTCCTGGGAGCTCCGCCTCCAACGGTCAAGTTAGTACCTGATTAAGGAGTAATTAACGCGGAAATTAAAGTAATAAGGTCTCTCTAGGTGAGAGTGTTTAATGTAGGTAATCTGCTTTGTTAGCGAGATCAGCCGGTTATTAGTGTGTTCCGTAATGTTTCTGTTCTGTTCCCCCCCCTTAATGAGGATTAAGGGAGGTATTTATAACCTTGGGAAACGTGCCCATCCTAGGTTTAGGTAAACCTAGGGCCGATTGGGCTTCCCTCGGAAGTTGGGCCTGGGTGGCCGGTTTTCCCATTTGGCATGGGTGGACACGTGGCGTGTCTCAATTGGTCCGTAGAGGACGTATCTGTGATTGACACGTGGCAGGCTCCTATTGGCCTACGTGGAGGACACGTGGCGGAACCTGGTTGGTCCACTTGTTAGACGGTGATTGGTGGATAAAAATCCCCTAATCAGACCCTATTTGACTAAACCATATCCCGAACTTTAGAGAACTAGCGCCATGGTTAGGTTGCGAACTCATTGCATCATATTGTGCCTACTTGACTAATTGTGCATTATTTGTTGCGCATATATATTCTATGCTCCTCCTAACCGTTTGTTGATTTGTGTTGAGATTATAATCAATGACTTACAGAACTTTGCCTAATTAATTAATTAATTAATTAATTAATTAATTCGAGTCAATAAAGTTTTTCTTCTTTTAATCGGAATTGACCTAGTACGACTTTAGGCATACCCAAGTTGACTAATAATATCGAAAACAGTCCCAGACCGAGGCTCCAATATTGGTGCCAAAATCTGGGTTGTAGCGCCACTGTATGGTGTGTAGCGCCAGACATTTACTAAAAAGTCTGGCGCCAACCACCATATTGTGACGCCAGTCTTGTTGCTTGGCCGACAGTTCGGATTATTTGTCGAGTCATCACCTAATGTCTAATTATTCAGTTTCCTGTTTAATTTGGTTAATTCTGCTTAATTGAATCAATATTCGAGTTTAGGCACTAAGTCCCATGGTCTTACACAAGAGTCCAAGCATGTCACTTACACTCAATACACACACCATTACACATGTCTTGACCATGATTAAGGGAGTCTTGTGTGCGCTCATTATTTTTCGTCATTTTTTGTAGGGGGTTAAGTCGGATATTAATCCTCCAATAAATAGTACTTAAGTTCCCTAAACACATGTACATTATTGCTCCCTAAAAATATGCATACTTTTTTTTTTTAAACAAAAGCCATAAAGTCAAACTGATTCGAGTCAAGTAATTAAAATGCAAACTGGCTTAATCTACAGCGCGTGGTCAAGAAAGGAAGGACGATTAATCAAAGATAACCTCTTCGTACAAGTCCAACTTTTTGACAAACCTATAGCTCGCAAGAGGAAAGCAAGAGTTATAATGGCAACTCAGGAAGAAGTTAACGATCTCAAGAACCAACTGGTACTGTAACTGAGACACTAAAGCTTCTCGCACTTAAGATCGAAGATCCCGCGAAGCAACAACAGATGGACCTCATGCAAGAAAGCCTAAGCAAGTTGTCTAGCGACTACAAGTTTCAAGAACTCACATCCCAAGGGGTCTCGGTGGATAAGGATCTTCTTCCGCAGAAGTTCAGTGCCAACGACATCCCAAAGTTTAGGGCAATCGACAACCCCTACTTCCATCTAAGAGCATTTGAAACAATAATGAGTATCAAGGTTATCGATAAGAAAATTTTCCCTTCTTTGTTTTCTCTATCTCTCGAGACCGTTTGCCAATAATGGTTCTTTTCTCTTGAAAAAGAAAAGACCTCTACCTGGGAATCCATAGCAAATGCTTTCGTCGATAGGTACAAGTGCAACGTTCAAGTCGAAACTGACCATAGAGAACTTGAAATTCTCAAGCAGAAGGAGAATGAAGGCTTCACATCTTTCTTTAACAAGTGGAGAGAAACCTCAGCTAAAATGATTGAGGTACCAAGTGAAAAAGAGTCCGTGAGATTGTTCATTAAAAATCTCCAAGAAAAATATTCAAAACATCTTAAATATCAAAATAACCTTCATACCTTTAAGGTTGTTTATGATATTGGGATTAATATTGAAGATGACTTAGCTAAATCTAAAGCTGCCAACAATAACTCCAACAGTGGCTGGAAAGGAAAGAAGAACGACAATCCTTCTTCTTCCAAAACCGCCCACTCAAATAATGTTAGCGCCTTTAATCTAGGAGAAGTCCTTGCCATGAACAACCAAGGACAAAAGAAACCGTTTAGGAGAAACTTCACTCCTATTGGCATGAGTTATGACACTGCGTTTGATCGGCTAAATGCAAAAGGTCTTATAACTCCCATTGGACCATTTGGAGATCCACCAGTCGAGAAGAGGTCGCCTAATTGGAACCCCAATGCACATTGCAAGTATCATCAAGGTAGGGGCCATTCTACTGAAAGCTGTTGGAAACTTAAGGAAGCTATCCAAGACCTGATTGACAGTAATAAGCTGCCGTTGCCTCCTGCCAGTAAGAAACCGAGTATTGACAATGCACCTCTAGCTCACACATTGGTTATCTCCGATGAAGAAAGCGAAAACTTCGACCCCTCGAAGCTAATTACTCCAGCTGAAGGATTACTGCAAGGGTGGCGCAAGACTATCAAGGTGATTACTCCAAGTGGGAGGAAGATATCAATCACGACAGGACAGGGCCAATGTTTGAAGAATCATCAGGGTCAGAGTCAGAGTCAGAGTCAGAGTCTTTCCCTTTAGAATCTTCTAAGTCTTTAGTTATAACGCCTTCCCTTCCTGTTTCTTCTCCTAGGATAGTTAGTGATCCAGACCCTGAGGACATATCACTCTTTGATGTAATGATCTCAGAGTATAATAATATCGCTCATTCTCCTTACTTCTCGTGTTCCTCCCTAACCCAAGATGACGAACATTGCTTAACTAACGATGAAAAAGATAAAGAATTTATTAAAGCAATGGAAACACTTGAAAAGAAAACACCAGTAATTGAAGAGACTGAAATAGTTGACATCTCAAATGATTCAACTCATAAAAGAGAATTTAAAATCGGACTAACATCGAATAAACAAGAAAGAACCGATTTAATTAACTTGCTTAAAGAATTTATCGATGTATTTGCTTGGTCATATGAAGATATGCCAGGCATTAACAGAGAAATAGCTCAACACACTATACCATTAATTCCAGGAATGAAACCTGTAAAACAAAAGTTACGTCGAATGAAACCCAACGTAGCTTTTAAAATAAAAGAAGAAGTTCAAAAACAAATAACTGCAGGTTTCATCAAGGTATCCAAATACCCCGAATGGGTCGCTAACGTCGTCCCAGTTCTAAAGAAAGATGGAAGGGTAAGGATGTGTGTCGACTATCGAGATCTAAATAAGGCAAGTCCAAAGGACGACTTCCCTTTGCCACACATCGATTTTCTGGTAGACAACACAGCAAATCACACGCTCCTGTCATTCATGGACGGATACGCAGGGTACAATCAGATTCTCATGGAGGAAGAAGACATGGAGAAGACAACTTTTATCACACCATGGGGCACTTACTGTTTCACGGTAATGCCATTTGGGTTGAAAAACGCAGGTGCTACTTACCAACGTGCAGTAAGTGCCTTGCTCCATGACATGATGCACAAAGAAGTCGAGGTATATGTAGACGACATGATTGTGAAATCAAAAGACCGTCCAGGCCATCAAGTATCCTTAAGGAAATTTTTCGAAAGGCTAAGAAAATACAATATGAGGTTAAATCCCTCAAAATGTGCTTTTGGAGTCACCTCGGGTAAGCTCTTGGGGTACGTCATAAGCTCTAGAGGAATAGAGATAGATCCAACCAAGATTAAAGCAATCATGTCAATGCCACCGCCCAAGACCGAGAAACAGATTTGAGGATTCATTGGCCGGTTACAATACATAAGTAGGTTCATATCAAAACTAACAACGATATGTGAACCAATCTTCAAAAAGCTCAAGAAGAATGTACCAGTAACATGGGATGACTAGTGTCAAAAATCCTTTGACCGGATCAAAGCCTATCTCGCAAATCCTCCCGTATTAGCGCCAGCACTTCCCGGAATACCTCTTAGGTTATATTTGACGGTTACCAAAGAGACAATGGGAGCCATGCTAGCACAAGAGGTAGAAAACAAAGAGAATGCAATCTATTAGTTAAGTAAGAAGATGCTCGAATACGAAACACGCTATGCACCACTCGAGAAATTGTGCCTCGCTTTGGTGTGGGCCACAACTGAGTTGAGACATTACATGTTGGTGCATACCGTTTTCGTGGTATCTCGATTGGATCCACTCAAATACTTGTTCGAGAAATCAACGCTCAATGGACGTATTTCAAGATGGATAGTCAACTTAGCCCAGTTCGATGTACGATTTATGCCACAAAAAGCTATTAAAGGATCTGTGGTGTCAGACTTTCTGGCAGACTTTCCAATAGAAGACTCGACACCAATACAGGACAGTGAATTTCCAGATGAAGATTTGATGGTCACCGAAGATGATACTTGCACCTTGTATTTTGACGGAGCCTCAAACCAAAAGGGATGTGGTGTCGGAGTGCTACTAGTATCACCTAAAGAAGAACATGTCCCAATCTCAATAAAGCTTGATTTTGACGTTACCAACAATGCTGCTGAATATGAAGCATGTGTGGTAGGCCTTGAAACAGCCCTGGCATTGGGAGTAAAGAAGTTAATGATATTCGGAGATTCCTCTCTAATCATCAATCAAATATCTAAAAGGTGGAAAATAAGGAGTGAAAGCCTAGCTCCTTACCAAACTTATCTGGAAACTCTTACCGATCAGTTAGAGAAGGTAGAATACACATATCTACCCAGAGAAGAAAATCAATTTGCTGATGCCTTGGCAAGATTAGCCTCAATGGTTAGGATTCCCACGGATATCGAGCAAATGCCTCTAACTATCGAAAAAAGGCACAAACCGACATATATACAGGCTATAGAAGATGACGACCCAGTCCAAGACGAAGATGAAGAACAAAAAGAAGATCCATGGTACACAGAAATTCTCAACTATGTCACCAATGGAGAATACCCTCCTCATGCTGACAAAAGAGCTAAGCGAGCCTTGAGACTTTTGGCTTCTCAATATGTACTCATAGACAACGAGCTACATAAAAGGGTACCTAAAGGTCGAGCTCTCCTATGTGTAGGGAAGGTGGATGCACAAAGAATAATGAGAATGGTCCACGAAGGAATCTGTGGAACTCATATAAATGGAAAAATGTTAGTCCAGAAAATAATGCGAGAAGGGTATTATTGGACTACCATGAATAGGGACTGCCATCAACATGTGAAAAGATGCCCTAAGTGTCAAATTTATGCCAACTTACAGCACGTTCCTCCATCTTTGCTCTACACCTACACCTCACCATGGCCATTCTCTACATGGGGAATTGACATAATTGGCAAGATCGCTCCTCCAGGGACAGGAGGCCATGAATTTATTCTAGTAGCGATTGATTACTTTACGAAGTGGGTTGAAGCACAATCATATGCTAAACTCACCGCAAAACATGTAGCACTTTTTATCGAGAGAAATATCATTTTTCGATATGGAGTCCCACATGAAATGATAAGTGACAATGGAACTCACTTTCAAGCCGAATGTGAAGAATTGTTACATAAATATGGTATCCAACATCATCATTCGTCCCCTTATAGACCTCAAGCAAACGGAGCAGTCGAGGCAGCTAATAAAAATTTAAAGACTATCATCGAGAAAATGACAGAAAATTACAAGGATTGGCCTGACAAGCTTCACTTTGCATTGTGGGTTTATCGCACGTCAACCCGTACGTCAACAGGAAATACACCATTTTCTTTGGTATATGGAATGGATGTCGTACAACCTGTCGAACTAGAAATACCATCTCTACGTATTGCACTAGAAAGTAAACTCGATGAAGTCGAATGGGCTAGGGCACGATATGAAGAATTGATCTTACTCGACAAAAAACGACTAGAAGCTCTACATCACACTCAGTGTTACCAAACTCGTATGGCTAGACATTTTAATAAGAAGGTCAAGACAAGAAATCAAAGTAGGAGATTTGGTATTAAAGGCACTAAGGAAAAATGTTTTAGATCCAAGGGGAAAGTTTAGACCTAATTGGTCTGGCCCCTACATTGTCAAAACAATCCTGTCAGGTGGTGCAGCAAAATTAACTGATATGGATGGCAATGAATTCTCAAACATGACCAATCTTGACCAACTTAAAAAATACTACCCATAATTACTTGAGTAGGACACTCAAGAGAGCTACGTTCGGCCTGATTCCTTAAGAAAAGATACGTAGGCAACCCATTATGGGTGCGGCCAGTTTACTTTTCGACATCTCCGCGTTCCAGAATCAACAAAAAGACAACAACAGTCGGAAAAGCAACTGGCGTCACAGAACAGAGCCTGGCGCCAGCAAAAAGCCATTAGCGCCAGACGACGGTATTAGCGCCTGGCCCCAGACCTCAATACTGGCGCCAAATCGCAATTATTGACGCCAATTCATAATAAAATCTGGGCGAATTTCGGTGTTTTTTCGGAAAATTTTCGACTTCCGTACGCGAAGAATTTCTGGAAAATCAATTTTTTCGGTTTTTTCATTGCTTTAATAAAATAAATTTAAAGTAACAATTTAATTGAAAGCTGAAATTTCATTAATAAAATAAAATTACATTGTTAATGGAATTTAAATAAGGCTGAAATTAATTAACTTTAAATAAAAACTAAGAATCTAATAAATCTAGAGCTAAGCAATGTTCTAGTCTTTCTTCTCCTTCTTTGCTCTTTTCCAATTCTTTTCCGCCTCCTCCTCTTCATCCATTACTTAGCCAGTAGGCGTCCTTTAGAGGACCTACATTCAATCTTAGAATAGATTGTTTCTCCTTCAGCTAGCACCCCATGCTTCTTTTCCACCCAAGCCTTCTTGTCTATAACTTTCCTTTTCCCTTTGTCTTTAGTAGTATTCTTCTTCTTAGGAATTATAGGTGTCTTGAACTCAATTCTTGCACCTAAGCGTTCCTTGGCCGGTGTCACCCTGTCACCTAGACGATTCTTCACATCAGTTCTACCCTGATCAATTGAAGACTTCTTCAGCAACCACTTCTTTACATCATTAGGCAAAGAAGGGGGAACCTTTTGGGTAATCACTTCCCATAAAGGTCTAGCGCTCTAGTACGTGTCAAATTTATCTACTTCCTGAGATATGGGATACTCATAGGGAGGACGAAGATCCCCGGAAGGAATATTTTGAAGCAAGCCATATTGTCTCTTTACTCTGTAGGGATAATAATATGTCATGAGTAGGGATGGCAATATTAAGTGGATATCCACAAACTCGCTCCACCCGCTATAAATATATGGACAAAAACCCGAATTAAATGGATGAAAAGCGGGTGACGGATGAAGCGGGTGATGGACCGGATCGGATGTCGATGATACTTTTTTCATCCGCTAACCATCCACCCACCCATTTAACATATATTAGATTTTTTAATTTAAGAATTTTAATAATAAAATATGAAATGTGCAAGAAAATTACTTATTTTTTATGTTGCAAATTAATTTTTCAAACATATATTGTTATTGTTTCATTTTTAATTAATAAAATAAAAAAAAATTATTGTACAAATAACCGAATTTAAAGTTTGTGTGAGTTTTTTTTCCATTTTAATACTTATCCATTAATCATCCGCTCCACCCGTTTCATCCGCGGATGATGGACGGACGGATATGGATGATGGGTGAAGCGGATGATGGATGGATATGGATGGAGCGATTAAAGTAATGGATGGATACGGGTGAAGCTCCACCCGATCCGAATCCGATCCATTGCCATCTCTAGTCATGAGAGACAAGCTTGGAAGACGGCAGAAAGGTTGCTTGTTAACACCAACCATCCTTTTTATTTTCCACCATGGGATGACCCACTTGATAGCAAAGTCACGTGATTCAAAGACTTTCTTCCACCCATGGCGCCCAATTTTAGGGATGCGATTCTTTCTTCTTACAAAGCAAGTGGGCGTATAACTTTCAATGTCGTCCGGAGGGCTAATTAATCCTAGCCTTTCCATTAACCACATCTGAAAAGAAAAAAAAATTCAATGCAAATAAATTAATATTACAATACAAAATATATTTTTTAATTGATTGACCCTCATTAATTTTACCACTACTAAGACAATATTGATTATGCATGCAGAATAAGAACGCTCTTCTTCTATATATGTGAAAAGATTCAGAAAGCGGTTTATCAAAATAATAGCGTGCGAGTTCTTTTTAAGTTCACCACGTTACCATTCACTATCCTTGATAAATCCCTTTCCTTCAAGTTAAAGAAGCTCTCAAAATCCTTATAGTATTATGCATCTACTCTAGGGATTACTACCAGGTCTATTGCAGGGAAGCCTAAAATAGCACCAAATTCCTCTGGCAAAGGGCTAATTTCATCATACCCTATTCTAAAACAATGTGTGTCAACGTTGCAATATTCTAAAGCGGTATGAATGAAGTCTATGTCTAGATCTACCCCTTTAATGCCATATATTCCCCCCAAGTGAAATAAATCCAATTCTTTTCTTTCTCTAGCATTGAGAGATCGACACCATTCATGAGAATATTGGGTGATTGTTTTAGTGGCTAGAGACATGATTATTATTTTTTCTAAAGAGAAGAATAATTTTTTCGCTGGAATTATGTGAATAATCGGCTGAGCAGGGGGCTATTTATGCACAAATTGCGAGGAATTTCACCCTGACTGGAATACGTAGTCAGCGTCAATTGGCGTCACACACCCGAAATTGGTACCACACAACAGCTCTTGGCGTCACACGCTAGCAATAGCGCCTGGCGCCACGCACCACAGGCTGGCGCCAGCTGACGCTAAGTCAGCAGGACAGCCGCGCGTGCTCAGTTTGCGTTTTGATATTAAATCGGAGTCGGATAATGACTTTATGGCCCCGTTTTAATTTCTTCTAAATATCTTTCTATCTTTTTCTTAATTAATTAAATATAGCAATTATGTTTAGTTTTTTTTTTTTTTTTTTTTTTATTTTTTTGGATTTCATATTAAAATTCAAAAATCAGTCTTTCTCTCCGTTTTATTTTCCCTTTTTTATTTTTTCCTTTTGGGGGAGAGAGTCGGATAATACCCTCCATCAATAATAAAAATGACGGAATTTTTGCGCAAAATTGTTATCACATTTGCACACACTAACATAATAATAATACATAATAATAGATTTACAGAACAGAGTGTCTAAATAACAAGTCAAAGGCAAAGTTCTACAAAAAGTCAAAATAAAATACATATACAGAAATAAACTACGGCGCCGGAGGACGTAGGCCCATCATGCCATAAAACTGCGCCGTCCGAGGAGTCACCTCTCCACCAGCTCCAGCACAGTTCCAGTCTCCGTAGAAGGAGGGAAACTCAAAACAGGACCGCTCCAGCCAAGGCCAACCTGAGGCTGAGACCGCGGAGGCTGCTGCGATGACGAGCCAACCTCGTACATCCCACCACCTCTGAAAGCCGAGGTAGCCTCTCCTAACGGTGCAGCAGGAACCTCCTCAGAAGAAGACCCTGAGCCCTCAGCAACGTCGGCTCGAGCAGCCTCGGAACGACCACCTCTACCTCCTGACGAAGTGCGACGACGTCTCGAGCTAGACCTCGCCGGCTCTCTTTGCCCCTCAGGCCTCGTACGGGTGTGAGAAGCAATCGGCTGACCCTGCAAAAGAAATAAATTAGAAACAAGGTGAAAACTGAAGCATAGTGCAGAAACAATAAGTAAAGAAAAGGTACCTCTCGGACAGCGTCGTCTCGACGACAGGTAGCCGCGTTCCTCATCCGGGCGAGTTGGCTCCGGAAGGCATCAATGCATCGTGCCATAGCCGAAACCACCTCGCGTGAGAACTGTCAAGGAAAGTTAAGTGAGTAAAAATGCACGATAACTGAATACAAGATTCTGAATTAGAGCTAGACTTACTCTAGTCTGGTGACGAGGAATCGACTGCTCCACGAAGCGCTCGCCCTCAGGAGCCGGAGAAATCGTCTCCTCGATCGGCCCGTACATCCCCTGGTAGTGGATGGACATACGAGGTGGCACAAACTTAGTAGGACCCTCCTGATGAAACAGAAAGAAATCAGTAAGGTATTACTTGGGGGCTACTCAGTGAAAAACAAAAAGCCAAGAATCTTACCCTCACATCCTCGGCCGGCACGGGGGCTGGAGCTAACAAAGGAAGCAGCTCCTCGGCATAACTCCTCCCAAGGATCACATGGGACCGCCAAAGAGAACCAGGCTCCTCAGCCATGCTCGACAATTCTCTCTTGTCGAACATGTGGCGTGGTGGAAGGGCAGGAATGACAAAGGCATCGGAAGAGTGCTGTCTAGCAACTCTCTCTCCTAAATACGCAATCGCTCCGTAGGTCCCCAGAAAGTAACGGCGCTCAGCAAAGTACTGTGCAGCTAATCCAGGGACTGTCCAACCACCCCATGGCCGGTATACTACCTCAGGTCCCTATAAAAATACCAATCGGGTAAGAACATGTATAAAACGTCGCAGAAGAGCAAGATAAGCGCCAAAAATCGTACTCAGATGATCCGACTCCGGACACGTGCAGTAGACAGGTCCACATGGTGGTCGCCCCAAGAGGCGCTCACTGGATACCCCCTCGGCGATGGTCTCGCCGGCGCAATGGAAGGAAAGTACTCATAGAACCAGATCTACAAAAAAGCTAAAGCGTGAGTAAATGCTGCCACATATAGGGCTAAACTTTATAGGGAATAATGTTTACCTCTACAACTTTCCAGAAAGCAGACAAAGCGACATTCGTCCTAAGAGACCGGTGGCGACACGAGTCCCTCAGTGCGCGAACGAAGTCAGTATAGGCCAAGCTGGCCCAGTCATAAGTCCCGATCTGTCGGAGATCGCGAACAGCAGGGAGATAGTAAAGCAACGCCCTACTACCCCTATCAGGGGAGAATGTCCCTGACAACTACATCAGCACAAAGATGCGCACCCGCTGCTCTCGGGTGGTCGCATCGTCATCAAGAGCCGCTGCCAGCGTCGAGCGGCGAATCCCTCTAGCACTGAACTGAGTCGTATCGACCTCAGCTCGAGCCCGGACAGCAATCGGCCCCAGTAGTTCCTCGACCTCTGGAGAAAAGACGTCGATACCGCCGTCGAATGGCAGCGGCATAGAAGAGAACTCCAGTCCTGTGATGAGACTAAAGTCTGTAGGAGTGACCATCATCTCACCCCATGGAAAATGAAAGGTGTTGGTGGTGTCCCAAAAGAACTCCACCAGAGCTCGTACTATGTGGTGACCCCCGCTTGAGGCAACCATAGCCTCGGAGGTCTCAAACAGGGCAACCAATCCGCAAGACTCCCATAGGAGTCTCGTCTCTCGATCTCTGGCGATGTGCATCCTATACAAATCGCCTAGGCCATCGCAGCCAGAGCCGTGATGTCGTGTCCTTCCAGGCTCGGTTCCCCGTATCACCCTCTCAGAAATGTGGTGGACAGGGGCAAAGAACAAGGTACGCTCATCCCACTCTGGGAACTGACCAAGCGAAGTGGACGGTGTAGTGTCGTCCTCCACGGGCTCATGATCCCGTCTAGTGTTTCGGGACCGTGAACCTGAGCCTCGTTGTCTAGCCATGCTACATTGTGCAGAATCATCATAAATCAAGGTTCTATAGTATCTAAAGGTTTGCCTAGCCGCATGATACTATGTTCGCAAAAACAGAGTACGTAGTACTAAAACAGAGCACAACTTCGAATTGAGCATGACAGCATTTTTTCAAGCAATCAAACAATTTCTTGCAACACTATAGTGATTACTGTGACAAATTGAACAAGAATTTCTATCAAAAACATCAAGAACGAGCCACATTGTTTTTCACGACCTTAGGAGGTCCAACAATGGCGGATTGCTCATTTATTCGCCAAATTGAGTCAAACAAGTCTCAAATTACTCCCAAGGCAATATACAAACATAAAAAAGCAATTTCATGGCATGAAACTTGATAAACAAAGCAAATTGAGCAGTATAAGTTTCGAATTCTCATGAAATTCGTGAATGAATATGCCAAAAAATTCATAAAAACCGGTGTGAGTTGGAAGGAAACTTACATAGATCGGGAATATGGATGCAAAGAGCTTTGATTTGCAACAAATTTGAGCGAATTCGGTTAAGAAACGAATGAGCAACGATCAATTGAAGTTCCGACTTCTTTCGAGCAGCGTTCGTAACAAACCAGAGCACGAAATGAATTGAAAACGGGAATTTAAAGTGATTCCCGTGCTGGCGCCAGTCCCTAGGAATTGGAGTCATATTCTGTGCTTGGCGCCAGACGCCAATTTCAGCGTATGGCGCTGATTGATTTTCAGCGACGCCAAAGCAGCCAGCCACCTTCTGGGGTTGTGCTAGTCTTCTGCAATATATTCTGGGTTCCTTGGTACGCCAGTTAGCCTCTCTAAGAAATTTGACATGATTAGATAATCGGCTTGATTACATAAAGTGATCGACCTAATGAAAAGATCGTCTCACTAAGCTTAAAGCGCCTAAGCATTGGTTCATTAGCAAAAGGCAGCGACATACAGGTTCATTAGCAAAAGGCACCGACATACAGGTTCAAGAGCAAAGAGCGCCGACGTACAGGCATAGCAAAAAAAGCAAAGTTCAGGCGAACTTTTAAAGATCGACGGGCGTGGATCTTTGGTATTTTCCTTTGGGAGATTATCGCATCAAATGAGGATGACTTCAAGAGAAGATGTCTTTGGCATCATTCCCTAGCTTGCGGAAAGTTGTCAAAAACAACTGAAGGTAATTTCGGGCAAAATTATCTTCGATCATAGATCCCAAGGCATGGAAGATGGTCATAATGCGGATGAGAATTATTTCAAGAGAAATAATTTTCGATGATATTCCCTTGGACGTGGAATATTATCATTGCGGAGGAGGATAGTTTCAGGCGAAGCAATCTTCTAATTTGGAAGCAGTTACAAGGCGTAGCGGTTTTCAAGCGGGATGGCATTCTCTAGCTTGCAGGAGGTCATCAAAACAGATCGGTTAACTTCAGAGACGTGTGCTCGACGGTGCAAGATACGCGTTTCTTAACTCTTTTATCTGTTTAAATAATGCTAGTTTTGCAGGTATCGGCGTTACAAGATTGATTTAGGATCGCAGAAAGTTCTGAATCATTCTCCGTCCCTATCGTTACTTTGACTTTCTTTTTTCGAAACTTGCGTTTCTCCAAACTCGGTCAAAGTGGGGGCTTCTGTAGACACCCATTTGTGTCTCCCCAAAACCAAACCCAGTGATGAGTACCTTTCACGTCGAATCATAATCGAATGAAACGAAAGTGTGGAAAGGTTTAGTGTTGCGGAAAGTTTTATTTTCTTTTCTTTTCTTTTCTCTTCTCTCTGTTTTTGAAAACTTTATTTTAAGAAAACAGCCAATCCAGTTTGGTTGGTCCATGATATGGGTCCAATAGTGGTGTAGTTGGATGGGGCTTGCAAAGACCTTTCCAACGATATATTATAAGCCCAATTCCGATGAATATTGAGGAATTTATGGCCAATTTACTAAACTGGGCCCGGTTTGAGTTTTAAGTACGGCCCAATGATCTAGGGGAGGGCCTAATATGATTTATCATTCCTAATGTAATTAGGAATGGTTTTGGTCTTCTAGAACATTCTAGAAGGTTCTCATCATTCTTAATTCAATTAGGATTCTTTAGAGTTTTAATTAGATCAAATAGCATTTTCGACTGAAATTATATTATTTTATCTTCCAGTACGAGAATTTTATCAGAATTTCGAAAACGCGTTAAAATCCGGTTTGGCGTCCAACCCCAGGCCTTGGCGCCTGGAACTAGGATTGGCGCCAGACGCCAGCCATTGGCGCCTGGCGCTAGCCATTGGTCCTGGCGCCAAATGAGCCAGGGCTGGCGCCAAGGTGGCTCTGTGGTCTTCAGACTCTGTTTTGATAAATTATCTTTTTTTGGCTGATTTTCTCTATAAATATCGTATCAAAACTCCGTTTCCATGGACAGATTGTCAACACGAATACACCAACTATCTACATCTATTAATCAATTCTCTTCATTCATCATCTTTCGTTCATCAATCATCAATAACATTGATTCTTTAGTATTCTTTTCTATTTTGCTTTTTAATACAAAATTCCGCATTCACAAGATCTTGATACACCTAACCATATTCGAAGTCGCCTTCGCCCTAGACGTGAAAGGTTTTTTAATTTCTGAGGGTTTGGTTACAAATCTCTCTTTCAATTATTTAATTTAATTGTTTTGATTATTATTTTCCTTGAAGTTACTAACGTGTGTATTTTGTAATTAGAAAGAGGTACGAGGCATCCAAGTAAGTATTTTATTGATTTATTGATTTTATGATGTAGACATCATGTTTATATTGTTATTATGATATTCCTAGTATCATGTCTAGGGTGTCTTTAATATCAAGCATGATTAAAAGTACGATGCTTCCTATGTTCTTTCTAACATTTATGATTATGATTGATGATGATTATTTATTATGTTGCTTGACACATATTATATATTGTTATTGCTTGATCACCTTTTTTTGCAGGTTAAAGGGAATTGGTATTTGCAATCACGCTTAATAAGATAATTAATAATCTTGTTAGGGCTAATTGATTATAATTCAAGTGATCACCAATAATAGTTTATTTGTGCATTAAATTCAACCAACATAGATAAACAGGTTTAGGGTTAATCCTATTGATTGTATGTTAGTCAGAAAGCGCACATGAATACAATCAGAATAAAGTAGAGGCCTATTATTAGGGCAGGTTCAATCTCTTTTAGGTTGGATTTGTACCTTCATCCCCGAACCCTTATTTGGTTCATGACCTTATGGAGTTGGCGATCTCTTGGATCGTTAAGGGGTGTAACCTTTACCTCGTGAACGGTTTACAAGTTCCTTAAAAACTTGTTGGCGACTCTTTTGCTCTATCTTCTTCCCTTTTGGACGCCACCGTACTTTAGTGTATGATCACAGTGGGGTTCGAGCTAGTGGGATTTTTAAGGCTTGAAACTATTCCCTACAGGACGATTGCTTATGCTACTCTAGGTGCAAGCTTGCACCTTCTGCTTAAAGAATTCAAAGACATTTTTGCCTTTGAAGTGGAAGAGATGCCAAGCGTCAGCCCGGATCTCGCTGTCCACAAACCCGCCGTGGACCCCAAAAAGAAGCTCATCCGGCAAAAGAAAAGAAACCACGGCGAGGAAAGAAGTCAGGAGGCAACTGCCGAAGTCAAAAAGCTGCTAGACGCCAGGTTCATTCGGCCTTGTCATTTCCCCGACTGGGTGGCCAATGTGGTCCTTGTTAAGAAACTGAATGGGTCCTGGCGCATGTGTGTTGATTACACAGATCTCAACAAGGCGTGTCCAAAGGACAGTTACCCGCTTCCAAAGATCGATAGTCTGATCGACTCTACAGCCGGTCACGCCTTGATGAGCTTTATGGATGCCTATTCTGGCTTCCATCAGATACCCCTCTGGAAGAAAGATCAAGAGAAGACGGCCTCCAAGCAACAGACGGATCACCTTACTGATCTCCGAGAAACGTTCACCACCCTCAGGCGGCATAAGGTCATGTTAAACCCCAAGAAATGCGTCTTTGGTGTTGAGTCTGGGAAGTTTCTCGGATTCCTTATTGATCAAAGGGGGATAGAGGCTAACCCCGAAAAGATACAGGCGATGATTGACATGAAGTCACCCCGTTCTGTCAAGGAAGTTCAGAGACTCACTGGTTGCCTGGCCGCCTTGGGGAGATTCCTTAACCGGTCAGGCAACAAATGCCTTTACTTCTTCCAAGCAATCAGGAAGAAGACCAGGTTTGAATGGGGAGACGATGCTGAGACGGCGTTCTAGAAGTTAAAAGAACACTTGCATTCTCTACCTACGCTGGTCAGTCCTTTGCCTAGGGAGACGTTGTACATGTATTTAGCCGTCTCAGATCATGCTCTTAGTGCCGTTCTCCTTGCTGAGCGAGACGGCGTTCAGCTCCCGGTTTACTTCATTAGCCATGTTCTCAAACATGCTGAACTCCGGTACCCCATGGTTGAAAAATTTGGCCTTGCTTTGTATATGGCATTCAAAAAACTGAAGCCTTACTTTCTGGCACATCCAGTGGTGATTTACATCGATCAGCCACTCAAGCGGCCAATGTCCACCTTGGAGTCATCCGGGAGAATGTTGAAATGGGCTATTGAAATGCAAAGTCTTGAAATCACTTACGAACCAAGAAAGGCAGTGAAAGGTCAGGCGTTTGCCAACTTCATTGTTGAAATGACCCGTCCGGTGGCTCCGGATAATCTTAATCAGGTTTGGAAAGTGTGTGTAGACGGGAGCTCTACAAAGAACGGCTGTGGTGCAGGTGTAATCTACGAGTCTCCTGAAGGGGAAAAATATGAGTATGCACTACAGTTCAAATTTCAGGCCTCTAATAATGAGGCGGAATATGAAGCCCTGCTAGCCGGTATCCGTATGTGTAAGGCGGCAGGGGCAATGAAAATTGACGCCTACTCTGATTCACAGTTGGTCGTTAGCCAGTATGAGGGAAAATTTGAAGCAACTCATCCGGCTATGATCAAGTATCTTCAGGCAGTCAAAGAGGAGGCTGGGTCACTTGAGGAGTTTCACTTGAATCAAGTACCCAGGTCGGACAACAACCAGGCGGATGCATTATCAAAGCTGACATCTTCCGCCTGCCATGATACGCCTCGGTCAGTCTTCTGGGAAGTTCTTGAAAAAAGAAGCATCTATGAAGACCCCATTGGAATTCTTGACCAAAGCTCTACCTGGATGGATGGCATCCGGGCCTACCTTTCAGACGGTACACTTCCTGATTCATCACAGGAGGTAGCCATCCTAAAAAAGCGGGCTGCAAGCTTCGAGTTGAGAAGCGGAGAACTCTTCAAGGCGAGGTTTCTGAAGCCTCTTTTGAAGTATGTCACCCCAGAAAAGGGGAAGGAAGTTCTCGAAGACTTGCACTCGGGATTCTGCGCCTCCCACATAGGCGGCAGATCCCTAGCCGTCAGAGCCAGGCGACATTATTTTTGGCCCACTCTTGAGGCAGACGCCAAGGAATTAGTGAAGAAATGTGACAAGTGCCAAAAACTTGGCAAGCTTATTCACTGTCCGGCTACTGACCTGACGGCCATCCACAGCCCAATCCCGTTTGCAAAATGGGGCATGGACATTTTAGGTCCTTACACGCCTGCACCAGGGGGAAGCGCTACATCTTAGTGGCTGTGGATTATTTCACCAAGTGGGTAGAGGCTGAGGCGATTAAGAACATCAAGACCTCAGACGTAATTTCCTTCATCTGGAAGAACATTATCACCCGGTATGGGGTACCTATGTCTATGGTGTTCGATAATGGTCCTCAGTTTGAGACGCCTCAGCTCAAAACTTGGATGGGAGATCAAGGGATGTCAAGCTGTTTTGCATCAGTCGGCCGACCCCAAGCAAACGACCAAGTTGAAGCCTTCAACAAATTGATCTCAGATGGCATTAAGAAGAAAATTGAAAGAGCCGGTGGCTTGTGGGAAGAAGAGTTAATTCATGTCCTATGGGCCATCCGGACAACAGCAAAGGGGGCAACCGGTGAAATCCCATTTCTCATGGTTTATGGTGCTGAAGTCGTCTTGCCTATTGAGCATTACGAGCCGACTCTCAGATTCATGCTTTATGATGAAGAGGAAAATTGGGAAGCAATGCGCGTGGCATTGGATTCACTCCTAGAACGCAGGGGCAATGCCGCCTTGCGTCATGAGATTTACCGTCTGAGAATGACCAGAGATTACAACAAGAAAGTGCACAAGCGTCCCTTGAAGGTTGACGACTTAGTGTTACGAAAAATGGAGGCAGCCGGTAGGGCAAATGAACTGGGAAAGCTAACTCCAAATTGGGGAGGCCCCTACCGGATCTATGAAGAAGTAAGAGACGACACCTACCACCTGGAAACTCCAGACGGCAGGCGCCTGCCTAGAACTTGGAATGTAGACAAATTGAAAAAAATACTACTTTTGAGATTTGTAATGTTTGTAAAAACAAGAAGTATATTAATGAGAAATTGCTTTTTTGTTTTCAATTTTGTTTGTGTAAATGCCGCCTGAAGCAATGCTCAGACGGTCGTTTGATAAATCTTCTGAGTTTGGGACTTGGAAAAGAAATTAACGTCTGTATAATGAGAGGCCAATGGCCAGATAATTAAGCTAAGCATAAAACCGCTTAGTGGCTATACAGCCGGTCTCAACCTAGACCAGAGGCCCATGGCCGGATGGCTGCTTTTTAACAAATTCTTCTGTCCCAACATGGACAAAGACGTCCGGCGACACCCCTTCGGTGCGATCGTCGCAAAGAGAAGCCAACTTGCTTACTCTACATACCCATGCAGACGGCCACGATTGGGTGGCCAAATCGGCCCATTCATAGTCGTTTGACCAGAACAGTCTAAAGAACGACTAAGTTTTCGGAACACCGGATGTCCTAAGACATTAGTCGGTGACCGACCGAAGTTCTTACTTAGGCTTTTCATTCCAAAATTGCACAGACTCTCCCATTGGGGAAAAAAGAGTTGTGCAATGGCTATACAACCGTCATGAAAAAGACATGAGGCCAATGGCCGGATGGTTATACAATTTTGTAAATTCGCCTGCTCCAATGTGGAACATGGCGTCCGGTAACACCCCTCCGAGTGCAATCGTCGCAGAAAGCACTCTTATCGTTTGCTTTATGTACACATGCAGGCGGAAAAAAATTGAACGACCTCATTGGTCAACTCATAGCCGCCTGAACTGGATAATCTAAAAAACGACCGTCTTCGGGAACTGGATAACCAAAAAACATCAGCCGGTGACCGATCGAATTCTTTTCGTTTTTAAGTTGCACCAATTCTCCCGTTTGGGGCAAAAGAGTTGTGCAATGGCTATGCAATCTCTACCTAGACGGACAAACACCGTTTGGTTAGTGACTGGAACGCCTGTTGGTGTACGGCTGTGCACTTGGTTTGGGGCAATCACTACTGTGATTGATTGACTTACAAACTCATCATGCTCTTTGCAGCATCAGACGTTCCCAAGTCAATCAATCAACTCCATTTGAAACCAACCACACAGCTGTCCAGGGGCAAGGACAACCGGCTTTTGATAAGCTAGGCAAAAAATCGTCGCATGCTTTTGATAAGTTAGGCAAAAATCAGGCATATACGCAAAAAGGCAAAAAACAAAATCCAAACGCAAACGCAAACGCAAAATAATCAAAACCGACTTAGTCAGTGCATTAATTAAAAGTCCACCCAACCAAACGGTTGTATTGGATCAAAATGTTAGCCGGACCCCGTCCGGGAAAAGAGAAATTGTTGATTAACCCGGCTCCTCAGCCGGTAAAGTACAAGGATACTAGGCACGTAGGCCGGAAAAGCAAGTTTTTGGGATAATGCCGCAGATAAACGAAATAAAAAATAAAAAGGTTGGCATACTGCCGCTGAAATTACTTCTGGCCCGCAGGTGGCTCCTCCTGGTCCTCTTCCTCATCATCTGAGGGAATCTCATGCGCTTCACCAGGACCGGGTAGCTCAGGCGCGGGAAGCTCAGTGTTGGCGTTGGCCCAAGCGTCGAAGGACTCAGGCTCTAGCTCACCTTTCTCTCTCAAGTACACCACGTCTTCGGCATACCTGTGAGCTAGTGCCTAGATGCCATACTCCTTGTCTGGGTACAAGGCAGCCCAGGCGATCTTCATTCTGGCATCGTTGTCAGCAACGATTTCAGCAACCAGGCGGTTTTGCTCCGCCTCCAGAGTTGCTGAAAAGTTTATCTGAGCCTGGGCAGCCTCCTTCTCCAGCTTCTGAACCTTGGTTTTCAAGTTGGTGTTCTCTTCAGAAACACCTTGGAGTGTGCCAAGGTCCGCTTGGGCCTTCTTGAGCGCCTCATCAGCTTTCTTGAGGCCCTCATCCGCCTGCTTCTGAGCCTCCTCCGCCTTCTTCTGAGCCATCTCTGCGTCGCTCACCCGCTGGTTGGCCGTCTTCAGATCCGCCTCCAGCTTCTGGATTTTCGACGCATGTGTCATGATGATTGCTTTAGTTTCAAGTTCATTTACGATAGTGGAGTATAAAGCAACATTATCAGCGTCTGTGGCAGACTTCTTGGCCCTTTTTACCTCTTCCCGTTTGCGGGTATAAGGACGCTTAAGCCCGTCTACCCGCAGCAGAGCCTGCAAAAGAAAATCAAGTTAGTATTGCAGGCGGAATAAAGCACTTAGGAAAATGTTTCAAGTATCTTACCTCAGCCAGAAGGGACAAGATCCGTTCCATGTTGAACGTCTCTATCCCAGGGATAGCGTCCTTGTCCTTCCTGTTCACTGCCTCCAGCATGGCTTTAGCATGCCTCTGGACGTCTGGCCAGCGAGGAGATTGATCTGCACCATAATCAATAGGTGATGAGTGCGAAATTAAGGCAGCACCTATCTGTTGCCGACCGTTTGAGGATGACATCTGTTGGGAGTGGGATTTCACTCGCAAAGGTCATCCCAGCTCAGGCGGGGATTCAAATGGGTTCTTACCTTTAGAGCCGGCCAACCGAGAGACGCTTGCAGGCGTGGTGAACCCCCCGGTTGCTGATAGGGGGTTGGCGAGGTCAAGGCCCAGACCGCCGCCTACCCTCTCATTTCGCCCCCCTATCCGCATCTGATTTTTCCCGGCTGAGGCGCCAGGAGTCATGGCGGAGCTGGACTTTTTGGTCTTGTTGGGGGTGGAGGCGGATTCCTCCCTGGCCAGTTTGAGATCTTTCTCAAACGTCTTCCCTACCTCTCCTCCCTGTGAAAATAACCAAGTTAAAGTTAGCATCCGGAGAAAGTAAACTTTGAGGCCAACCTAAGAGAGAGTCAGGTGTTTTTACCTTGGCCCTAACCGCAGCCGCCTGTTTTTCCGCAAGCTCCTTGCGGATGGTGGCAGAGGACCGCTTGGGTGTCTTCTCAGTCGGCAACATGTTCAGAGCTTCTTCTGCAAAAAAGAAAAAAGTTGATTAATATATCATCAAGCAATCTTGATACAAAAGTACTACAGGCGGATGTGAATTCAGACGCATACGTTTGGTAAACATATTTCCTAGCCCGCAGGCGGCTAAGAAACACTCATCCCTGAGCTAGGCGCTCTTAGGGATCCAGTTCTTATGGACTTTTATTGTCTCCCCGGTTGACAAGGTTGCGTCTGTGAGGCCGAAAAAGTCTGCCTCAATTATTTTGTCGAAGTCCTCATCCGGGATCCGGGGAAGACAGCACTTCCGGCCTATCAGTTCGGGATTCTTATTGTATTGGTGGAACTCATAGTTCTCCCGCTTGCTAGGAGCCGTCAGCAGGTAGAACCTGTGCTTCCAGCTGTCAAATTTCAAGACCTTGTCTAAGGTCATCATGTATTGGGGATACGTGGTTAAAGTGTACCACGCCCTCCAGCCGCCTGGGCTTCGGCTAAGATAATGCATCTTAGCAAAAGCCTCCCAGCCGGGATGGAGCCCCTGGAATTCGCAGGCGGCAACATACCCCAAGATGTTTGCCCAAGAATTGGGGGTAAGTTTCCAGACTCCGAGGCCGTAGCCTCTCAAGATTGCCTTCACCGCCTGGTGAAGGGGAAAGCGAAGACCGGCCTTGAACGCCCCCTCATAACAGCCGAAGTAGCTGTTGGAGTTCTGTTGATCGTCTTCCCAGGCGATGGTGCCGTTCTCAGGAGGCACTCTGATTTTGTACCCGTCTCCTAACGGGTGCATTTTTTTAAATCGTTCTAGGTTATCCTCCATGTGACCCCTATATTTAGCAGAGACGTGGATTTTGAAGGGGTCGTCCTTTTCACTCCACTTCTTCCTCTCCTCCTCCTCACTATCCTCAAGCGGTGGCAAGTCATCACTACTCTCAGAAGTGGAGGCGGAGATGTCGCTCTCCGTCTCCCCCTCATTTTGTGATAAAGGAGCTGAGACGGCTTCATCGCCGTCTTGGTCGTATTCTTCCAAAAAGGAATCTGCGGGAGTTGAAGGGGCACGCGGAGGGGATCTCTCCAGAGTCGTCTGGTTTCTCTGACCAGACGCTTCTCCCTCAGGCGTTTGGCCGCCTGAGCCCTCGCTTCTATAATCCGGATCGACAGCCGTCTGTATAGTACGAGCCATTGTGTCCTGCACGGACACATAAATGGTCGGAATCCAAGCAAAAGGGTGGTCCAAACACCCCGAGACGGCACTCCCAGTCCTAGACTCAGCCGTCCCCGGTGACCGGCTGGATTCTAACCTAGGTTGTGCCGTGTGTGTTGGTGATGCGTCCATTTATTGCAAGAAATATGTACAAGCGGTGAAACATGAAAAAGAGCTGAGAGAGGCAGAGACGGTACCTTTAGATTTAATATCTGAAGATAGGTGGGTCCGGCTGGGTTGACGAGAACGAGTTTCCTTACTTACGCTTGACTCAGACGGATGACTTCTGCTCTCTCAAAGTTGCTCTCTTGAAATTTTTTTTGTAAACGTACAAAATTATGAGGGTAAACGGCTATATATAAAGGGTAAATGCGGGGGCATCCTCGTAATTTACTTAGAAGGTGAACGGTTACTTTTTTAGCGGTAAAATTACCACCGACCGGAGCGTGACACATGTCACAGATGCCACGTGGCGTGCCACGTCACATCTGTGAGGGGAAAATGTTTAGGGTAATTTTACCCCGCCACGTGGTCCAATCAGAGGACGACACGTGTCAGCCCCAGGATGGCCCAAAGAGGACCTATCCCAGCTTGACACGTGTCACTCCAGAAACCTGGGAGAAATGGCGGCCTTCAGGCCCAAATCCCGAGAAAGCCGCAATGCAGCGCAACCCACCAATGATTAGGGTTCAGTGACCTAATCATGGGCACAAATCCCGAGGACCCTATAAATAGGGAGATTCCCCTCTTTTGGAGGAACGTTTTACCATTTATTACAAACTGTCCCTGTGATAGAGACATCTGAGCTTGGAATCCGAGCAGATACCCACCTAGATTTCCGCACCTGTTTCTCTCCCTTCAAGTTACTAACTTGTTCGTCGAAGGCGGAGCACCACCCAACCGGTGTCTCCGTTTGATTTGCAGGTATAGGCCGCACTGGATCAGTCTTCGTGTTGTAACTCTCCCGGGGGACAAAAATACCCAAAACACTTTGTACTATACTTATATTATAAATAAAAAGGTGTGTAAGTTTAAGAATGTTTTTTTTATTATTATAATCCGTATTAATTACGTAGAATTGTGTATTTGTGAGACATAGATTAGTTAGGTCTTGGGTGGGGATTAGGCGGGTCTTTGGTGGGGATAAGGTGAGGATGAATATCCAATTGGGGGTGGACGGGGATGGTTTTGGAATTGTACCCGTTGGGGCGGGGATGGGGATGAATATTGGACCCGCCGCGGGGATGGGGATGGGAAGGTCAACATCCGACCCGCCCCGCCCCGCCCCATTGACATCCCTACCCTCCGTTACATATTACTCGCAACAAAGGGGTATTATTTATGAGATATAAAATATTCTTTTGTTGCGAGTAATATGTAAAAAGGGAGTATATAACTAGATGAAGCTGATGCGATGCAGCAATGCACGATCTGTTTGTATTTTTGAAAATATTTTACTAAATATATAATTATCGAATAAACTTTTTTATATTCGCTTGCTTATTACTTGAATTTTTTTATTATAAAATGAATTATGAACTTTGTTTCTCATAATTAGATAAAATCAATATATCAATATCATATCATATAACTAATATATAAAGCTAAAATTTTAGCCATGCCACGAGACAACGACACTTGGCGTTGTAATTTTTCGCCAAGTGTCACACCACGCAGGAGGCCATTAGTTATCAGTATGACACATAGGATTTATTTGAATATATTTTTTTAAAAAGATTAAAAAAAAAGTTGGATAGATAAATTAGGATAAAAATTAAGTTATTATTTTTTTTTTCAATAAAATTTAGATAGATTTAGTAGCATAAAAAATTATTTTAGAGTTTTTTTTAATAAAATTTTTGGTTTAGAATTTTATTTCTATAACGTACCAATATTTCTATACAAATGGCAGATATAAATATATATATATATATATATATATATATATATATATATACACTCCCTCCGTGTTTTTTTAAGAAAGATACCAGGGTTAATAGTTTATTGAAAGTAATGAATGTGAGAGGAAAGATATAATAAAAAAGTATTAGTGGGTTTGGGTGGGGACCATGAGAGGAGAGAGATATAATATTTTAATATAGCTTTTTGCCAAAAAAAAGAAGTGTAACACTTAAAAAAACACGACCGGAAATGGAAAGTATAACACTTAAAAAAAACACAGAGGGAGTATTGTTACTTTAAAGGAATACTACAAGAGGGTGAATTGTAGTTTAAGAGAATTGAGCTAACTTTTTGCCGAATTGAAAAATACTAAGCTACAGGAAGTCAAAGTGAACACAGAGAGATTTTGATGTTTGGGTTCCTTTGATGTTTCAGGAACCCCGGGATCCTTGGGTTCCATTGATGTTGATGCGATATCAGTTTTCTTTACCCATACTTGCTTAACATTTCTTTTATCATGTTCCAATTTCTTTCTACAATCAGATTGTAAATGTCCAGTTTTTCCACAGAAAGTACAAACTTTGCTACTAGGTAGGTCTACATATTTTTTCTGCTTCCCTTTCCTTTTGGACTCATACCCAAGTCCCTCAGTTCTCTTGACTTGAGCATCCTTGATCCATTTGGGAGTAGCATTCGGATCAATGCTTCTATTCTTTCTACCCTGTAGTTCCTTTTCCAATTTATCTTTGTCATTTTTTAAATTCTCAAGATCTAGCTTGAGTTTTTCAAAATCAGCATTGAATTTCAGCATGGAATCATTAGAGGAACTACTAGAACTAATATCAGCATTACCAAGTTTATACTGTGAAAGCTCGACATTTAACATGACAATATCCTTTTTAACATTTTCAAGCATTTCAGACATAAGAAGATATTTGTCATGTAGCTCTCCAAATCTGGTTTGAATGTCATTTCTTGCTGTTTCCAGCCAAGCACTGTGATCTTTCTAGATTTGCAGAACCTTTTGACATTCGTTCCTTTGCATGCATTCATCACTCAGATTAATTTCCATTTCAACAATAAGATCAATTAAAGCATCCTTGGATAAGGATATAAGTTTAGCATTATCAAAGTTCCTTTCACTTACCTCCTTTTCCAGTTCCTTGAGGTATGCACGCATGTCATCTGACTTCACCATCAAGCAGAGATTGGCAGTTTCCTCTTCAGGTTGATCTTCATCTTCCTCACTTTCAGAGTCTCCCCAAGCAGCAATCATTGCTTTCTTGACATCGGTTTTTGAGAAAGGAGTCTTGTATTTCTCTTTTCCTTGTTCTTTGAACTTCCCTTTTCCTTTCTCAATATCCCATTGAGGACAGTCTCTGATGAAGTGGTCAGTTGACCCACACTTGTGACATCCATAGTCTGGTTTGGAGTTAGAAGACTTTTTTTGAAAATTCCTGGAGTTCCGTCCGTTCCTGTTGAACATCCTCTGAAATCTCCAGACTAGCATTGCTGCTTCTTCTTCATCCACTTCTGATTCCTCCTGGTAAGCTTTCAGTGCCAGCCCTTTGTTCTTGATTCCTTCACTGTTACTGGTTCCTAGATGAAGCTCATGTGTCATGAGGGAACCAGCAAGTTGTTCAATGTTGAACGTTGTGAAGTCCTTTGTTTCCTAAAGGGCTGTCACCTTAGCTCTCCAACGCTCGTCTTGAGGAAGACTTCTTAGCACCTTTCTGACCTGCTCATCAGTAGGAATTTTCTTACCAAGAGAAACTAGTTCATTAATAATGTTAGTGAATCTAGTAAGCATCTCCTGGATAGATTCTTTGGGTTGCATCTCAAAACGTTCATACTTAGACATGAGTAAATCGATTTTAGAACGTTTCACTTCATTAGTTCCTTCATGAGTTACATGAAGGAGATCCCAAATCTCCTTTGCGTTCTTGCACCCCATAACATGATTGTGTTCATGTGGTCCAAGTCCACAATGAAGCAGTTTCACAGCCATTGCATTGATTTCCATTTTATCAAAGTCTTCTTTCTCATATTCAGACATTGGTTAGGAATTACCTCATTTTGAGCATTGGTTTTGGTTACCTCGAAGTCTCCTACTTCGATAACTCTCCAGACCTGATAATTCTCTGCTTTGATGAAGATCTCCATTTTGTTCTTCCAATAGGTGTAGAATTTCCCATTGAACATAGGATGTCGTTGCGTAGAGTACCCTTCTTCAAGCTTTTCATGAGTATTCATCTTGTACCAAGATTCTCCTCTTCAGGGTGTCCTGATTTTGAGAGGATTAGGCTCTGATACCAATTGTTACTTTAGAGGAATACTACAAGAAGGGGGTGAATTGTAGTTCAAGAGAATTGAGCTAACCTTTTGTCGAATTGAAAAATACTAAGCTACAGGAAGTCAAAGTGAACACATAGAGATTTTACGTGGAAAACCTCTTGACCCTAACAAGAGGAAAACCACGACCACTTGGGATTTTAGGAAAGATTCTCCACTATAACAGGGCAAACAACCTATTACAAGCTAAAGAATCAATCTTCAAGTTCCTCTATGAACTTGAAGTTCCCAGCAGCAAGTCCCACTACTTGCTACTCTTCTCTTCTCTATTCTCTTCTCTCTCTTTCTCTTCTAACTTCTCTTAGAGTTCACTCAAACTCCCAATTCCCAAATTACAACTCAATCATAAACCCTAGTGAAAGTAATTAAGAAAAACACTTAAGTGGAATGCGACTCTTGACTCGTTTATGAACAAGAAAGAAAGATAAAAGTATTTGAGCAAGGTGAAGTTATCCAGAAAAATAACTTTGATATTTATAGGAAAATATTGCTTGGAGAAAACTCCACACTTTCCACCACTCACACCACCACTGCTGCATATCAATGCCACTACTCTACACTACTTCCAAAACTTTCAATCGTGTCCTAAAAACCAGGGCACGTTGAGCCTTAAGGAAGCAGTATGTTCGTGAGTGGAGAAGACTGAATCAACAGTCAGTTGCGCAAGCTTAGGAAGTTGGTTTTGCAAAAATATATTTTTCCGAAAATAAACTATCAGCTTAAAAGATAAAATCACAAAAGATTTTCTTAAACAAACTATCCTATTTTTTAGCAAGTCAATACTTATCCTTTTTCAAACGCATTCCACTTAGCATTAATCCTAATTATTTTTCACTTACATAAACTCTAAAATAGAAAAATACTTCAGACTTTATGCTTCTCTAAGAAGTCTCTGCTTCGAGTCTTCTTTCCTTAGCTTCTGCTCTGAAGCTCTAGTTCCTTCACAGGAACTCTTCAGCTGATCTCTTTGACTTTTAGCTCCTTGTGTTCCTTTGCCTTGAGTGATTCCTGTAACTTATAAATAGACTACAAGAATCATAGAATACATTAGTCCACTTGTTTGACTTGTGTTATCATCAAAACATCAAGGGCAACAATATTCCCCCTTTTTGATGATGACAAACAAGGCAAACATATTAGAGCAAAAAATAAGCTAAGAGATCAAATAAACTACTGTAAAACAAAATTGAAAAAGAACTTTTAGAAATAAGTTTTATACCTTACTACTGAGAAGCAGAGAGACACAAAACTTTGAGGCAGAGATGGATGATAAGTGTGTAAGTTGTTTGCCTGTATACTTTCCCCCTTTTGGAATTATCAAAAACATAATGTATATAGCAAATTATCTCAAACACAGCCCATAACATGGTCTAATGATAAGGCAGAGAGCATATAAGCAATTCAAAGAAGAAAATATGCACAAAATATTGACAAAATATTCATCCCAAACCAATGTTAAACATCGGCCAAAAGTGCATCAATTCCACAAGTTTTTAAAAAAAACTAATAATCCCTGTTTTAGTTACAGACCCAAAAGAAAAACATTGTTCAGAAATAGCAAAAGAAACACAAAAGAAGCATCATCATAGGCTAAGGAAACAGGAACAAGATCATATTTCCTCTGCAGTGAGGTCATCAAGCTTGGCTGCAATCTTCTCCACCACCTGCTTGATTGCTTCACCCCTTGCCTGAGCAACCTGAAGAAGTAGTGACTTTGCATCAGCAGCACAACCAGACACTGCTCTTTCTAGAGCATCCACCCTGCCTGTGTCGCTCTTGAGTTCTGAGATGACATCTTTGAGCATATCCTTCAGTTCCTACAGCTCAATTGAAATTGCTTCATTGAGCAAAGCTGGAGAGTTGATTTCTTCAAACCCTGTTTCCTTTGGTGCAGACTTAGGAGAAACAGGAGGAGTAGGAACTTGAGCTTCTTTCCCAGCGTCCTGTTCCCCTAGATCAATGAGAACAGGCTCAAGCTCTTTTTCTTTCTTCTTTGACAACCTCAGACTCTTCCTCTTCCTTCCCCCTGTCTCCAATACATCCTCTTCCTGAACTTCAGCTTCTAACCCTTTCTCCCTCTCTCTCTTTTTCTCCTTTGTCTTTCCGCCTTCAACAACTTTTGCTCCAGATGCTTCCCCCTCAACTTTTGTTTTCTCTTCTCCTTCTGAAACTGCAGGCAACACTTCCAAATATCCATAAACCACATGCAGACCTCTATTCTCAAGGAATGTTTTTTGGATATACTGGTTGTTCTGTAGGTGCAGGGGTTCACAATCAGTGAGGTCAATTTTAAAGCTTTCAAACATGGTGGTGAGGAGGTTACCATACCCAATTTTCCAGTTTCTGGGTACGCAATGGGCTAGGTGCTGAATCATGATAGAAGGGAAGTTGATTTGGATTTTGTGTTCAAGGCAATACATGAAGATACAGTCAAGATTGTTGGCTGAATCTCTTTTCTGGGTTCTTGGAACAATGTCATTGTGTACAATTTCGAACAGCAATTTTTGGAGAGGGGTAAAGTTGTTGTGATTGACATAGGTGGCTTTAGGGTTTCCTTGGAAATGTTCAACAATTGACTCGATTGAGATGTTAGGAAGAGGTTTCTGCACAAAACCTTTGAAATACAACTCATAGCCAGCATTAGGAACTTCAAATAACTCCCCTAAATACTCTGCATCAAACTCAATCGATTTTCCTAACACTTTGCATGTAATTTTTCCTTTATCACAAGAAAAGGACGCATGAAAGTCTTTCAAGGCAGCAGCATACAAAGGCTTATTAAAGCATTCACTCAACATATAAGTCCAATTTTGAAATTCAATTAACTCAAGAAATTCATTGAACTTACTTTCTTTACACCATGGAAGGTTCAAGCTCAAACCAGATACGAAGTGTGTAGCATTGTCCTCAAGCCGCTTGATCGCTGTTGTTTTATGCTTGTAGGAAACCCCCAATTCCTCAATCTCTTCTTCTTTGGGCTGCTGAACTGGTTCCTCTTCCATTTTTGCAGTCTTTGGCGACGGAGGATATTCAAGAAGAAGTTGATGGAGAGTTTATGAGGTTTTATCTGTGGTAATTTCTTGGATTTTGACAGTAGAGGTTTGTTCTGTGGCTAGGGTTTGGTTTTTTGGTGAGATGTCCATGGGTGACTATGAGTGAGGCTCTTTGTAAGGGAGAGGTATAATTTATTTGAGCGGTGTAAATTTCTCTGAATTTCCCATCACCTTTTATACTTGAGTAATTGTGGGGTGTCGCTTCAGGGTATAGGTTAGGTGAGGTGAATTATGATGATGCGTCACTTGCATTTATAGCCTTGGGTAAATAAAAAGATAATTCTAGAAGATGAAATGTATTTTGCATGTAAAGGGATTAATTCAACAAAATAAGATGACTATTGAATGTATCCATCAGATAAACCGTGTTTAAAGAAAATTATCAAAAAAACGATTAAATTTGTTGAATGGATAAACTTGTGAATATACAAATTAATGCACGGAACAAGTCAACATAGCTCATGCCATCAGTCAAGGATTTCAAGAATTATCATTCTTTTATGCACAACTTTGAACATACATGCTTAAATCACCTGCCAAATCTATGTAATTAAATATATCATTTTGTGTGAGATAAAATGTACATCAGTTTGGAGATTTTACCTGAGGGAACATCAAGGATTTTTCCTTAACACAACTTAATCATTCCAAGCTCCATCCTCATCATCTCATGTATTTCTCTGTTTAAAGGCTTAGTCAAAATATCAGCAATTTGGTTAGTCGTTTCACAAAATTCTAATTTTATTAAGCCTTTCTCAGCATTATCCTTTAGGAAGTGATGTCTAATATGAATATGCTTAACACGAGAGTGATGTACTGGATCTTTAGAGATACAAATTGCACTTGTGTTATCACAGAAAATGGGAATGCAATCAAATTTCATACCAAAGTCTCTGAGTTGTTTTATCCACAACACTTGAGAGCAGCAAGAAGCAGCAGATACATATTCTGCTTCAGCAGTAGATAAAGATACAGTGTTCTGTTTCTTAGAACCCCATGAGACTAAGCATGGCCCTAGGAACTGGACCATACCTGATGTACTTTTTCGATTGACTAAGTCTCCTGCATAATCTGCATCTGCAAAACCTTTCAGTTCAAAAGAATCACTTCTAGGATAAAAGATACACAACTCATCAGTTCCTTTCAAGTATCTAAGTATCCTCTTTACAGCAGTTAGGTGAGATTCCTTAGGATTCGACTGAAACCTGGCACATAATCCAACACTGAATGCAATGTCAGGTCTACTAGCAGTTAAGTACAATAAAGAACCTATCATACCTCTGTACATCTTTTGATCCACACTAGTTCCTGTTGGATCATCATCCAGTCTTGTGCCTGTTCCCATGTGTGTGATTTGTTTTTGCTTGCTCAAGGTTGTACCTTTTCAGTAGTTCCTTGATATACTTTTGTTGATGAATTGAGATTCCTTTCTCTGTCTGCTTGATTTGTAGACCAAGGAAGAAGTTCAATTCTCCCATCATGCTCATCTCAAATTCACCACTCATAAGATCATCGAAGTACTTGCACAAGACATGGTTATTTGCACAAAAAATAATATCATCCACATAGATTTGTACAACTAAAAGATCAGTTCCTTTTGATTTAAAAAACAAAGGTTGTCAACTTTTCCTCTCTTAAAACCATTTTGCAAAAGGAACTTTGAGAGCCTTTCATACCAGGCTCTTGGGGCTTGCTTAAGACCATAAAGGGCTTTGTCAAGCTTAAACACATGATTAGGAAATTTTGGATTTTCAAAACCAGGAGGTTGTTCTACACATACATCCTCCATCAAGTAACCATTTAGAAAATCACATTTCAGATCCATTTGGTAAAGTTTGAAACCCATGTAAGAAGAAAAAGCAATAAGTATTCTAATAGCTTCTAACCTAGCTACAGGAGCAAAGGTTTCTTCGAAATCAATACCTTCCTGTTGATTGTATCCTTTTACAACTAAACGAGCTTTGTTCCTCACGATAGTTCCATATTCATCTAGCTTGTTCCTGAATACCCATTTGAGACCAATTACCTTCTTCTCTTTGGGTTTGACTTCAAGATGCTAGACCTTGTTCCTTTCAAACTCGTTCAGTTCCTCTTGCATGGCTACAATCCAATCAGCATCTTCTAAGGCTTCCTGATGATTTCAAGGTTCCAAAATGGAGAGAAATGCATTGAATGCGCAGAAGTTCCTCATTTGTGATCTGGTCTGAGTTCCTCTCCCTATATCACTGATTATTAGATCGGTGGGATGAGATCCTTGATATTTGAAGGGCTTAGGCTGGAATTCTCTTGTCGGAACTCCAATTTGAGGCGTTTCTTATTCTACATTTCTATCTTCTTCTTCAGCTTCATGATCCTCGAGGAATTGCTCTTCATTGGTATGATCTTCATTTGTTTGAGCTTCTTGATTGTTTTCTTGAGGATTTTCCACAATCTCTTCATTTGGATCTCTTTGCTCTTCTCTGGTTTGCTTAGGATTTTATTCTTCTTCATCCCTGTTTTTTATCAATCCCATTTCAAAATCATTGTTATCATGTTCCTGTACATTCATAAAAAGTTAGATTCATCAAATATGATATGAATGCTTTCTTCAACACACAAAGAATTCTTATTGTAAACTCTATAAGCTTTGCTGTTTGAGGCATAGCCAAGGAATATAGCCTCTTCACTTCTCTCATCGAACTTTCCCAAGTTCCTTTTTCCATTATTGTGAACAAAATACTTGCATCCAAAGGCTCTGAGATGAGAGATATTTGGCTTCCCCCCTTTGAACAGTTCATAGGGAGTCTTGTTAGTTATGGCTCTAATGGTTACTCTGTTAATTATGTAGCATGTTGTGTTGACAGTTTCAGCCCAGAAGTTCCTTGGCAAGGAGCTTGCTATCAACATTGTTCTTGTCATATCCTCCAGTGTTCGATTCTTCCTTTCAACCACTCCATTCTGTTGAGGAGTCCTAGGAGCAGAGAAATTATGGTTCATACCTTGTTCCCTGCAAAACTCATCAAATTTTGAATTTTCGAACTCTGTACCATGGTCAAATCTTAGATGGATTATAGAAAATCCACTTGTTTTCTGCACATGTTTGGCAAATGCTACAAATTCATCAAAGGTCTCATCTTTACTTGTTAGAAAAATCACCCAAGTAAATCTAGAATAATCATCAACTATAACTAACACATATTTCTTGCCACTTCTACTTTGGACTCTCATGGGACCACATAAATCCATATGAATTAATTCCAATGGCTTAGTGGTACTGACCATCCTTTTAGATCTAAAGGAGCTTCGGACATGCTTTCCTTTTACACAGGCATCACAGATTTTATCATTCAGGAACTTGATAGAGGGTAGTCCTACAACCAAGTCCTTTGACCTGAGTTTATCAATTAAAGCATAGCTAGCATGTCCAAAGCGTTTGTGCCAAAGTAGAGAGTCATCTTCAATAACACTCAAGCATGTAAGGCTACTCTTTGAGATTGAGTCAAGGTCAACCACATAGGTATTTCCTCTTCTCGTTCCTTTTAAAATAACCTTCCCTGATCTGTTATTGAAGATATGACATTCATCAGAAGTAAAGCTTACCGAATTTCCTCTACCACAAAATTGTGATACGCTGAGTAGATTGTGCATCAAACCCTCGACCAGGAACACATTTTCTATTGCATGGGAGGTTGACTTTCCAATTTTGCCTTTTACAATGATTTCTCCTTTCTTGTTGTCTCCGAAAGTCACAGTTCCTCCTGGATAGGTCTATAGTGAAAGAAATTTTGATTTGTCTCTAGTCATATGCTTTGAACAACCACTATCGAGGTACCATAGGTTGTTCCCCCTCACTAGGACCTGCAAGAAAACTTAAGTGTTAGTTTCAGGAACCCCGGGATCCTTGGGTTCCTTTGATGTTGATGCGATATCAGTTTTCTTTACCCATACTTGCTTAACATTCCTTTTATCATGTTCCAATTTCTTTCTACAATCAGATTGTAAATGTCCAGTTTTTCCACAGAAAGTACAAACTTTGCTACTAGGTAGGTCTACATATTTTTTCTACTTCCCTTTCCTTTTGGACTCACACCCAAGTCCCTCAGTTCTCTTGACTTGAGCATCCTTGATCCATTTGGGAGTATCATTCGGATCAATGCTTCTATTCTTTCTACCCTGTAGTTCCTTTTCCAGTTTATCTTTGTCATTTTTTAAATTCTCAAGATCTAGCTTGAGTTTTCAAAATCAGCATTGAATTTCAGCATGGAATCATTAGAGGAACTACTAGAACTAATATCAGCATTACCAAGTTTATACTGTGAAAGCTCGACATTTAACATGACAATATCCTTTTTAACATTTTCAAGCATTTCAGACATAAGAAGATATTTGTCATGTAGCTCTCCAAATCTGGTTTGAATGTCATTTCTTACTGTTTCCAGCCAAGCACTGTGATCTTTCTAGATTTGCAGAACCTTTTGACATTCGTTCCTTTGCATGCATTCATCATTCAGATAAATTTCCATTTCAACAATAAGATCAATTAAAGCATCCTTGGATAAGGATATAAGTTTAGCATTATCAAAGTTACTTTCACTTACCTCCTTTTCCAGTTCCTTGAGGTATGCACGCATGTCACCTTTTGACATTAGCATTATTAAAATTCCTGGAGTTCTGTCCGTTCCTGTTGAACATCCTCTTGAATCTCCTGACTAGCATTGCTGCTTTTTCTTCATCCACTTCTGATTCCTCCTGGTCAGCTTTCAGTGCCAGCCCTTTGTTCTTGATTCCTTCACTGTTATTGGTTCCTAGATGAAGCTCATGTGTCATGAGGGAACCAGCAAGTTGTTCAATGTTGAACGTTGTGAAGTCCTTTGTTTCCTAAAGGGCTGTCACCTTAGCTCTCCAACGCTCGTCTTGAGGAAGACTTCTTAGCACCTTTCTGACCTGCTCATCAGTAGGAATTTTCTTACCAAGAGAAACTAGTTCATTAATAATGTTAGTGAATCTAGTAAGCATCTCCTGGATAGATTCTTTGGGTTGCATCTCAAAACGTTCATACTTAGACATGAGTAAATCGATTTTAGAACGTTTCACTTCATTAGTTCCTTCATGAGTTACATGAAGGAGATCCCAAATCTCCTTTGCGTTCTTGCACCCCATAACATGATTGTGTTCATGTGGTCCAAGTCCACAATGAAGCAGTTTCACAGCCATTGCATTGATTTCCATTTTATCAAAGTCTTCTTTCTCATATTCAGACATTGGTTAGGAATTACCTCATTTTGAGCATTGGTTTTGGTTACCTCGAAGTCTCCTACTTCGATAACTCTCCAGACCTGATAATTCTCTGCTTTGATGAAGATCTCCATTTTGTTCTTCCAATAGGTGTAGAATTTCCCATTGAACATAGGATGTCGTTGCGTAGAGTACCCTTCTTCAAGCTTTTCATGAGTATTCATCTTGTACCAAGATTCTCCTCTTCAGGGTGTCCTGATTTTGAGAGGATTAGGCTCTGATACCAATTGTTACTTTAGAGGAATACTACAAGAGGGGGGTGAATTGTAGTTCAAGAGAATTGAGCTAACCTTTTGCCGAATTGAAAAATACTAAGCTACAGGAAGTCAAAGTGAACACATAGAGATTTTACGTGGAAAACCTCTTGACCCTAACAAGAGGAAAACCACGACCACTTGGGATTTTAGGAAAGATTCTCCACTATAACAGGGCAAACAACCTATTACAAGCTAAAGAATCAATCTTCAAGTTCCTCTATGAACTTGAAGTTCCCAGCAGCAAGTCCCACTACTTGCTACTCTTCTCTTCTCTATTCTCTTCTCTCTCTTTCTCTTCTAACTTCTCTTAGAATTCACTCAAACTCCCAATTCCCAAATTACAACTCAATCATAAACCCTAGTGAAAGTAATTAAGAAAAACACTTAAGTGGAATGCGACTCTTGACTCGTTTATGAACAAGAAAGAAAGATAAAAGTATTTGAGCAAGGTGAAGTTATCCAGAAAAATAACTTTGATATTTATAGGAAAATATTGCTTGGAGAAAACTCCACACTTTCCACCACTCACACCACCACTGCTGCATATCAATGCCACTACTCTACACTACTTCCAAAACTTTCAATCGTGTCCTAAAAACCAGGGCACGTTGAGCCTTAAGGAAGCAGTATGTTCGTGAGTGGAGAAGACTGAATCAACAGTCAGTTGCGCAAGCTTAGGAAGTTGGTTTTGCAAAAATATATTTTTCCGAAAATAAACTATCAGCTTAAAAGATAAAATCACAAAAGATTTTCTTAAACAAACTATCCTATTTTTTAGCAAGTCAATACTTATCCTTTTTCAAACGCATTCCACTTAGCATTAATCCTAATTATTTTTCACTTACATAAACTCTAAAATAGAAAAATACTTCAGACTTTATGCTTCTCTAAGAAGTCTCTGCTTCGAGTCTTCTTTCCTTAGCTTCTGCTCTGAAGCTCTAGTTCCTTCACATGAACTCTTCAGCTGATCTCTTTGACTTTTAGCTCCTTGTGTTCCTTTGCCTTGAGTGATTCCTGTAACTTATAAATAGACTACAAGAATCATAGAATACATTAGTTCACTTGTTTGACTTGTGTTATCATCAAAACATCAAGGGCAACAAGTATCATAAAGACCTGTACTAAGTTGAATTAAAACGTTTTCTTACTTAAGTCTTAACATGCAACCAACCTTACTCTAGATATTGAGAGAAAATAAAAAGAGATCATAGTTTTAGACAACCGTTCTTTTTAGTTGTATGTTATTGCTTCTACAACCCTACATTACACTTATGCCAAACTCGACTTTTTACTTAAATATTTACTTTCTTTAAATTACTACGTATAGCTTCATTTAAAAATCAAAAATGTTAAATAACAAATTTCAATAATCACAGATTTTTATATGTGGTTAGCCATAAGTAAGGGTTAGTGATTAGTGTTATAGACGTTACTTAGTGTTATTGAGGTTACTTAGTTAGTGCTTTAGTTTAATCGGTCAATGTATATGGTTTACTTGGTTAGCATTATAGGGGTTACTTTGTCAATGTTAAAGGGGTTGCTCGGTCAGTGTTACAAGGATTATTTATTGTTACTTGGCCAGTGTTACAAGAATTATTTTGTCAGTGTTATAGGGATTACTCGATTAGTGTTATAAGGGTTACTTTGTAATTATTACAACCGCCCACATGGTGTGGCCAGCCACATACAAGACAAACTGTTCAATAATTATTTTATAAATTTATTATTCTATTATCATAATATTCGTTACTTCAAAATAAATCCATTTATTTCTATAATATATTTCAATAAGTGATTTAACAAATAAGGAGTATATCAAACTTTATTATGGATTTTAGAAAAATTAAATCAAGATCCGCCAAAATTTGAAGGCTTTGGAGGAAATCATACATAAATATTATTAATTCATATAGATCTCCCATCTAGCTAAAATTAAAGACATTAAAATCACAACTTATTTTTGAACTTTCATCCAATAATATGAAAATAAGTGCAACTTCAAATTGATTTCTTCTAATTGCTCTGACCATGCTACTTGCGTCACTTTCAAAAACTACCAACCCAACTCTTTCTTATAACCACGCGGTATTTAGTAGATTTTTTATTTTACAAGTGTGATTGTCAAGTGGGATTATTAATCCATGAGTAGAAAATTCAAATAACATATATATTTTAGATAAAAAGTTTTATCTTAAAGTTCAATAAACAACTCGAGCATCGCACGGGTACAAAACTAGTGTGTGTATGTGTATATGTATATATATATATAACTCAATGACAAGCATTGTTATCTTGCCACGTATTGCCAAATTCGGGAAATTTTGTCAAGAAATACCAATTAAATCGTGTGTTTTGAAAACACTACCTATTAAAATTTATTTTTAAAATTAAATAACTACCACAAAGTTGTATAAAGTTTAAGTAGCACTACCACTCTAATAATTTTAAGTAGAATATTCGGCATGTAGGTTCCACTTTTTAGTTTTTACCTTTACCTCATAAAATCACCATCTAAATTGACTAAATTATTCTTCATAAAGATAAAAAGTGAGACCTAAATGCCGAAGATTCTACCCAAAATTGTTAGAGTGGTAGTGCTACTTAAACTTTTTATAACTTTGTGGTAGTTCTTTTTTTTTAAAAAAAATTAATAGGTAGTTGTATTCAAAACACGTGCTTTAATTGGTAATTGTTGACAAAATTTCCTCAATCTCGTCACGTGTTTCCATGTCACCTACTATTAATTACTAATCACCAATGTTTTCACAAAAAAAAAAAAAAAAAAAAAAAATTGTTAGCATTAGTATTTGAACCCATGACCTCATATTCATTAAAATTATACTTCAACCATTACTCCAACAATAAATCTTATGACAATAAAGTACGCGTAGTTGTATTAAAAAGAGTAATTCATTTTCATAAATTCTAAAATTTAATTGCCAACTTTTTTTTAAGGAATTAATTGCCAGCTTATATGTGTATATCTTAACAACAATATGATTATAAAATTAATTTCATTTCTTTTAGTTACTCAACCTTAATTCATATAGGTTATAGTTAAGTATTTAAAATATGTAATCCAAATTTTAAATTAAGGTTTTTTTTAAACCACAAAATATTTTTATTTGAATGAATTTTTTATGATATATAGCTGGAAAAAATCCCTTTAATTAACAAATAAACAAACTAATACTCCTTCCGTCCCTATTTGATAGTCACTTTTGGGCAATTTTCACGAGAATTGATAAACATGAATAAGAAGTAGCAAAAATACATTGAAAAAGTAAATTTACATTTGGTATGCGAAAAAGTAGAGAAAGAAAGTAATTAAAATACATGGGAAAGCAAAATTTAAATGGAAAAGTTAAATTTGCACAAATATTTCTGCAAATTAGAGAGAATTTTGATAAAAAAAAATATTAATATTAATAGTACTTGGAAAAAACAAGTGTGATTAACATTTTGGGGGCACAAAAAATGGAATAAGTGACTATCAGATAGGGACGGAGGGAGTATGATATAACATTTAGGTTAATGCATATTAAATAATGAATTTTGATGTTTAGTTATATTTACTAAAATTAACAAATGATATTTTTTTATATATAAAACCCCCAACATATTTTACTTTATTTTGTTATAATATTTTTATACACAAACCATGACCCAGGGCATCGCCCAGGCCAAAAACTAGTTCATAATATAAAAGGCTAATATTTTATTTCACAAAGTTTCATATGTGTTTGGTCACACCGTGTGGTCATGATTGCTTGGTCGGGAGTTACTTGGTTGGTCAAGGGTAACTCAATCGATCAGGGGTTACTCGATCAATGTTTGGGTGTGTCTCAACCACCCACACGATATGGCCAGCCACACAAAAAAAAAAGCGCTGATTTTATTTTGGGAAAATATCTTTGGTAACATCGTAGTTTTTATTTTTCTCATTGGTGAATTGTGAAAATTCTTATTATCCTTGGTAAACTTGAATTTTTAATATTAAGCTAGCTATAATATTAATGATAAATTTTATCTAAATATTTAACTATAGTTATTTATATTATATTTTAACTTTTAAATGATTTAATTTTTTTTTTAAAAAGTCACCCCTTCCCTACCAGCCACAACTCCGCCCACACTCACATCGCCGGTGCCCAGTCCCTTCCCTCTCCGGCTACCGGCGCATCGACATCTCCCATCCTCGCCGCACTTTACCTCTTCTCCCTGAACCACTACCCTCTTCCTTGAAACCCACTTCCCTCCCTCCCAAAAATCCCCGTCGAAGTCTTAGAAACCACCACATAAACCACAAACACCCTATTCCCCATCTCACGGTCATACTTGTGCTTATTTGAGCTCTGCAGAGCTATTTTTATTACTAATATACGTTTTCTAGTGTTTTTGTAGAGTTGGTATTATTTTGTAGGAATTTTCAGAATTATGATAATTCCCGAGCTTATTAAGCCACTAGGAAGACATTGGAGTTGAATCGTATTTTATGACCATTTATTTAAAGTTTAATGTCGAACTAAAGGAATTTGATCCGGTGATTAAGGGCTCAATTAATAAAGACAAGATGGTACATGAATCAATCAAGTTAAGGATTGGGCTTAAAGGAGATGAAAGCCCAACTCTTTAGCTGATGGGCGTGAAATACCGGGCTCAAATAAGTACGGAGTAGTTTACTCGTAGTTCTAGTGGAACTCCTTTTCATATAAACAAAGGGCTACGGAATCTTAATGGAAAAATCATCCTTTTAGCTTAGGAGCAGCTTTTTATTATTTATTTTAGTTCTTTACGTAGGTTTTCTTAAGTTTTAGTTTAGATTAATTTTAGTTTCTTTTAGCTTTTTCTTTCTTACTTTACTCTTGGTATCAAGTTTATTATTTTTGTTTTCTTATTACTTTAATACTATTATTCTCTTTATCTCAATTCTTGCTTTTTACTATGCTTCACTTTAATTGCTTTGTTTGGTTTAGATTTAATTATGTGTGAGTAGTTTTCTTTCTAGGGTTTATGGGGATCAATAATTAATATGAAGGGATAATTTGTTATTATTGATTATTGATATTGCATGATAGTTTCTTATTGAATTGTTTTAATTCTTTACAATTGGATTATGAATCGAGCATTTGTGATTTAATTGTAAAAGTTTAGCAATATTGAATTGATGAATCGAGCAGATGTTAATTTGATATTAAAGGCTATTTTCAATAGGAACTTAGATCTAGTAAATTGCGAGACCCTGTTAGATCTATGTTGATTAATAAATTGCGAGAGCCTGTTAATCATGTTATTCGTGCAATGTTAATTATTGATTGCTATGCTTTACCCCGGAATATTAATTATTGGTGAACCTGTGACCCTAGGCCTTCTTATTATCGATTTTCTCCCTAAACTTATTCTTCGTAGTATAATTCCTTTAAATAACAACTTTTGGTTACTTAATAATTTAGATTATAATAATTAATTAGGAATAAAAAGACTTGTTTCCCTGTGGATTCGACCCTACTTCCCTATCCACATTAGTTAGAGGACTTAGGTAATACTTTTGATTAGGTGATACGACTTTAGCCTGTCAAAATTTGGCGCCGTTACCGGGAAAACGGTTTTTATTTTATCAAACACCCATATGAATAAAAAATGTAGTGACACCCACTTGAATAAAAAATGTAGTGACACCCATATGAATAAAAAATGAAACAACACCCACATGTATCACATACTCAAATTCAAGAATCGTAATTTCTGATAGGAGATGATGGAACTCTGAATAGGATTGAAGATTAGAGGTGAGAAAAGCAACACGAGAGGAGGAGAGGAAGAAGGAAGCGGAGGCGAGAGCGAAGAAGAGGTTAGAAGGAGGAGAGCAAGAAGGTGGCGGAGGGAGAATTTTGCCACATAATTTGATTTTTGTTGGGGAGATGGGTCTAGGGTTTTTCTTTGGGGAAGAAGATGGAGATTTGAGGGGTTTTCAGGGGATGGGGGAAATGATTGGGGGTCGCCAGCAGGGGAGAGATGGGGTACTGGGGGGGTCACTGGCGATTGGGGAGTAGGTGCTGCCGGCAGAGAAGGGGGTGGTACACTGGTGTCTGGGTGGAAGAGGGTTTTTTTTTTATTATTATTTCAAAATTATTTATTAATAAAAATAACTACGGTTAATAATTTTAATTAAAAATAGTTGTTATCTTTAGTAACACAAAATACAATAAAAAAATTTCACAATTCACCACTGAGAAAAATAAAAATCATGGTGTTACCAAAGAGAATTTTCCTTTTATTTTAATAATTAATATAAATTTTTTTATTTAAAATAAATTGCAATTCTTTTTTTCATTGACTAAAATATAATATTTTTCTATGTGATGCTCTAAAATTAATCTTACGTACCATAATCCTACTGCAGCGTTTTAAAATTATTAATCCTATGTGGCGCTTTTTTATTATAATCCTACGTATCACTTTTATAAAAAAAACATTCTAAAAATTATGTAGCACTATATATATATATATATATATATCCCACTATTTTTTTATTTTTTATTTTTTTTTTTGTATTTTTTCAAGAGATATCAATAACCACCAACATTTCACTTTAGGTAGTTTTCTTTTGCGTATAATGTATCCTATGCAAAGCATATGCTCTAGTCTTTTATATAATTTAAGAGTTGTTTTTCAAACTTTTATTCAGAGCACTCCAAATTCCTATCCTAGCAATTCTATCCTTTTTTTTCCAAAAATAAATAAACAATAACCACCTTTTTACCCATAACTACTCATATCACTCAATTAAAATCTAGCCCTTCTATTTTTTTTTATTTTTTTTTTAAAATAACCAATAACCATCCTTTTTACTCATAACTACATACCCATATCACTTAATGAAAAAAAAAACAATAACCACCCTTTAATAATTTTCACGTCTACTTTTTTTCCCTTAAATATACAACTGCATATATCCCGTACATGAGCACAAGTACACTCTAGTTTTATATAATTTACGAGTTGTTTTTGCATCGCTTCATCACAACACTCCAAACCCCCAACTCTCAATTCTCATGCATACTCCCTTTTATTTTATATATATATATTAGAATGTACCCGTACTACTGCACGGGGTATATATATGTTTAGGAAAAAAAATAGTATAAGTGGAAGTTATACTTTTTTGTCCTTGGTAAAGGAAGTTATAGATAGTTGGTTTTTTTTTTTTTTTTTTTTTTTTTTTTTTTTGACAAGTGTTAATTTGGAGTTGTAGCATGTAGTTATTTGGAAGTTATTTTATTAAACACACATAAAAAAAATAAAAAGAGGGTGTGCATGAGAATTGAGAGTTGGAGGTTTGGAGTGATATGGTTAAGTGTTGCAAAAATGACTCTACAATTATATAATAGATTTAAGAAAATAACTTCCAAATAACATCCCTAATTATTCTTTTTTTTTTTTGTTAAAAAAAATCCTTTAAAAAAAATCTATAACTTCCATTTATGTAACTTCCACTTATATATACTATTTTTTTTCCTAACAACATACTTGTATCCCATGCATTAGCATGGGTACATCGTACATTCTAGTAAATTAGATTTAAAAGTTGTTTTTTCAATGTTCAACCAGAACACTTCAAACCCCCAATTCTCAAAATCTAAGCAGTCTTTTATTTTTCTTTAGTTTTTGTTTTTGAAAAAAAAAATCTATAACTTCCACTTCTGTTATATTTTTCTTTTTAAATATACATAATATGTTTAATTATATGTATATCCCGTACATTCACACAAATACTCTAGTAGGGTTAAATTACACTTTATGTTTAAAAATAAATCAATTTTATAATAGAATCTAATATATCTAATATATAAAGTGGAGTTTTTTCAAGATATTTTAGAAGGTCACATAAGAAAATGATATTTTTTTTTTTGAGAAAAGAAAATACTAGATTTTAGCCAATGAAAAATAAGAAATATTCAATACTATTACAGAGAGACTGATGAATAATCCAGCCCGCTTTCTGAGGCACATAGCTTATGACCCACGTTGTCTAGTGTGTGGATATGTTGAAGTAAGTTTGGATCACATTTTGCGTTTAGTCTTGCAACTTGTATCATTTGGTGAAAGCTTGGGCTTGATGTGGATGCACATACATGAGTTCCAGAGACTGTTTAAGGAATGGCTAATGGGTAACTTGAAGCATATAGGATGACATACAAGGATGATTGGCCGATATTTTTTATAGTACATAACTTGTTGCTGGCTTTGGAGATGGAGGAATCCTGAAGTTTTGAGTGTGAGGTAGAAATCCCCTTTGACCAAGCAAGTTTCATTATGACTAGAGTTGGAGATATCAAATGAGCCTAAGAGAAATATGAGAATTCAATGTCTAAGAAGAGGAAAAGAGAGACTATTCATGTCAGATAAGAACTACCTCCATTTGGTTGGGTCAGCTTGAATATGGATGGAGCCTCAGAGGGCAATCCTAGTCCTACTGGTGCGGGGGAGAAATTTTGAGGTGCTAATGGTGGAGTTTATGAGTAAAGAGCCGAATTATTAGCTTTGCTTGGGGGACTTGCAATTGTGTGGAATGGTAGCCATCGGATGGTGCAGCTCCGTGTGGAGTCGGGGGTTGTTATTCGTTTGTTAGTGGATCCTAAGCCACTTAACTCCCCATTTATTCATCTTATTCGAAAGTGTAAAAGACTTTAATTGGAAGGAACCACAAGGAAATTACGATCAGACATTGTTACAAAGAGGCTAAAAGAGTATAGGATTGGCTTGCTAACTATGGAGTTTCTTTGGAGCAAAAGATGGTCACTTTGAGGCGTTTCCGAAGGATCTTGGGCCGTTTTATTAGAGGTTGGTTTGGCACTTCTTAGGCAAGTGCTAGAAAATAAAGTTCAACCTTTTGTTTTATTGGCTTGCTTGTTTGTTTTCTCTTTTAGTTCCTAGCTTGTAGTTCGTTTTTAAGGCTTGCCCCTCGTGTCCTATTTTACAGCTGATGAATGTTACTAGGCAACCAACCTACTCTTGATCTTCCTTGCTCTGACTTGATCTTCTAGTTCGCTTAGGCAGTAAGGAGTAGTCACCGCTCATCCGCTACAAAAAAAAAAAAAACTGTTGGGAAAAGCACTACAAAAGATAATTTGAGAAGTGAAATTAAATAAATAAAAAAATCTCATATGATTCTATGAATTTTATGTAAATAAATAATCATCACAATAATTAATTGCTTCAAAAAATTTTATCTAAAAATCTAACGAATGAGAAATTTTATAATTTAATTTATAATAAACAATTTAAAAGTTCACAAGAATTTGATAGATATGAATGAGAAAATAATACAATTTAATTTATAATAAACAATTTAAAAGTTCATAAGAATTCGATAAATATGAATGAGATAATAATCCAATTTAATTAATAATAATTCAAAAGTTTACAAGAAATTGATAACAGATTTTTATCAATTTTTAAATAACTTACAAAGTAAAAATTAATTTTGTTTATAGCGTGAAATTTATTGAGAATTTTATAAATTTAAAAGTTAAGAAATTACAATTTTTGTACATACATGAGTTTCATTTAGTATATATATAAAGGACACGTTTTTGGCAAACATTTGGCATGACACATAAACAAAGGCATTATTTCAACCAATGAAAAAAACACACTTTATTTTAGAATAAAACGAATCAATTGCCACGTAAGCAATTAAAAAAATGAGATTTGAGAGTTTAATTTTACGTGCGATTAAAAAAACACAGAATTTCATATGTGGCTGGCCATATCGTGTGGTCGGGGTTACTTATTCGGGGTAACCCCTGACCGACAGACCAAGTTTCCCTTGACCGACTAGTAGCCTTTGCCCGAATAATCCCTAAATAAGTAACCCCGTCCACACGATGTATCCAGCCACGCAGAAAACACGCTTTAAAACACTACAAATAATGATTTGTGATTAAAATTATTTAAAACTAGAAAAAAGAAGAAAAAGAAGTATATTTTCACATTATAAATATTATCCTAATATCTGACGAATAAGACGACATATATAAAGCAACGCTTTTTCTGTGCGATTGGTCACACCATTTAATTTGTCCGATTGTAAAAAATGGAATAATAACAATGATCATTACAAAAATAAAAGTTTTTTAGCAACTAAGTTTGGCAACAGATTTTTAAAACGTTGCTAAATAGCAACGAATATAGTTTTTTTTATTGCCTAATTTAAAGTGATATTTTATGCTTTAGTTTTTTAATAATTAATGGCTACATGTTTTTGATTTGTTATTGCTTTTTAAAACAAATTTTCTTACAAGTTGTTAATAGATGACGTCATATTTTTCTCTTGTTGCCATATAGTAACAAACTATGGCAACAAATATTTTATTTGTATTGATTTAGAAACAAACAAAGGCAATGAATTTTTGAATTGTTGCCGTTAGAAACAAGTCGTCTAAACTATTGTTGCTTGATGATAACGTATTTTTTTATTTGTTGCTATTGGAACAAGTTGCATTACATTTTGTTGTTAATTTATATGTAGGTCAGTTTTTGCTATTATGTATAAAATTATTTAAAGACATTCTTCTTATTATTTATTGCTATAATGACATCAAATAGAGACGGATTTCAATTTCATCTCTAATTTAGAGTCTGATTTTTTATTTTATCCCTAATTTAGAGACAAAATTTTCAATTTCATCTCTAATATTTCGTTCAATTATTATGAATTATATGCAAAAGTAAACAAATAGTACTTGGTATAGTTGGTAAGAGATTCACTATGTGACTTTGAGGTCACAAGTTCGACTCCTACCAACTGCGATTCTTGAGGCTGGGGATTTAAAGAGCCTTACTGGGTGAGATTTCAGATTGGTAAAGTCCAGGATCGAGTTGAACCGAATCGCTAATAGAAATTGGTTTTTTGTCTCGTAGTGTTGGTAGCAACTAATATTTATGATTTGTTGCTATCTTTATGAATCAACTTTAATAATTTGTTGCTATTTTTAGGAACCAACATTAATAATTTGTTGCTATTTTAGGAACTAACATTAATAATTTGTTGCTAATTTTAGCAACGACCAATGGTAATTTGTTGGCAATGAATGCACCAAAAACAGCAACCATCATGGAAACTATATTAAATGGATGCAATATCGCAACAAAATTGCTTTGCAACTGGTAGCCAAACTCCCATGGCAACAAGCCTTTTAGCAACAACAAATTTCCGTTTCCAACTCGTTGCTAAATAGAGTTGGCAACGAATTTTTGGTGAATAGCAACAAATTTTATTTGATGCTATATTAACTTAATTTTATAGTGGCGATAAAGTAACCATTAATTATTATGCTACAAATACAAACCCTTAATTATAAATTAACCCCTACAATCCTGATAAAGTAACTCATACTCCCTCTGTTTTTAAATTATTGCTCCATTTTTCCATGCACGGAGTTTTACGAGAAATCGGATAATGTATTAAAATATGGAGGTAATGGGGTAGGTGGAAGAATAAAAAAAAATTGTAAAAAGAAAAAGTAGTGGAGAGAATTGGAGGAGAGAGAATATGAAATTAATAAAATATGATTAATGGTGGGTCCACTAGGTGAGAGAAATTAATAAAATGTTGTAAATGTTTTCCAAGTAAGGAAATGGAGCAAGTATTTAAAAACGTCCGAAAAAGAAAAGTGGAGCAAGTATTTAAAAACGGAGGAAGTATATTACTAACTAATAAGTAACTCCGTCCTAGAACCCTAACAGATTTACCTCTATAACATCAGCTGAATAACTCATGATGGCTAATCACACTCTGTGGTCGGTGTGGCTAGCTTGGCCACATATAAAAGTAAAGACAAAAAAATTACTTTTTATCATAAAATTAAAAATAAAATAAAAATTTGCATAAGCAATATTAACAAATGAGATTTGAGTGTGTAATTTCAAATATTAGAATATTTTGAATATGCCATATTGACAAAACTTTTTTTTTTCTCATTGCTGATTATTATTATCACTTAAATACTTTTTCATATAAAATAAATTTGAATTTATCAGATATAAATATTGTATAATCATGCAATGTGTGCACTGGCCACCCCATGTGATTGCTTGCAAAAGAACAAAGAAACTCTATAACATTGACCGAGTAACCCCTATAATATTGTACAAGTAATCCTTATAACACTGACCGAATAATCCCTATAACATTGACTAACCCCTATAACACTGACCGAGTAACCCCTATAATACTATCGAAGTAACCCCAATGAATCATACAATTATAAAAATATGTAGTATCCTTTTATTTAAGTATTTATTATGATGTATTCAATAATTGTTATGTAGTAGATGAAAATATAGTGTTGTCATGCTTTTAGGAAGTGTAAATTGATATTTTAGAAACAAACAAAACATTAAACAACAAAATTCTTAAAAATTAGGAGGGAAATTTTCCATAAAATGTTTCACTTTAGAATATAATGTAGAGGAATAAAGGATTGTAAATAAATTGTAATGTTATCTTCATTGTTTAAACTTTAACACGGAGTTTTATACGTGACGAGCCTGTGTATCACCTCACATATAAGTAATGACAGATTTCTTAGAAGAAAATATAGGATGGGTCGAGATTTGTATCTTTAACCTTTTGCGAGATTAGATATATCAACTAACAATTAATAATAAATAAAATTACAAGGGGTAGAGCTCTGACTAACCTCCGTAGAATGTCCTCCTCTCATATAAGAAATTAATTGAGCAGGGTTAAGACAACATTCAAATGTATTTATATTAATTGATGGAGATATTTCAATAACATAACGGGGTTACTCTTATCAAGTAGTAGAGTTTTTTTTTAATTGTCAAAATAAAATAAGAGAAATTATTTGAATGAACAAATCGAGTTACTTCCTCCGTTTTTATTTTACACTATAAGGATTTTTACACTATTCATTTAATCTTCTTTGACCATCTTTTGTGATTTATCTATTAGGAAAAACATAGTCTTATGGAATCTATTTAGATTCGTCTTGAAATCTACTTTTCAAATATCAATTTTTTTTTTAAATTTTTACAAAAGTATAATTAAAGATATTAGTAGCCAAAGTAATGCATTGACAAGCATAAAACCCCTTATGGTGCAATAAAAAAATAACGGAGAAAGTATTATTTTTAATTTGTTGGGCATGGCCCAAATTTAATTTATAGGCATATTTTGTATTGAGTATTTACGTGTGTTCTATTAGAAACTTTCGAGTACATGTAGCATGATTAGTATTAGTATTGCTCTTCATTTAGCTATATTTTTTTACTACCTTGTATCATGTAAGCCACTAAATATAAGTATTTCATATTCTTAACATTCTAGAACAAGAATGGTGAACGGAGTTCTAGAACATGTAAGCTTTCGGATATGATTTAAAAAATTCTAGAACATTATGGCTACAAGAATGATGAACGGAGTTCTAGATCATGTAAGCTTTCGGATATGATTTAAAAAAATTCTAGAACATTATGGCTACAAGAATGATGAAAGGAATTCTGTAATCTTCTAGCCACACCTTCCAAGCTCCATCTTCAGTTATAAATATTGATGATGGACATCCAATTAAGACATAAATACAAGAAATCATACAAACACAAGAGTCTTTCTACCTAATTTTCACCTGCTTCCTTGTATACTATCCAGATTCTTTACTTCGAATTTTATTATTCCTATTTTTATACTTCTTTAAGAATTTTCTTATATTGGTATTACTCCTTTTTTAAGTTATAGTGATAGTTAACAATTTTTATTTTTATATGATTAATAGATAATTTGCTATATCAGATTATTGGTCAGGAGCATCTCATCTCAATTCTATAGCCGAGTCTACTTTAAATTTTTTATGATTTAATTAGTGAGATATATTTTGATTCAAAAGATCATAAAATATATATAAAGATTATGGATTTTCTTAGGGATTTACTAATTTAGAGTTGAATATTGAAAACACACTAATGTCAAATTAATTATGTCTATTAATTTTGTTTTTGAAAGATGTCATTATTATATAAAGTATACGTGGACACATTGGTACAAATTAAAAAAATTACCAAATTTTTTTCGTTTTCTCTTCAACTTTTTTTTTCCGTTGACATTTACCTCTTTTTAATTTTGTTTAATATATTGAATTATGCAACTTTGGTGCAAAAAATTTGAAAATGCATGTATTGTGGGGTATTGCAATTTTATATTAGGCCAAGGTAAAAAAACACGGAAAATATGTATGTGATTATCTAATTTGTTATCCATTATCATTTAATTTCGTAAATTAGGTAACTATCTCTTGTGTCAAAATTTATTGAAAATTTATCCCATAATTCACTAGGAGCTTGAAACTCTTTGTGGCAACAAAAAAAAAATTCAATAATATGATGAGAAAACTGAATTTACCTTTGAATTAATCAAATTTCTAGATATTCAAATAGCTACAATTAGCTAATTTATCACATTTATAACGAAATATTATGGACTAACTAACAATTACTTGTATTAACTTTGCCACTTGTATATAGGTAGTTGTTTTAAGAGATTTTTTGTATTTTATGACCTACAAATAACAAACCCAATTATTTACATTACCACTTAATAGTACCCAAAAAAGACAAAATAAAAATTTAGATTTCATCGCATTTAAGAATTTTCTTTAAAAAATCATTAAATCTAAAGTTTTTAAAAAAATTCTTCGATTTTATGCCAAAAACATGTTCTTTAGAGGTTTTAAAAGTCATGTTTGTCCTTTCCTTTAGATCCGATTTAAGGTCAAAATTTACCAAAAAAAAGGAAATGCCTCGTTTTAGCGATCAATATACCGACGCCAAATTAGCTGGTAAAATGAAATATTAGTGAATGATTTTAAAAATGGCCGCTAATTACCGAGTTAAGATGATAATTGGTCTCCAATTACCGACCGTTTTAAAAATCAATCATTCGACATAATTTTAAAATACTCATGCATTTGACTAAAGTTATAAACAACTCTTTCACATTATATTCAATATTTAAATTTTTGTGAAGACATGAAATAAGAAAAAAAATAACTATATTTTGGTAAAAATTTATTCACAATAATTTTAGAATTTTTTTAATTATATATAATTCTAATTTGATAATGAAAATTAAAATATACCGTACATGGCATGAGACCTAACCTAATAGAGGAGTTATTTGTGGGTGTTGTTATAAACCATTAAGAAATTAAATGTTGGTGTAGTAGGCTAGTATAGTAGTTACTTGTTATTGCCAGACTTGCCAGAGTTTGTTGTTTGTATACGAAGTATCTATAAATTTCAGAGTATTTCCTCTAATTCGTCGCCTTTAAAAAGGAGATACTGACGTGAATAATCCCAATTAACTTTGCCTCATTCGCTCAAAATAATCCCAACTTCTGATTATTTTTTAATAATCCAAACTTTAATATCAATTTGTTTTCAATGGTCCCAAGTGGCCTTTAACATGTTGAATAAGTAAATTAAAAAAAAAATATACATGTGTCACTACATAATTGGTCAAAATAAGTTTAATTTTTAATTTAATTGCTAGTTAAATCTTAACTTTTAAACTAAACCTTTTTTTTTTAAGAAAAAGTTGTTTCAGAAAAGCAGCACCACCAACGTCCAGCGCCAGCCACCTCCCCGGCCCCCATCCATCGCCTAGCCCAGGCAATCTGTCACTCCCACCGTGCCCAGACCCACACCCCTGACCCGACCTCGCCATAGCCCTTCCCCCTAAACCACCAAAGGCCCACCACGAAACCCCTTTTCTCCCCCTAAAATCCTTGAAAAATAATCTTTCCCCACCACTTAAACTGCCCATAGCTTCTCCCCTAACCCTCGAAACCCTTATTTGCTAGGTTTCTAAGGATAGGCGAGGTGGAAATCGGGGGTTTTTGTGGCGGGGGAGGTTTTTTTCAGGGATTTCAGGAGAGATAGGGGTTTTGGGGTGGCGGACGACGACTAGGGGTAAAGGGAAGGGCGACGCTGTTGTCGGTCGGTGTGGGGGAGGTGGGTATGGGTTTGAGGGCCTTGGCTGCGGCGGGAGTGTAGTGTCGGAGGTGACTATACAAAGAAATGTATTACTGCCCTTTAAAATATATATATATATATATATATATATATATATATATATATATATATATATAAAGGGGAGTTTTTTCCCGAGTTAATAGAGAGCCACGTAGAATCTTATTTTCTCAGCGCGCCATGTAGGATTATAAATCTTAATAGTAGCCAATTAAATAAGAGATAATTAATTTCTTTTAGAATTAAATAATTCAAATGCCATGTAAGCAAAATTGACGAATTGAATGAGATTTTTAAGTTTAAATTAATTAAATATTATATATTATCTTTTAATATTAGGAATTTTATCTAAATATATAACAAATTTTAGGCTCATAAATACAAAAAAAACATTATTTAAAAAAAATCAAACAAACCATGCATCGTGCGGGCTTCATCTAGTTTAACACAAAGTTGGCTATTTAACCATCTTATCCCATAATCAATTTTTTTTTTAAACCAAGCAAGAGGATATTATTAGCGTAAATCAATTTCCGCCAAAGTTATCAATTTATAATGCAGGTTATATATATGAAATAGAAATATAGATATGTGTTAACTGCATGATTTAATTATTAAAAAAAAATCCCATTGAATAATGTAGATTTCAGATTTCAAAATTCTTAATAAAAAAGGAAATTTTGTCAAAAACCACCTACTAAAAACTTTTTTTTTGTGAAAAACCACCCACGATAAGAAATGTTGTCAAACACCACCCAAACTAAAAAAAATGTTGCAAAAAGCCACCCATTGTTGAAAACAGGTCGTCGACCGTCCTCCCCCGGCGTTGACCACACTCCCCACCCCTAGAAAACCCTAAAATTCACCGGAAAAATTTGGCCGCCCCTCCCCCTCCCCCCTCGAAAACCCCTAACATTCACCCCCTTGAAAATACCTAATATTCACTCCCCGTTCACCTCGAAAATCACTCCGACCACATTTTCGGTGGTGGTTTGGGGTTTTTCATTATTTCAAGTGAATTTTAAAGGTTTTCAAAGGGGAGGGGGAAGGGCGATCGACGTTTTCCGGTGAATTCTAGTGGTTTTTAAGGGGATGAGACGGGTGGCCAACACCAAGGGAGGGCGGTCAACGCCGTAAAATATGGTCAACAACCTGTTTTCTGGCAGTGGGTGTCTTTTTGCAACATTTTTTTAGTTTGGGTGGTTTTTTACAACATTTTTTTTATCGTGGGTGGTTTTTCACAAAAATGTGTTTTAAGTGGGTGATTTTTCACAAATTAAAATTTCCTAAATTAAATACCCCAATTGCACGATTACAAAAGTAGTAACTTAAAGCAACGCCCGTACTACTCACTAGATGAAACTTATTATACCTAGATTGAATGCATGAAGTGAAGAAGACTTTAGCTATAACTGTATAATAATCAATCATAGACATACACATACGCTAAAGAAATTATCACACTGTTTTGAAACAAAGAGTGACTGAGTGAACAAAAAAAAATGTACTACTGTAGGGAATATTTCAAGCATTATCCCTAGCTTGAACCCCACTGTGATCATACACTAAAGTACGGTGGCGTCCAAAGGGAAAGAAGATAGAGCAAAAGAGTCGCCAACAAGTTTTAGGAACTTGTAAACCGTTCACATGGTGAAGGTTACACCCCTTAACGATCCAGGAGATCGTCAACTCCAATAGGTCTTGAACCATGACTGGTAGTTCGAGGATGAAGGTACAAATCCAACATAAAAGAGATTGAACCTGCCCTAATAATAGGCCTCTACTTTATTCTGATCGTATTCATGTGTGCTTTCTGACTAACATGCAATCAATAGGTTTACCCTAAACCTGTTTATCTATGTTGGTTGAATATTAATGCACAAATAAAACTATTATTGGCGATCACTTGAATTATAATCAAATTAACCCTAAACAAGAATATTAATTATCTTATTAAGCGTGATTATAAGTACAAATTCCCTTTAAACATGCAATAAAAGGCGTGATCAAACAATAACAATAAATAATATCAAGCAACATAAATAATAATAAAAATAATAATAATCATAATTGAAATAACAATCATAATAATTAAATTAATCATGTTAAAACATAAAAATAGCAAGATCCTAGGCATGATACTAACAAGATTAATAACAAACCCTAGCATGTCACCAAACAATAAAAATCAAAGCTTTAACCCTAACATGATACTAACATGAATATTAGGAAGAACATAAAAGGCATCAAACTTTTAATCATATATACTTGATATTAAAGTTACCCTAGTGACAGGGTAGAGTCGTATCCCCTAATAAAAAATAATTACCTAAATCACTAACTAAGGTAGATAGGGAAGTAGGGTCGAACTCCACAGGGAAACAAGTCTTTTTAGTTCTAATTAATTATTACATTCTAAATTATCCAAGTAACCAATGTTTTTAGTGTGAATTCTATACTACGAAGAATGAGTTTAGGGAGAAAAGAATCAATAATAAGGAAGCCTAGGGTCATAGGTTCACCAATAATTAATATTCCGGGATAGAACGAAGTAATTAATAATTAACAATGCACAAATAACATGATTAACAGGCTCTCGCAATTTATTAACCAACATAGATCTAACAGGCTCTCGCAATTTATTAGACCTAAGTTCCTATTAAAAATAGCCTTTAATATTAAATCAACATCTGCTCGATTCATCAATTCAATATTGCTAAACATTCACAATCAAATTACATCTGCTCGATTCATAATCTAATTGCGAAGAATTAAAACAATTCACTAGGAAATTATCATGCAACATCAACAATCAATAATAACAATCTATCCCTTCATATTAATTATGGATCCCCATAAACCCTAGAATTAAACTACTCACTAATCATCATAACTAAACCAATCAAATAAATAAATAAGAACATAATCAAGAAAACAATTAAAATAGCTGAAATTAAAATGGGAAGAAATTGTACCAAAATAAATCTGGAACTAATGAAGGAATTAAGAACAAGAGTTTAGAGAGAATTTAAGAGAGAGAAAAATACTAAGTAGAGAGAGAAAGTCTAAGAGAAAGAAGGTAAGTAAATAATCCGTACAAAACGTATATATACTTCTCCTAAAACAAGAATTAACTAAACTTAATCAGACTCTAGGAGAAAACACGCGCCCGATCTTTCGGGCCCGCCTTTTTTACAACGCTCCTTCTAATGTGCTGCGCCCGATCGGGCGCGCCTTTCCTTGATAGGAGTCATGCGCGCAGCCGCCCGATCGGGCGTATGCTTGCCCGATCGGGCCCGGTCTTCTTCTTCAAGGCTTGGACTTCGATTGGGCTAGATTTCTCGGCCCAATCCATATTTCCTCTCGGGTCTCGAATACATGGTCCAATTGCCTCGTGATCCAAATAACCGAGCCCTTAGTTACCGGCTCTCACCGATCTTGGGCTCCAAAAGTGGTCGTGTCCTTCTAGCTTCCGTAGTCGATCCAATAATGCCCGGGAAAATGCTCCAAGAGTGCAATTTCCTATAAAATATAATTAAAACTACGAAAACACTAGAACACACAAATTAGTAATAAAAGTGGCCCGAAAGAGCCAAAAAACACTACTAATAATGACCACGGGACGGGGGTAAAACACTATATAAAATAGACATATCACCTAGACATGATACTAGGAAGATCAAAACGCCCTAACATAACACTAGGAATCATAATAACAATCTAAGCATGATTTCTACATCATAATATCAATAAAAACCACTAAAGTCCTTACTTGGATCCCTCGTACCTCTTTCTAATAACAAAATACACACGTTAGTAAATTCAAGGAAAACAATAAATAAAACAATTAAATAATTGAAATAAGGATTTGGGACCAAACCCTCAGAATTTAAAACCTTTCACGTCTAGGGCGAAGGCAACTTCAAATAATTCTAGGTGTATCTAGGTCTTGTGAATGCGGAATTTTGTAAAAAAAAAAAAAGGGGGGGGTAGGTTTAGAAAAGAGAGAGAGAAGCTTTAGCTTAGAGAGAGAAAGAATTAGAGAGTTGATGATTGTAGACGATTCAAAACGGAGTTTTTAGGAGGCTATTTATAGAGAAAATCAGCCAAAAAGATAGAAAATCGAACCAGAGTCCTGACGTGAAAAAACAGAGTTAGCGCCAGACGCTAATGCTAGCGCCAGGCGCTAATGCTGGCGTTAGGCGCTAATCAGGTTTTTGACGCGTTTTCTAAAATCAGATAGAAATTAACCGTACAGGAGGATAAAATCGTATTTTCCTCAAAAACACTCTTTTATTCTGATTAAAACTCTAAAAAGTCAACAAAAGTCAATTTATCAATGCTAATTGAATTAGGAATGAAAAGAACCTTCTAGAAGTATCTAGAAGACTAAAACCATTCCTAATTGCATTAGGAATGATAAATCCATATTAGGCCCTCCCCTAGATCATTGGGCCGCATATAATGTTCAAACCGGGCCCAGATTAGTAATTTGGCCATAATTTCCTCAATATTCATCGGAATTGGGCTTATAATATATCGTTGGAAAGCTCTTTTCAAACCCCATCCAACTACACTACTATTGGACCCATATCATGGACCAACCAAACTGGATTGGCTGTTTTCTTAAAATAGATTTTCAAAATACAGAGAGAAAAGAAAAGAAATTAAAACTATCCGCAACACTAGACTTTCCACACTTTCACTTCATTTGATTATGATTCGATGTGAAAGGTACTCATCACCGGGTTTGGTTTTGGGGAGACAGAAATGGGTGTCTACAACTACCTCCGTTATAGGTTATGTGCAACGATTTGATATAAAATAGAGAGGGAAAATGTGTAATCGTTGCACATAACCTGTAACGGAGGTAGTATAAGTTTCCTGTAAAAAAAAAAAAAAAAAAAAGAGAGAGAGAGAGAGAGAGAGAGAGAGAAATATATAAGTATTATAGTATAGAAATGACTCAGTCACTCAGATGAGAAAAGTAGCTTAAAAGAAACACTAGTATTGTTTTCTACTTCGTATATGATTGTATTCTTAATTAAAGTATCACATAGTGCATGCTAAACTTTGCATTTTAATTAGCCCACGTAATTGTTTTAAATCAATAGAATCTATATCCAAACATGAAACAACAAAAGTTGACGCACCTCCAATTTAGCAATTTCTAATAAAGCAGATCAACATTGAAAGTGTACATTAGATTAGCATCCAATAAATCTCCATTAATCATTACTCTTGTTAATGATTACACCACAGTAATCTCCTAACCAAGCATCTAAAACTTTTTGCTCAAAAATCTCACACATTTCTTAACCTATAATCCCTTCATTCTTACAAAGATTTTCCTAGTTAGAAGCAATTACGAGACAAAAAAAAAAGTCAAAACAAAAACAACATTTAAAATCGAACAATTACTTTCGATTTTTTTAGTTATAATTTTGCAATAATTTATATCTCATAAATAATACTATCGAAAATAGTATATAAATCGACAAAGCTACAACAATTACCAGTTTACCACCACCACCTGTAAATCTGTGACTTCACAGTGAATAGATTAAAAATTAAAGGCTCAAATAAATTATTTCAAACAGAATCAACACTATCCCTAGACTATCAACAATATTTCTCCACGTTAACAAACTGCCAACAAAATTTCACATGCATCTTTACTATCTAATCTCTATGTCCGAGTGATCCTATTATTTTTTACTACCATTGTCACCATTTAGCTCTTGCTAGTATACACTTGTAGCCTTGTAGCATGATCATCTTATTGTAAACAGCTTGTAACCATTTTTTTAAATCAACGGGTGACCTCGCAATTAAACTTGCCACTCGGTCATACCTCGACATCTTAAATCAACTGATAAGGAAGTTATTCCGTCTTACCAACAATATCAACAAGAGAAATTTAAATTTTTCCATATGGGGTTTTAAGACGGTTCGATTTTAAATTAGTCGGAGTTTACTAAATTTTGAATATACCCCACCTAACAAAAATATTTAAAATTAGAGTGGTAGCAATCAAATTGTACCGATCGATCTTAACAATAATAATTACAAAAACTAATAATGTACACACATACACGAGGACGTGATAATCTTGAACCACCCAATAATTTTATAACCCTCACCCGTCGGAAAGCAACACCACAGCTGACGACGACAGTGGGGAATAGAGAAGATCATAAGGGGCCCAAAGACTATCCAAAGGACAAGGACGATTAGAATCAATTCTAAGCCAAGGTTTACCCTTACCACTCCAATGTAACAAACTAACAGGCCCAGGATGTAAATCTCTACATAACCCTCTAATATTATCACCCCCTAATCCATGTTGATTCCATCGATGTTCAATTCTCTGTACTTCACCTCCAAAAACAAGCAAAAATGGCGGCAATGAACCCAGTTGGTAAATACGGTGTCGTTTTTGCAATCTCATCCAATTCTCGAGTTTTGAGGTGAACCCACCTTTTCTTCATTTGTTTACATCGATTACCATGACCCCGGTGTTGAAGTAGCAGGGTGGTCGCTCTCGTTTCTGGAAGGTTCTAGAGAGTTCTGAGGTGGTCCAGAATTTCGGGGTGAAGTAGCTGGTGAAGTTAGCGTGACAGTATTCTGGAGCACCGAGTACGTGGGCTCGGAGATCGATGTTCCAGAGATTGGAAACGTCGTCGACGACAATGAGATCGGAATCGAGATAAATCACGCGATCGACGGAGTTCGGGAGGAGTTCAGCGAGGTAGATGCGCGCGTAATTGAGGGGTTGATCGAGTGCGCGGCGAACGGAGGTGGAGATTTTGCCGCGGACGAGGAGAGGGTCGAAGTGGAGGAGAGAGACTGAGAGAGAAGGGAAAGTAGAGGTGATGGTACGGTTGAGGTTGTGGAAGTGGCGGGAAGAGGTTAAAAAATGAAATGCGATGTTTTCCGGGCAAGCCGAATGGCGTAGGACGGAGAATACCGCGGCTATTGAGCCGCGGAGGTATGTTGTATCGAGGGTCATGGCAATGTGGATAGTTGCGCCTTGTGTTCCCGCAACGGCGCAGTTTACGCCGTTGCGGAACGCTAGGGCTTCGCGGAACTGAGGGATATCCCTCGGCTCCGCGGAGCCGAGGGTGAGAAGAGTGAGGAGGAGGAGGGTGAGTGAGAGGGGGAGTGGCATTGTGGTGGTGGGATAGGATAGATATTGGGAGGAGATTTTGATGTATTTTAAATTTGATGGGAAATTGTTAAATTTGTCTTGGATGAGTGAAAAAAACAATGAATATAATCGGTGGAGTTGGGGAGAGGGTGGGGTCAAGGAGAGTGATATTGTTGTTGTCAAATGGAAGAGCGCCAGGCTGGAAAGATGGGTCCTTGAATATAGTTTGTTTAAAAGGAAGGATTGTAGGAAATTAATTTGAGGGAGTACTGTAGAAGAATTTATGAGGAAAAGCTGGAGTGAATATTAAAGAAATAATAATAAGTGTTCTTAAGATCCGTGATTGAGGATAGTGATGGAATTGAGTTGGGAATTTGGGATGCTTCTATTTGGCCTTGGTAGAAAACTACGAATTCTTTTGCCAAATTTTAGGTTTAACTCTGTTTCCCATGTAAATGTTTGTTTTGAGTTTGTTAGATTGAGTATAAGATATTCTTTCTTTTTGGATACTATAAAAACTTTATTTGGAGTACCATTCTAATATCTAATACCCCATTCAAAAAAATTCTAGTATCTCTTTCAAATGAATAAATATATAAATAAAATTCTTATATCTAATACTTCCTCCGTATCTTTGATTACACAATCTCCTTAGAGAAAAAATAAAGTTAGAAAAAGAAACATTTAGCCTACTATCACTTCTCTATACTTCATTTTTTTTTTAATCCATGTATGTATTATTGTATTGTGATATAATATAGTTTATAGATTACTAGTATTATTAATTTTTTGTTGACGACAATATAAAATATACGGATGTAGTAGTTTTTTATCAATATCTACTTATCAAATAAGATTGATATCTATTATTTTGAACAGATAGATAAACATAAACTCACTCAATAAAGAGTAGTAAATTATGGAATCTCATCTCCAAAGAGCATATGTATTTTTATCGTACTCATAATTTAATTTCACCGTTAAGCTTTAATATTAAGACTAGAATAGACTCGATGTACAATAACTCATTGTAGACCCAACCTTCTAGTGTTTCATACGAATGTGATTATATCATACGAAATGTTATTATATTATTACAAAAGTGATTATATCATCTTGAAACTATTATGTAAATGTATCACTCAAAAAGTGAATTTATCATTATAAAAAGTATCAAATAGTAAATTACATCATTGAAAAAGATGATTTTTTAAATTTTATCATCCTAAAGATAATTATATAATCTCATTAAATGGTTTAATATGAGATCAAAATATGACTCACAAAAAGATAATTATATCATCTAAAAAAGTGATTATATTATCCAAAATGTGATTATATTATTTGAAAGTGTCAAATTTTAGTTCTACAATAATTTATTGTAGACCGGGTCCATACAAAAACAATTGAAGCTTTAATTAGTCAAATCTTATACTTCGTATTCCCTTTGTCCTCCCCAAAAATTCACCTTTGTTTAATTTTTCAATCACCTTACATTAGTCAAACTCTACCAAATGTATACACTAGTTTTTTTTTATTCACCTTAAATACAAAGAAAGACTTTTATTTGAGAAAATAGAAAGTAAACAAAATTTTCTTTTGCTTTTCTTTTTATTTATTTTAAATTTAATACGAAATATTTATTTGTAAAAAGTTCGTCCACACAACAATTGACTTTTTTCAAGAAATTTGGCATTGCCAAAAAAAACAAGCATTTCTCTTTTAGGGATTACATTTGTTGTGGTCCATGAGAACAACTATATTGCTTACAAAGAAATGTGAGAACGATTATTATGATATACTCCATAACATAAAGGCAATGAAGTAATACAAGCTTTAAATGCAGTATGGTGTTATTACACTCATATTGACCTAACCAAACGACCAACTTGTTGAGCATTGTTAATTTCTCAAACTCCATCTTTTTCTACTATTGGAAAGTAAGCTTAATTGATCAACATAAATGAAAAGTATACATTTTGCTTACTATTTACTCTGGAAAGCAAACAATTTGCTTACCATTCAATTTTTATGGGGTACATATAAAAGTATAATCTTAAAAGTTTGCTGAGAATTGACCCAAACTTGAGTGGCTTGGCTATCACCCGTACAATAATTGTGACAATAGATTGATAGAACAATAGAAGTTTCTTCCTCAAAATGTTTAACCCGCTCCAACAAGATTTTCATATTTAATGCCAAACCCGTTTAATATATTTTGATAGTCTTGTGTTTAAATCTAAAATATTTTTTTCTTTTTATTTAAAATAGTAAAACTTTTTTTTTTTTAAACCCGTTAAGGTGTCATTATATTGATAATTTGTCCATCAATACATACATTTGTCCATCAATCCTTCAATGATGATGTTGGATAGGCCGTGGCTCTTGGCAAGTCTGGTAGCCATGGCAGCAGCCTTAACTTCAGCTATGATTGGACGCCAGTGGGCTCTAACTCCGCGGCTGGCTGCAAGTAGAGCATCCCTTTTCCGATCCAGTCCCTGGCTATGACACTAAGTCCCACCCACCCTTCAACACTGAGCGATGCATCACAGTTGATTTTAATCATACCTTCAGGTGGGGCTTTCCAAGATTTCGGGTTGCGGCAGGAAGGTTTCTTGATACCTCCATAGATTCTCTTAGTATAAGTGTTACAATCAGCTACCAAGCAGAAGACACGCCCGACAATTACGGGGTGATAAACTTCTTTGCCATTGAACACCATAGCATTTCTTCTATTCCACAAATTCCACATTAAAATAGCTCCCCTGCAGACCTTCTTTGCGTCAAGTTTGCCCCAAGACTCCATTAAATCAAGGAAACACATGTCATTCGGCCAAAGGGACATCTCCGTACACTCACATTCCACCCAAATCTCTCGGACTGTGGGACAGTCAAAGAAGACGTGCTGAACTGTTTCGGGAGTGCCAACACACCAAGGGCAATCCGAATACTCTGTCATGTGCCTGTGTTTAAGGTAGGCTCTAACAGGGAGAGTTCCCGTGCACAGTCGCCACAAGAAGTGACGCACCTTCGGGGTGATGTCCAAACTCCATATATCCAAGCAAGACTTATGAAAAAGATCGAGATTGCATGACTTACCCAACATATAAGATGATTTGACAGAGTAGCAGCCATCAAAGGAGAATGCCCAAGTGAGTATGTCAGGTTCGGCCTTCGAGCTCAAGGGAATTGCAAGGATGCTGCGGACATCCTTTTCATTGAATATGCTCTCTATACGGTGCACGTCCCACTCACATAACTATTTACTATATGACAGAATCTCTAAGCTATACCTAATATAATTTATTAACTAGTGAGTAGTCCGGACTTTATCCCAAGTTGCTACTGTTGTAAACGTGTAGTATAGGTAATTTTTTAAAAAGGTTTTCCAAAATTGAAATTGTCATTATTAAACCCAAAATTAGTTATTATCAGTGTTTTTTTTTTTTTTTTTTTTTTAACCTTGTGGTTTTGCACATATATAATTTTTCTTACATTTTAATAACATAGTTGATATTTGTCTTAGATGGTTAAATAACCAATTTAGTTATAAGAGGTTGAGGGTTTCATTCTCCTTATCTATATGTTTTTATATGGAGTAATATTGGTTTCTTGGGTGATGTGGCGTGTTGACTAATATTGTTTGAGTGTTGATGTGGCATCCTGTAATGTTAGAAAGATGACATGGCGGAATACAAAAGGGACTACGAGGCATATCGACGTTATTAGAAACGCCTTTTAATAAATTAGTCTAAATATCTTTGCCTATGTACAAGTAAAAATTATAAAAATTGATATTTGGAAAATTCATAATAAGACGAATCTAATAAGAGTCCACAACAATTTAGTTATAAGAGGAAAACTTAAATATTTATTAATGGGTTTTGACGAATTCAAAAATAAGATAATATAGGTAAATAAATATTAATGAAATTTTACATCATAAACTAATTATTTCTCCTCTAATGGTACACTATTAGTATTTGCATAGTGACATATCTATAAATATTTATTAATGGGTTTTGACGAATTCAAAAATAAGATAATATAGGTAAATAAATGCAATTGTCAGGGTTCAATGTGATTCCTTATTACAACTATTTAAAATATTGTTAAAAATAATGGGCAAATTATTTTAGACATATAAAAAAAATTAAAGAAAATATAAACAGTTAAAAATGCTTAAAGCAGTTACAACCAAAAATAAAATAAAATAAATAAATAAAAATCCTACTTAGATTATTGTTAAAAAGAATGGAAGGAAAATTATCTTAGACATGTACACAAAATTAAAAAAGTTAAAAATGCTTAAATAGTGGGTGCTTTACCATCGTACCGCATCAACTAAGGGCATGTTCTCATTGACTGAACTGAACTAAACTAAACTAAACCGAATATTTTATAAGAGAAGAAAATTAGGAGAGGAGCTGAACTGAACTGAACTGAACTGAGCTGAACTTAACTGAGCTGAACTGAACTGAGCTGAACTGAACTAAATTTCAACGTAAGAGAACATACCCTAAGTTATTGTAGATAATATATCACATGAAATAATACTTATCTGTAAATCGGTTATTAAGCTGATTTTTTTTTTTTTTGGAAGTGGGGGGACAACACAGTTGTCTCCCCCTTGTACTCCTCGCCCTCCGCCACTATCCCCCTTCCCGACCTTCCCTCACCCCCGAAAATCACCAAAGCCTCCCCCCCAAAACACAACACAACCATGCCAAAGTAATTGATTACAAAGAAGTAAATCCAAGGCAAAATAGTCTGACTTGCGAAAAGATATTTTTGGGTGTGGGTTTTCCTATCAAGGATTCAAGATTATACATTGCAAACCAAATATTAACCTAATCACGCAGACTTTCTGGGTAACAATTTGTAAAAACTAGGGTAGATTGATCAGAATTAGTTCCGACAGTTTCAACGAAAAGTGAATCAAAAGAATCAAAACTAGGGGTAAGAGAATTGAAGGTATAAACCTTTTTAACAAGGGTTGATTCAAGGGTTTTCGGCGTTTTGAAGGGGCCAGGGTTAGGACGGGAAATCCTGTTTTCTATTCAAAATACATATTATTTAAGAATTTCCTTTATAATTCAAATTAATAATGCCCCACCCCTGATTCTTTTTTTTAAACTATCAATAAGTATTTAATTTAATTTTTTTTCAAAATACCTATAGTAATTTCTATTGTCACACAATAATAAATAGAGTATTTAAATGCATTATTATGTTGATATAATTTGTTTCAAATGGCCAAAATTTCCCCACATTCACCAACCAAAATAGTGTGGTAGTAAAAATTACTATAGATATTTTGAAAAATAAAATATTTAAATACATATTGACAATTTACACCAAAAAAAAAAAAAGGCCTAACAAAGGGTGGGCATTATTTATTTGGATTGTATAGTAAAGGAAATTGTTAACACGATATGTATTTTGAAAATAAAACAGAAAATTAATACCAAAAAACATATATGTATATAGATAGAGTATTCCTCGTTTTTTTCGGATGACCGGTGTACTATTTTGTACTCCCTTTGTCCCTAAATTACATTCCTGGTTTCTATGTTGGGTATTCCAAAATTAAATTCCTCCTTTCCATTTTTAGTAAGTTTTTTTTCCAAATATCCCAATTCAACTCTCTTTTTCTGTTGTATATTTAATGCTTTCTCACTCTTTCTGTCCTAATCTCACTCAAGATCCTTTTGCCTAATTTAAATGAATGTGATTAGTTCTTAATTTTCAATTAGAAACATGATATTGTTCCTTTTTTTTTTTGCAAAGGATTGATGACATGACATCATTAATCATTAATCTATCTTTGTTTTACTCAAAGACATCATTTAATGTTTTGTATTTCCCATTGAAATATTTCATTATTGTTATTTGTCTTATTCTTTCCTCCTTAATTCTCGTGTAATTTTACAAACAGGAATGTAATTTAGGGACGGTGGGAGTACGTCATATCATCATTATTATAAAAAGTTGGTCTCGGTTTTATTGTGACACATATGATATTAAGTAAGTGATATTTTGATAGATTTTTTATAAGATTAAATTGTTGTATAGAGTTTTATAATCGATAGAATTATAATATTTTATAAATACAAAATTAATCATAAATTTTAATAAATAACCTATAATTAACTTTGTTCTATTTCCATCATCAAATTCGTTTCAAAAAGTTTGGATAGTTTTTTAAAGATAATAATGTTGTATAGAAATTTATATCGATATACTTCTAATATTTCATATATACAAAATTAATCATAACTTTTAATAAATATCTTATAACTCGGTACTATTTCTCCATCATAAAATTCGTTTTGAAAAGTCATTTAAAATAAGATCCATTTATAATTGTAGGGAATATTTCAAGCATCCCACACTTGAGCTCCACTGTGATCGTACACTTAAGCATGGTGGCGTCCAAAGGGAAGGAAGCTAGAGTAAAAGAGTTGCCAACAAGTTTTAGAAACTTGTAAACCGTTCACAGGGTGAAGCACTAATACAAAAACCTTCATTTTCGTCGCTCATTTAGGCTGTATTTGCGTCACTTCTATGAGCGACGCAACTGCTCGCGACGCAAATGACTCATTGGAGCGAAGCAAATAAGAGTTATTTGCGTCACTCGTTTGTTAAATGAGCGACGCAAATGACTTTTTTGTAACTTATATTTGTTATTTGCGTCACTTCTTTAATAAACGAGTGACGCAAATGACTCTTTTTAATAACATATATTCTTATATTTGCGTCACTTCTTTAATAAACGAGTGACGCAAATGACTAGTTTGAGGAAGAGAAAATGAGCTATTTGTGTCGCTTCTTTCTTAAAGAGTGATTGACAAATTTTTTAATCCACACATTAAAGTAACATTATAATTTGCCTACTATATCCCTTCATATAATACAATATTGCAAGACAAAAAAATAAAATCATAATAAAAATAATAAGATCAAATAAAAATTTCGACATAATTTCCTTTGTATTTTAGCCTACCCATTAATTTGGGAATGACGGCGCCTTGTATCAGCAACCTGTCAAATAAGTTTACAACAAAACAATATTGACATCTTCATCATTAATAAGTATAACACAAGCACCAGACCAACCCAAATGTTGGTAAACCAAATGCGTTCATTTCAAGCCTAAGAACTATAACAAAATAATCCAATAAATAATACGGAATTTGAAGCCAGCATAATTCAATTTAGGGACAAAATCTTCATTTTCCCTAACACGAACAAGTCCATAATGGAAGTCCACTTCCTTTTTCTCTTGCAAACAGTTTAAAGTCACCAGTTCCTGATATCAAATTCAATGAATCAATAAACAATCAGAGTTGAGAATGAAGCATCAAAGCAATAAATTAATATTCTACAATTATTTAAACAACTACACTAGATTTCCAAGAAAATACTAATAGTTGTTCCTCTAATTAAGTATACTAGCAGAGGAATAGAGGATTGATGCCAATTATTTGCAAAACCTCTTAATACAAAAACCAAGAATGGCATTTATACGATTCGATCAGGATTTTCTTAATACAAAAACCAAGAGGGCCACCAAAATTAAGGCATTTTCTTTGGAGTGCCGTGAAAGGGAATATGGCAGTGAAAGATCAACTAAGGTATCGTCACATTACAACTGACGCTACATGCCAATTATGTGGTGTGAATGAGACAATTTATCACACACATTTGAGTGTGTTGTTGCAAAGGAAATTTGGCATTACAGTGAGTACAAAACCAACCTAGAAGATGCGCTAAATGATAATTTTGCAGAGCTATGGTTATGGATTTGTAAGAAATATGATGCAGAAGTAGTTTGTTCTATGGCCGCACTAATGTGGGCTGCTTGGAGAGGGAGGAATTTAATCCGAATAGTGTGCTACATGCCTTCAAGTTGGAATTTTCCATGTTAATTGTCAAGTATTATGTATTCATACTTATGTTCAAATGTCGAGAATAAAACACCAATACTAAAGGTAAAGTAAAGAGTGTACAAACAACAATTTTTTTTAGACGTGAATACGTGATAGTAAGGGAGTAAAGGACTACAATCTTATATCAGATCAGTTTGGTGTCAGACAGAAGACCTGCTAAACAAGCACGGCTATATCTAAGTGTGATGACAAGTAGCAACTAACCTGAATTGCACCATGAGACACGATATCTTCACAGAGGAGGTTAGAGTGACGAACAAGATTACCCAGTGCACCTGCAGCATTTAATTTTGTGATATCCTCCTCAGGTAGCAGCAGCAGATTTGTCAGTTTAGAGAATGAGCTCATAAGTTCTTCGTATAATGAATCCTTATGGAAGGCTGCATTTCCTATCTGCGAGATGAGATGTGAGAAAGAGAAACAAGGATATACAGGAATGATAATATTAGAAAATTCAGTGAAACTAAAGAAAATAATTGTACATCAAAATAGATTGAAGTATATTTTCCAACAAAATAAAAACAGTCCAAGTGCAATATGCATGATCATGGATATTGAAGTGACAAATCTTACAGCAAAACAGGCAAATTTCTTAGTATTCTTGTCTGGGTCAGTGCATCGGTCTATGAGAAGATTTATGATACCATGCCTTGCCTATACATCAAGTAATAAGAAAACTTCGGCATATAATTTATTTGTGGAAAAATTACAGGGGAATAGAATGAAAATATGATCATGAAACTTGATTACATTAAAAAGAAAGGGTCAATAAACATAAGATTTGATCCCTATATTGGAGAGTTTGTTGAGAATAGTAAACCTTGCCACCGGTTGTATTTCAAGGTGAGAATCCGAATAGTGTGCTACTGGCTGCGGGGTTTGCAAGGCTAGTTCATGATTACAATGGCTATGCTAAAAAGGTTCTGCTGCCCCCCTCTGTTCTGAGACAAAATGATGCTGCTACAAGCTGGAAGAAACCATGCCTTGGGTGTGTTAAAGTAAACTCGGATGCTCATATTCTTGAGGGGTGTAAGTCAGGGCTGGGAGTGGTCGTTTATTTTTAGCAAAACGGCCTGGTAAAATTATTTCAATATAACATTATATCATAGTTTATCTATTCACGGCTAAGTATATCATGGAACATTTTTGGGCTAAAAAAAATGGGAAAGAGCTTCTCTTAGTAGTAGCAGGGGAAAAATCAACCAGAATGAGCAGCAAAACATAAAAAAAAAAAAAAAAAAAAAAAAAAAAAAAATACAGTCTGATTGGAGAAAAATCAATAAAATAGTAAAATCAAAATTTAATAAAACCCAAAAATCCAAAAATTCATCTGCAATTCTAAAATCCGTGCAAAAAATACAAAAAAAATAGTAAAATTAAACTAAGTTCATCCAAAATTGAACCCTAAATTCAATCTAGTTGAAAACACTAGAAAACAGTAAGAACACAGAACAAATTTGAACTTAGTTGAAATCGACTACAAAAATTCACCAAAACAGAACCAAAAATCCTTAGAATCGAGTATAAATCCATAATTTCTTTGATTTGATTGCATTTGATGAACCCTAAATTCTAATATGAACCCCAAAAAGCTGTATTTAGAAACCTGCTTGTAATTCTAAATTTCGTGCAAAAATAGCAACATAATAGAAGATTAAACTTAGTTAATTTACAATTGAACTCAAAATATATATGTAGATTGAAGTGTTGAACAAAAAGAAAAGAGATGAAGAGGTCTTACCTTGCATAAAATCGATTTTGCAACTTCAGCAACAATAGATCCAAAATTCCATGTTATTGAGTACGAACCCTAACTTTAAGAGAATCGTAACAAATTGCTACTAAATTGAACGAAAATCAAACCTCTTTGCTTAGATCTGTGTGCAACATCTATTGCAATCGTAGAACCAAAAAATGAACCCTAAATTCGAAATTCAAACTTCAATTTTCTCACAATTATGTTCGGTTTTGGGTAGATTTTTGATCGAAAATAGGGGATTTTTGGCTCGGATTTGCTCGTATATAAGGGATTTTGCCTCACATTTGCAGGGATTTTTGATTAGTGGTTGAATTTGTAGGTTATGGGATTTTCGATTTTGCCTCACATTTGTTGGGATTTTCGATTAGTGTTTATTCGCTGATGTTTTGGGGGTTTAACAGCAGCAAAGCAACAATGGGGAATTCTGGGGTTTTACTGATCAATTTTTTGGGGTTTTGATGTTGAATTTCAGGGAATTTTGGGGTTGAATTTTCTGGGGTTTGGAGTTTAGATGTTCGAACGGCGGAAGGCAACTAGAGTACATATAAACCATAATGGTCATTTGCGTCACTCGCTAAAGAAAGAAATGACGCAATTGACTCACAAAGTTATATATAATATTGTTATTTGCGTCACTCCTATTTATAGAAGCGGTGCAAATACAAGTAAGTTGAAATATGTCAGACTTTTGCTTCGCTTTATAACAAATGTTCGACGCAAATTAGTTATAATGAAGTCAAGATATCTCATTTGCGTCGTTTGTTTATATGAGTGACGCAAATAAGGCGACGCAAATAAACATTTTTCTACTAGTGAAGGTTACACCCCTTCACGATCCATGAGATCGCTAACTCCATAGTGGTGAACTATGACTGGATATTCGGGGATGAATGTACAAATCCAACCTAAAAGAGATTGAACCTGCCCTAAAAATAGGTCTCTACTTTTTTTTTTGAGCGGGAAGTAATAATATCATTAGATAATAGCCATACGACATCTACAATAATAAAGATCTGTAAACCACAGATTTAGAGAAAATATCATAACTTTTACAATCAAAATCATAACTAATTTTCATATTTGGCATAGCTCATACTCCACCGCTTCAAGCTTGACGCGAGCAATGATTTTTGATGTCTTTGCATCTTTCCAAGTTGAGACCTATGCAATCTGCGTTGATGTTTTGATCGACCTGTTGATGACAAATCCCATACCTATAGAAATCCAAATCACCTTCCCAATTATTATAAAAACCCTAAAAATAAAAGTCCCATCCATAGATGAGAATCAAAATCCATAAAAATTGGGAAAACCCCAGAAAATTGGGATAGACTCTCACAGATGGAGAGAACAAAACAAAACAAAATGTAAAGCAACATAAAAAAACTAAATTGAATTTAAGAAAAAGGCCTCTCATTTATTCTTTTCATATTCATGTGCGTTTTCTGACTAATATACAATCAATAGATTAACCCTAAACCTATTTAATCTATGTTTGCTGAATATTAATGCACAAACAAATCTATTATTGGCGATCACTTGAATTATAAACATATTAGTCTAAACAAGATTATTAATTATCTTATTAAGCGTGATTACATGTACAAATTCCCTTTAATCCCGCAAGAGAGGGCGTGATCAAGCAATAATAATATCAAGCAACAATAATAATAACAATCATCATCATCATAATCTCAATCTCATTAAAGCATAATAGTACTAGCAAGATCCTAGGCATGATACTAACAAGATTAATAACAAATCCTAGCATGTCACTAAGCAATAAAGATCAAAGCTTTAGCCCTAACATGATACTAACACGATATTAGAAAGAATAGGAAGCAACCTAAACATGATACTAGAAAGCAATAAATAACATCCTAACATGATACTAGGAATTAAAATAATCAAAACATGACTTCTATATCAAAAGAACAATTAAAAAACTTTTTTCTTTCTCTAGAAATAGAGAGCTTCTCACTCTAGAAATAGAGTCCACCCTTTTTAGGGGCCTAGTGGTGGTGGTAGTCCGCCAATTAGTGTTTTTAGATTATCAACCCTCATCATTTTCTTTCTTGGGTATATGTTTTACCTACGGTAATTCTCTCTAAACTTCTTTCCCTGTCTTGCCACTTGGCGCATCTAGTTGGTGCCTTGAAGGAAGACCAATCACTTTTCTTTTGATCAATCATTATCTTTCTAATGGCATCTTCCCACTCTCACTGCGCTGTTATCACTTTGGGGGACTCCGTTATTTTTTCTCTCAGCAAGTTTTAACAGTGTTCTGGCTATAACGGAACTTTGGTGTTTTTCCTAACAGAAGTTAACTTTAATCTTTTTTGGTTTTGTAAAATCCCCAATGAATTACAGTAGAAATTCTCGTTAATCAAAGGCGAGTTGCATGTAAGTGACACCAGCACCAAGGCAAGAATTCGAATCGCCTCCTTGCCAAGGTGGGTAGTATAAATGTTTTAGCTGTTCACACAACCTTTCCAATCACTCATCCTCATCTTTTTCTTCTTTAATTTTTACTACTTCCTTCCACAATGAACAACATTCCATACGTAAACAGAAACATTAACAAAGCAGCAGCGCTTGCTGAAATAGAATCAAGTAGAATAAATGGGAACAGGGCATTCTGGCAACTTTGTGTTTATGGTTATCTCATGGACTATCGAACACTTAGCCCTGCTTCAATTCAAAGTTTTGTCAACTCTAGGTGGCGGAAAAGAGGACACATTAATGTGTTCAAAACGAATGACTTATATGTCTTCAAGTGCTCTGTTGAAGAAGACAAAAGAAAAATGCTAGAAATGACGAAAGCAAATTTCGATGGTGCGCTGATGGTGTTTGCACCGTGGCTGCCTAACCAAGTCCCACACAGTGTGCGGTTCAGACGTGCCAAGTTCTGGGTAAGGATATGCGAACTTACTTGTGAATACTTAAATTAACATATGGCAGAGACAATTGGGGAGATGCTGGGAATGCCATTCGAGATTGACTTCGAGGCAAGTTTCGTGCCAAGAAACGACTACCTCATAATACAAGTCAAAATCAACCTTGGTGAACCGCTGATTCCAGGTTTTTTTCTTAAACTCGATGATGATTCTGTCATCTGGATCCAATTACGTTATGAAAATCTGTTCAAATATTGTGTTTGTTGCGGTAGAATTAGACACAAATATACTAGGTGCACTAGGCATGAGGACTTGATTAAGCAAGATATTGATCACATGATGATGCAATATCTTTCAAGGGAAATTCCCACTCTCGAAGCAGAGGAGGGATTTTCCATGTTTAATCTGGATATGCGAGCAACACCAGCCTTGGAAAGAACAATTACAACTAGTGCGAGACTAGTTGCAACTGATCAACCACCCTCCCCCAATTTTAGGGCTTCGGATATAATGGTTGACTTTGATTTGGGCATTCAGAACAGGGGAAGGTCAGTAGCTCCGGGTGCTCAATTCAATAACAGGGAGGCTCCTTTTAGGGGGCCTGTGGTTAACTTAGATGGGATGCCGGCTCAGGTCAACCATCAACCTCCAGTTGCGGCGATGGAGGTGAAAGCAGAAGGTGGCATTCGGGTGAACCCAACAGTTATAGGGACGGTGTAGGTTGAAAACAGCTTCAATGGGAATTTACAGGGAACTGGAAGCGAGGGAGATCCTTATATTGCTGCGGCAGCTGCTCCTTTACAACTTGGGAGCACAGAAATTCTGGGCTCGGATCTGGTTCCTAGATACGGGCCAGAAATTGAGAGCCTTCGCTTTGATCTGCTTATGAACTCGGCGATTCAATCAAGAGTCGAAGTCAATGATGAGATCGATTTCTAGTAGAAGAATTGACAATGCTGGTTATAATTAGCGTTTCTTCATTGAGTATAATGCTCAAAGCTACCCAAGGGCGGTTGAAATTAGGGAATCGGACTCACCAAGCTATGAACCGACGGATTAACAAGGAGAAGAGAACGATGATGCCTTTGTGGTGGGCTAAATCCCTGAAGATCCGATGAGTCCGTGGGTAGGAGAACAACAGATCGACATCAACAAAGAGGAACAATTAGAATAGAGGAGTGTTGAAATTAACCCGGTTCAGGTAGGGCAAACTCAACCCAGGATTGATCTATTGGAGGTGGAGATTTCTGGGATTAGAGAGATTCAATCGGCCATACCTGAAGAAACAATGTCGGACAGTGCAATTGTCTTCACAAAATGGGGAGAGAAGGATAGAAGAGGACGTTTGGTGGGCAACAAAAGATTCAAAAGAAGGAAAGAAAAGAGGCGGTTCAAACAAGAGCACTGCCCTTTGAAGAGGACAGCTATCTCTGACCTAAATCTAGTATCGATCCAATTTATAGAAGAAGAGGAGGATGATGCTGATTCTTTGGCTGTAAGGAAAAAGAAAAAGGGGAAAAGCATTATTCACAGTGAAAATACAGAAGCAGGGGCCTCTTCTTCAGCTAGACCTAGGCCTGGGCCGATGACTAACTTTTGTTTTGAAGCTAATGTTGCTTTACGGTTTGTAGGAGATGGGCTTGTGGTGGTTGACCCAATTCAACCACCTCCACCCCAGTGATCGGGCTTTTTTGGAATTGTCGGGGAATTAAAAACCCAACCACCCCAATAATTCCTAAAATTAAAAGACTTGTTGGGTCTTCTGATTCGGATTTTATTTTTCTCTCGGAAACCAAAAGCAATTCGTATTTAGTTTTTAGCCGTCTTAGAAGTCTAGGTTTTAATTTTTTTTATGGCGTCAATCCGATAGGATTAAGTGGTGGTCTTTGGCTAGGTTGGAAGAACAAGAACTTACTAGAAGTTGTTTTTGCTTGTATCAACTTCATTGTAGTATATGTCAATGACTTTATTAATGGGAAATGGAGACTAGTTTGGTGTATGGTGAGCCTTGTACCTCCCTTAGAAAGGAAGTATGGGATTGCCTCAATCAATGGGTTGCCCCCTTTCTTAATTTACCAATTGCGATTGTAGGTGATTTTAACCAAGTAAACTCACATTTAGATAAAACGGAAGCTAGCTCCACCATAATTAGAGGCTGCAACATTTTTAATGAATGGAAAGATTTAAATGAATTACACGACTTAGACTTTGAAGGGCCACGTTACACTTGGTCGAATGGTAGGGAGGGGGAGGATTTAGTTTTGGAGAGACTTGATAAAGGCTATGCAAATTCTCTTTAGCTCTTAAAATTTCCAAATGCAATTATTTCTCATCAACCTATCCAAATTTTCGATCGTGATCCTATATTTCTCCAAACAATCCCTGTCATCAAGAAAAAACGTAGCATTTACAAGATAAAGCAATGGAGTATGAATTACAATGACTACATTCAAGCTGCCAAAAAAAGTTGGGAAGTGCTTCAAAGAGGCTCCCCTATGTTTCGGCTGGTTAGGAAAATGCAAAGAACGAAGGGGGAAATAAAAAGATGGACTCTAAACAAAAGAGAGAAATGGTGTGGGGAATGGGATAAATTCGAAAAAGACATTCTCGAGGCTCAACTGCTACTAGAAGATGAAGGTAAAGAGGAGGACTTCAAAAGAGTCAGTAAATAACTCGAAGAGTTTTCAAGGAACATGGCGATTTATTGGAGACAAAGGGCAAAGATGAATTGGGATTATGCGGGTGACACTTGCTCGAGATATTTTTTTAATTGTGTCAAGGGTAGGAAGGCTAGGAATAAATTGGAAGCAAGGATGCCCAAGGGGATTGGATTACAGAGGAGAGTGGAATAGCGCAAGTTGCGGGGGATTTTTTTAAGGAGCTTTATGAGTGCAATAGGCCTGCTCCCATGACCTCTAGAGAAACAGATATAGAACAGGGCTTAAAAGGCGTTAGCTCAGTGCTCACTGAAGACCAGAGGGACCTACTTTCGAAGCCTTACACTAGAAGGGAGGTAAAAGACGCTCTTTTTGCCATGAAGCCTTGGAAAGCTCCGGGTCCGGATGGTGTTCCTGCTGGTTTCTATCAAAAGAACTGGGACTGGGTGCAGGAAGATGTGACGGATGCAGTACTTTCTTCCCTTAGAACAAGTAATATCTTAAAGGAACTAAATTGCACTAATATTGCCTTAATTCCTAAATGTGAAAATCCGGAAACCATGGATAAGCTAAGGCCTATTGGACTTTGCAATGTGGTTTATAAAATCATTTCTAAATGTATCACAAATAGGCTAAGGAGAGTGATAAGAGATCTAGTTAGTTATTTTCAAAATGCCTTTATCCGAGCAATCTCTGATAATATCTTGCTAGCTCATGAACTTCTAGAAAATATAAGGAAAACAAAAAAAGGTTTGAGAAGGAAGTTGGCTATTAAAACAGACATGAGTAAAGCTTATGATAGGATCAAATGGGACTTTTTGGAACATGTCCTTATAAAGTTTGGTCTGCCAGATTTGATGGTGAAAACAATAATGAGTTGTGTAACCACGGTTACATTTTCTATAATTATTAATGGCTCTCCAAAGGAAAAAAATTTCTCCAAAATGTGGTCTTCATCAAGGAGACCCCCTATCCCCATATCTTTTCATTTTATGCATGGAATGTCTCTCGGGGCTCATTAGAAATGAAGAATGCAGAGGTGGTACAGTTGGTATTAATGTGGCAAACAAGGCTCCTAAAATCAGCCACTTATTTTTTACGGATGACTCAGCTTTCTTTTTACAAGGGGATGAGAAAAATGTGGCTACTTTAAAACAGGTCCTTGAAGTTTATTGCATGGCCTTTGGCCAAGTCATAAGCAAAGAGAAATCGGTGTTATCGGCAAGCCCGAATTCTAGTGAGGAGGAGATAAAAAAAACACAGTGAAAATCTTGGAATCTCAAGAAGCAATAATTTTGGAACTTATTTGGGGATACCAGCTGATTTTGGTTGCTCAAAACAACAAATTTTTGGTAAGTTGGTGGATAAGGTGAAGGAAAGGCTGACAGCATGGAACTCGATTTTTCTATCTCATACTGGTAGACTAACACTGATAAAATCAGTACTTTTCAATCTAGGAACTTATGTGCTTTCGGTTTTTAAGTGCCCTGCTATCATCTTAAAACGCATTAACAGCATTGTTGCTAGATTTTGGTGGCTAGGCAACAAGAGTGGTAAAGGTGTTCATTGGAAAGGGTGGGCTCACCTAACTCAGAGTAAGGACAAGGGTGGTGTTGGCATACTTGATGCTCGGTTTTTTCAATCAAGCACTTCTGGCCAAGCAAGGATGGTGCATAGTTCATGACAGGGATTCTTTAATTAGCCAAGTCTTTAGAGCTAAATATGGTGTTGACAGGCAAACTCTTTTTGAAGAGTCTTGGAGTAGCAAAAGCTTAGGCTCGTGGGGTTGGAATGGTATTAAATGGGGATTACAAGTGCTAAAAAAAGGTTGTTCTTGGACCATAGGTGATGGGTGCCTCGCAAAAATTCACCATCCCTGGGTCTATGGTGCAACCCCGGAATGGAGATACCAAGGATGCTCTGACAATAGTAGTGTAGCTAAGCTTAGAAAGGTTGATGGGAACTGGGACCTGGAAGCTTGTAATTGGTTTTCTGATGTTGCAGTTAAGAAAATCTGTACTATCAAACCTATGATTGAGGGATATGAGGATTTGATTACTTGGAAAGGTGATAGAAGTGGGAAGTACTCGGTAAGAAGTGGCTACAGTTTTCTCTATGCTGAAAATCACCAAAATGACAGGAACTCAAATAGGCATGAGAAGCAGAATATCAATTGGAAGGAATTCTGGAAAGCTAAAGGAAACCCGAAGCAAAAAAATGTTTTTGTGGAAGATCATGAAGGGTGCTCTCCCGGTGGGAAGTGAAAGGAAAAATAGAGGCTTAGGAGATGACTTAAACTACAAATTATGTTCTTTTGAGAATTCTCCCAACAACGGTCACTTAGAAACAGTAGAATACTTGTTTAGGGATTATAGTTTTGCTAGTCATTTGTGGAAAGGGTGCAGGCTAGGTCTCAATGTTACCAATCAAACATATATACCCCTAGCTGAGTAGGCTTATAATTGGATGAGGATGCTAAACGACAAGAAAAGAGAGTGGAATAAGGAATACATTCTTTTTCTTGATGTGCTTGATTGTACCTGGGAAATCAGAAACAACAGAATTTTCAGGAACATTAATCTGAATCCAAGATCTGCTATCATTACTTTGGAATGAAAAATGAGCTTTCTTTACTCTAGATTTCAGAACTCAAAAGCTAAGGTTATTACAGACTCTGAGATCTCTGAGTCAGGTCCTCCTGGGTTTGAGCAAGAACAGGACAAACAGCAGGCAACTAATTCAGATATATGTTCACAACACATAGTCAGTATACAATTGGTTACAGGAGCTGGGTTTTGCAACACTATCACATTAGGTATTTCTCACAATCGAAGGAGTGGGAAGAAAAGAAGATGGGAATGGCTCCTGAAATCTGATGGTGTCACTTTTAAACGGGGGGAAGATCCGCAGCAACAGCAGAACTGTGAAGCTGAACTTCTGAGTGTGATTCTCAGAGGTCTAGAAGAAGCACACACTACAAGAAAACAGCCTATCTCCGACGGACTAGTTCCGACGGTCACGTAATTCCGTCGGAAAATTCGAAATTTCCGACAGATTTTTAATCCGTCGTATGTTTCCGACGAAACTAAAGAATCCGTCGCAAATCCGTCATAAATTTACGACGGAATTTAATTCCGTCGAAAAATTAGTACCGGAATATTCCGTCGAAAAGAGTAATTTCCGACGGAATATATAACTTTAAATAAAAATAAAATTTCAAACCCTAACCCTACAGCTCTTCCGCCCCTTTTCTTTTTTTCCCTCTCTTCTCTTTCCTCTTTTTCTCTCTCCTGTCCGCCCTTCTCTTCTCCTTCCTTCTCTCCTCTCTTCTCTTTCTCTCTCCTCTCCTTCTTTCCTCTGATCTGCCTCTTTCTCTCTCCTTCTTCTTCTTTCCTCTTCTTTTTTCTTCTCCTTCTTGCCTCTTCTCTGTCCGCAGTTCCGCACTCTTCTTTCCCCTTCTCTCCTAACACCACCGCCATCACCAACTACCAACAACAACGGAAACCATTACAACCGTGCAACAACAACGGCGACCACAATAACACCAGCAACACGCAACAAAACCAATTGCACAACCACCGTCGCGAGAATCGTCAACCGCTCAAGTATTGTAGATATTGTTTTAGTTTAGTTTAGATTGTAGATATAGTTGTATTTTTTAATAAATTTCTGATTATGGTTAATTTTTCAAGTAATTGTAATATTAGTGTATGAATTTTTGAGGATAATTGTTAATTTACTTGAATCCTTTTGATTTTTGTGGTTCGATCTACTTGTTTCGACATTGTTTTGGGTTAATTGTTGTTGTTTTGGTGGTTAACTTTAGATCTATATGTTGTGGTTGTTTTTTTTTATTGGGTTAATTTTATTTTAGATTTCTGTTTTTGTGGTGAACGGTGGTAGTGGTGTGGGGTTTGAGCTGGTAGAGAGGTTAAGGGGGAGGTGAGGCCGTGAGGTGGTGGTGGTGGTTGTGGGGAATATTTGAGGAGTTTTTTTAGTTTTATTTGTTGCGGTGGAGGTGGTGGTATTGCGGTGCGGGCTGGTGGTGGTATGGGGTGGTGCATCTTTTTTTTTTTTAATTTTTTTTAAAGGGTTTTCCGACGGACTTTTCTTGGACTGAAAAACCTCTGACGACGGAAATTTTCGTCGGAATTTCCGTCGGAACAATGTTTCCGACGGAATTTTCGTCGGAAAAGGTCGATTTTCCTACGAACATTTTTACGACGCCACTTTTCGACGGAATTCCGTCGGAAACACCATTACCGACGGAAATCAGGATGTTTTCGAGGGATTTTTTCCGTCGGAAACAGCCTTAATTCTAGTAGTAACAAAGACTGCAGCTTTGGCACTTGGTTATTGAGGTTGCAGACAGGAGAATACTCAAGTGGATGCAAAGTGATCACATTAGTATGCTAGGGGATAGGATGATAAAAAAGAAAATTGATGACATTGTACCTTATTTTCATTGTATTTCTGTTAGATTCACTAAGTTTAGGGATTAACCTCCCTTTTTTCTAGCTGTAAAAAAAAAAAAAAAAAAAAAAAAAAAAAAAGAACAATTAAAGTAATTACATAGTTCGATGCCTTGTATCTCTTTCTAATAACAAAAAACTACTATTACTACTGCTACTGTTGCTGCTACTGCTACTCCTACTCCTTCTACTCCTACTCCTACTACTACTATTATTTTTTTTTGAAAAAATATTATTATTATTATTATTATTATTATTACTACTATTATTATTATTAATATTATATTTATTAAATATTAATTATAATAATTATATTATTAATATTATAATTATTAAATATTAATTATTTATTATTATTATGAAATATTAAATATTAATTTTTAATATTTTTATTATAATTATTATTATTATTATTAAATGTTAATTATTATCATTGTTATTAATAAGTATTAATTTTTTCATATTATTATAATTAAATATTAATTTCTATTATTGTTATTATTAAATATTAATTATTATTATTATTATTATTCAATATTAATTATTATTATTAAATATTAATTATTATCATAATAATTCAATATTAATTATTATTATTATTAAATATTATTTATTTATTATTATTATTATCATTAAATTTAAAAAAAAAAAATAATAATAATAATAATAATAAGTATATTTTTAAGCAGATTTCAGCAGAGCAGCTCTAAAGAACGGGGCCTAAGTTCCTTGCTGCAATTCAAATAAGTACTACAGAGTACTATATAATGCAAACAATTGAGGTCCTCTTTTTTTTTTCTTTTTGTTGTTGGATGTTGAGGTAAATATTATTCTTTACCTAAGAACAAAAAAAGTCAAATAATCTATCTTGTTCAAGAGTATTAAGGGGATGCCCCTATTGAGAGTGGTTTCAAGATTGATAAGCTCACTAACGTAACACAACAAATTAAAACAATAAATTAAAGGAGTTACCCTTAATTAAATAAGATTGCTACAAGATCGAGTAGATGAACATAACAAAATATGCAAATGATTTCCATTAATTAAACGATGGAGTCATGGCTACAGTTGTACAAGTTAAAGGAAAGATTACCTCCATGTTCCTACAATTAAAAGGAACGATTTGATATTCAGCCAAGGGAAAACTAAAAAAGTTGCTATGAAGAAAGTTGCTACAAATCGCCAAAAGCATTTCATTTTCTTTAAACCTTTCTTCGTAGCAACATTTCAAAAAGCTACTACGAAGAAAACTAAAACAGTCATCATTCGTCTTTTCCAATCACCATAACCAGCGCTAACAAACTTGATAGGAACAGAAGCCATAATAAGAATGTCATTGGGATGTATGAAATAAGGTGATCGAAGTAGGAAATTGAGTAGCTTAGGATCTTGTGTTTGATCATTCTGTGTAATTTTTTATTAAAGAATGTCAAAATTACACAACAAATTCAACCAATAACTCCAGAAAAAAAAAATTAAATCAAGCAGAATCAAACAAATCTCAACAATTGGTAACAAATTGCACAAAAAACAAAGAGAAACCTGAAATAAAAAAATAAAAAAAAAATAATAATAAAAAAAAAAAAAAAAACAACGTCAATCAATGCAAAATCAAAAATTCGATCAAGAAACTTACAAAATATGAAGATTAACAAACAAAGAACTACGAAATCGCCATGAATAATTTTCACATTTCAGTTTTAGAGGGAAGGAGAATGTAAAAGTGGAAATTTATTATTAATCAAGTTAATGATACATAGGCTAAACATCTATTTTATATAAGAAGCCCATACAAGTGATATTAAAAGGAATAAATCATAACAGATTTATGTTAAGTTATAATTAATTGAGTTAACAAACGAGCAACAGTGGCATCAACATTATGCTTCAAATGGTGAATATATTATATATCAAAAATGCATGTTTAGCTTTGTTGTTTAGGTTCTTTCTAAGTTTTTTTACTCTGCCCCTAAAACTTCTGAGATCGCACAGAAGTTTCTAGTTTTCTGATTGAAATTTATAGGATTAGCAAGGGCAACCTTAAATTCAAATCAATATATATGTTTATAAAAAAAATAAATCTTGTTGCGAATATTTACAAGATAAAAATATAATAAGTAATTTAACATCGAATTTTTTAATATAAAAAAGATTATATGCAAAATTGAGTATCAATACAAATAACAATATGTTTATATATAGGGTGGAGGGGCATAAAATAGCTCAAAGAATTTTGGCACCCGTGGCCCAACCTAGATCCACAAGCTCATTTGTTTTAAAAAAGGTAGCACCCTTGAAATCAATTAACCTATACTAAAAGCGCACCTAAATGACACTTGTCACAATCTTATTAACAATTTTTCCGCCCGTTTTAATTTCCGTTTTTACGCAAATTATTTAAGTAAATCATTTTGTAATAATTTAAAATATCTTTCTTCTAATTAAAATTCTTAACAATAATAATTCTCCATATAAACCCAATTACTAATATATTTTTACATATAAGTAAAAATGAGCTTTTATTTGGTATTATTTTTGTAAAAAAAAATGAGGTAATTATTATTAAACAATACTGCTATATATTATTTTAGTAATCAATAATACTATATTAGCTTTTATTTGGTATTATTTTTGTAAATAAAATGAGGTAATTATTATTAAACAATACTGCTATATATTATTTTAGTCTTCAATTATACTATTAATTTTTTTTCTTCCAATTTTGTTACTTTTGCAATAATTTTTAATTCAATTAAAAATAAAATTATTTTTTTAAGATATATATATATACATTTTATTTTCTATTATTAAAAGTCGTATCAATACTAACATAGCATGTGTCATTACTATACTTAGAATTTTTTAACAAAATATAAAAATTAAAGTCCTCTTTTTTTTTAATCAACTTTAAGTGTCACTAATCTTGACATTGATAGAGTTACATACGTAGTATAAAATTAAATTTATATTTATTTTTAAATTAGTATTATGAGTTTATTTTTTTTTTTTATATAAAATTCAACACAATAAATCTTTATAAAAGTTAATAATAACCGTGCATTGCACGGAACTTAAACTAGTAATAGAATAAAAGTTAAACTTTTATACAATTGTGATATTATATCTCATTATGTCAACTGCAATATAATATACATGTAATTTGTTAATTTTTAAATAAATTAATATAATTTATTTCATTATTGCATATCTTATTAAATAACAATTCTTCCGTATTTTAGTACTTGTAACATACACGTTTTCACGACTACAAATATTGTAGTACTCATTTAACTAATGACAGTAACTTAAACCTTCGATAATCAGTTTGTCTCCATAATCTGGTCGTTGGAACATTTAAAATGCATAAGAAATTAGAAACTTTAATTAAAACATAAAACCTATTCATGTCTAACAAAATTTGCTGAATGGATTGTCGATAATTACCGCATTGATGCCTCTAGATCAGTCAAATCTATATAAAACATTGTTATCTCCACAATCAACATAAGTATCGTCAAAAATTATTATGAGATTTGGTGTGATTAATAGATTGAGTATCTTGTCTATGGACCATAATCATCAGGGTCTTGATCTCGACTAAAGACAAAATGTCGTCTAGTGCCACCACTAACACAGGATTACGTTTACAAGTAGTTATGTAATGTATAAAAATTATTTATATCAAGAGATCAATTGAAAACAAGATTAATAAAATAACTAAGATTCACAGAGCTATAATCACAAAGTCTTTTATTTGTTTTGGAAAGATTTTCTTAAAAGTTTTTTTCTTAAAATTGTCTTCTAAAAATATTGACTATGTGATTCAGTGTGCGCTTATGCTTGCTCATGTACGAACAATAATTTGACATTATTATAACGATTTCATTATAATATTTCATAATAAAATCAATAAGATATATTGATATAATTGCCTAATATTGTGTAATTAATTTTCAAAAACACTTGCGTGGACCTGGTCCACAATAATATTATTGTGGACCCGAGGTCTATACACACGCAACTGACATTATATTGAATATAGTGACCATTATTTTTAACATAGTAACCTTTATTAAAACTACTACAACGTTTAATAATATTGTGAACTTGAAATACGACGCTATTACCCTAATTTTAGCATAGTGACCTTTATTATTCATATTGATTAGTATATAAAATATTTTATTACAAAAATATCCACTTAGGCCTATATATTACCAAAATGATTTTTATTTCAACATAGTGACCTTTTTTTAAAATTATAGTGACCCTTTTTTTGTTAATAAAACAACCATACTTTCTCTAATGTTAGTGGTCCACAATAAATTAGTGTGAACCAGGTCCATTTAAGAATTTATAATTAATTTTGGCTTTTATATCTTTGTACTAGAAGATAATACTTATAGATTAAAGGCTCGTTTGAAAGATTTGGAGTCATTTTTTATGTTCCTATTATATGTAATAAGTCTGTGTTATAATTAAGTAGCATAAGTCAGTGTTATAATTAAGTAGCATGAGATATTCGATGGTCGACCCAACCCATAAGTAGCAGAAGAGAGAATCATTATATGAACACCAAGAATAGTTATAATTTAACTGACCTTGGCTTTAAAGGAGTAAAATTTACTTGGACCAACCATGGGATAAAGAGGCCAATCTTCAAAAGATTAGATTGTTGTAATACCTCGTATTTTTATACGTATTTTAAGTAAAATAAATATTTTGAGAAGTATTTAATTAAATTGAATTGCTTTATTTAAAGTACTTTAATTATTTATTTTAAATAAACAGGAAAGTTTATTTAATTAATTTAATTAAGTTAGGGTTTAATTTAAGGAAAGTTTTAATTAGTAAAGTTTTATTAAGGATAGGATTAGGAAAATTAAAAGAGAAAAGTTAGAGAAAAAGGGTTTGTAAAGAAGGGGTATAAATATCCCACATATGAGGCAAATCAAACTTTGCCCAGAGTGGAGAAAACCCATGGTAAACTTCTCTCTCCTTTCTCCTTTTCCCCCTTCCCTTTTTTTTTGGCTACTCTTTCCCCCCACCACTGCTGACCACCGGCATCTGGCAGCCGGCGTGGTGGCTGCCGCTACACTCCCCTCCCCTTTTTCGATTAAAAAAAAATTGAATCTTTATTACTTAAGACTAATTTATTCCTAAATCTAATTGTTAATTATGAGTTTTGGGATTTGATTTTGATGTTTGATTATAAGTATTATGTTAATTAATTTTCTGATTATGTTTTTAATTAAAGAGCCCCAATTTTTAAAACCCTAGGTTCTTGATTTGTAAATTATTGAAGGGTTATGATGTATAATGGTTAGATCTTTGATTAAAGTGTTTTAAGGCTTAACTACAACAACTTTTAACTAAAATATAGTGCTGTAATTTTTAGTAGAGCACTTAAAATCAAGTTTCTTTAAGGAATTTTAATTACACAATAATTGGGATTAAATTATGATGTTTTAAAAATAATTCAGCATGTTTTAATTAAATTATGAGGGGTTTTATAATAGTATATATTGCTGGAAATTGTGTAAAGTGGATTTTAATACTCTTCTATAATTTTAAATTGTAGGAGACTTCGAAATGAGTGATTTTTACTAGTCGTGGCGATTCTAAGATCGTATACAAGGTACGTTCGCGTACTTAGCATAATTATGTAAATAAAATAGCATGCTAAATGTGTTTGATTGATTACAAATAGTACCATGCTAGGTTTGGATTGGAAATTATGATTTGGATGTTATTGATGATTGGATTATGGAGCATGATTTATTTGGTGATGGATTATTGAATGGAAATTAATAGTTTGGAATATTATTTATGAACCACATATTTATTTATGGCATGTTAGGGAGCATGTTAAATTAAACTAAATGATTAATTTGGTTTGGAATATTGAAAAGGAATTTTATTATGCATGGTTCATATGATTTTTATTGATGCTATAAGCATGAGGAAAGAGTCATATAAGTGTCTAAGTACGCAAGGAATAAATTGTATGTTGGTGCTTTAGTGCACTTAAGGTGTTTTTTAACACCGAGGGTTAGGATTTGTGGCGCTTTATGCGTTTAAGGTGTCATTGGCACCGAGGTAGAATTAAAAAGGATTCAATATTAAATATTATGTGGTCACTAATTATTCGAGAATTAAATTGGTGTATTTGGTTGATTGAATAATTATTGTTAATTGAATGATTATGGTTTGAGAGTCATCACCAAGTTTAATAATCGGTAAATAACATAAAGTGAAAGAGATTACGCACCAAAACTCTTGAAACGTATATACCCTGAGTATGAACATATGGGGGGAGTTATGGAGTTTTATATTTAACCATAACTTCTACTGGAGTACAGGACGCTGTACATTCCTTTTACTATTATTATGCACAGGAATTCCGCCACTTACAAGTGGTTATTGATCCTGGCACGGTTAGCTCCCGTGTCAGTAACCTCAAATTTATTTGGGGGAGGTTAGGGGGAAACCCGTTCGATGCGTAGTTAACATTAAATAAATTATGTAGTGTCTAGTGAGAACTTTTGTTGAATGTTGTATGATTGAAAGACAAGTACAACGAGGTAAGTTGTGTGTTGATAGGAAATTATATGTTAGTGTGTTATTATTTACGCTAGCTTATATACTCAGCTTTGTTGATTGTGTGTTTTATGTGTTTGTTGGCCTTATCTTTATCTTGACCCTATGATGACCCATTTTTAATGGAGAGTATTAGAAACAAGTAGAGATAAGCTTTTCAGGTGATAAAGCATATTCATGAATGGGCATGAGTGAAGAGCGAAACATGCTAGTTTTTATAAGTATATGAATGTGTTATCGCTTTATTTATTTATGACTATATTATTATTGGTGACTAACAAAAAGGGTTTTGATTTCGGTTCTGTTTTGATAAGGGCCTACAATGGTTCCAAGTTGTAGGTTGATTTTATTTTACTGTGTTTGACTTTGGTTTGACTTTACTCTCGTTGTTTGACTTTTCAAAGTTGACTTGATTAGAATTGTTTTGAAATTAGTCTTCCGCTGTGTGTCTTTGATAGTCGCCTTAACCGTTATCACGGTGGCGGTAATGTCTTAGATATTCTTATTTAAAGTTTTAAACAGGGAAAAACAAACATTTTAAAAGGAAGGAATTTCTAGGGTGTTAAAATTGTGGGCGAGAAAATGATGTAGGCTTTTCAGAATAATTTCCCAACCATAGTATCTACACATACCTAGAGTCATTTTCAGATCAGTGCAGTCCATTTATTTACCTTTGTCATACATTCATACTTCACCAAAGAGTGGAAAAAACAATTTAGGTTTGAGCAATTCAGCATATGTGGATGCTAGATAACTCCTTGAAACACATAGTTGATAATTTACATGGTAGAAGAAATGGGGAACTTGGTGCTGGTGACACATTACTCAATACCCAAAATATATTTCACCCCATAATGTATTATTATAATGGAAAGGAGGAAGTCTTTGGAAACGTATATATAGAGAAGAAACGAAGAGTAGTGACAGGAATTGATGGTATTTAAAAGTACCTTGAATCAAACCCATAATCTACTAGATCTTTTACTAAAATAACTAATTTAGTAAAATTAATTACCCAAATGGATACTTGTAAATTCTAATTCTTAAAGTGGCTAAAATATTGACTTGGAAGCCTTGAAGGGCTTGAACCATAATAAATTTCTTTTTCTTATTTTCCGTGAACCATTTTTGATTTGGTTTTTGCCTATTATTTTTATTATTTCACTTAAGTTTAAAGCGTAACTTGCAACCTTATATGTAGATGGCCATTCCAAATTTCCATCACCGTCTTTAATTTCCACTTTTCATCAAATCCTCTAATAATTAACATTCCATTCATGGACTTAAATGAATGTTTACATTGCACTTCCATAAGGTATAAAACATTGTTATAAGAAAATAAAATTCAAATCATGTAAATTGTAAAACCCTTGAAATTAATTCGAAAGATGACTCAAGGTAAAGTTCACAACATAGAACCCTACAATTTTTTTATTTTTTTTTTATTTTTTAAGAAGCCCCTAATCACACTAAATTTCATTGATTACAGTCATACGACATCTACAATTGATGATTAACGACAAAGAAAATAAATTTAACAAAATCAAATAAGAATTATCTGGAGAAGGACTAAGAATCCTAATACATAGATATAACAATTCAACATATTCTCGATTTGTTATCTCATACAGCTTTTTGAGAAGATCCGTCAACGCATCGTAATTTTTGGAGGAAGAAAATTCTTGTGACAATTTTGTATCCTGAATCAGAGTAACCAATATCAACCATAGCCTCGCACAACCTGATACTATTCCAAGCGTAGAGAATACCTTGTCTTTCGAAGGAGTTCGAAAAACCTTGTCTTTTGAAGGAGATCGAAAAAACTTTATCTTTCGAAGGAGAAAACCCCTCTCTTTCGAGGGAGACAAGTTCCTCTCGAACGGGGGAACCATTATTATAAACTAAAAACAAACAAAAAGCAGAAAAAAAAAACTTAGATTGGGGCTTTCCACCGGCAAGATCCGATGAAAGCCCCTAAAAAATTAACAATGGAGGCTAATGTTGAGGAGAGAGGTTAGGGTTTTTTAAATTAGATGCCTACAATTTTATTTAAAAGATCAATATAAGTAATAATTGTGCCAAAAAAAATAACTTATGAAGTAAAGTCCAATATAAATCCCTTTAAGTTAAACAAAAACAAGAATTACCTTCATTTAATTTGAGTCTCGAATTTTATTGTTGAAATTGATTCGTAATGTGTTTTTTCTTTACCATTTGATCACAAACCTTTACAAAATCACACATAAATAACCTGGCAAGCAGGGGCGGATCATTGAAGAGACTCAATGGGGCTTGGCCCCTGATAAGTTTGGGGACAAAAATAATATGAATAGGCTTAAACTACACTAATTTATTACTTTTCTTACTTACATAGGAAAGCCAAATAATTAGGACTACAATGACTATCTAATTTCCAATAAATCAGTGACACCACTACCCACAAAACCCCTCTTTCTCTTTTAATTTGATCCGCCCATCAAACCATTTTTTTTAATAAAATTGAAGTAATGTAATTTTTTCAAGGGAGCACAACTAAAAGTCTAAAAGCATCAATAAAATTTGCTAACAAATATCACTAATATCCGTTTAATTTTTGTTCGGGTCTTGTTAACAAATGCCTCAGGCTTCAAATAAACATTTAAAATATTTACTAAAATAGCACGGAGTATTAATTTAGAATTGCATACCATAATCACGCGACGATCAATGTAATTAATGTTCAGTTTTACAATATTTCTACTTGTAGTTATCTTATCCAACTCCCTGCGACATTCGTGAGCTTTTACCTTTTATTTCACAATTACATAATGACATTATTTTGTATTTCCGTATTATTAGATTTGTTAATGACTTTCATATGCTTATTTAAGTCTAGTCTTGTTTTAGCTGTAAAATTGTGTAACTCCGTAAAAATGATTGGCCCCCGAAAGAAAAACTTTCAAGATCCGCCATTGCTAGCAATTAAACAACATAAAGTGAAATTCAAACATCATATTACATATTATGGATAGGAAATGCACAAAAATTGAAAACAATTTACAAAGAAACCGAACAAAATTGAAGATTTTAAAATAAAGGGAATTGAATGACATATGAGATACAATAATTGGGAGAAATTATAATAAGTTATACTACGTACTAGATCAAAGTTGGCACGACACAAAAAAATGTCGAGTTTGGGCAAAGTTTTTGGGCCTAAACTAGTTGTGGGTAATCCATAATTACATTTTAATCAAAAAATAGGCATGACCTGATTTTGGCCCAAAAAGCTAGTTATTTAAGGCACAATTTATTTGCCCCGAAGTTAGGCTCGAAACAGACCATTTTTTTTTTTTTGCCAAAGTCCAACTCGTGATCACCTCTAGAAAAAACATTGCATTTTTTTTTATATTATTTCAAAAATAATAAATTCACATAATTTCAGAAAATATAAGTTCACATAATTTTTTTTTTGATTCATAAGAGGATGAAAAATCCAAAAAAAAAAAGAAAAAGAAAGGAACAAGCAGAAACAAACACACAACAGAAAAAAAAACTACTCTAGAAAAACTAAAACAAAAAAGAAAGGATTAACCGGGGTATTGACACCCCTCTAGCATCTTCTTGTAGAATTCTCCCAAGATCTTCCAGAACCATATTAAACATAATTTAAGTTTAATAAAAATTATTAATAATTTAATATTGAAACAGACACCGGTAATGACACGTATCATATCATGGTGCTGTTTTCTCATAGTGTGAGTACTAAATTAGAAAATCATTCCATAATGACAATAGATAATCCCGAGGAGAAAGATTAGTGACCGTGGGGAGTTGGGAACACCACACCCCCACCGTTGAATTTAAAAAGTAGCATTGTCCTAATAAAATTAGCAGTGGCATCTCAAGAAGTCAGCAGCTTAACTACTTACCTCAGCTTTACTAACCATTGAATTCGACTCTAAACAATAAAAAAAAAAAATACTAGTAGAGAGTAAATTGAGCAGTCAATTACTGTAATTGTAATACTCCTCGGCTCCTCCTTCCCACTTCTCGTCTCATCTCATCGTGCTCCCACTTTCACTTCCACTTTTTCTCCCGCTAATCTCGCCATTTTCTCTCTCCTCTCCTTCTTTAATCAAATACCAAATATCTAATAATCGCGGGTTTTTCTCATCTTTCAGACAATCAATCATGTCTCCCTTCATTCTCTCATTCTTCTTCCTCCTTCTCTCTCCTCCTCTTTCTCTCTCTACCCCTTTCAGTAATCACTCTTTCTCCTTCTTCTTCAATTTCCGCCATTGATGACGTCACTACTTCTAAGTACTAACCATTATTTTCTCTCTCCTCTTTTGCAGATATCTCCTACCACATTGATTGCGGCGGCTCCACCACTTTTACCGACCACTTCAAAACCACCTGGCTTTCCGACCGCTACTACACCGGCGGCTCCACTTCCGTCGTCTCCGAACCCCTCCAATTCTCTCTCCAACAAGAGAAAACCCTTCGTTTCTTCCCCCCTACTACAACCGGCCCCAAAAACTGCTACATCCTTCCCACGGCCGTGCACGGCGGTCGCTACCTCTTCCGCACATTCACCACGTACGACAATTACGATGGTAAAAATCATCCTCCGAGCTTCGAGGTCTCCGTCGAGGGCACGGTCGTGTTCAGCTACCAGTCCCCGTGGGCGGAGTCCCTCTCTTCCGATGGGTTTTACTCTGATCTAATTGCATTCGTCCACGACGGCGATGCCGATGTGTGCTTTTATTCCATCGCAACTGATCCACCCATTATCGGAACCCTCGAGGTGGTTGAGATTGATCCGGATTCATATGACGCTTCCAACTTGGGGAACGACACCGTTTTGGTTAATTATGGCAGGTTGAGCTGTGGTCAGGAACAGTGGGGTCCGGGACTTAGCAATGATACCGACTTCGTGTGGCGGTCGTGGCAGTCGGATGCTAAGTTCCGGTCAAAGAACATGAAGGGTCCGAAGGTAATTTCGACGACAACGGCGGTTAACGGGGCGAACCAGAAGCCGAATTATTTTCCGACGAAGTTGTATCAGCACGCGGTGACTGTGGGAAATTCAGGGGTTTTGGAGTATGAATTGACTGTGGATGCTAAGCTGGATTATCTGTTGTGGTTTCATTTCGCTGAGATTGATAGCAAGGTTACTAAGGCTGGACAAAGGGTGTTTGATGTGCAGGTGAACGGGGAGAATGTGAATCGAATTGATGTTTATAAGGCGGTCGGAGGGTTTAAGGCTCATGATTGGCATTATGTTGCTAAGAATTTGAGTAGTACTTCATTGACTGTTAAGTTGGCTCCTGTTGTTGGAGAGCCTATTCTTAGTGGGTTGGAGGCTTATGCCATTGTACCTAATGACCTTGCTACGGTTCCTGATCAAGGTATATGGCGGATTGTATAATTTTTTGTTTTTGGGGAGTTTCTGTTTTATTTTTATTAGTAATTGCATGCCAAGTTTCTTAATTTTATGATCATTGGGATTGCTTTCATTTCATTTCTTGTAGATATGAAATGGTCAAAACCTTTGTGGAATGTTGCTTATGATGATAATTTAGTAATTTTTCGGTCCAATTTGCTATTTCGATTTTTCCTTATGTAATAGGAAAAAGGTGAATGTGCTATTGGAGGGTTTTATTGGTGGTTCATAAGTAGATTTTTGATGAGATAATCTAGGCATTAGATGGTTCCTGTCATGATTATGCTGTAGGAGCTCCGATTTCTGTGTCTCTGATCTTTGGCCTATTCTATCTTACTACATTGTTCATATACTGTAGTGGCTGTCAATGCCTTTTGTTTTCTCCAGCACATCGTGTCATTTCTTGCTGATTGAAATGTGGACAAAATTATATGATCAGAACTTGCATGTGTTATTGTTAGGGTACTTTGTGTTTCCTGATATGAGAATGTTATTGCAGTTGTGGCTATGAGGGCATTGAAGGACTCGCTTCGAATTCCAGGTCGAATGGGATGGAATGGTGATCCATGCGCCCCTGCTACCTGGAATGCATGGGAAGGAGTTATTTGTCGTACTAACAAAGAGGGGAATGCCCTTGTTATATCTCAAATGTATGTTGTTCCTTTGCTTATAACTTTGTATCTTTTGGTACTAAACATCTTTGTCATGCCCTGATACCCTCAATTGTTCTATGTAGTGACCTTGGGAGCCAGGGTTTGAAAGGATTCATTAGCGACCGGATCAGTCTTTTAACAAACTTGGCTGTCTTGTAAGTATCTAACACATGGTCTTTTACATACTTATCTATTCCGGAGAAGCTATAACCTGTTGCATGTCAACCTAGGATTCAGCATTTTTCGATCTCTTTGGCCCCTCTGCGTATTTCACAACTTTAAAATGTATAGCTTTAGAATAGAGATAAAGACAGAGCTGACTTGACATATATTTTTGACGATAAGGACTATACGTTACAAACTTTGTAAAAAGGGTCTTTGTCTTGAATATAAAAAACCGTTACTTTTATTGAAAAAAAGTTACTTTTATTGGTGAAAGGATCATTCTTTAAAGATAAAGCTGTGCTAAGAAGAACTTGAATGTGTACTTTAAAAGGGAGCGAAGCCATGAATTAAAACCCAAGGGGGCCGAAACTTATACCACTACATTAGATAAAGTAGTAATTCATATTGTATTTTGAAGGTTTTTTCATTGCAAAATTATTGTTTTTGCGCTATTATAATTACCTTTATTCAATCATATGTTTTTTTACTAGTATATTAAAAACAAATGTTATTAAGTACTCTATAACGTGTGTTATACTGGTATGATTAAGCTCAATGTATAATTCTAATAAACCATTTTTTTTTTTGTAACTTTTACTAATTATTACTAAAGGTATCAATGGTCGAATTTAAAAAAATGTGCAAAATTAACAAAAAGAAAGTTGAGAAGGATTAAAGTAAAAACAAGAATTGAACTTGGGACTTGCAGTATAACAGCCATCATAATTTACCACCGGGCTATAGATTTCAATGCAATAAAATAAGGAAGTTTTATGCTAGTTTTAAAGGAGGCCAGCATAGAAAAATAAAAGAGTTGGGGTTTAGGGGCATGGGTAACGGGCCTCCACCAGCCCCCTTGGCTCCGTCTCATATTATTTAGGACATGAATGTGTATGAAAGGAATATGGAGACATTACTGTATGCTCTACACTTCCTTTTTTTTTCTTTTTTTTTTTTTTGGTTCCAAAGAACATGAAGGTATTATAAGAAAAGCAGATTGAAACATGCAAATTTTTTTAAAAAATCATTTATGTGAAAAATATATGTTAGCCTGAAACCAAGATGCCGCGTCTAAGGTCTTATGAGCTAAGTTGGCTTCTAGCGAATTTTTGAAGGATACTCATGATTACTACTCATATCTTCCAGGGTGTCTATAATGCATGCTAGGAACAGAGTTTTATGTTCTTTTCTCATGGTGGAATTTTCAATTTGTTTTAAGTGGTAGTCTGTTAGCCTTTATAATTTGACCTTTATTATCATTTCTATGACAGGAATTTAAGTTCTAATTCCTTGACGGGCTCTTTGCCAGAAGGCCTTGGTCAACAATCTCTTGTAAAACTGTAAGTACAACTACTTTGCTAGCTGGGACATGTCATTTATATTTATGCACAGTTCTTTTTTTTGATTGGCAAAGCATTTTGGACTTTAAAAAAGGCTCTCCAATTTGATTTGCGGTTTAATTTTCTTTAAGTCAGGTTTTGTTTGCTTGTCAGCTGTGTTAATTTAAAATCTAACAAACTTTCTTGTATGCTTACCTTTTAATATCTTTAGTATTATTTGAAGTCTTTGCTGGGTTTTAGCTGTGAAAGAAGAGCCAACTCCATTCCATGCCATTTTTATAGTCTCAAGCTGTGACATATGTTATCTAAGATTTTGAAACTCCTTTTGAGGTTCCCTTACTACATATTTGTGAAAAGAACAACAAAGCTTCTGTGAATTATGCTGTTTCCACTGGAAGAATCTGGGGAGGTCATGAGGTATAATCTAAAATGTCTGAATACTCAAGACTAGTAGAGAGGCTGTAGCCAAAAGATCTTTAGCACAAAATTATTTCCAATAAAATACAAAGTAGTGGAGGAGGAATACATTGTGTAACTGGCTATTCTCGCTGAAGGGATTTTACCAAAAAAATACCATGGCTTTCTTGGGTCGGAATACTTTCAACTAAATTAATCATTTGATGGCTAATCATGTCGAGTTCCTGAACATTGTAAAAACATGTAACTATATACTTTTAATTTTGAATATTATGGTAGTCAGGCTTGTTTTGTGCTCTTAAAGTTTGACAGTTAGTTTAGCAACGACTTGCAAAATTTTGGGGATGGACTCCAAGATATTAACATTCTAAGATTTAATATTGAAAATGGATGTACTACCTCTGTAACTCTGTTGCTTTTTAGATGCAACAAAGGGATGGAAAAACTTCCTATTACAGCTAAAAAGTAACAGAGGTAGTATATTTTATTTCTGCTCTTATTTGAGTTTTTTTTTTTTTTTTTTTTTTTTTTTTTTTTGTCCAGGTTTGAACCCCTAAAAAGTGTGATAAAAACATGGTGCATATTTAACCGAAGACTTTATAATAGCAAATATTACCTTTGTTTCAAATAGTTCCCCACAATATACACACCTTTTCACTCACTCTCTCTTACTTTGTCCACCTTTTTCTTACACCCACCCACTTTTCACACACTCTTACTTGATCAAATTTTATTTTACACCCGCTCACCAAACCTACACTCTCTCTCTCTCTCTTCAATTGCCTTAATTTGTCTGCATTGGTAACGAAAGTGTTATTATATAAAATTCATAATTTAGTATTATAAAAAGTGTTGTCTAACAATGACCTATCGTGGCTTTAATGCTTGATACTTTGAGAACTGAGAATTGTATAGTTGAAGTTTTGTGTTGGTTTCCTACTTTGTTGCGGCTTGTAATTTGTTATATTGTATTAAGGTAGGGCCTTTGTAGTGCTCTCCAAACTAGTTTAGAATGGATTCCCCACCATTGGTCATTCCTGATAAGGGGAGAGAGAGAGAGAGAGAGAGAGAGGGGGGGGGGGGGGAGGATTGCTCTCCAAACTAATTTAGATTGGATTCCCAGCGTTTGTCATTCCTTAAAAAGAGGGGGGTGGGGTGGGGAAGGATTACAATATCAATATTCTTCCTATGCACTTGTGCTTTACTTCCTCCGTTCTTTTGTTGTTGACACATCTTAACTTTTGACACTATTCACAAACTCTATTTTCACTTGCTTTTGTAATATAAAACATAATCATGTGGGATCTTGGTAGAATTGTCTCAATGTCTATTTTCATAATATCAACTTTATTTAATAATTTTTATTTATTGGATAATTAGAGATATTTATCAATGAACTTGTGCGTTGGCAAACCTATTAAAAGACACGTGTCAACTAAAAAAGAACGGAAGAGTATACTGTATATGTCTCTATAGTATGCAAAGCCAGGAAATAAAAATAATATAGATACTTTTGATATGCTCTGTTTTATTTTGATTTCTTAATGGAATTGAGTTGTGTATTTTATCTTGTTTATAAGCTCATGCTGATGGGCTTTCCCAAGCGTCTCCCTTTTTGATGTATGTGAGATTGATTTTTTCTCCTATTACTTGATTTCTGGACTCCCTACTTTGCAATTCTTCTTTTTCTTTAATTTTTTTTTTTTTTTTTTTGTTGTATTATTATGATAAAACATACCAGCATCATTTTATCAGAACAGATGAAAATTGCTGAAATTCTATGGTTTTTGATATAGAAAGTGGTCATGCATCATATTGATGATGCACTTTTACTTCAAGATTAACCTTTGGTGATAAGATACATAAATGCAGTCCTTTTAATATATATATATTTTTTCATGTCTCTTGGCAGGGATTTGTCAAATAATGAGCTTACAGGATCTATTCCTGATAGTCTTGCTACATCAAGAAATTTGCGCCTTGTGTAAGTATTAACCACCTATATCCTCATGACTTCTTCAATCACTTAACTAATGGTTTCATCTAAAAGTAATTGTAGATGTCCAATACTTTACTGCTTATTTCATATTCTATTGCTATTCTAGGGTCATAGAATACTGAAATAGTAGGGTATCTCCAGCCTTGACCAAATTCTTATCTTGATCTGCAAAATAACAATAACCAATTTGGGTTGGTTTAGTTTGGATTGGATTAAATTTTGGTTTGGGTCAAAATTGTGTTATGTAGTTCCATGTAGATTTTGGGATTGGTTTGAATCAGGGTTTGGGTCAATATATTCAGACTTTATCATGGTAAAGCATTTCAAATTGATTGTTTAAAATGACTGTCTTAGATTACCATGATGTGAAGACAGTGACTCTCTTAGACATAAGCTGTTTGTCACAGCGCTTGATGAAACATTGTAATTCTAGAGTTCTAGTCAATGTCTCTCTAAAGACCACTCTGATAAAATATTCGGATTTATCCTTGATATGGAACATGATTTAATTGCATTTATGTGCATAGAGATTTTCAATATTTGGGTAGGTAGGATGAATGACCCCTCACCAGGTCCCCTTGGGGGTAGGGAGAAAGAATAAGAGGAGTTCCACCCTGAAGAGCCCCTATCGGGGTTTTGATCACATGACCTCAAGATCATGAGAGACATCCCTTGCTCTTAAACAAAGTACTATTTGGTTTGGCTTTTAGAATTGCATAGAGCTCATATTGATCCCATGTTATTTATGGTCGCAGACCTGGTCTTGTTGCTGTCACTTTTACCACAAGTTATATTCAGGCGCTCGTCTTCTGTAGCTTTAATGTCAGAATGTTAAATATTTTTTATTTATTTAATATGGTAGAGTTTGGGTGGTAGGAAAAAGTGAACTATCTTTTAAGAGAACCACGTTGTAAAATTGATTGATGCTGGGAAAATTACGAGAAAAGGGGGCTTGGGTTACGGTAGAGCTCTTTAAAGATCTATGTAGTAGATTTTGCCAAATCTCAACCATCATATCAATGATCAATGGTTCCACTTTATCCATGATAGCCTTCCATTGCTTTTCTTTGGGTAGTTTCTGCAACCACTCCTTCCATCTCACCTGCCATCTCTGGCTACACTACGCAGGAACCCACCTGGGGTCATTGCTGCCATCACTCTACAGTACATATGCAATGCTGCTGTCACTGCTCACACTGTGGAACTTACTCATAAACATAAGCTTATAAATCATTTATTTATTTTTTAAAATAACCTAAAGGGTATTAAGATGTTAAAGGAAGCGTGTCTATTGAAGTATATCTTACCAAATAACACATGTAAGTGTCCCACATTGTGAAAAGAAGAGAGAGTCAAACACTTTATAAGGTCAAGGGGCTACTCCTATTGTCATATGGTTTTGGGATGGAACCTCCTTGGTTGTATAAAAGTGGACTATCTCTTTCGGTTTGCGGGTGCGACCCAAACTTATATTTAACATGGTATTAGAGCCATGCCCATGATATGGGATCTCTAATGGCTTGATCATATAGCCACGCCCAAGGTTTGGGACCTTTAATGGCATTAATTGTTTTGGACCTTGAATTGGATCAAGTGATCCTTGAGTTAAAAAGGAACCTTACATGTGAGGGGGAGTGTTGAAGTATATCCTACCAAATAACACATGTAAGTGTCCCACATTGAGAAAAGAAGAGAGAGTCAAAACACTTTATAAGGCTAAGGGGCTACTCCTCCTATTGCCATATGGTTTTGGGATGGAACCTCCTTGGTTATATAAAAGTGGACTCTCTCACTTGGTTTACGGGTGTGGCCAGACTTGTATTTAACAATTTTCTTCAATAGTGATTTTTGGCTGTATTGACAATTTCAAAGTTAGGTAAGAAAATTGTTTACTTGTCCTCCATCCTCACCCTAAAACTGCATACTCCCTTTATCCCATATTACTTGCAACATTTTAACTATACAAGCTTGTCAATACAACTTTGACCATCAATATATATAATTACATATTAGTAAAATTTCAAAAGGTTTGAAGTTGGAAAATATACATTAAAATAGATCCATCAATATCCATGTACTAACATTTGCTTTTATAGAGTAGCAAAACAAAACCAAAAAAAAAAAAAAAGAATGGTCAAAGTGAGGTGTGAATAGAGCAAAAAGTCAAAATGTTGCAAGTAATTTGGGACGGATGGAGTACAAAGTTACATATGTTTACCTCTCTCCTACTCTCGTCGAACCCTTAGTTTTGAAATCACTCTTCTAAAAACCATGATTTGTTTTCGGTTTGGATTTAGGCCAAATCCAATCCAATCCGATATATAATTCGGTTTCTTATTCGATCTGATCCGAATTTCTCTCCCAATCCGATTCATATTAAAATCTGATTATTTGAATCCGCTCCGAAATCCGAATCAAAATACGTTAACTTTTAGTGCCTATCCAATTATAAAAACAAAGCCTTAATATTAGTACAAGTCTTTAATATCATGATTAAAATAAATAGTTTAACATCAAGTCATTAGTTAATTAATACAAAGTCTCCCAAATTTATTTTATACCATAGTAAGTATTTGGGCTAAACTTCAAAAGGCCAATTATAAAACAAAAAAATCCATATTCATACAAGCTTAATTTTACAATTCGGTTTTCGGATTTATTCGAACCCAGCGTCAATCCGAATTTACTCAAAATGTCAATCCGAATCGTCCGATTATAAGTTCGGACTCGAGTTGAATTGACAATTTGGTTTGGATTGGATTGGATTGGATTTCAGTTTTAATCCAATTTGTGGACACCAATCTAGATGGACACAACCAAGTTTGGTGATGTGATTTTTTTTTCCAACGTGTCTACGCTGTGAACACCTTACTTGTTAGAGATGTGCGGCACATTTGGTAGTTCACATGCTTTTTTTTTTTGTTGGGGGGGGGGGGGTCACACTAGACAAGTAATCAAGCATAAGGCTAGATTCACCCTTATATCATATTTAACGGTACATTGCTCTTTCAATGGTTCTGCTTCTCTCTCGCTTCCACTCCCTATAAGAAACCTCCCCAAAAAAAAAACCTACAATGGTGGGTATCTCTCTATGATAATCTACCCATGTGTGCCTGTGTGGCTGTGGGCCAATAAAAGTTTGGAGAATTATGGTCACTCAATACACATTATGTGGGCCAAAAAACCCTACAATGGCTAATTCTTAAAAAAAATTAAGTGACTCCAGAGAGCAACTGAAGAGCCTCATTGTCAGAGTAGAGTTTGCTCTTAAGTTTATCTCTCCTCCAAGAGCTACTTGAAGATTACCAATGTACATGCTCATATTATCCGACGATAATTTGTAGGAGTATGCTCTTGCATTTCACATCATGTATATTGACTATTGAGGGGTTGAGTATCCATATATAATTTCTCATTATGAGATGGAATATTCATAACATGTAGGATTGCTACATTTGTAAGAAAAGGACCTTCCAAGAGGTTGGGGGGTTCAATCCATACTAGGAGCTCTTTGAGGGTGGAGATCCCCTTACCCTTCCCCCACTCTCAAAGTGTCTAACTCGGGTTAGTTGATATGTGTAAGGTTCTGGACCACTGGACCGGTTACCTTCCAAAAAATAGTTATGTCCATGCAATCATGCTCACAAACACATTGTTCAACAAATAAAGTGAATATGAGAGATCTGTCTCGAGTTTGATACGAATTTCAGTGGTTTAAAGAACTCTTTTCAAGCTCTATTCAAGTATTTGTGACAGTTTTCTGGTTCTGGCGTGACAATTTAATATCATATACTTAAATTAAAAATAATTGCTACATTTTCGATTAATGGAAGTTGGGTATTGCTGGTTAGAAACCTTTATTTAGTAAGTTCGAATGGATAAATGAATATCCCTTATTTACTTATTCTTTGGCACTACTTTTTTCCAGTTTCTGCTTTACCCTTTCCTACTTTTACATCAATCATTGACCAACTCTATGCCTTGTCATATTTGTGTGTGCACCTATGGAGCTTTTATTAAACTTTAGAAACTGCCCAGGTGGAGGCATATTGACTTGATGAAACGTGCTAATGCTTTGCTTAAGTTTGTAAACCTGATGTCCATTGTCCAAAAGGCATTTTATTGGTTTATTAATGGTTTTGGTGACTCCTTTTGAAGCCTAACTATGTGTGGGATAGAGTAATGAATTTTTAATAGAAATTGAACTAGACCATGCTCAATACTGTAAGAGTGGATGGGAAATTTCACTGGGCTTAACTTCCCGCGGTAGTTTTTAAAATTCATTTCTCATGTAAATGCACTACCTTACATTCAGTTTATGTATCTTTATCTTACATTTCTTACATGTGCCAGGCTGTTGAATGATAATAAATTGGAAGGACGAGTGCCAGAGGAAATTTACTCCGTTGGTGTACATGGTGGAGCTATCGAGTATGTCTGGTTATGTTTTCATGCTATAATATATCGCTATTCTATCTCCATTTCCATTAGCTGCAGACATATAAATGATTTAAGGATTGTATGTAATGTGCTAGTTCAACTTTAAGAAACCAACATGAATTGCTTGGTCTGGAGATCTTTAAATATAATATATGCTGACCATGCTGTCCTTCACAACATGTACTCTTATTGTTCCGAGCAATATAGCGAAATATTTATTTGGCTTGTCTTGCTTACTATCTTGGCATGCATATTGTCAATTTGTCATTCTTTCTGCAATTATGCTTGTTAGAGTGTGTCACAGTTTTTTTTTCCTTTTTCTGCCTCTCCCATTCTGTGCTGGGGATAATGTTATGGTGCAAGGATTTGTTGGAATAAAGTAATGGTGCGAATTTAAAGGAATTGAAATTGCAATTTTTTTGCTTGTGGCTCATTGGATCTCTTTTTCCATATGCTAACTCGAATTTGCCAATGAAACATGCTGTATAAACATCTGAAATTAGTGCCGTCCTCTGTCTGCTTCTATGCTAACATTGAACTGTTTCAGTCTCTCTGCGAACAAGGGTCTGTGTGGTATGCCTTCTTTGCCAGAATGTCCTCTTTTTTGGAGCAATGGTCAATTGTCCCGTGGTGGTAAAATTGGAATAGGATTATCTTGCATGGTTGTCGTCATGGTGCTTCTGCTGGTGGCATACATCTGTATAAGGAGAAAGAGGAATGATTATGACTTTGGTTTACCACATGAATTAATGTGTAAGTTGACTTTCATCTTGTATTTCTTCTGATCTTCATATCTTGTTTTTATTTATTTATTTATTTATTTTTATTTCTGTTTGCTGAGAGTGTATGAAAATCCATGCCTAGAATATTTTGCTTTGAAATAGTTGTTGAGTTGGTATTGTAGTTCCCATATTTGGCTGAAAGAACATATCTTATGTATCCCATACTTACAGGCTGGCTACATCTTTTTCCTTTTTCTACCAGTTATCATAATATTTAGTAGATGTGTGTATGGGGGGTGTGGGGTGTGACTGACTGACCATGTGGGTGGGTAGGGGTAATTTTAGGAATGTTTTGATTAGATTCAGTAGATTTTCACAAAGCAAATGACATTTAAGGGACTCAATTTTATCCCCTCCTGGAATAAAAGGATAGTGTTATAAGGATAAAGGTTGTGTGAAAGTAAATGATGAACCTGCATTCAAGGAACCCCACCTTATTGAAAAAGGAAATAAAACAAAATTCATTGAAATAGTTCTCCATAAATTCTCTTAGTTCTTTTTTTCAGCAACCCTTAATACTTTTGAAGTGGCCTAAACGGGCAAAACGGCTAAACCGACCCTAACCAATTTTAACCATTGGTGATTTTGAACCAAATAGAGATGACCCAAACCTGAAATAGAATCAAATCTAGCTCTATATATTTACTTATTTGTTGTCATTATTCTTAATTTGTTCATAAATCATAACATTCTCATTCTTAATTTATGTATGTTTTGTTGGAAACCCCTCAAATCAATTTGGCTAAAAATATTGCAACTAAGTGGCATGTTAAAATAAATTAGTCTCACTTCTAGTGATTCACCAATATACAGAGTTATATATTTGTAATATACGAAAAGTTACTGAATTCTATTGTTACCAAATATTAAACATCAGTGATCAGTATTAATAATTGAACATATAATATTATGTTCAGCTGATATACCAAGGTCATTTAATAAAAAAAAAATTAAAAAAAAATATAAAAAAATTGTCATACAAAGTATGAAATTAAAGGAATGAACAAATTGTTAACAACACCAACCAACTTAAAGAAGTGCATAGATAAACTCTGTCAAACTTGATGGCCCATTTATTGACCTGACTCAAATGTATCCAAACCATACCCTTTCTGACATTGAGATGGCCATACCCTTTATTATCCATTATAGTATACCCAAACTCAGATGTATCCAAACCATAACACACCCATATTGATAAAATGTAAACCCTATTTAACCTGAACTATCAATCTAGAGGATCCAATCTGAATGCGATTCAACTGACCTGTATGATCTAATATCGAGTTGCATGTCAGGTAGGGGAACTCTGTTAAAAGAATGTGTAACCATACATATATGTAACCTAGGAAGGATTATTGAAGGAAGAACAATTTTCTCTTAATGAGAAGAATAGCTAGATATTGGGCTTATTGGCTGCATGAGTACATGCTGTATGCTAAACTCTGAACAAGTGAGCTGTTGGAGTTAAAATACATAGTAAAAGGTGAAGGGTATAGAACAATAAGTTGGTTATAGTTCATTCCACTCAAAAAACAAACATAGAGCTAACAAACATCTTATGATATAGAGCAAAGAATAAACATTTTATGATATGATGATGATGCCTAACTCCCTACTAGTTATTAGTAGGAAAGTCAAGTATTCATATCCCTAAAAATCTGCCTCTTACATTAAATAAACTGACTAGTTAAACATGTGATCCTATACATTAGGAACTACTTTGAATCATCATTCAACTAGAATTCAGTTAACATTTCTCTGTGTGATTTTGCTATCTTTCGTACTGTTGGTCAAATATCACATAAATAATGAACAATTAAATTTACCATAAAGCCTTCTCCCATGACTTGCTTTGTTAGTTTGATTTGCTCACATTTATTGCTTCTATATTGATTTTGAAAAGGTACTTGATTGTCTACTCTGTATGGAATAGTCTATGATAAACGAATTACATACACACACACACACACACATTTCGAGTTCTGGTGGGGTTGCCATTCACAATTTGTATGTTCAAGGAACTCCGAGCATAATGAATCCATCTTTGTTGGAAAAAGATACTCATAATGTAAACAAGGAAAGTCTAGAAGAACTAAAGGAAATTCAGAACCAAAGTTTGATGTTAAATTATGTTGCAATGTGGACAATGATTTAGTGAGCGTTACAACATAAGTCTGATGCTGATAGCTCTGTGAATAAATGCAGTATAGAATCAAATTTTAACAGCTGTTATAGTAAAGTTGTGAGGATGGTGAGATGATTTTATCAGTCTTCTGGAGCTTTTATTAATTTACACAGTGCCTCTTGTGAAAATGCCTTAGCAGAACGGATAGCGGAGTATTCATGTTTCTCAAGATTATACTTTTAACTAGAATAGTATTCTAAAGCTAAGCAGTGCTCTTATGTGGTTTTATCATGTCTGTTGGGCACTTGGGCAGTTGGCTAATTATTTCCCATCCTGTGTGTCAATTTACAGCAATGGCAGCAAAGAGAAACCGATATCATAGACAGAAGTCCTTGATGGTCCTCGAAATGGAAAGCCAGCATGCCAAAGGTTTAATACCGCCATCAAAACCTCAATAACAAGAGACATTTTTGGCAGGAACAAAATTTTGCAGCAACACTATTTGTGGCTAACCAATAGTTAATAGAAAAAGGTCCTATGAAATTGTTGAGATATAATTGCAGAGAGCTCAGTATGATTGAGATCCTGACAGGTTTGGCATCTTCCAACAATTTGGTACAAAATGTGGTCACAACAAAACCAATTCCATGAAAAATACAGTGCATCGTATTTATTCTTTGGAAATGGCAGAAAAGGCGAATGCCCTTGAAAACTGTAAGTATTTATACCCAGTTTCGAGGAAAGATTGTTGTATGTATGAAATTGACATCCACTGCTGAAATGGTTAAAAATTCCAACACACGATCAACTTGTAGCTGCTGGTCCCAAATCAACTTGGTTATCATCATTGATCTGACGCTATTGATCATCTTTAGCAATTTAGCTCTTCTTTTTTTCCCCCTTATATTTAGTTATTGTATATTCTTCGTGTTACTGTCAGGTAATAACATGTACGAGTATTCATTTGGTCGAATATGATCCTGGGTGGTTTTATGTTGTCTGAAAGGAATTTCTAAAGTAGTTTTTTTGTGGCCAAATAATCTCTGGAAATCTGTAACTAAGCAATTGACTTCCCCTCAATGTAACCATTTCTGCTTAAATTATCTCATTGATGAAGCTTACTGTGAATATATTGTAATTTCACACTATCTTGGAATTTTATTTGTGTACTTTTCATTACTTTGTTGCATTCCATTGTTGATTGGTTACTATAAGTTTCTTCTTATGATAACCAATGCTTCTTAAGGACCAGGTAGATAAACTCTTCCAAGCAGCTTTATTTATGGATGACTCTAAATATGATTTGAAGCAACTTTTCCAACGTATGGGATGACTTATAAAGGACTAATGAACTAGACAAGTTTTGATCTTAGGGTTGGAGTACCATTCTCAACAAATTTTTCAAAAGTTAGATGACATTCATAGTTCTTTGGCAATTTAATCTTATACGAAGTATTTTCTATTTCACGTTAACATATTACCTTTGCTATTGTTTTTATGTCTAATCTCACATGTATATTCCTTCAATACAATGTCTATTATATATTCGAGTGTATGTAAGATATTATGTTCGTTGCGTACTGTATGCGAAAGGTATCTACAACAGTTGAATTAATCATGACATGGAAGTCAATGCAATTTAAGGATAGAGATTTGAGTAGTGGGCATGTATCTTGTATAGCCAAATGCATTGGACTAGTATGGAAATGAAAAGTTGACAATGCCTTCCTATACAGAGTGAAGGATTAAAGGAGCAAGTTGCTGTAAAGAAGATGCCATTGATGTCTAGTGTCGATATTTGTATAGTTATTAGTATTATCACCAACAACATTGGAATGTGTGAGATGTTAAAAAAATTTGCAACTTTTAAAAAAAAAAAAAATTACAACAAATCACAGTTTAATAGGTGTGGTGAGTTACACAAAACTAAACATTATTATATAACCAATGGATATGATTTCAGAGAGTTATTTGACTAATCAATTGAAAACTCAAAATTAAGGGGTATAAATTATACTACCTAAAATACCTTTATTTTTTTTGTTAACATGTTTTGACTTTAGCCTTATTCACACACTTCCCTATAATCGTATTTAGTGATTTATTCGTAATATAAAATAAAGTTATGTGGGATCTTATTATAATCATCATAGCAATACACTTCAATCTATAAGTTTTTTTTACAAGTATTTGCTTAACGGTAATTAAGATATTAATTGTTGAATTTGTACATTGACAAGCATAACTAAAAAGATCGGATGAAAAACTAGATAATATATTTAATTTTAAAACTTTAGACTTGCGGCCTTTGACATATTAATTTTAAAAATTCTAGGATTTTGCTGATTAGGAAATTTTGTTTCATTGAAAGGCTTTGTGTTGAAGATACTGAAGTATTCATGGACATACATACAAACAAGCTATGTTACCACTCCAATGTCTAGGTTTATAGGCAAAGGTAGCAAATTAGCCTTGCTAATTTGATACAAGTCTAGATTATATGTGGTCTATCTTGCTACAAGTATTATTTTTTATATAAAAAAATATTTTTATATGCGGTTTCATGATGAATAAAATCAAGCATTCATAAAGTTAAAAGACTTAAAACAATACTAAGGGTCTGTTCTCATACGTTTATTTTCAGTTCAGCTCAATTCAGTTCAGTTCAGCTCCTAATTTCCTTCGCTTATAAAATATTCATTTCATTTCAGTTCAGTTCAGCTGAGTTCAGTCTATGAGAACAGGCCCTAAGTTGAACACACACTTAAGTATTTTACTTTACAAGTTTGGATTTGATTCAAATCATTTTAAACCCAAGTCTACATAAATAATACTATCCTCTAAATTCCTAATTACTCCCTCCTTGGATCTTTTTCCACCGACGTTTCACCTTCTTCAGATAGCTCAAATAATCAGTCAACAAAAGCATTAACTAGTACACTTCACTCCTCTCTCATATGCCCTAGTATGAAACCATCAAAATTGTGGAAATTTTGGTTAAAATCAGAATTTTCAAAGTAATGCCAGGATAGTTACATGTCACACACACAACATAAAACATTAACATAATCTTATGTAAGCCAAAAAAATCAGATGGACATTGACTAAAGAATAAGAAAATAAAGATGATGATGTACTACTTTTTATCACCATTATTTTATTCTATTAACCCAATAAAATACAAAATATAATTATTAAAAATAATTAATTACAAAAAAAAAACAGGTTTATCTGCAACAGACGAAAAACAGACCTATCAGGTCCAACTGCCAACCCAGCAACAACAATAAACTGATCCAAGTGGCCCAACCCAATTTTGACTTTTCTTCCCTAACTTTGGTGCGTGCCATGTCAACAACATAACCCGATGTACTTTTTTTAATTAATTAAATTAAATTAAATTAAATTAATAATTGGATGATGACCCAATTGACTAATAAGATAGATGATGATGCTTACAAAGCAAATTATGTCCTTATTTCACGTGTATGGATCAAATTTAATTTATTTAATAATAACAATAATAATAATAATCTTACATTATATTATAAAAAAATACTCCCATAACCATAACCATAGGTTATATAACATGATTTATTTATTTTTCCATGTGCATCATATTTTATTATCCACTTGGAACTTTTTGTTGTTTGCATTAACAAACTTTGATTATTACTTTTCATTTGCTTACTTCTATGTTACATTTTTCATCATGCATATGCATTGTGTTTCCCAAAATTTTTGTCTTCTTATCAAATTACAACTATTATTAGCATTATTGTTGGTATTATTATTACTCGTATTATCTACTACATATAATAATTTTTTTTATACAAGTTTTATTTTCTTTATTACTCCGTATATCTTTCTTTTTGTACAAAACTATAATTGTGGGATGGTTTTTGTTAGAGATATTGTAAACAAATTTTTACATATTTTTCATGAACTACTTAACTTTTAATTTTTATATTATAATAAAAATTACAAATATATTTTAAAAAGTAATAATCCTTTTTTATTTTATTTTTTAACTAATTTAATTATTTAAATAAAGTATATACAAGCAAATTAAGTTCTCTTCTAATTTAATACAATAGTTTCTTATCATAGATGTAGTTAATATTATGAATTGTGTTATGTTCGCTAAATGTTATATATGTTCACTAAATTCTTTTTTCAATATCCCAAAATGGACAGATTTCTATTGAAATGAGGATGGATTTTGCGATATATTGACAACATAAAGGATGAGTGGCTAGATTTACTCATTGAGTTCATGCATCCGAAAAATCAACATATATAGAAAATTTCTATCAATAGTGTTATTTGAAACCAAACTCATCAAGCACAAGTTTCTATTTATGTCAATCAGTACATAACTTTATGTATAATAAAAGGAGTTTTTTTTTTTTTTTTTTTAACCAAAGTATATGAATACACTTCAATTCGTATCTAAACTCTTCAAACTGTACTTTAGCATAATTGATATAGTAGTTATTTGATGTATTACGATTTACTCCATTTGTTCTTCAATAATCTTCCTATTTTCTGAAAAAACATAAATCCCAATCTCATCAAATTTGTCAAAGTGCCTACTCTATTTCTATGTGAGTATCTTACTTGGACAATGAACAATGTATTCAAAGTTTCAAATATGACATTTTACGGAGGACATTTAGGCCCACTTAAAGAGTCACATTAAAGAGACTTAGATTGATATTGTGCCATCAAAAAAATTTGAAATTCTAGAAGGGCTGGAGAAAATTCCAAAAAAAGAAAAAAGAATAAGAAATTTCAACTAAGTTGTCAATTTTAATTTTAGTAAGAAGCATTAGCATTAGCAATGTACATATGATGAATACAATTTTAGCTTCTACTATAGGAAAAGTATTGTGTAGAACAGACTCACGTGAGTTCGGTCATACAAACAGAAAAAAATAAATATCAATTTATAAGCAGGGGGATGAGGATGGGAATGTGCACTATAAACCGGATTCACGTGAAACGGTCTAACGCAAAATCTTCTCCTACTAATATTAGGAAAAATGTTACTCCTTAATGTTTATAGCTCTAAGCCTTGATCGGTAAATCACTGCTAGTTGACTGATATAGCTGGCCTGATTTGACTGGTTAGTTGTAAATAATTAATTGTGTTAGTGTTTGGTATATAGCTGTTAATTATTAGTTGTTTCAGTTAATAAAATAACCAAAAAAACTTAATTGTTAATAACCTAAAATGAAACTCCTGTTTTGAGTTTTTTTCAAAAGGAGAAAAACTCTTTCAATAAGTTGTTTTACCAAACACTCAAATTAATTTTTTCATAATATATTTAATAGACTCAATAAATTAAAAGCTCTTTAAAAAGCTATTTACCAAACAAAGCTTTATTAACTTGATATTATGAATCATACGTGTTGTTTAAATCTTCATATATGGAGTATTTCTATCTTATTGCTGCAGCAAGGCCTAATAACTTAGTTAAATTTAAGAATTACTAAGCATGTAGTATAGAGTATTAAGGAGTACATATGAAGTATTAATGTATTATAGTTTACTTATGAAAGACCTCGAAGAGTGTGAAATCCAAAGTAAACCTATAAGTAGTTGACTTGTAAAATAGCACAAAAAAATTAGGCAAACTAATTAAGAAAGAGTGAAAATTAAGGTAAAAATTCTTAATTTTATTACTCCAAGCCGTAAGGTTTACTTTGACGTACAAATAGAAGACTTAATGCAAGACAAGTTGTACGTGAAACATTAAAATTGTACTAGTGCACTCTTTTTTTTCTATACACTTGTCCTTAGATAATTGAAGGTACCTTGGGTCTCACGATCCATTTTTATAATATTCCTTTGTCAACCAATGGCAATCTTGCACTATTGCAGACATTTTCATTTTGATAATGAGTTATGATGTTTTGCTAGCAAGATTCTAGTGAAACCTACAGCTTAATTTAAAAAAATTAAAAAAAAAATATATTATTAATCAACTATTCAAAAAAAAATTATGTGATGCTAGCTGAGAATGAAATTGATATCAATAAATAAAATAACATTAGTAAGAAAAACATAAAATTGTTCAAATACTACGTAATTTATAACTACGAATAATATGTTTTGATCATCACATCCAAATATCATAATTATATAATATATAAACGTAGAAAATATTTAGGACCTTAAGGTGACGTGTTTTTTCATTTTATAAAAAAATAAAGTTAAAGAATTAACTATAATTAATTAGATTTCAGTAAAAAGTAGAGTGGATAACATAGGGTTTTTTAAATTCAAATCAAATAAATTCAGGTAAAGAGATCAAATGAACAAGCCCAATAAATAAACCTAATTAATTTTAAAACATATATAAGTCCTTTCAAGATTGCACACAAAGAAAGAAGCCATTTCTACAAGAATACCATTGACGAAAGAACATAGAAGAGATATTTTATGGTCAACAAAAGCAACTTGAGCCCCAATATAGGGTAAAAAGGACCCCACTTATATAGAAGCCTAGACATGTAGCTAGTGGCTGTATTAAGGCCAAATCAATATCATTACTCTTCCATGTAATATATAGATATTCCCAATTGGAATCTTCTTCTTAAAATGTACTCCAATCACTATAATACTATTACACTTTACCACATAAATATGTTAGTACATAGACTACATACATAATAGAACTATAGACTATTGGTTAAAGATACATGAGAATGAGAGATCCATTATTTTTGACTAGTCGATGGTGTTGTTTATTAGTTTTAGGCAACTTTATATCTTAATATCCATTTGCTTGCACAATTAGGGTATTTTACATCTTTTTGGGTTTATCTACTTATAAAATTTGTTCCGTCTCAATTTACTTGTTTTGTAAGCATTTATGTACACATAAATTTATGAGATAAGAAAAAGTATAGAGAACAAATTGAGCTGATGAGGATGAGACTCGATTTAAGAAAAAAAAAGTAGAGAGAAAAAAAATGTTGGTAAAAGAAAATGATACTCGTACAAGAAAATTGTGATGCACCAAATAGAAAAATGATGCAAGTAGATTGGAATGAAAATAGTATGAAGTAATAAAATATTAATACTAAAGATAATTAACATTGACCCAGTTAAGTATAGGATTAAAATTAACGATAAGTTTTGGTAATTGTAGTTTTATTGAAGTAGTGAGAACATAATAAGCAAAGTCTTGTGCATGTTAGGTAGGTGCCCTAGGTGCTGCTGCCCCCAAACCATGTTGTCTCTTAGAATAATAAGTATCTAGAATTATTTTGATTTTTTGTTAGTTAATTTCTCATGTGTCATGTCCGACTAGCTTTCTTAGTTTGAACAATAATTATTGGCAACACAAGAAAATAAAGTAGAAAAAACAATAATAATAATTGAAAAAAGAAAATTAGAATCATGAGAAAAAGGCACAAAATAGTTTGCTAGAAATTGTACGCAACTAATGTTTATGTAATGTAGCAAGGCACAAAAAACTTCTCTTGCTTTTGCAATTTTGCATGTATCATGTTATGTGTTTCTCTCAATTCAAGCCCTAGCTAGACTGCTAGAATATCTAATCTCTAAAGTAACTAGCTATCTAATTAATTACAAAGGAGTCATAATAAATTGACAATTTCTTTCACGCGAGATAAAAACCCAAAATAAAACGTATAGAACAAAGGAATTTATATACCAAATGCCGATTTGATGACTTAGCTATTAAAATAGCTACCAAATTAAACTAATCAAGTAAATATCTCCATAAAATTTAAACATACAATTAGTTTCACACTATTTAATTCATGGGAGTACATCAAGCTCTAAATTACCCAATCAAATGAATTGTTCCGTAAAATAAATAGATTATCTACTTTAAACACGTATTACAGTGTACCGATCTTGTCAAATTGTATACAGCTATAACTTTAAGAGGCTTATGAAAGTAGTAACAAAAAAATGACTAAGAAAAATAAAACATTAGTACCGGAAATAAATCAAAACGTCTATCAACTTACTATAAAATATTTGTAATTAACCTTGTGCAACTATGCCTACAGTTTATAATAATGATAAAAGTTTGCATAAAAAAAAAATAATGATAAAAGTAAATCACATTTGCCAGCACACTGGATCAAAATCAAATCCAATATAATCAGTCAAATGTGAATCCACTAATGATGAGATGGCACACACAATCAAAGATTAGTTGGCGGCTTTTCGTAACATTTGTTCTAGAGGTCACTTTACAAAAATAAAAATGGTAAATGTACTTCCAATTGCGGCAATGAGCTACCTATGGTTAAAAAACAAGCTAGGCATAATGAATTTACCACTTGTGGTCTTGGGAGTCTATCGTGTACACCCGGGGTTATTTGCTCATTCAATCAACAAATGAATAAAAATATTACTACTTCCGTTTATGGTTATCTGTAATTTTGAGGTATTATTTGTGAAATATAAAACATTCAAAACTTGCAGATAACCACTAATGAATTAGCACTTGTGGTCTTGGGAGCCTATTATGTACACCCGGGGTCATTTGCTCATTCAATTAACAAATAAGTAAAAATATTATTTGAAATGAGCAAATGACTTCGATGTACGGTACACCCGGCCACCCGGGTGTATATAACAAAGTGTAGTGGTCTTGTGGAGGGAAGAACCAGCTGAGGGACACAGCAAAAAGGAAGAAATCGAAAATTAAGATTATTAACGAAGAGCCGGAGAGTAATATATTGTGCTACTGAAATCACCATACATTGTGCGTCTCTTAAATATCATAAAAATTAACATATACTTTGTATTGGAATTGATGACATGTTATTATAAACAAAACAAGCAATTAACATGATGATTAGCAAAAGCCGACCAATTCAATTTCAACAAGTAAAATTTTAAGGAGCTAGGTCTCGTTAGTTTCACCTTATTTTTGCTGAATTGAAATTATTTTTACTGAATTGAAATTATTTTTGCGGAACTTAAATTATTTTTACTGTACAGATACTGAATTGAAATTATTTTTGCTGAACTGAAATTATTTTTTACTAAATCTCTTTATATTTCTTCTTCACTGAGTTTTACTGATCTGAATTTATTTTTATTGAACTGAAATTATTTTTGTTGAACAGAACTTATTTTTATTGAATTGAAATTATTTTTATTGAAGTGAAATTTTACTGAATATTATTATTTTTAAAGGTGAAGTGAACAGGGCCTTACAAATATCAGGCTTTCTAGGGCTTCAACTTAAAGACTTAATTATGGAGAACATTAGAGTTTAGAGATAATTAGCAACGTCAATTTCAATCAGTAAAATTAAGTTTCAATAAATAGTGTTCACTTTTGATCCAAATATTACAAGAATAATATTAATAAGTTGTATAAAAACAATTTTAAAATATTGTAGTGCTACTAAGGGGCGGGTCTGTTCTCATTAGATTATTTTCAGTTCAGTTCAGCTCTAATAAATTAAGTTCAGTTTAGTTCAGCTCCTAATTTCATTCTCTCATAAAATATTCATTTCAGTTCAGTTCAGCTCAACTCATTTCAATCAATGATAACATGCCCTAATTTCTTCAGCTTAATTTCAGTTCAGTTCAGCTTCAATCAGTTTAGTTCAGTTCCTAATTTCACTACTAGAAAACAGCCAAATAATGACGGAAATTTACCATCGGAAACATCCCGTTTTCCGTCGGAAAACCCGTTTTCGACGGAAATTCCGTCGGAACTGGTCGTCGGAAAACCTTTTGTCGGAAAATGGGCCTTTTCCGACGGAATTTCTGTCGGAACCACTATTCCGACGGAATTCAGTCCGTCGGAAGATATTTTAAGGCCCAAAATAATCCGTCGGAAATGAACGACGACGGACTGTATTCCGCCGGAAATTTCCGACGAAAATTCCGTCGGAAAATGCTTTTAAAAAACAAAAAAAAATGCCTACCCCCACCAGCAGCCACCACCCCACGGCACCAGCCACCAGCCACTCATATTCAGCCGAACCCCCCAACCTAAGCAAACCACCACCACCGTTGCCGCCGAATACCACAATCACCACCAAAAATTAACAAAAAAAATTAAAGAAAGAAAATTGAAATAAAATAAGATACATACCTTAATTCGACCACACATGACCTCGAAATTAGGTTTAAGAGGTCAAATTCGACCATGAAAACTCTAGATCTAAAGTTTTCATGGTCGAATTTGACCCGAAAACCTTTGTTTTCAACTTGAAAAGAGAGAAAAAGGGTGAAAACAAAAGAAATTGTTGTATGTACGGTGATGGTGATGTTGTTCATGTCAGTGGTGATGTCGATGGTGATATCGGTGGTGATAAGCATTGTCGGTGGGGGATACAAGGAAAGTAGAGGAGCGAAAGAGTATAAGAGAACGAGAGGAGTGAGGAGAGAGGAGAAGAAAACGTCAAAGAGGAGAATAAAGAGGAAAGAGGATAAGGAGAGGAGAGAGAAGAGGAAAAGAGGCGTAAAGCAGTGTAGGGTTTTTAGAATTTGGGATTTTTTTTTTTAAAAAAAATATATATATTCCGACGGAAAATTTCCGACGGCTATAAATCCGTCGGAAAATGTCTTTTCCGACTGAATTTTCCGTCGGAACGCGCATATATTCTGACGGATTTTTATTCCGACGGAATTGTTGAATTTCCGACAGATTAAAAATCCGTCGGAAATTTTGACTTTTCCGACGGAATAATGTGTCCGTCGGAACCAGTCCGTCGCTATTTGCCTATTTTTTAGTAGTGTTTCTTTCTCTCATAAACAATTCATTTCAGTTCAATTCAGCTCCAATCAGTTCAGTTGAGCTCAGTTTTAATAAATCAGAACAGACCCTAAGACCTTATATTTCAAAAACACTCAAATAATTTATTCGGACAAAGTAACCACATGTACATATAAATTCGGACAGAGTATAATGTACGAATTTTACCCTACAAGGCTACAATCAAGATTGTAATGCCACGCCATCAATTGCTCATGCACAACACCACCACATAAAGATTATATTGGAGAATTGAAGAGGCGATTTTAATTTCCATATGAAATTTTTTTCATAGGCTCATTATTGTTATTATGAGTTTTGTTATTGTTAATTTAGTTTTTATTATTTCTTCATTACTACATTGTTGATTGCACGAGTTGTGTAATACTCGTATAACAACATGAAATCAAACATGTTGTAATTTTATACCCTTACTACGTACGTCTAATAGCCGCCCATTGGTAAGCAAATCCAAAACAATTAAAAAAGAAAAAAAATAGGTCCTTTCTTTTTTATTGTTTTTGCTCTTTCATTTATTGTGGAGATCTTCTTTGGCAATCACCTTTGGAAAATAAAAGTTATTCCTAATAGTGCAAAATACAAAGAATATGAGGTGTCATAGTAATCTCAAATCAAATTATATTGCGTCACAACCAACAGAAATAGGCTCTTTGGAGTTAGAAGGAGTTACAATTTTAATCACACGCACTAATTAATTAATTAATTAATTAGATAGTATTATAGTATAATTTGCTTAAGATAAGTTTAAGTGCAAACAAACAAATCTAGAGATAGCTAGAGATAAACTCATGCTTTTTGGCTTTTTGAGGCATATAATTAAGCACTAAACTAGTAAACGAATGCTTCCAAAAAAGAGGCTGCTATATTTTATCATTTTCTTGTGTTGTTAAACGGTGGAACAACACGTCAAAAATTAAATAAAATTCCAATTTACTTTTTAGTTTTGAAAATGACATCACAACCACTCAAATTTAGTTAAGAAGAGTTATAAAGATACATATTAATTATGTGGATTAGAGAGAAAAAAAGGGTTTCCTACTCTATCTTAGTGGCTTCATTAGTGCTATAAACCGGCCACATAAGAAAGTCTAACCTAATTGGATGATGATGATGATTACAAGTAGTAAAAGGAATGAGTACAGTTGTACAAACAATTATCAAGTGGCAAATTCAGGAAAAAAAATTAATTATTTCAATACGTGCTGTAAAACTATGTACGTAATTTAAAAATCTTATTTAGGCGAATAGTCAAGGTTAAGAGTAAAATTTCAAAAATTCTAAGTTCGGATAGTTTAATTTACAAATATCTCAAATTAAGTGGGAGCAACTGACCGCATTGTTGCACTAACTAAATCCTTAAAATCTACTAATACTTAACCTATTGGCTTAGCTAAGCTTAGCACTAATCCCACTTGGACAATTTTAGGTTTGGATAAAATTACCACCAATAAATTGAGTCTTTACTATTGGATCAAGCTAGTTAGTGATACCGATAGGTAGGCTAGATAATGTAAAGTAATTGTTTTAATGAATAAAAGAACAAAAGTATCGATATATATAGCTTATTGGATTTAAGTAAAGTGAAAAGTGAAAAAGTGAAATGCCACCAAAAGCAACATGAAATGAGATATTAAAAGATGCAACGTATATTACATTGTGTTATGGTTAGTCTAAAAATCTTGTACGGAATATATCATATATTAACGATCATTTGTTCTAAGATTAAGCTTGATATTCCATGTGTCATGAATATTCATCAAATTATACAACCACAATTTATTCTAATATATTTAACAAGCAAGATATACAAGCTTAAGTTATGCAAAAAATAAAAAATAGTAATGCAAACGACATTTGATCTGATCATACATTTTGAGTATCATACCATGTCACTCTTATGATTTTAATTAACTGCCTTTAATTTATCGATGACAATATATTGGCAATAATGTTGAGTAGATAATGAAGCATATTGCAAAAGCATTCTAATGAATTTTATTTAAGGGGTACAAACCAATCAAGAAAAAGATCACTTAAACAAAATGATGCCTTATTAAGAAAAGATAATAATGTCAATTAAGTTCATCGTGATATTGGTACAATCTATTCAAGTTCACATTGCTTTGTCAATTATAAAAGTGGTGGATGATTTATCTACGTGTTTAGTCCTCACAACACCTATATTATAATGGGAAGGCTTATAAGATCTTAACGAATAAATTCCATGTTGATGTCATCAATCTAAACTAAATCCAACCTGTTTCTTTTTTTTTCTTTTTTTTTTTCATTTTTCTAGAAAAATAAATAAAGGAGTTTAATGGAGATATGTTATATAAATCTCCTTTTCCTTAGGAAGGAAGAAACAGATTTAGTATTTGTAAACTAAATAAAATTCAATTCATGGGGAAATAAGGGCCGGATAACATTGCATATATAAATATACGAAATTACAAAGTAATACATTTACTTGTATATGATTTCTTAAAGTTCTAGATGATATAGAATAATATATGATGGCGTTAAACTACTTAAGAATTAAGGTAGATATATCAAAATTAGGCTCTGTTTGGTACATTTAGGTCCTGTTCTATTCACCTTAAAAAAATAATATTAAGTAAAAATAATTTCATTTCAGTAAAAATAAGTTCAGTTCAGTAAAATTAATTTCAGTTCAGTAAAAATAATTTCAGTTCAGTAAAAATAATTTCAGTTAAGTAAAAATAAATTCAGTTCAGTATAATTCAGTTTTCTTAAAGATGAATTATAGTAGAAAATCAGTAAAAATAATTTTAATTCAGCAAAAATAATTTCAATTCAGTAAAATTAATTTAAGTTCAGTAAAAATAATTTAAGTTTAGCAAAAATAATTTCAGTTCAGTAAAAATAATTTCAGTTCAGCAAAATTAAGGTGAAGAGAACAGGGCCTTAATCTTGTCTAAAATTATTTTATCTGAACTTATTTTATATTATTAGAGTTTATATATTTTATTTGTCTAAACTTATTTGTTCTAAACATATTTTTACCAAATCACTTTTTTCCAAACTTATTTTTTATGAACTTGTTGAGCCTATTTTAGGTTGTATAACTTATGGGCCAATGTTACGAGCCCTACTATTTAAAATTACTTGAACTTTTTTAAAAATAAAATAAGAAATAAATATAAGATGAAATTAGTTTATTTATTTGTGGTGGTGGATAATTTGTGTCCAGGGAGTAAAAGTGATAAGAAAGTTTATTGAGGGGTGAATAAAGGTACGTTTTGTTCATCCGATACATTCATTTATCTAAATTAAACTAAACTTGATTTATTCAGATTTGAATTTTCAGGACTATAATAAATTGTGTTTTAAACTAATTTTAGCTATGAATTAAACTGATTATTTTATTAATCATAATGATGCTTGATAATATATTTGAATCTTAAATTATAATCAAGTGAATAATACTCTATTTTTTTATTTAAACCAGGCAAATATGCTAAACGAATTTGAACAACTTAACGATCATAATGACTACTAGTATTTTACTAGGTCTGTTAAATTCGAAGTATATATTTTCCTTACATAACCTATTTTCCTTACATAACTTTATTTTTTTGGTTACTAAATACGGAGTAAAATGTTTCTAACTTCTAGAAATGGTACAATTGGAAATCAAATTCGTACACCTATGTTTTGTACCACCATGATCACATGATGGCTGTGGTATATATAAATCCTACGAGTACATTATAAATATTCCCTAAAAAGAAAATAATTTTATTTTATTTATTATTATTATTTTTTTAAAAAGGGGTCACAATGTCACATGCAAAACCCCAAAAAAGGGTGCAAGTAATTCCCACTTGTAGGGAAAAATGCAATAAATACACAAACAGTCAAGATTATACAACCATTAACCGTACCTTTATACTCTTATTATTGTACGTGACAAATATCTTTTGAGTAATTCAAATTACTATTTAAATAACTATTTTTAGTTAAAATTGACAAAACGTGACAATGTTGTAGTTTAGTTAGCCAATAGGAAAGAGAGAAAAAAAATTAAAAAAAAAAAGGAATAAAAATGAAACAAATGAATTGACCAATAATTAGGCAGCACAACAGTATTTACTGAATCCGCCCATTCATTATGCGCGTGGTATTGTCAAGTTGCATGAAGAGATGAGATGGGTTGTCCAATTGTTTTTGTCTATTTTATCAACTTTCTAAGGACCCCCATCCGTACAATTTTTTCCATAAGTAATATTTTTTGTTGATTTTTCATTTAGGACAAATTTTATTTAAAAATATTTAAATAAATATTGAAATTCATGGCATGGTTTATAAAATTACTTCCTCCGTTTCATATTATTTGCAACGATTTGACATAAACTAGAGAGGAAAAATGTCTAATCGTAGCAAATAATATGAAACAGAGTTAGTATCATATCATGAATTTAAATGAACCCATGCATGCAATGTTTATTTTCTTGGTGTGGATTGGTTTTACAATTTAAGAAAGGTACTGGTCATATAGTCGTACTAATGGGATATATTATTATTGACAGTTTTGATCCATAGAATTCGTTTTACTTTTCCAAGTTTTTAAGAATTAGGGACGGATTATTGACTATTAGGTCTTTTGTCTTCATATGTTGTCTATGAGTAGAATTAACAAAAATATCATAGAATTGGCCGACATTAAACAACTCATATCATACATAAAATATCTAAAATTAAATGACTTAATTTTCGTCAACATTGATTTTGACTCAAAAAAATGACTACAAGTTATCAGTTCTCTGAAATAGAAAGTAAGGATCTTATTTTTCGAGTTGAGATAAAATTATTTAGTATTTTTAACCTACATGTTTTTTTTTTATTATTATTATTTTCAATATATATACAACCCCAATCAAATTTAACATACATGATACCTTTGTTAATCAAAATTGATCAAGTAATTTATGTTACATTCTCTAATCCCTCATAAGATTCGATTGATATACTCTGTGAATTAGTTGATAAATTGATTATAAATAAGAAATTAACAAGCACAATAATAGTTTTTGATGGTCCATATAAAAAGAAGAGAATGGATATTTTTCTACTCCGTAAAAATTAGCTTGCGTATCATATCAACATTGATTGAAGAAAAAATGAACAATAATATCTATAAACTGAAAGATAGGTGAGCTAATAATTTATTTATGCGTAATAAAGATGCTTTTCTTTTCATTTTAATTAGAAAGAGACAGATATTTTTAATTAGATACGCCATAATATACAAGATTGAACTTGCATTGACAAACCTTTTTCCTTCTTTCCAGGATATAATTAATAAAAACATATCATATGATCTGAATGAATTAAATTAATAAACTTGATGATTAGTAATTTAGTACTCCGTATGAAAGCATGCACAATAATTTAAAGCAAGTATTTATAGAAAAAAATTGGACGAATGATGCTAGTTAATGCAGTAATAATATATATATATATCAAAGATAAGGATGCTCTAGCATCCTATCATCTAATCATATCTGATCACAAATACACAATATGCTTAAATTGATCAAAGTAACTTATCCTGTTGATTATATTTTTTTCATAAAAGAATTAAGTTTATTTTTGATTTAATTTGTTATAAAACTAAACAAGAAAATGTAAAATAAAAAAAATAATACGAGTAATATTAAACAAGGATATCCTAACTACTTCGTATATAAGAGTATATAACAACCCAACAATATAATTTTACTAGATGAAGCCCGTGCGATGCACGGTTTGTCAGTATTTTAAAAAAAATATATTTTTCATATTTATGTGATTAAAATTGTTATTATATTAGTTTTAAAATAATAAAATATTAGATAAAATTCCTAATCTCAAAAGATAATACCTTGTTTTAATTAATTTAAACTTTAAAATCTCATTCTTTGCTTACGTGGCATTTAATTATTTTATTGTAAAAGAAATTAATAATCTCTTATTTAATTGGCTACAACTTAAATTATAATCTTACGTGGCGCGCTTAGAAAATTGAATCCTATGTAGCACTCTAAGAACTCGGGGAAAAACTCCCCTTTATATATGTAATATTAGATTTTTTATTTTTTTTTTAAAAAAAAGCCCATACCTAGTATTTTAAAAACAAAATTTCTCTAAGAATTTTTTTCATTTAAATGTTTATAAAATCATTTGAGCTGTATTGATGATTTATTATTTCTCTTTACGCTTAATATTTTGGATATTTATATCCATACAATAATGTTTAAAAAATTATATTAAGTTTATTAGTTAGTAATTTCTTTAGTAAACCTTGCATTTTTCTCTATATGGTAATAATAGACATGTTACAACAATATGTAAGAAATAAAGATTATTGAAATCAACAAACAAGAATACAAATTTTACGTGTGTGGCATGGCTTACTAACACGAGTCAAATACATTCATGGACAAGTGAGATGAGAGTTTATTGATCTTGAAGATATATAGTACATTAGTACAGATTAAAAAATACTTACTATGTTAAATAACAACACCACCCCTGTGATTATTGTCCAAAGAAAACTAACTAATTCAAGACATATTCTAACACTACTTTATCAAATAAGAAGAAAAAAACCTAATAAGTACAACTTTCATCTTGTGCATTTTATTTATTTTTTATTTTTTGGAAATCAAATATTCCATATATTTAATAGGTGATAATTCACTTTAATACAACACAATAACATTTTCTTTCTTTCTTTTCTTTTTTTTTTTTTTTTTTTTTTTTTTTTTTTTTTGAAAGAATGCAACATGATTTATTACATGATAATGTGATTTTACTTTTAGTTTCTCTATGTATTTTTTTTAGAAAAAAATTGTACTCGCCTTTTTTTGTCTACATGAGTTGATTTTAATCTTATTTCAATATTAAATTCGATTTTGTGAATAATTAGTATTGAGCATTTGAAAAAGATCCTTTCTCAGAAGTCACAACATGATGCACATAGAGATATGTACACCTAATGTTTATAAGATATTTTTCTATAAGTAGAATACTGTAGTTTACAAGAAACATTAATTTAAAACTTTTTTGTATATTGTACGTACACCTTTTCTACAAACTAATCAAGACGTCAACAAACAAAAACATATTTCTCCCACTACCACAATAATAATTATTGGACCGCAGCAACTTGATTCTTGGATGCCTACATATTAAGACAAATTAAACAAAAAATTTCGTTTTATTGACCAATAGTTAATCAACATATAAAAGCCAAATAAGTAGCTGTATATGAAATTTGATAGAAAAGTATGTTGAAATCAACAAATTAATTTTTGGATATGGATATAGGCTTTGGTTTAGCGTTACACAATACTTCATTATCAATGCATGATAGCATGCATTAGCATGCATAAATATTACTCGTATGGTTGAATCATTTTTATTTCATAGATTTTAGTACGAAAGAACAAAAAATGTAATACAAATTAAAGTATTTTATTTATTTATTAGATTTTTACACTTTAATGTTTAAATTTAAGGGTGTAGGTTTATGTATAAACTGCTTATTTATTTATTATATATACTCCGTAATTTTATGTATTTTAAAAGAAAGAATTCTTACATAAGGAGAGCATCATGTGACATATATAATTATATATGGACACTTGTTAATACCAATAACATATACTCCATAATACAATACTCTAATTTAGTTATATACTTTGTAGATATGAGAAGAAAAGACAAAAGTGGCTAATTGATATAAAAGGAGAAATTAAAAAGCATAAAATGTGGTATTTAAATTCAGTAATAAACTATTTGACTTAAATTTCGTATATTTTTTTAAATGTAAGATGAAAGATCCTACTAAATCAACAAATCTCATAGGTTAAACCAATCTAACTTTGCAGGTTAGCACTTGAAAGTAGAAGGGAAATAAGGGAATCTCTCTTCTCCCAAGCAAATATATGATAGGATACAAACTTGTGAGGTCAAAGTTATAAAGTGAATTACCCACCAACAGCGCCAAAAATGGTTGGCTACTTGATAAGTTGATATCGTACATGGGTACATGCATCTAATGCATGCCCACAATCCACTTGTTATTAGGAGCCTTTGATATACAAATCCACAATACATTGCATACATATTTTGCCCAACTAATAATTATAACAACAACAATAATAATAAATATAATTTTTTTTTTTTTTAAAAAAAAAAGGGGTAGAAGGTAGACAATAAAGAGAGTGGCCAATGAGATAGCATCGTTACCCATGGTTTTTGCTCGTTTTTATAAAGTCTATCATATCGTTTTTATTATCCTATCATATTGTATACAAATATAGGTCGAGTAGTGTGGGACCCATTAACCCATCCAACATTATTCAGGTCAGCTGTTTCTTCTACACACTGCGAGTATTGACGTATAACTCTCACTTTCATGTTAATCTGCCCTGCAGCTGGGGTGAATTTATTTGTACTACTTTTACTATATTAATTAATTTATTATTATTATTATTATTATTATTATTATTATTATTATATCTCAAAAACAAAAGTCATACAACCAATAATAAATTAGTGGGAAGTCGAGATACAATCTAGGCCCCCACTCCTCTAGCAATAGCAAAGCCTACCATAGCAAAAATATGAGCTGCAACACGTGCTCCAATGTCTTGCGTCGTCAAGAACATCTGAATTCGCTTAAGCAACGCAACAACCTCCTTCTCTAATTCACCAAACGAAGAAAAGGAGAAGGGAATGAACCCATAAGTCTATAACCAATGCCTGTTAACAAGCCTCATACTTAACCCGCTTTTGATGAGCTGTATCAGCCACAACCCGTCCAGGAATAAAGTCAGATAGCCATTATTATTATTATTATTATTATTATTATTATTATTATTATTATTATTATTGTTCAAGTATACAACTAGTAGTATTGAGAATTCATTCACTAAAAGACCGCTGCACCAAATTATCGAGCAAGTTTTCATGTTGGTGGGACTGTAGTTTTATAATCAGATAAGATTTCCATAGGGCCCAGGTTTGGGAAATACATATACATCATCGGATACTCGTATCGTATAGTATTCTCACGATAATGTCTATTATATTATCGAGAACATTCACGAACATGTTAAAGGACTATATCAACCAACTAAAAAATTTAAACGCTCTGCTTGCTAATTAACATTATTATTTTAGTGTTTTAATTTTTTAAATAGAGTTAACATGTGCAAAATCAATCAAGTCCACTTTGCTACTTGGTTAGTCTTTGTGTGTAACATACACAAACACAATTCAATCCAAACTTAATACCTCAATTTGCATTAGGATACATAGTTAGGTACACTCATAAAATATTCTACATGATCGTTTTTTTGAATAATAATTGAGTTCCATTTATGATAAGCTAGCTACCTTACCAAAACAAATAAGAAAACAATAGAAACCAAAAATTCAAGTTTTAAATTTTATTTTAATCATTTAATAAATTTAATTGGTAATGAGAAATATGTACAAGTATACTATGTATAATACATTTATGATTTTAATTAAGATGCATGGTAGCTAATTGATTATGATTGTATATACGAGTAGTTGTTATGATTGCTTCTTACAACTAGCTATTAATTGATTTGTCGTGAATTAAGGGTCAATTTGACCCTTTAAATCTTGAAAGAAAATTAAAATGTGATACGGAGTATAAATCTTTTTATTATGATACACACACACCTCAAGAGCTAGCTGCTGATAAGAACTAAATGTACTAATTAAATTACTCCGTATATTAAGATTGTATAATGCTCCGTATAATTTTAATTTTCTTACATGCAGTCCTAAGAATTGCATTTAATTACTATATTTATTTTACTAATATTTTTCTTAGCCTAATTTAAATTTTTGAGCTAATAACACCAAAAACTTAGCTTTGACAATAAGGTTGCATTGGGCCATATAGTTTGAAATACTATACATTAGTGTAAGCAAGTAATTAATATATAACAAGTTGAATTATTCAATATAATAAATGTTTGACTCCTTGCATCATATATATAAACATATATACTCTATTAAATAATCTACCTTATTGTTGTTTTTTTTCTTTTTTTAAAAAAAAATATTGAATCAAGCACAAAGTATCTATAGTACCATTTAAGAAATAGGAAAATAAACCATTGGATTTCAAAACTAACAAATTATTGACATTTCAAACTAACAAGACATTAGACATATAAATGATTGAGGATGAATTAGTTAGGCCAGGTGGGCAAGCTAACTAGCAAAAATTGTACGAAGCACTTCATAATACATGTTACTTTAATGAATGAGGTGTTGATTTGAGATTAAGGATTTGTATACAATAGATCATATGTTCAACTACGGAATATTTCAATTTCAAGATATAATTTGTAATACCCTTATATATTGATTTATTCGGACAAAATTTAAAATAAAATTTGGGACTTCACAATGCTCACATAGCTTGTTTATGATTGCAGTAATGCATGGAACTTTTTTTATTTAGAATGTTATTGACTCCTACTAAGGATATTTTGATTATTTTCTATCCATTTATCTATTTCTTTCAAAAGCTTATTACTTCGTATTACTTATTTTTGCTATATATCTAACCATGTAAAAAATATTTACTATATTTTAATCAAATATATTTTATTTAAAATTAATCACCCAAATCAATACATCAAATTTTGATAGAGTTGGACAGAAATTCATATTAAAATAATGTATGAACCCAAAACTTATTAAATACAACATTTATTCTTTTTCAATTGCATCATCTAAAATTCATGCTTGTATATAAATTATTTTTTATTTCAACATAAATATTTTAAATCATCTAGAGGGTTTTCACTCCTTATTTTCAACAATTACTTAATTAATCTGACAATGAATCGAAGTTAAGCTACCAATGCTAAATACATTATTTTGTAGCTAGATTATATATATATGCTCATGGGTACACACGTATAAAAAAAAAGTTGTACAAAGTGTGTGAACCTTATGAAAATCCAAGTTGTAGAAATATACATTAATGAAGCAGGTATAATTCATAATTTCATAAATGCATATATGTCAATTTACTTCCTAATATATAGAAACAAGATGGGATGGAGAGACCATAATATAATCGATTCACTGAATGATTTAGTTCCTAGGAATAAATTAAAGATACACAATACAGAAAAGGAAAAAAGAAATAATTTGTATGTTTGGAGAGACGCATTGGGCTAATTAAGTAAGGAACGAATGAGGAATAGAGATAAAAATAATCCGTATTTGGCACAAAAATAATAATTGGGAGAGGAGGGGTATTGAGATTGGAGAAGGATAAATGATGCAATAAGTAACTCCATATGTAGTAAGATTCTATTTAAATGTATCACTTACTCCGTATTACAATCTTATTCTTTTTTAACTAAATAAGAGACAATCATTATTTTATATCTTAATATTTCCATATTCTATTTTAGTAATTAAATCATCCCTTTTTCTATCCTCAATTCATACCAAACTCCCTAAAAGCCTACACAACGGATGATTCTAATGTAGTTTTATGAGAATCATCCTTACGGCTACAACAAATCGTTAGACCTTCTCTCCGAAAAGGCTGTATATTCCAGCGATGTGTGCGAAAGATGTACCACAGTGCAAAATCTTTTCAACGATCGTAGCTCTGATGAAAGAAAACCTAATTTGATTCAATTTTATGTATTTGTTAATTTAGATTTCATTTGTAGATGCCGGATGACTTTTTATTAATGAATTGATTTGTTTCAAAAAAAAAGAAAAAAAAACTAAATAAGAGACAATCATTATTTTATATCTTAATATTTCCCTATTCTATTTTAGCAATTAAATCATTCCTTTTTCTATCCTCAATTCATACCAAACTCCCTAAAAGCCTACACAATGAATGATTCTAATGTAGTTTTATGATTTTTGATTACTACATTTTTTTAAAAAACGGATGATTCTAATGTAGTCTTATGATTTTTGACTACTATATTTAAAAAAAAAAATAATAATAGACAGCTAAGGGTTCGTTTGGCATTGCTGTGGTTTTCTGTTTTTTGGTTTTTTGTTTTCTAAAAGTATATGATATGAGTCCCATAATGAATCAAAAATTATACAAACTTATTAAAATTATGATAATTTTGAAAACTGACAACAGAAAAGTGGAAACACCTTTTTCTTGTTTCCTGTTTTATGTTTTTGGTTTTAAAAAAAAACTGAAAACTGAAAACCAAAACTGATGCCAAACAAGCCCTAAGATTATTTGTTTTTTGGTTTATTTTTTAGTTAATAATTTTAATTTTTTTAAATATATTTTATCTTCAATAAATTATTTTTTAATATTTTTAAAATTCTAAAAATAAAATATATACGGAGTATAAAAATAATTAAAAATATATTTTTTTAATTAAAATTACCAATTAAATTGAAAAACAAATAATCTTAACCATCCATTTTAAAAGTTTGTGAAAGTCAAAAGTCATAAGATTATATTAGAATTTTCTCAACGTAACTTAACTAATCTATTCTAAACTTATCTGAAATTAACTAAACTTATTTTATTTGTAATTTGAACTTGGATAATCTATATCATAACTTATTTTTACTAACCTAAATTTATCTTAACTTAACTAAAATTATTAAATCTAAAATAAGTCAAAATAAGATAAACAGAACCGGCCCTTAATTAGAACAAAATATTTGTCCAAATTATAGCAACGAAATAATTACTACAGAGTACATGTGCATAAAAAATATGGTTATTATTATTATTATTATTAAGATAAAAAAGAGTAAGGAGGAGGGGAGGGCCATGCAGACGAATCAAAAGGGAAGTTTATCCTATTGTAATGCAGCTCGACGACATATTTCAGGGGGGATGCACTTACAACAACATACTATTACTATTACGATTTCTACACTTTACCCACACTCTTTTTCTCTCTCCTCTTCCTATTGGCTATTTCTATACTCATGTGAATCCCATCAACTTGCTTATTTCTTGTGGTCCCCACTCCCCTTCCCATACATAGCCCACAACACATGCATACTCTCTCACTCCTCCCCACTCTATCCTTGAATCTTCCTTTCTCTTGACCCACTCCCCTTACTTACATTTTTCTCTCTTTTTTTTTTCATAAATTATATAAAAAAAATTAATATTAATTATTTTCTATGTTATAGTTATACTTTGATAATTATATTATTTTCTTACTTATTTATTTATTTCCTTTAGTAGAAAACTTCTTATATATACCCCTCTTCAACCATCCCAACCTCATTCAAACCCCACATAATATAACCCAACTTCTCTCTAGAACTCACCATTTTTCCTAATTTTCTCTCTCTAAAAGAAATATTCATTGAAAAAAGTAAATTTTGATATTTTGAAAAAAGAAAATGGATGTAAGTAGTATGGATGAAAGCTCTTCAACGAGTGAATCTCTGATTAGTACCACCCCACAGCAACCTACAATAATGGTTCGTAATATTATGAAACCCGCTCCCTTACCCGGCAAGGCGTCCGCCATGGCGGGCAGTCTGTGCCGGATGGGGAGCGGTACGAGTGTGATCATCGATTCCGAAAACGGAATCGAGGCCGAGTCGAGGAAGCTCCCATCGTCAAAATACAAGGGAGTAGTCCCACAGCCAAATGGCCGGTGGGGGGCTCAAATCTATGAGAAGCATCAGAGGGTTTGGCTTGGTACTTTCAATGAAGAAGATGAAGCTGCTCGTGCTTACGACGTAGCTGCGCAACGGTTCCGTGGCCGTGACGCTGTTACGAACTTCAAGCCGCTTTCGCCGGAGGACGAGCTGGGTGCTGGTGAGCTTAGGTTCTTGAACTCGAGGTCGAAAGCTGAGATTGTTGATATGCTTCGGAAACATACTTACATCGATGAGTTGCAGCAAAGCAGGCGGAACTTTAAGGTGGACGTTGAGAAAGTGGGAGGTGGATTGAATTTATCTGGTGAGAAAGCTAAACCGATTGACGGAAATAGTGGAGGATTTGGTAGGGAGCAATTGTTTGAGAAAGTAGTGACTCCAAGTGATGTAGGGAAGTTGAATAGGTTGGTTATACCTAAGCAGCACGCCGAGAAGCACTTCCCGCTCCAGGGTGGGAGCGGGACGTGCTCCTCCTCGTCCAAAGGCGTGCTGCTAAACTTCGAGGATGTCAACGAGAAGGTCTGGAGGTTCCGGTACTCGTACTGGAACAGCAGCCAGAGCTACGTCTTGACCAAGGGTTGGAGCCGATTTGTTAAGGAGAAGTGTCTTAAGGCCGGGGATATTGTAAGCTTCCAGAGATCTGCTGGACCGGATAAGCAGCTATACATTGACTACAAACAACGAAATGTCAGAAACGGGCCTGAGTCTGAGTCTGCTGAGGTACTGGACAACCGCGTGGTTGTCCAGTACCCAGTAGTGGAGGTACGATCAAGTGGGCCAATGCTAAGATTGTTTGGGGTGGATATTTGTAAGGCTCCGATTGGGATTAGTGCAAATGCGGTGGCCGAGGCGGTGGCTGGAAATGGATGTGGCAATGGAAAGAGGTTAAGGGAGGTTGAGTTGTTGACCATGGAGTCTAGTAGCAAGAAGCAGATGGTGGTTGCTGCTTTGTGACATCTAATTAATTGATTTTGTTTTTTTTTTTTTTTAAATATTCTAGTTGATTAATTGTTTAATGTGGAGATAGGTGTAGGATGCAAATGGTGCAAGTTGCAATATGTAAATTAGTATAACAACCCAAAAAAAAAAAGCAAGAACAACAAAGAAAAAACACAGCTGAAGAGAGCTGGTTATGTTTTTATGTAAACTTTGAAGAAAAAAAATTACAAAAAAAAATAGTATGAAAGGAACGAAAGTTCAAAAGCAATGGGAAAACTGTCCGTCCTTTTTTTATGTACATGATATGTCAATCCATTTTTCAATTTTTTTTTTAATCAGAAAAACTTTTTGATTAAAAAATATCCCAATTTAATTAATTAGTTTGGATATGTTCCTCATGTGGTTAATTAAATAAATGAGATCTTTTTGGTGCATAATAAGTAATAAAGCACCATTGATATGCTATGCAATAAAGAGAGATTGCTACTCCTTTTGCATCAAAGGTATAACTTAAAATGGAAATATGTTATCAACAAAATTAAAATAGTAATGTTGAGTGGAATTACAAGATGGAGAAAGGGTTGATCAATTGTTTCATAATGAAAATGTGTTGTTATTTAATGGGGCAACAATGGAGTTGAGGGAATAATTATGAGTATGTATTTGAGTTTTTTTTTTTTCTTTTTCTCGAGATCTGTAAGCACTAAATCAAAACAAGATCTGCTAATTCATCTTATTTTTAATTTTGAAAGAGACCAGTGATTGAAAAATATCACTTTATAAATTAAGTGATGACAGTCTATATAAAGCAACGCTTAAACACATGATACTTGACTTTTATAAGTACAATAATTCATGTAAATTTCGAAGAAAATAACCACACTCAATATTACAGATATTTATAATTTTTTTTTAATTTAAAAAAAAAAACAAAGAAAAAAGCTTGTTTATTTATTTAAAGTTTCACCAATTTGTTAAGCTATGATTTTTGTTAATATCTATCCAATGTTAGGTTTTCACCCAAACTTTATTTTTTCATGTTTCCTTCATAATAGTTTGAAATTAGGGAATAGTTGTGGAGTTGTTAAGGTGTCAAATATTCCAATCTCACCATGCAACTTGCATATATTGAAATGACTTTAATATCCAACAGAAATGGTTTAATACAAAAACATACTCCCACTTGCTACTATTATAATTATTACAATATTATCTTTAATGTTTAAACAAATGTATTACGCCAAATATTTTTTCTGTTGAGATTTTTTAATAAGCTTTTCGAAATTCAAATAGACTTGACTTTGTAGAGGAAGGCAAGGTACATGATATATCTATCGAACGTATCACAATTAGCTTGTAAGTTGTAACTATAACTTTGAATTATCAAATATTAACATGTAAAGGGATAAAATTACATTATCATAGACCATTTTACACTACATGTATATATAACACATATATTAATTAGTTTCTTAAATTAGTACTATTAGTTTAGATTAATTTTAATGTGTGTTTAATTTCCTTTCTCTTCCAAAACCATATCTATGCTTCTTCTATCTCTAAATTACATTCATACTTCTCTCTATTATGTGAGGAATAAATGCTAAAAATAGGATTATAGGAACATAATTTAGGGACGGAGGGATTACAACATTTACTCTCATCATAACTAATTAAAAAGAGGTCTTTTATATTAAAATAAAGACGGAAAACAATTGTGGAAGAAAACTAAAGAAACTTAAAGCATACTTCATATTAATTACAACCCTAAAAGAAAAGTCACTACTAAGAAAACTGAGAGAAAAGTCAATTTCATATCAATTACAACCTTGAAAAAGACTGCCAAATCTTAATCAATGTTAACATACAAAGGAATTGTATCAAATTGTCATCAATTCATTCCATTATATGTTAATAATTTGAAGTTTTTAATGAGAGTGGTGGCTGATTTATTGTTCTTCATGATAAATACATGCATTAAATTAATGTATTTCGTTATATATATCTTCACAAGTAGATGATGAATTTCTTCCTCTTCCCTCTTTCTCTTTTCCAATAAAAGAAAAAAGAAAATATAATGGCTATTAAATTATATGAACTATATATGCATATATTAATTTGAAAATTATAACAACTTAATTTAAAAACAATAAATAAATAAATTACAAATTACTTTGTCGTGCAATATGAAAATAGTCACGCTAGGATTTAAATATTTTTTTTCGATTTGTATTATTAGTTTCAAATTTTCTCAAAATTTACGAGTATTTGGTTTTTTTTTATATGTTAATTATAATATTACATGCAATACTAAGGGTAATAGACAATTTAGCAACTCTTATATTTAAAAAAAAAATCTCAAATTGTAACCCCCAAAGGAAAAGCTTTTCCATCCCTCCATAATTGCTCACTCCATATTGAAGATTTCTTATTAAGTATTATATAGTGCTCTACAAAATATTTCTATGGTTATTTTTTTTAATATTTATTTTCAATATGAAATATTGTCTTTCGGGAACCTAGCTATGAACTTAAAAAAAAATGTAATATTTCATAAGCTCAACTTAAATCTTTAATATTTTTTTTATATCAGAAACCAAGTCACCAGCCTAAACCGAGTTTAAACAAATTTGAGACAAAAACAGGCCAATAACCCAAAATCAAGATTTTAACCCGGTCTATTTCCAATCCAAATTCAGATCGCGTTTTGTACACGCTAAAGCATATATAAAAGATTGGAACTACCGTGCAAATTAGTTTCCTCTTGCCAAGAGATAATAAGGCTATGAGAGGGCCATACAATTAAAAGACCAAGTCAATTAATGTGTATTTGTGTGAAGCCCTCAAGACTAATTCCAACATTGTACCAAGAACAAATAGTAATAACGTTAAACATTATTTATGAATATGACATCGAATCCAACAAAACAATTCTGAAATTAATCCAACATTGTCAGAAAACTTTCTCACTATTCTTAGTGCAATTCTCGTTGTATACATTGCATGGTACAAAATGATCATTCATATCATAAAATTATGGCATTAATATTACTATATTTGTACATGAAAATCGTACTTTTGTACATACAACTTACATGTAAAGTGTACGCAAACGTCTAGATACATGCATGACGAAACATAGAGATATTTGGCTGTTACAAAATCTTATTGAATCTCTAACCTTATAATATAAATTATTATTACATGAATTTATTTAACAAACATATTTAATTAAAATACAAGGTACATTTCTAATTTTGTCTGTACTACAAGAAGCCATTAGACATTTTCTGATGGCTATATAAATTCTTGGCATAGGTGACCCATTTATAGAACTATACATTGTATTAAGCTAAATTATTTATATTATTATATAGGTTTATTTGTTGGTTGAATGATTATTCTAATCTAAAGTTTGAATCATGTGATTAAATCAGAAATGAGAAAGAGTTGTTGGCAGCCAGCTATGCGCCATTTGTAGATATCATCACTAATTTAGTAGTTTTACTACTAATTAATTGTCTAGTTGTCTAGATTGCAAAGCTTTATTTTGTTAATTATATACTACGTATGTGATTAGCGGATCCTTGAAAGCATGATTAAACATGTTTAGGAAATCAAAGCGAAGGTGATATAATTAAAAATGTTATTCTTGAATTGTTTAAACAAGTTATAGTGCAAAAATGAGCTAATTAACTAAATTCAGCAAAAATAAGTTAAGTAAAGAAAGAAGTTTGTAACGATGATCTAATAAATTCAGCAAAAATAAGTTAAGTAAAGAAAGAAGTTTGTAACGATGATCTAATAAATTCAGCAAAAATAAATTAGGATCCTAGAGTTTACATTTCCGAATAATCTAAAGCTAAAATTACTATTCACATTTTAGTGAAGGTTTAGATATTTGACTCTATATATCAAGTTCGAAAAACTTTTGTACACACGCGGTTACAGTCGTTACACTAATATTAGTGTATATCGAGGAGTATAAGGGTAATTTAAAGCTAATTTAGGGTAACTTTTTGCCTTTTCTTGGGTAATTTTAAACGTAATACAATTTTTATATAAATAGACACCAAGAAAAGTTTTATAATGGTAATTTAATTACATTCAATCACTAATAATTGATTTTTAGTCATTTAAAATGTGATTTTTTACTAATAAAGCGTAGATAATTTTTATTTGTATTAGGTTAGCTTTATACATATTGGGGTAACTTTTATTCATTTCGGATGGAACTTTTGATCACTTTAGGCTATCTTTATAATATAACGGATGTACAATAATTATTATACACCCAATTTTTTTAAAAGTCTGTGATCAAGTTGAAGTGAAATAATATTATCTACCCTTATCTTACAAAATTGATATTCTATAAAAATAAGTTAAAAGCTTAACTTAGTAAAGATAAGTTAACTCTGGCCAAAGTTATTTTTAATTGGTAAAAATCATCAGTAAATTTAAAAAATTACTATATTTGTGATTATGTAAAAACGATTTAATTTAGTAAAAATAATTTAGATACAATATACATAATGTGAATGGAACTTGGCCTAAATAGTAGAATGTAGGTAAAATTATACTTGGTATAAGAATTCAGACATATATATTGTTCACCTTCGTGGTTTCATGTTGTCCAATCAAATAGTCAATTAAAGTTAGCTAGGTCTCGTCTCACAAAGGCTGCTATTTTCTTCATAGATTTGGACTCCATTTTTAAAGACATTTTATTAATTAGTTCTTTCTTTGATTTTGTTTCATGGTTGATCTCATGTAAAAAGAGATGGAAGTGTCGTTTTTTTTATCAATTTGTTAGGTTAGTGCCATTTGTTATTGAACAAGTTTAGGAGAATTATCATTCCTCGAGATTTTTCCTTGTTTTCAAATGGACAACTTGTCCTAAAGTAATAGTAATTATAATAGCACTAATATTTCCTTTCATAATACAATTCTGATAAAAGATGATATCAATTGCTAACTTGATGATTTGGTTGATTAATTAGGTTACAATAATCACACAATACTCCGTCGAGTTTGAAAATAATTTTAAAACCCTTAAAAAAAGATGGGAGCTCAATAAATAAATAAACAATTACAGCATGCATTATGGAGTTATTGCTAATTTAAAATGCCTTGGTTGTGTATAATACGAAGTATTAAAAGAAACAAACTCGATATCCTTCTAACCTAGTCTATGCAACGAAAAATAACAGAATATTATCAAATTTGTTTGTTTCATTAGATTCTTGACAAAAGAAAGGTTGAAAAGAGAAATAGAATAAAAGTTGAAAACAACTTGAGTTCATTGTATCCATGGTATTATTTTTATATGGCATAATGAACAATAATTAAAGCTAATTAAGAATGAAGCAATTGGAATTATTCTTTTTTGGGTTTTATGTTGTGTTTTGCTTGAGCCTATTTGATAAAACTAGGAAATTTTAGATTTTAACACCTCACAAACACGCAAAAATTGATTTTAACACCCCCATAAAAAAAATGGATTTGAACACCAGATAAATTTCTAAAAATTTGGTATTACCACCACTTAACTGATTCCATTTAGGAATCCGTTAAGTGAGTCCATAAGCCACGTGTCGTGTTATATTATTGGCCAAAAAAAGAAAAAAAAATAATAATAATAACCTAAAACTACCCAGCCACCACCACAGCACCACCCCCGCGCCACCGCCGTCTTCCCCCAACTCACCACAACCCTCCCCGAAACCACCACCCGTGTCGCACCACCACCCCCAACCCACCTGAACCCTCCCTTTCCCGCAACCGTATCGCCCCCAAAAAACCACCAAACCCAAAACCCTTGTTCCCCAAAACGGCCACAAATGGCCGAAATTGGCCGGCTTTGGGGATTAGTGGCCTTAACCGGCCGATTTCAGCCTTTTAAGGCCGAATTCGTGGCCGTTTGGGGGGACGAGGGTTTTAGGTTTGGTGGTTTTTGGGGGCGTTACGGTTGCGGGAAAGGGAGGGTTCGGTGGGTTGGGGGTGGTGGTGCGACACAGGTGGTGGTTTCGGGGAGGGTTGTGGTGAGTTGGGGGAAGGCAGCGGTGGCGCTGTGGTGGTGGCTGGGGTAGTTTAAGGTTTTTTTTTTTAATTTTTCCTTTTTTTTTTTTGAACAAATAAAATGCTGACACGTGTTACTGTGAGCCACACTTAACGAAATTTTTGGATGGAAACCGTTAAGAAGTTGTAATACTATTTTTTTGGAAATTTATCTGGTGTTAAAATTCATTTTTTGTATGGGGGTGTTAAAATTAATTTTCGCGTTTTTATGAGGTGTTAAAATCTAAAATAACATAAAACTATCTCAATTATTGCCATTGTGCAATAAATGGCAATTTGGAATATATTTTGTTATGATTATAATCATACAAACGTGTGTTTGTCGAATAAAATTTCACATGACAATGATTATTTCTCATATAACTCTTTGTCGAGAACTAATAATCATATATACTGTATTAATCAAGCTAAGGCCCTGTTCCCATTAGGTTATTTTCAGTTCAGTTCAGTTTTGCTCCTAATTTCCTTCTCTCATAAAATATTTATTTCAATTCAGTTCACTCCAATTCAGCTCAGCTCAGTTAATGAGAACAGGACCTAAATGGTGTAATTTAGTTCACTAACAATAATGTAATAAGTTGATAACTTAATTTGAACGGAAGAAGTATAAATCACTTTACTATCGAACTCTAGTATATAAACAGGAGAATTTGTTTTTACCATTCTTGTTTAATTTTTTGTTTTTAGAACAGTAAACGATAAATGATGTAGACAAAATAGATAATCGAGGATATATTATTAATGTTGTAGACATAACAATAAGTACTAAGAAAACAAGTAGACGAAGATGAAGAGAAGGAAAACAAAAGGAATCTGGTTGGCAAGGAAAATGTCGTTATCTTTTGAAGACTAACTGTTAATAAGTTGGTTATCAGACAGATGTAAACATTTTAACAAGCATAATTACAAAATAACGACTGCATCTCAAACTATTACTTTAACATACTTTCAGCGTGCAGTGCGTATCAGTTATCTTTATTTTCATCTAGCCGAATTTTATACAGGATTTTAGCTATATTCAATTAATAAACCAAACTTTCTTTTTCTTTCGTACGGACAATAATTATGAATATCGTCTGAATTCTTAGCTTATCTATTTAAAGAACTTTCAGTCATATTACTAAAAGAAGTTGAAAAAAAAAGTGGAAAAAGCAAAATGAGCACCGAGTAAATTGCACTGGTTTAACAAAATTAGATAAACTGATAAAGTTAAAATAAGATAAAGTTTTCTTCAAAATAAATAAATTAGATAAAGGTTAAAATAAAATTTAAGGGTGTATTCACATTTACTTAATTTCAGTTTTGTTCAGCTCCAATCAGTTCAGTTCAGTTTAGTTCCTAATTTCCCTATCTCATAAAATATTCATTTGAGCTCAACTCAGTTCAGTTCAGCTCCAATCAGTTCACTAAATGTGAACAGGCCTTAATAAGGCCTTGTTCAATTCACCTTAAAGAAATAATATTAAGTAAAAATAATTTCAGTTCAGTAAAAATAAGTTCAGTTCAGTAAAATTAATTTCAGTTCAGTAAAAATAAGTTTAGTTCAGTAAAATTCAGTTTTCTTAAAGAAGAATTATAATATAAAATCAGTAAAAATAATTTTAGTTCAGCAAAATAATTTCAGTTCAGTAAAAATAATTTAAGTTCGGCAAAAATAATTTCAGTTCATTAAAAATAATTTCAGTTCAGCAAAATTAAGGTGAAGAGAACAGGTTCTAAGTCTAGTTAAACACAACTTGTTTGTTTTAATTTCTGTAAAAACAATTAAGTTAAGTTATAATAACCAGAATAAAGGACTTGTTCTCTTCAACTTAATTCCAGTTCAATTCAGTTCCAAATTTCCTTTCTTATAAACAATTCAGTTCATTCCACTTCAGTTCAACTTGTTAAGATAATTATGTAAATAATTAGCTTAGTCAAAGTGTATATATTGTTTCCTAGTTTATAGGATAAGTTTATTGTTTCCTAGTTTATTGCCTAGAATTATGCCTAGATTATTCCCTGTATATTTGTATAAATATCAATGAGCAATGGAGGAAACATTCACGGAAAACATTCTTTTATGGTATCAGCAGTCTAGGGCGATTCTTCCGCTGCACCCTAGCTTTTCCGCCTTTCTTCTTCCTCTTCATTCTTCTTTTTTTTTTCTTCTTCTCTTCCCAATAATTGCTATGGGGGACTCAAAATCCTCATTCCACCCTGCTCTTACTGTCACGAATATCAAGCACAACATTCCTATTGTTCTTGAATTACAAAACTCTCAGTACTCCACATGGGCGGAATTATTTAAAATTCATCCTCGTTCTTACAAAGTGCTAGACCATATTATCCCTCTGCCTAAGGAGAAGGCGAAGGTTCCTGTCACTGACGAGGAAAAAGACGCGTGGTCTACTCTGGACGCTGTTGTAATCTCGTGGATTTATTCAACCATCTCCAATGACTTATTGCTCACCATTATCGAACCAGATGCTACGGCTATGGAGGCGTGGGAACGGTTGCGTGATTTATTTCAGGACAATCAGAATTCTCGTGCCTTGACTCTTGAACAGGAATTTTCGACCATGAAAATGGAGGATTTTCCAAATGTCTCGGCCTACTGCCAACACCTCAAGAGTCTCTCCGATCAATTGCGAGGCGTAGCTGCACCGGTGGATAATAACCGATTGGTTCTTCAATTGGTTTCTGGCCTCACTGAAGCATACAAGGGTGTGGGTACCCTTATTCGACAGAGCAATCCCCTTCCTCTGTTTTCTCAAGCTCGGTCGATGCTTACGCTGGAGGAGGCCGGTCTCGCAAAGCAAGCGGCTACAGGGTCCGCCACAGCCATGGTGGTTCAGTCCCGTGACAATGCTGATGATGGTCAAGATAGTGCTGGGGGTTCGCGTGGCCGCACCAAGTAGAAAAATTCGGGAAACCGCAAGCAATCCGGTGGTAAGGGCGGTCATTCCGGTGTTAAGGGTGGTGGCTTTGGTGGGAAGGGCGACAGCCGAGGAGGCGCCGGTCAGCAGCAGCAACAGTGGCAGTCCTCTCCGGCTCCATGGCAGCAACAACAGTGGGCACAGTACCCGGGTTGGGGATGGGTGCCTCAATGGGCTACACCTCCCTGCCCATACCCCAACTAGGGGTGGGCCCGTCCTTAAGGCCCATCTAAGCAGCCTGGTCTTCTGGGTCCTCGTCCCTAAGCCTATGCAGCTTCTTCTTAGCCAATACAGTACGCTCCAACAGACATTGAATCGGCCATGCATACTATGACGTTGACTCCACCCGACCCCTCATGGTACATGGACACAGGAGCCACTTCTCATATGACATCCTCCAACGGTAATCTCTCGTCTTATTTTAATTTGAGAAATCATCCTTATAGTATTGTAGTTGGTAATGGTCATACTATTCCAATTTATGGTTCTGGTCATACTACTCTTTCTTCCCCGAATCCTCCCTTATCCCTAAACAATGTACTCCATGCTCCCAAACTCATAAAAAATCTGATTTCAGTCCGGAAATTTACCAAAGATAATAATATTACTGTTCAGTTTGACCCTTATGGTTTCTTTGTGAAGGACTATCGGACGGGGAGGCCAATAATGAGATGTAATAGCACGGGTGATCTTTATCCTCTCACCAACACCACATCCACACATTTCTCTTTACCTTCGAGTTTTGCTGCTATAGCACCTTCTCTTTGGCATGACCGTTTAGGTCATCCAGGGTCGGGTATTTTACATACTCTTCGTAGTAATAAAAGTATTGAATGTACTCGTACTTCAAGTTCTAGCATTTGTCATTCTTGTGTTCTTGGGAAACACATTAAGTTGCCATTTTATCCTTCTATGTCTTCTACTACTTTGCCGTTTGATATAATACATAGTGATCTTTGGACATCTCATGTTTTAAGTTCTTCGGGACATCGTTATTATATGCTTATTTTGGATGATTTTACTAAATTTGTGTGGACTTTTCCTTTGGCTAAAAAATCAGATGTGTTTGATAAATTTTTGGCTTTTCAATCTCACATTCGCACACATTTTGAGTGTCCTATCAAAAATATCCAATGTTAAAATGGGTGGGAGTATGATAATAGTTCTTTTTAGGAATTTTGTGAGTCTAATGGGTTGTCTTTCCGTCTTTCTTGTCCTCATACGTCTTCACAAAATGGTAAATCCGAAAGGAAATTAAGATCACTTAATAATATCACTCGCACTCTCCTCTCTCATGCTTCTTTACCTCCATTTTGGCATCATGCATTACAAATGGCAACTTATTTGCATAACATCTTACCTAACAAGTTATTAGGGAACAAGTCTCCTCTTAGTGTTCTATATCATACGGAACCTACATACTCTCACTTACGGGTTTTTGGGTGTCTTTGTTATCCTCTATTCCCTTCCACCACGATAAACAAGCTCCAACCCCGTTCCACTCCTTGTGTATTTTTAGGATTCCCGTCGAACCATAGAGGTTATAAATGTTATGATCTTTCATCACAAAAAATCATCATATGTCGTCATGCCCTTTTTGATGAAACCGTGTTTCCTTTTGCTAAATTGCATACTCCTACTACCACTACGTATGAGTTCTTAGATGCAGGCTTGTCTCCTTATCTCATTCACCATATACAAGCTTCCTCAGCTTCTGAGCCCATTCACACGGCCCAACCTCCCTTGGGTGAGAATACTCTACCTCCCCCATCTCCCACTGGTGGGCCGAGTTTACCAACCAGCCCACCAAATTTCACCCCTCCGCATTCTCCAGCTCGACTTGAGGTCTCTCATCTCCCTGCTGGGCCGAATTCCCCTTCCAGCCCACAAAAATCACCCGTACCAACCCCATACCAACCATCAGTGCAGCCCACTCCTGTTATTCCTCCAAAAATGGTCACACGTAGCCAACATGGAATATTTAAGCCAAATAAAAAATATTGCAATGTTGCTACAGTGTCTAAGGTTATGAAATCCCCTATTCCTCGTAACCCAATTGATGCTTTACGTGACCCTAATTGGAAAATGGCTATGGATGATGAATTTAATGCTCTTATTAAAAATAAAACGCGGGAGTTGGTGCCCCGTCCGCCTGATGTTAATGTCATTCGCTCTATGTGCATTTTTACTCATAAGGTGAAATCTAATGGTGATTTTGAGAGGCATAAAGCCCGTCTTGTAGGTGATGGAAAAACTCAACAGGTGGGCATTGATTGTGGAGAAACTTTTAGTCCGGTAGTCAAGCCTGCTACTATTCGGACTGTTCTTAGCCTAGCTTTATCTAAAGCTTGGCCAATTCATCAGCTTGATGTCAAGAATGCATTCTTACATGGTGAGCTTAATGAGACAGTGTATATGCATCAACCTCTTGGATTTCGTGATTGTACTAATCCATATTATGTGTGTTTGTTGCGTAAGTCCTTATATGGCCTTAACCAAGCACCCCGGGCATGGTACAAAAGGTTTGCTGATTATGTGTTGTCCATTGGTTTTATTAACAGCAAGTCTGATAACTCTTTATTTATTTATCGGTCGGGGTCCCAAACGGCATATCTTTTATTGTATGTGGATGACATTATCTTGACAGCTTCGTCTCATGCTCTCCGATGTTCTATTATGTCTCTTCTTGGCTCCGAATTTGCAATGAAGGATTTAGGTTCTTTAAATTATTTTCTTGGCATTGCCGTTACTAGACACAAAGGGGTTCTCTTTCTTTCACAACGCAAGTATGCCGAAGATATAATTGAAAGGGCAGGAATGACGACTTGCAAACCATCAGCCACACCGGTTGATACCAAGCCAAAAGTGGGTTCGTCAGGCACTCCCTATGCTAACCCGACTCACTACCGCAGTTTAGCAGGTGCATTGCAATATCTAACGTTTACCAGGCCAGACATTTCATATGTTGTCCAGCAGGTATGTTTACATATGCACGACCCCAAGGAATGTCATATGGCTGCTCTTAAGCGAATAATTCGCTATGTTCAAGGTACTAAGGATCATGGGCTAACTTATATCCTTTTTCTACCTTGTCACTTATCTCCTACACCGATGCAGATTGGGGGGATGCCCCGATACGCGGCGTTCCACGTCGGGTTATTGTGTATATCTAGGGGATAATTTGGTCTCATGGTCATCAAAACGCCAGCCTACACTCTCCAAGTCAAGTGCCGAGGCCGAGTATAGGGGAGTAGCAAATGAGGTGTCTGAATCTTGCTGGCTTCAAAATTTGTTACTAGAATTACATTGTCCACTAAGGAAGGCTACTTTAGTGTATTGTGACAATGTAAGCGCAATCTATCTCTCGGGTAATCCTGTACATCATCAAAGAACAAAGCACATCGAGATGGATATACTTTTTGTTAGGGAGAAGGTTGCGCGTGGTGATGTCAGAGTTCTCCATGTACCAACTCGACATCAAGTTGCGGACATTTTTACTAAGGGACTTCCACGTATACTGTTTGAAGATTTTCGGGATAGTCTCAGCGTCTGTGGCCCTCCCGCTTTGACTACGGGGGTGTGTTAAGATAATTATGTAAATAATTAGCTTAGTCAAAGTGTATGTATTGTTTCCTAGTTTATAGGATAAGTTTATTGTTTCCTAGTTTATTGCCTAGAATTATGCCTAGATTATTCCTTGTATATTTATATAAATATCAATGAGCAATGGAGGAAACATTCACAGAAAACATTCTTTTACAACTCAGTCCAATAATTCAGAACATGCCCAAACTCTTAAACATCAACAAAGAGTACAATGACTATCACATATAAAATTATTAATAATATATTGAACTAGTTTTAAGTACAAAGTATTATTCACTCGAAACTCAATTGATTAATTTGAATTTTAATACTCCGTAATCTGTACAACCACTTATATAATACACTCTCTTGTCGCCTTATTTTAGCATAAACTTTACCTTATAAAAATGTTTTAGTCAAGTATGATTATTGAATTGCTGAAACTTGTGTTCTACGGAGTGAATTACACCTTATACTAGAAATGGCCTCAACAAAATAGTCGTTTGTCCATAAACAATATAAAACCTATTTGTAGTTGTAAGCTAGCTAGATGTAGGAAGTTTTCCTTGTTTTGCAAAACTTACAAACAAATTCTATGGTCCTAATTCCGATCCAAATCTTTATAAAGTCAATTCGAGATTTTAGATAGATATTCTTCCCCAAAATTTGAGTTGTATTGCTTGTATCTTAAGCGATTATCTCAATAATGGTTTAAGTTTAAAATATAAGCTAATTATGTATCATTTGTAAACTTAATAGCTTTGGTTACAAATTATACTCGTACCTTATTGGGATAATATCATATATGTAAATATTGTTAAAGAGATATTATTGTACTTATCCTAGGAAGTATATTTTATTCTAGGAAATATATCTTTTAGAGGATATTAGGGTTGAGCACTCTAGTATATATATTTTGTATTGGCCGTGACATATACAAGAAATACAAAGAATTCATTGAGATTATTTTATCATGGTATCAAGAGCTTAGGTTTGATCCGATTGTTTTTCACCCGTTATTTTCATAATTTACGAGTGAAGGGAAGGTGAGAGTTCACTGCAAATTTTTTTTTAAAATTTTTTCCGGCGAGATTTTGTGACACACAATGACAGGGGGTGATGGTGGAAAAACGACCAAGGTGGATCTCACATATCACCTTGGATCGAGTGATGCTCCTGGCAGTGTGATTACTCCTATTCAACTTAGGGGTGAGAACTAAGATGAGTGGGCTAGGGCTGTGCGTACGGCTCTAAAGGCCAAGAGGAAATTTGGCTCCATTGATGGGTCAGTTTCGAAGCCGAGTGACGCTGAGAAGATAGAGGATTGGGTGGCTGTGCACTCCATGCTCGTGTCATGGCTTACCAATACTCTAGACCCGATTGTTCGTTCCACGATTGGTGATTATGATGATGCGAAACTTCTTTGGAATAATCTCAAGAATCGATTTTGTGTAGTCAGTGGAACTCGGGTTTGCCAATTGAAGAAATCGTTGGGTGATTGCAAGCAGGGGCCAAGTGAAACAATTGCAGCCTACTTTGGACGTTTGTCCGAAATTTGGGACGAGATGAACGCTTATATTTCTGTCCCGAATTGCTCTTGTGGTGGCTGTACGTGCAACATTGTTGCTCAGGTGGAGAAAATTCGTGAAGCAGACTATGTTCATTATTTTTTGATAGGGCTCGATGACGTTTATGCGCCTATTGGAGGCCAATTATTGGCTCAAGAACCCCTGCCAAGTGTAGACAAAGCCTACCAACAGGTTACTCAAGCAGAGAGATTGCGTGGGGGTGAGACTTCTATGGTCTCGACTCGTGAGAATGCGGTAGCCTTCAATGTTTAATATGACTCGAAGACGAAGCCAAGGTCAGGTGATAATAGTGACAAATTCTGTGCTCATTGCAATCGCGAAGGGAATGACGAGTCCGGGTGTTTTCAAATTCATGGTTTCCCAGAGTGGTGGGGAGATAGACCTCGTGGAGGCAGAGGATCGGGGCGTGGGGGTGCTGCAGCAGCACGTGGAGGCAGAACAGGTGGCCGTGGGAGAGGGGGGGCAGCAACCCCTTTCCGTGCTCATAAGACAGGTGGGCAGCCCTCTTCTCAGCATACTCAAGGCAGCAGCGCCGCTTCTTCAACCATGGCAGATGGAGGGGCTCTTGCGGGGGTCACTTCTGCTCAAATACAACAGTTGTTGGATCACTTAAGTAGTATTAAACCCAAGCTTCACGGTGAGTTGGGTTGGATAATTGATACCGGTGCTTCTAATCATGTGACATGTGACCTTTCTCTCTTGCATAATGTGACTAACATACCGAAGTGTCCGGTGGGATTGCCGGATGGAAAGAGTGCCAATGCCTTAAAAATTGGCTCGGTGAAATTATAAGGAGGATTAACGATTAATAATGTCCTTTTTGTACCTCAATTAGATTGCAATTTGATTTCGGTGACTCAATTGTGTGATGAATCAAATTGTAGTACTCAATTTACTAATAAACTTTGTGTGATGCAGGACCTAACGACAAGGAAGGTGATTGGAGCGGGTGAACGAGTAGATGGACTTTATTACTTCCGTGGTGTTCCTGAGGTGAAGGCTTTGGCAGTGAATGGGAATCGATCATTTGAGCTTTGGCATCAACGAATGGGACATCTTTCAACAAAAGTTATGCAATTTCTTCCAGTTTTGAGTAATTCTAGTCGTGTCTTTAAAAATAAAATTGTGATGTATGCCCCCGGGAAAAACAACATAGAAGTAGTTTTCCTATTAGCATGAATAAGGCTAGCCGTGTTTTTGAATTAGTTCATGTGGATTTGTGGGGACCCTACAAGACTCCTTCGTCTTGTGGGGCTCATTATTTTTTAACCATAGTCGATGATTTCTCTAGGGGTGTGTGGACTTATTTGATAAGTAATAAAGCGGAAGTTGAAGTCATGTTTCTTAATTTTGTTTCTATGGTTAAACGACAATTTAATCATGATATTAAAATTGTTCGTAGTGATAATGGGACAAAGTTTAATTCTTTGCGGAACTATTTTTTTGCTAATGGGATAATTTTTTAGACTTCTTGTGTGGGTACGCCTCAACAAAATGGGAGAGTTGAGCGTAAACATCAACATATTTTAAATGTGGCCCGAGCATTGCGTTTTCAAGCAAACTTGCCTTTTAGATTTTGGGGTGAGTGTGTGCAAACGGCGTGTCACTTGATTAATAGGACTCCCTCTAGGTTGCTTGATAATAAAACACCTATTGATGTCTTATTTAATAAAACCCCGTCATATGATTATATTCGAGTCTTTGGTTGTTTGTGCTTTGCCTATAATCAACGGAGCAAGGGTGATAAATTTGCAAGTAGGAGTCGTCGTATTGGGGAGGAATGTTTAAGTGATGATGAGTGGGTCGAGGAGGGAGATGCTACTGCCCAGGCCGAGGTAATACCTGCGGGCGCTGGCAGCAGTGAGGAAGCTCCCAGCCCAGCTCCCTCGGCCGCATGAATGGTTGGCGAGGTCTCTGCCAGCCCGCAGCCATTTCCTGTGGTCGCGGGGTCAGGTGCGGCGACTGATAGTGTTGTGCTTCAGCAGCTTGAGGCCGAGAGTGACGCGGGTATGGTGCCAACGAATGCCAGCAACATGGGTAAAGGGATGCGACAGAAATTTGCTAATAGCAAGTATCGTGACTACGTGACTCACACCATACAGAACACAAGTCCATATACTCCATTATATCAGAGTTCACCCGTGACATCTTCATCTTCCTCAGGTACTGTTTATTCTATCACACATTGTATTGATACTCACCGATTTTCTGCAAAACATAGAAATTATATTGCAGCGATATCTGGAGGAAATGAGGCGAAGAGTTTCAAAGAAGCTATGAAGCATGAAGGTTGGAGAAAAGCTATGGCCGAGGAAATAGCTGCTCTTGAGGCACAGGGGACTTGGGTTCTTTAAAAATTACCACCGGGGAAGAAGGCACTAGGAAGCAAGTGGGTATACAAGGAGAAATATGATGAGCATGGTAACCTACAACGATTAAAAGCTAAACTGGTAATTTTTGGCAATCATCAGATTGAAGGACTGGACTATAATGAGACTTTTGCACCGGTGGCGAAGATGGTGACAGTGCGAACGTTTCTTGCCGTAGCTGCAGTGAAAAATTGGGAAGTGCATCAGATGGACGTCCACAATGCATTTCTACATGGAGACTTGGAGGAAGAGGTATATATGAAAATACCTCCTGGCTTTAATAAAAACAACTCTGACAAAGTTTGCAGGATGAAGAAATCTTTATATGGTCTCAAACAGGCTCCTAGATGCTGGTTTGCAAAGCTAGCTACAGCTTTGAAATCCTATGGCTTTAAACAGTCATATTATGATTATTCTCTTTTTACTCTGACAAAGGGAAACATGCAGCTCAATGTGTTAGTATATGTTGATGATTTAATTATTGCAGGGAATGATAAATCTGCTATGAATAATTTTAAATCATGCTTGGGAAATTGTTTCAAGATGAAAGATCTTGGAGTGTTGAAATATTTTTTAGGGCTAGAGGTAGCCCGGAGTGCGCAGGGAATATTCATTTTTCAGAGAAAATATGCACTTGACATTATTACTGAGACCAGTTTGCTAGAGGCCAAACCTGCAGAGTTTCCTATGGAGCAACATCACAAACTGGCCTTGGCGCAGGGGGAATATTTGTGTGACATTGAGAAATATCGACGTCTTATAGGACGTCTGATTTACTTATCTGTGACGAGACCGGATTTAGCATATTCTGTACACATTTTATCACAGTTTATGCAAAATCCCAGAATTGAGCATTGGGAAGCAGCTCTGCGAGTTGTCAGGTACTTGAAGAAAAGCCTAGGTCAGGGTATTTTATTGCGTTCTGATAGCGCTTTACAGTTGGAAGGGTGGTGTGATTCAGATTGGGTAGGTTGTCTTCTTTCTAGACGATCCTTGAGTGGCTGGTTTGTGCTTCTTAGCTTATCTCCAGTGTCATGGAAAACTAAGAAGCAACCGACCGTTGCCCTTTCTTCATCGGAAGCGGAATATCGTTGTATGAATGCAACGACTTGTGAATTGAAGTGGTTGAAATGACTCCTTGGTGACTTAGGTGTTAAACATGATAATGGGATGCATCTTTATTGTGATAGTCAGTCTGCGTTATATATTGCACAGAATCCGGTGTTCCATGAGCGAACAAAACACATTGAATCAGATTGTCATTTTGTTCGGGATGCGATTACAGATGGGACGATTTTACCTTTGTACGTTCCTACGACGGTTCAGTTGGCTGACATTTTTACAAAGGCTTTGGGAAAAGCTAAGTTCGAATTTCTACTTAGCAAGTTGGGCATTTGTGACCCGTATGCTCCAACTTGAGGGGGGGTATTGGGATAATATCATATATGTAAATATTGTTAAAGAGATATTATTGTACTTATCCTAAGAAGTATATCTTATTCTAGGAAATATATCTTTTAGAGGATATTAGGGTTGAGCACTCTAGTATATATATTTTGTATTGTGGCCGTGACATATACAAGAAATACAAAGAATTCATTGAGATTATTTTATCATACCTGCTTTTTATATTCATCTTTATAAATGAAAATTTTCCCCTCTTAAGTTTTGCTTGATCGATTTTTATTTTTACATTGATGCAATAATTGAATATAAGCTAATCAAATAAAAACAAGGCTCATAAATGTGTCAAGTCAATACAATCAAATGTATTTCTAGAATTATAATCATTACTCTCTTCATTTATTTATTTATTGCAAATTTGCAACACCCTATAAGTGAACTTTTTTTTTAACGCTTTCTTAAATGGAAATTTGGAAATACCTTTCTTTTTCTTTTACAAGAAGATAAAGGATTTAATTAATGAAAAATAGCCAAACGACACTTACAAACAATTCATAGGAAATCTAAAATTCCAATACAAGTACAAATCACCTTAAAACTAGTTACATCGCAAATTCGGTCGACGATTGCCTTGATAAAAAACTTCATCTGAAACAATATAATCTGTGAGTTAGCTCTAATTCGGCTTGAGATCCACGGGTGAGTAGTTGTTTGGGTGAAGAAACTCATATGGCCTTCTAGATACTTTCGGAGACGATGAAACCCCAAATCTTCAATCTTCAAAAAAGCAGGAAAAAATCTAGCAATGGAGTCTAGAAAAACCCTCCCAATTAAGGAACAACCCTATAGGGAACCAAAAAACCCTCCCAAGGAGAAAACCTAGAGGGAAAAAAAAAATATGAAGTATATACTTATGTTTAATTCGGAAATACCTTTATTGAGATATCTATGATATATTTTTGGGGAAGATTATATTTTATCAAAGATTACCTATTGTATTTTAGTTAACTTCCTAAGATTTTAGTATATCTTTTATTTCTATTGTTAGGAGGTGTAACGATTATATATGGACATTCAGCGCGTTTCTGGTGTGGTTGGCCGTACGGTGCGGCAAGGTACCATATCAGTAACCCCACTTAAGTAACCCCCCAGACAAAGTAACCCCTGACTGATTTAGTAACCCATGACTGACCTAGTAACCCCTGACCGATCTAGTAACCCCTAGTAACTCCTAATCGACCTAGTAACCTCTGACTGACCTAATAATCCCGACCTAGTAACCCCTGACCAACCTAAGCTAGTAGCCCCCGACCTAGTAACCATTAACCCACACCCAAACCCACCGTAACCACCACCAACACCAACCTTTCTCAACCGCCGTCCTCAAAAGCTTAAACTCCACCACACCACCACCAACTCCCGTACCACTAACAACCACGCCTAGATCCAACCAAACCTTAAAAAAACAGCAAGCCTAGATCCAACCAAACCGAACCTAGGCCACAACCATAAAATAAATTAAAATTGTTAAAAAAAATTGAACAAATACCTCAAAATTAATATTGGGTTCGAATTTCACTTGAAATATGGCTAAAAAGGCCAAATTCAGCCATAAAAAACTCTAGATCTAGAGTTATCATGGCTGAAATTGGCTTTAAAAACCTCTAGCTTATTTTTCGGCGACGGAGTACGAGGAGCTTCCTTACCCCCTACCAGGCTACCACCGCTGCTCCATTTTACTTGTTTAATTTGAGTGGGCTAACTAGAGAAGATGAAAATAGGAGAGAGGAGAGATAGAAGAGAGTTTGGGGAAAGGGGTATGTTTAGGTGGGAAGAAGAAAACATGAAAGAGAATAGGAGATAGAGAAGAGAGAAAAAAAAATTATATTGTGGTTGGACGGTGCAGCCAGCTGCATATGAAACTTTGTGATGGACATTATGTTTAATGAAAAATTCAAGTCATCCAGTTCTATTTTCTCTCAAATTTAACAATCTTACACTATTTTATTACTTTTGTATATCTATTTTCTAACATGGTCTCCAATCCCACTCCAACTCGTCTCGTTTTTTAAAATATTATTATGCATATTGTACTATACACAATTATTTGACAAATTCAACTCATTCAATCGACGGAGCAACTCTCAATCGAATATTTACAGCATAAATTTGTGCCAGTCAAAATATCACATAAAAATAAGGAGGATATAAAGTTTACTCCTAGAATTTTATGAGTATAAATAAAATTAACTTACAAGTTACAAACTTACAACTATTGAACTAGAACATTGTGCATATTCTCTTTATAAAAAAAAAAAAGAAAAAATATTTTAAATTTATTATGTATACACAAAATGGATGCATGAGAGTATCACTCATGTATTTTTTTCATAAAAAAAAAATTAAAAAAAAAAGAAAAAAGAAAAAAAAAGAGAGAGTATCACTCATGTATGGAGTACGTAATAAAGGCTTCTAGAGGGAAACTGTAGCGAGGCATGCATGAGCCATATGATATGATGCATGTTTTACTTTTTTTTTTTTTTTTTTTTTTAACAAATGCATGTTTTGTTTGTTTAAATCAGATAGTATTATCATTGTTAAAAAAAAATGTATTATCAACAGTACAATTAACTTTAATGCGGCATTTTTACCCATAAAAATAAATAAATGAATAAAACTTTTATGCGGTATTTATTCACTCTCATCACTTTATTCAAGTAAAACCTCACAATATTTTTTTAAAAAATATTTATATAGTATAATTTATTAAATCCTACTATCTTACTCTAGTTTGAATCTGACCTTGATCCGATCCGATTTGAAAAAAAAAATTCCAAGCCAAATATATGAAAAGATTTATCCAAATCTATCTTTGTTTTACAAAATACAACTTGGAGTCAAAGGAGGATCGAGGTCAAATTTTCATCACCATCCAATCCGACTTTGACTTTTATATGTACTTATACAATTTTAATCATTCAACTTATGGTTTTATAGGTTAGCCGATCTTTTACATTGATTATATACGAAGTATTTGGTTGCTATTGATTATTAGGTCAAAAATAAAATTGAAAATCATGATGCAAGTCATATGCTAGGATTATTAGTCGGATCAAAGTCTGATTATTAGAGTTTGAGTAATTATATATGGCTAGACTCTAGTCTAGGCATCTTACCCTACACCCCTCCCTAAACTCATCGTTAAACACCCCTTCCCCCAAATACTCACTTTTACAGTAACTACATAGTAATAACCGTATTGTTTCCCCCACCCCATACAAAAGAAAAAAAAAACAACCATTATCATTTCACTTTCTCTCTCCTCACCCATTTTCTACATTTTCTCTCTCTACATCTATTTTTTGCATTTTCAAATCTGAAAATTTCTATGAAATTATGACAAATTATCAAAAAAATTGTTCAGTTTCTACAGAATTTAACTAACAAAGTCGAAATTCAAAGGAGAAAGTGATTTTGTTCATATCCAGTTCGAAAAAAGAGTATAAACCCTAGTTTTAGTAATTTTTGTTGCAATTGTGTTACAGGATCATCATCGAAGTATAAAACATAGAAAAAGAGTATGAACTATTGCATTTTAGTAATTTTTACTAATTTTCGTTTAAAAACTAGTAATCTGAATAAGTACCTTTTGATTTTTGGGTATGAACTATGAAATATTCCTTTTTTTTCAGTTGAAGGAAATAGTTTCAGAGAAGAGAAAAGTAAGCATTAATTAAATTAGTTCGTAGTGTTTCTTTTTTACTAAATGTTCATTTTCGTTCTTATAAATGTTCATTTATATATTAGTATACAATCATTCACAAGTTAATAGATGATTAATATAAATATAATACTACATTTATATATTGCTACATAGTCATTGTATTAATGTTCATTCTTTTTTCATAGTTTGGAGTGGAAAATTATTACTACATAGTCATTGTAGATGAATATTCATTTGTATTTTGGTATATGTTCAGTTGCATAAAAGTATATGGTTTTCCCATATTAATATACGATTACTAGAATTTTGATAAATATTTATATTTTGGTCATCTTCTTCAAATATTTCATGCTCGGTTAAATTTTGAGTTTCAATATATGTCCGTCTTTTTTTTTCCAGATGCATGTATGATAAATCACATATTGATAGCTTCAAGAGTTATTCACGTATATATTTCATGTTCATTGATTGATATCTTTCATAGGCATTTTTAAACTAATGCATGTTCATTTATATATTAATAGATGTACATTTTCATATTCAATTATGTAAATATGTTCATTATTGTATTAATAGTTGTTCATTCCATATTAATAGATGATCATTTCGACTGACACATATAAATGTTCATTTATATATTAATATATGTTCATTTCCATATCGATCATTTCAATTGTTATATTTTCATATCCCTACCTTATAAAAAGTGGGAAGTTGTTCTTATGAATAGTGCATGGACCTTTTTGCCCTTCAAAATATTTATTTACCTTCTTACCCCTTTATAATCCCTACCCATTAATGAGTTTTGCGCTTTAATTTCTATCTCCTCAATCTTTATTCACCATCCCTGAGTAGAAGAAAACCCAGAGAAGATGAAGCACAACCCAAAAGTAATAATTGACCAGCAATAAAGATGATGAATGTGAAAAAGCTTTTCATTAGCTCAATGGAGGCTATATTTATTGCACAACATTTTACGTTATCAATCTGTCATAGGAAGATTAAAATAGTACTCCGTACTTAAAAATAATTTGCAATAATTATTCCCATAAACAATAATTGTAACTCTTTTCAAATTCCGTACGTGCATTCATTTCCTATTATCAATTCAATTCTAATTAAAACTAAGCTCAAGAATTGCTAGAGTTTGTAACTTTTTTTTTTTAGGAAACTGATAGTTCTTTTATAATTCCAACAATTTATATACTTTGCTTTCCTATTCTCCTTCATCTTAATGTCTCCTTCACCTTTAAAAAAAAAAGGTTAGTATTGTTCAATGCATTAATTCACAGGGCGACTAACAAGAATTTGAAGTAATAATTACCACCTTGGCAACCAAGCTACCGTAAGTTTAGATTGCATCAACAACATCCCTAACTAGACTTCGGGTTCTAAAGTGGCCTATCAAAGCCATTTCCTTTTCCTAGACTCTACTAGAACAACTTAGCAACAACATGAATAAGTACACAGTGTTTCTTCATACAAGAACACTACCACATACAACATATTATGCTCAATGTTTGGTTGTAATTGTTGCTTTTGAACCTTTTGTTTGTAACATTTTCAAGGTTATGGTTTAAGAATATTATGCGTTAGGTTAGATGCTTTAGTTGTTCCAATAAACCTTAAAAATATGGCCTAAATTCGTAAGGCTTTATTAAAAAAAACACTTATTTTAAACACATAATGTAAAACAGTAATCGTCCACAACTAAAGTAATCGTTGTTCCACCCAAACACTACCAAGTTTTAGCTACACTTGTGATAATTACGTACACATGTGATAAATGGATATTGCCATTCCTAAACACAAGCTGAAAAAAGCTAACTCGAAATGGCTAGCCATTGCCCGCGCAACGCGCGCGTTAGCTGCCCTAGTTCATATAAAAATTGGTTCATTTTAACACTTATTCTTGCTCAAATCTAACTAAAAATTATTGTTTTTGTCTATTATTTAAACAAAGAATTGTGGATATAGTGAGTTACACCACACGATAGCAAGGAAAAAAAAAAGGAAGACGACAAAAATAAGGAAATCAAGAATGCATGGATTTGCGCAACATCAACCAATAACACTAGCTTGAGTTTTTCGATTTTGGATCGAGAATTCATTGTGTATAATAATATGTGTAGAATTGAGTTGTATATTTAATATTCAGTATTTTAATTTTTGGTGATATACAATTTCTATTTGATTTTAATAAGAAGGTTATAAACTTTTTTATTTCCCAAAGTATTATTACAAATCACATCCTTCAAAAGCAAACATTTAAATAGTATATATATAATACTGATATGTTTTTTATGACTTTGAACCATCATTCACTAACTATATTAGAATATTTGACACTATATGTTCATAAACACACCCAAACGATCAATAGGAAACTGTACAAAAGTTAAACATTCAGTTTTTGTATCAAGTTTCTCATAGGACCTAATATTTCTACACTTATTATCTTTATAACCCTTATTAGAACAAATAAATCCTTTCATAGAAAATGAGCCATCCCTTCGCCTCTTACTCCTCCCAACTCTGATCTCAAAACCTTTCATAAAAGCATACTCATTATACATTTCATAAGCATCATCTCCAGAAGAAAATTATTTCCCCCAAAAATCAAAGTGACCTGCTTCTTCAAAAATAACAGCATCCTCTGTTCCCACTGCAATAATTAAACATATAATAAATGAACAAATACAGTAGCAATAATGGTCAATTACAATAATGCATTTGATCAATTACAGTAAAATTACCATATGTAAAAATATAAATGATCATCTATAGTTACATAACTGAACATTATTAATGAAACTACAAAACAATGATAATCATTAAAAGTTACATGTACAACTTATAATTCCATAAACACAAGTGTATATATAAATGAACATTTATAATTGCATAATTGAACATTATTACAACAAAACAGAATAACAAATGTTAAACTATGTTCACTAGTTAAAATTTATATGAGCGTCTTTAAAAGAATGAAAATAACTGAAATTCACAAGTACAACATATATTTTCGTATACAACTACAATAAACTTATAGTTTACTACGGAAACATACATTAAACATAATTGAACATTTACTATTACACAAGTGATCATTTTTTTAACTAAGATTATTTTTAAATGACACACCAAGGTGATAAAATTAATCGGTTTAGCAATATTGTAACAACTATAGATGTTCATATAAGACGCACAAAATTGAAAAGGCAACAATCAAATAATAAGATTACAATCAAAATTACAAAATAAATCCTAACCGTACTCCTTACTAACATGATTCTTTACTCTTTTTCATTGATAAATCCTACCTAAATAATGATAAAATCTTAGGGAAAGATGTCCCAAATTGCCAGCCAATTCGTCAACAAAAAAATTATTAAATTAATACTATAAATTTAAATTCTAAGAGTAAAATGGATAAAGTAATGAGTTAGTGACACAACAACCTTTTATGGGATGATCTCCATCCTAAACACTATAAAGTGTTCATATTAGGAAAGTAACATGTTCATAAATAATATAAAAAATGTTCAGAAATCTAAACAAATTGAAGTAATGATTTAGCATTTTTTTTTAACATTTTCTTGAACAATTGTCTAATATGAATATGTACATTTTTAATATACTAGGATGTTCAATTTAAAAGACAAATATATATGTAAATTTTGAAAGTTGATAATATGATTATTTCTAATTTACAAATTCCTTCTTATAAAGTTTTTAGAACTCCTTTAAACAACCTTTCTAAAAAATTTATATAAAAAGTATTAATTTTTTTATTATACACAGATGTTCATTTTCATATTAATACATGCTCATTTTATTTTTATTCATGATAATTTCATACTAAATAATTACATGCATTTTATTTAAATGAACAGTTACATATATAAACACTTATTATATCATGTACTGTATTAGTTATATTTATAAAATTTGTTATATTATGTAACAATGAACACTTACGCATATAAAAATGAACATTAAAATAATACATATTCATAATACTAAATGTTCATTTGCATATTATTGAATATTTTACAATTAGCATATCTTATTATTTTTATGTTATTAACTTTTAAATATGGAGTACTTAGTTTTTAATTGAAAGATGTTTTTTTTCATTCGTCAATGAATAAATTTGCAAGTGATACGTTAACCGCTATAGGTTATTTTAATGCTCCGATACATAAATAAATGTTCATTTTTACAACCATTAAAAAAATGTTCATTTAAAAAATAATAAATGTTCAATAATAAAAAGTTTGCCAACAATTTCGAAATTCCTTTGTTCGATATTCTAGCCCCATCACCAAGCCAAATCAGTTCAAGCTGCCATGCTTTCTCAGTGACAAATGATCCATGGTGGTGGTGATGCGATGGAATTTCATCTTCCACATCTACTTTTACTCCATCACTCCATGTAATCAAAACCTTCTTTTAATTCTCTGCTTTCAATACGCTTACCGCCGCATAACCACGACTACCACCATAACCACAACTATTGCCACTAGAAGCACGACTGAAACTGCCACTAAATTTAATTTCGAAAATCCGAGATTCTTTATACAAATCGAGTGTTTTAAAGTGATCAATCTTGAGATTTTACCGGAGCTCATAGTGCAGACGGGACGAGTTATAGAATATCGCCGGAGAAGAAGAGAATGGCGGACGGACTATGCTATAGTTAGAGTTGATAAAGATAGATACATATATAATTTGGGGATAAGATGCGGTGATAGTTACAATAATTTGTAAGAGGTGGATAAAGGATGGGAGAGATGTAGTGGGGAAGAGTATAGGGTTATATAGTGGGGAGGGGGTGTAGGGACTTCTACCTACCCTAGCGTCTAGGTAAAAATTTGTAGAGTTTGAGTCGTGGGGGAATAATAAATTCGACAACTTGGAGGGTTGAGGTCTACTTTTACATAATAATCCGGCCCATTTTCATCCTAGTCTTATCCAATCACTTTCTTAAGGGTCTATTCTTTTCAGATTAATTTCACTTCAGTTCAACTCTAATCAGTTCAGTTTAGTTCAGTTCATAATTTCTTTCTCTTATATACAATTCAATTTATCTCTATTAATTTAATTCAATTTAGCTCAGAATAGGCCCCAAATACCCTGTATACTTGTAAAAGACAAAGCAAATGCTTGGAGCCTTGGAGACGAAAAGGAGTCCGAGTAACCATTTTAAAATTGGAGTATAGAAGCCTCGGAAACTTGAGCCATCAGAATATCAAATTGTTTGGGAAAAAAAAAAGACGACTTAGATGATGTCAACGATTACAGTCAAAATATGTCGGCATTGTGTACACTGTCACATGAATAATGTCATGATAGTATTAGATGCTACAGTCGATTAGACAACCACCACGTACAACTATTCAACTGTTTTTTTTTTTTTGTTTTTTTTTTATTTTTTATTTTTATAATAATAATTATTATTTTTTAGGTTAAATTCTAAATTACCACCCAAAAATGTAACTATTTTCGAACTAACCACCCGTTTAATTTTTTATTTTAAATTATCACCCTTTAAATTAAATAAATGCTTAGATTACCACCCATTTTAAAAATCCGGTGGATTTTTCGTCTGTAAGCCCCACCTAACACTTATTTAAACCATTTTGACATATTTTTTCCCCGATTTTTCTCTTTAAAAACGCTCTCTATACTTTAATTCACATTTCCATCCCCAAATTCAACCAAATTTCAAAGAGAAAAAAATGTGAATTGAAGTTAGGAGAGTGTTTTTAAAGAGAAAAATTGTGGAAAAAATCAATCAAAAGGGTTAAAATAAGTGTTAGGTGGGGCATACATACGAAAAATCCACCGAATTTTTAAAATGGGTGGTAATCAAAGCATTTATTTAATTTAAGGGGTGGTAATTAAAAATAAAAAATTAAATGGGTGATTACTTCGAAAATGGTTATATTTTTAGGTGGTAATTTAAAATTTTCCTATTTTTTATTACGTTTTTCTCAAGCTTGAGGTTACTTTAAAGTATAAACCCTCACTTTATTTTTTCCTAAATGTGGAATCATTTTATCCTCTAATATTATCTGAAAACAATTAATTAGGATTATAAGATAGATTAAAGCAGCTTAAACGATAATCTATGTATTATTGGATGGAATATAATTATTGTGAGGTTTGGAAATTATACACTAACCAACTTCCTTGAAATTTCTTGTGATATGTATTTACGTTGATAATCACTTTCTATAAATAAAGGTGTCATTGGTGAAGACTTAAGTTTGACTTGATAAAATTAGGTCTTCAATTTGGCTTAGGATTGTATTGATCAATTCGAATCAAGCTAGCCAGTCGTATTCATATATATTGAATTTTAATTTCTCATACGAAGTATATAGCTTTGTCAACCAATCAACATAAGCTGTTTAATCTTTTGATTAGTACGGTTCAAGTTCAAGTGAAAAAAAAATGCCCTACTAACCAAAAGAAAAGTGAAATAATGTGTTATCTACCCATCATTCTGATTTGAATTTCAAGTAATGAAATACTCAGTATTAATATATGAGTTAATTAATAGTATTTGACAAATCTAATCAAAGAATAAGTAGCTTTTGTCAAAATTATTGTCCACATACATTAAATAGCTCATACAATAGTACAAGCACATATTTGATTATTATATCTCCTATACGATCAATTACTCCGTAAAATAAAGGACAAGGTAGTTGTTTTTCAAACTTATTTTGTCCAAATTACATTAATAATTTAAATATACAACAACATAATCATTATTTTAGCTAAAATAATTAAGTCAAAATAAATTGAATACAACAAATTCATAACACAAATTAACTATCAAAGGATAAAAATGTAATTTCAGCAACAAATGAGTATGATTATATTAACACACTAGTTGGAAATGATATTTATTTGTGTACAACAATGATCATGATCGCAAGGTGCCAGCAAAGGGCCTCGTCAGAGTCGACATCACAGCAACTTGGTACGATATCCAATTATAGTAAGATAAATAGATATTAATCTTAATATTAATTAATTTAAGGTAGACCACAACATATAATATAATCTCTCGCATTTAATTAAATAAAATAAATAATATGTGGCTCTTTCAAAAAAAATAAAAAATAAAAAATAATATGTGGCCAGTAGGATTTTGTTTTGTAGCACATCTGAATGTGGTTAATAATAATATAATGACATAGTTGTGTTTATATTAACACTAATTCAGAAAATCATAACTACGACCCACATGTTATATGTACTTATTAGGAAAAAGACACATAAAACATTTCATCTTATATTATTTTTAAATAATATGATTGGTCGTACTTGTTGCAGATATTCAAGGGTCCAACCAATATAATGTTTGACTAATGACTAGTAGGCCTTAATTATGCTTGATTTATGGGTTATATTTCGAGTGATTTAAGTGGTTAATTATGCTTAAATTAACGCATACTACGTGCTTAGGTATTGGCCAATAATTAAGGGTCTTATCTCTTAAGATTTATGGCTAAGTAATGTACACGAAGTCTTGAACCTTCTTAAGTCCTTGGTCAACGATGCATGTACGAGCTGGTCTACGTTATCATTCGGTAGGTAAGTTGTGATGAAGGACGTACTAGTATAGTACAAATAGTTGTGGGTTGGTTTTTCCACTCGTTAAAGTAGTTTGTCGAGTTAATTTTGGGTTGAGTAAGGACTTGTCCTCTTTATCTAAAATAAGTAGATCTGATATAATTTTAGGAAATTTTATGAAAAACTACCTATTATAGTCCAGAATTTGCGAGAAACTACCTATTAAAAAAATATTGTAATTGACTACCTAATTTTCGAAAAATGTTGTAATTTACTACCTTACGCCGGATTATGAAGGAGTTTGACCAAAGTTCTCCGGGGTTGACTTGGTCACGTGACACTTAATGACCCTTTTCTTTCACCAAGTGTCACGTGATCAAGTCAACGCCGGAGAATTTTGGTCAAACTCATTCATAATCCGGCGTAAAGGTAATAAATTACAACATTTTTAAAAAATTAGGTAGTCAATTATAACATTTTTTTAATAGGTAGTTTCTCGCAAATTCTGGATTATAATAGGTAGTTTTTCACAAAATTTCCATAATTTTATTAAGTCTTGATGTGGTCAGATTTGAATTTTATTATCTGGTCTGGTTTCGTCAAATCTGATTTAATAATTTGACAAAACTTTGACCGCTTTTAATACTAATATATGAAGAAAAACATCATCAAAGTGGATCTTGTTAGATTCGTCTCAGTATAAACTTTTCAAATATGTAATTTTCATAATGTTTTAATACATAATTAACGATATTTAATACTCCATAATAAGGAAATGATAATTAAAAGCTATGATCTGATCTGAATGTTTCTGTCTAGTCTCATCTGATTTGAATTTATTGAGCAATAAGTAATAAGTATCAGAAACAAGTTGAAGTGAACAAGTCCTAAGTTTTGAATAATTTTTTTTTTTTTTTCAATCTTGAGTCAGAAAAATACTTTATCATGTCCTAAAATGTTTTAACTATGGGTTGATTGGAATGTTTTACTCTTTCAAATTTGGTGCTCATTTTAGTATGTTTATTTATTAGCAGACCAAATTGGACCGGTTAAGATAGGAATGGATCTAAAAACCCGATTCAAACCCGTACATACATGGCCGGTTTTAAAACATTGTTTAAATGTTATAATTATAACATGGAAAAATTATATTGTAGAAAAAGAAAAGAAAATAATTGTATAAGGGTAGAACTAAAATTACTTCAATTTTCATAAACAGGTTTAAGTTGTAATTATATAAGAAAATTTCCTATGAATTATAGTACTTCGTATTATTTTGGAGCTTTTTTACCCCTCACATAAAGGCCTTGTTTGGCAAATGGTTGTTGGCGGTTGGCTGTTGGCTGGTTCACTTGGCTTGTTTGACCAGCTGGTATGTTTGGCTATTTATAATGGCTTTTGAAATTGGCGGTTAAAACTGGCTGTTTATAAAAGTGTTTGGTAAATTAATTGTTGGTAGTTGGTTGTTTATTAGATAATTTGTGGGCCAACAAGCCAAAAGCCAACAAAAAAGCTACTCAAAGCAGCTTTTTCATTTTGGCTTAAAAGCCAGCTTTTTCACTGGCTAAAAAGCCAATTACCAAACACATTTTTTGGCTGTTTGACCTCATAAAAAAGCCAAAAGCCAAAAGGTAACCAAAAAGCCACCAAAAAGCCATTTACCAAACATGGCCAAAAGCCGACAATATAAGATTTTGATATGAACAAGTTTGCACAGATAGAGTAAAAAAGACTTTAAGAGTCAGTTGTTCATGTAATAATTGATGTAAGGTTGTTAGTATGGCTATTATTTTATGCAGTTCATTATATGTGCTCCATGATGCTTTCCTAATAGCTTATGATAGTATTGTAAATGGTCTTTTTAATTTTATGTTTCACCAGTTTTTGTTATAACTTATAAGTCATGTAGCTGGGAGAAAATAAAACATAGAAATATAGATTTAGGGCCTGTTCTCTTCCGTTGAAATTCAGTTCAGTTCAGCTCTTAATTTACGCCTAATGATATTGCTAATGATATAAAGCCAAATTTCATTCTTTTAAGCTCTTATTACAACGACAACAACAACAACAACAACGACAACAACAACAACAACAACAACAACAACAATAATAATAAAAAAAAGGGGCGATTATAGGGCGATTAGGGTGCGATCAGGTTTCTCGTCCTCGTCAATAATCCGGTTTCAGTTTTGGGTGGTGCAAGTCAGCTATGTCGGCTATCGTTGTGAAGTTCCATTGTCCCTTTGTGGGTCTTAGTGGTTGTCAAGATGGGAGTGGAAATGGCCTTACTCGACGTTCTCTAATCAGACATCTTAGTGATCGTCATTGTTGTATCGGTGCGCGAGATATCACCCGACATTCTCTTACTTCTAATTTGGCTGTTTATAATGAGGCAGAAGTTACTTTTAGGCGTATGGGGATTTGGTTATGTGGAGTTTGCTATAAAACGCACACGGTACGTATTAAGTGTCGTCATGGTAGGGATGAGGATGTGTCACCCCCTGATGAAGGAGATGGTATTGTTCGTTTTGTGCTTCATAATTTCACCAAGCCGCAATCTCCTTCTTCTCCTGCTCGAGTTGATCGTATGGATGGATTGGTGCGAGATCATAACGGTGGTTTTGATGTGGCTCTCCTTGATTGTTTATTCTCTAAGGGGTTTCGCTCTGTTAAGTCTATCCCTCCCAAGTGTCGTTTGGGGTTTTCTCGGGTTCTGAAAGGTGCTCTTGATAAGGTGATCTCTAAGCCTGATGACATTTCTAATTGGGTCTCTTTGTTGGTGTTACCTCTTTGCATCCTTAAAATCTTTCGCCCGCGGAGTAGTCATGAGTCTCGGTCTTCGGTAAGACGTCGGCATTAAGAAGAGAGTATTTCCCGTGCTATTTGTTCTTGGAGTGTAGCGGGTGGTAATTTGCAGCTTGTGAGGGAAATTTTGGCAGAGGATTCTCCTACTTTGTCGATGGTTGATGATGAGGACATTGATTTGGAAGAGCGTAATATTAAGCAGTGTCGTAGGAAGATTTGCGATGGCCATTACACTGCTACAGTTCGGGTTCTTTATTCTTCAGGCGTTGCACCTTATAATGACGCCACTCTTGCAAATTTACAGTCAAAGCACCCTTCATCTCCAGCTCCATCCTAGCCTGATATACCTATTGATCACCTTCATCTCGTTACGACTTCTGCTGTTGTTTTGGATCGGATTAGGAGTTTCCCTCGTGGTACATCATGTGGTAGGGATGGTTTGCGTGCTCAACATCTTATGGATTGCTTGAGTGGTGCACCTGTGGCAGTCTCACATGAGTTGGTTGACTCTATTACCGGGGTGGTTAATCTCTTTCTATCTGGGAGATATCCTATGGAATTAGGAGAGTACATTGCTAGTGCTCCTCTTACGCCACTTGTCAAGCCCGGTGGTGGTATCCGTCCTATTGCTGTGGGTACGGTTTGGCGGTGTCTCGTTTCGAAGGTGGGTGCTGTTATGGTTGGTCAGTCTTTAGGGAGTTACTTTGATGGCCTTCAATTTGGTGTTGGGGTTTCTTCAGGTGGTGAGACAATTCTTCATGCAGTGAATCGGTTGATTGAGGACCGTGGTTCTGATGTTGTTCAATCTATGTTGTTGGTGGATTTTCAAAATTCCTTCAATCTGGTTGATCGTTCGGTCATGTTACGTGAGGTACGTCGTCGTTGTCCGGGCATTTCGCGATGGGTAGAATTCTGCTATTCTAATCCAGCCAGGTTGTACTATGGGGACCAAACCTTATGGTCGTCTCAAGGGGTGTAGCAGGGTGATCCCCTTGGTCCTTTGCTTTTTTCTTTGGTTTTACAGCCCCTGGTGTGTAAAATCAGAGAGACTTTTGATGTATGTCTTCAGGCTTGGTATTTAGATGACGACACGATTATTGGTGACACTTTGGTGGTGGGGCAAGTTCTGCAGTTGATTATGGAGAAAGGACCTCGTTCTGGGTTATGTCTTAATGTGGAAAAAACTGAAGTTTTCTGGCCTACAGAAGACCCTCGAAGCAGGCTGGTGGGTGTCTTTCCACCTAATATTGCTCGATCTTTGCGTGGTGTTAGGTTGCTTGGAGGTCCCGCTAGTTCCGATTCTAGTTTTAGTGGTGAGCTTGTGATGCAGAGGGTGACCAAGACCATTGCCCTTATGGATAAGGTCGCTATGCTCGATGATCCTCAGTGTGAGATGTTGTTACTTAGGGCATGTACTGGAGTTTCAAAACTCTACTTTGCATTGCGTACTTGTCCTCCTAGTACTTTTGAGGTGGCTCAGCGCAATTTTGATGGAGCTCTTCGATCTTCCTTGGAGCGTATTGTTACTGTTTCGGGGCCTGGGTTTGGTGATTGACAGTGACGACTTGCCACCTTACCATTTGCGTTTGGAGGGCTTGGTGTTTATTCTGCAGGTGATGTTCGTCACTATGATTTTCTTGCTTCTCGGTTACAGTCTGCTGGGTTGCAGACACAACTTCTTCGGCATGCTGGCATTGTTGGTCTTGGACGAGCCTTTGAGGATGCGTTGAGTCTGTTTAATGGAACAGTGGAGTCTGACATTTTGAGTAATCCTAGTGAGGTCGCTGCCCCTAAACTCATGAAGAAATTGACAGATATATATTTCACAAAGGTTATCGCTTCTGCAGAATCTGCTTATTCTTTAACTCCTCGACAATCAGCATTATGGAAATCACAGTAGGGTGATCACACCTCTGCTTGGATTCGGGCGGTTCCTATTTCAGGGTTGGGTCAGACGATGAACGCCAAGACTTATCGCTGTGTGTTGTCCTATCGGTTGGGTGTTCCATTGTTCTCTATCTCGACGTTGTGCTCTGCTTGTTCGAGGGTTTTTGCTGGAGATATTTTCGGTGATCACGCGGTGTTATGTGCTGGTATTGTGGGTATTAAACATCGGCATAATGTTGTTCGGGATACCCTTGTTGATGTTTGCTATCGTTCTGGGATTTCAGCGAGAAAAGAGGTTGACATTGGGTTGGCTGGAGGGAACGACGAGGCCCTCAGACTCGCAGATGTGTTACTTTATTCATGGGATCGTGGTCACGATGTCTGTGTTGATTTGACAGGGTCTTCTCCTTTGACACAGTCAAGGCTATCTGACTTCATTCCTGGGCGGGTTGTGGCTGATGCAGCTCATCGGAAGCGGGTTAAGTATGAAGCTCGATGTCAGGCGATTGGATATGGTTTCATTCCCTTCTCCTTTTCTTCGCTTGGGGAATTAGAGAAAGAGGCTGTTGCGTTACTGAAGCGGATTCAGAGGTTCTCGACGACGCAAGACATTGAGGCTCGTGCTGCAGCTCATATCTTCACTAGGGTAGGATTTGCAATAGCTAGATGAGTGGGGGCCCAGATTGTATCTCGGCTTCCCACTAATTTATTGTAGGTTGTATGACTTTTTTTTTGAGATATAATAATAATAATAATAATAATAATAATAACAACAACAACAACAATAATAATAATAATAATCAATAAGTAATAAATAATAATAATAATAATAATCAATAAATTCAGTTCATACAACAACAACAACAACAACAATAATAATCAATAAGTAATAAATAATAATAATAATAATAATAATAATAATAATTATAATAATAATAATAATAATAATCATCAATAAATAATAATAATACTAATAATAATAATTATAATAATAATAATAATAATAATAATCAATAAATAATAATAATACTAATAATAATAATCAATAAATAATAATAATAATAATAATAATAACAATAATAATAATAATAATAATAATAATAATCAATAAATAATAATAATAATAAATAATAATAATAATCATCAATAATTAATAATAATAATAATAATAATAATAATAATATAATAATAATAATAATAATAATAATAATAATAATAATAATAATAATATGTACATTTGTATATACACATATGTATAGTAATAAATAATCAATAAATAATCAAAGATCACTAATCCGTAGTTAAAAATCACTAATTAATAAGTTCAGTTTAGTTCAGCTGAGTTTAGTCAATCGGAACAGGCCCTTAATGGGATTTTTTTTTTTAAAAAATTGAATGGTCTGTTCATTTGGTATCCAATCAGACCTTGCATTTAACGTTTTCGTCTATTTCATAATTTAATTTTACATATCTTGTTTGAAATATTATAATTTTCAAGGAAATTATAATCTTACTATATAATAATCATAGACCACAATTTTGCATTAACTAAATTCTAGATGTTCCCGTTATCATTTATGTAGTACTTCGTACTCCCGTATGTTCCTAATAACCAAACATAACTGTCTAAATGACACGGCGGTGGTGCCAGTTCCTTAGTTGGTTGAAGAGTGTCCTTTGACCTCCCCTTATATTCATATTATTCGTAAATATAAGTCCATTATCTCGTGTCTAAGGTTGGAAGTGACTATTTAGTCATTGCTGCAGAGAAGCAAATCAAGCTACTGACTGGTTAACTAACTATGGTGTCAGCGTTGAGTAGAAAATGATCACTTTTGAAGCAAATCTGAGAAATCTTCCCTCCATTTTATTGAAGCCTTGGAGGATTTAAGTAGAGTGGCTAGGGCGCATCTTGTTCTTTCGAATAGGACTTGCCGTTCTTTTTGTTGTTTCGTTGCTTTTATTTTTGCTCAGTTCTCTCTTCTCTTTCGTTAATTGTTTGTTTTTGTCTGGGCCTTACCCCCTCTCGTTCACTATAAAAAGGCGCAACCCAAATACTAAGCCCAAAATCTAAAGCCCAAATTGTCTAAACAAGATATTTGTTTGAAAACTGTTGCAAAACCTCATTATCTCAGTTTTTTTATCCTCTCAAAAACACACTAAAAAAATGGCGATTTCTGCAAATTCTTCGCTTCATCTTTCTTCCTCTTTTTGCAGAGATGTGCCAACCTCTTTGTCTTCCATTTCCCCTCTCTTTGGTAATTTTTTACTTCATTTTTTTTAGTGAAATTTAGAATTGTAAATAAATTATTAAATTTCAATTATATTAACTAATTATGGTGTTGATTGTTAGGTAATTCGATTTCCAGAAAAGGGTCGGTTGTTTTTGCAAGGAGGTTATTTGGGTTGGAGGAAGCCATGCGAATTCAGAGGTACAACTTATTCATTTTTCTGCTACTATTTCTTCTAATTTGATATTTATTACTACTCCGTATTGTTTATATCTTTAATATGTAAAAAAATTTAAAATGTAAAGTAATTTCTTACTCTTATATTTAATTAATTAATTATAAAAGCCAACATTACAAAAACTTGACACATTTGGATTTAAGGAAAAGAAATTAGTATTGGAGGTAATTAACAGGGCGTGTTCTATTTAATTTACTTATATTAAAATCTTATCTTATCTTATATAAACTTATTTGAACTAATCAAATTTTATTTAAACTTATTTTAGTTGTAATTTGTACTTGAGTAATACTTATCGAACTTAATTTTCTTGAGCTCAATTTATAAAATAAGGTGAACAAAACAAATTAAAAAAAGAAAAAACATTTAATGAATTGCTCTTCATTTCAAGCGAAAAAAAAATAGAATTATTAAGAAAAATGATCTATATTAAAGGCCTATTCACATTTACTCAACTCACATGAACTGAACTAAACTGGTTGGAGCTGAAATGAATATTTTACTCCCTCCGTTTTTAAATACTTCCTCCATTTCTCCATGCACGGAGTTTTAGGAGAAATTGGAGAAAGTAATAAAATATGGAGGTAGTGGGGTGGGTAGAAGAATAAATAATTGTATAAATTAAAAGTAGTGGAGAGAATTGGAGGAGAGAAAATATATGTTGGGTCCACTAGGTGAGAGAAATTAATTTAATGTTGTAAAAATTTTCCAAATAAGGAAATGGAGTAAGTATTTAAAAACTGTCAGAAAAGGAAAGTGGAGCAAGTATTTAAAAATGGAGAGAGTATGAAAGAGGGAAATTGAAGAGAACTGAACTGATTGGAGCTGAATTGAACTCAACTCAACTGAAGTAATTCTGTAGTTGGACTAAACTAAACTGAAATTAAGCTAAAGTGAACAGGCTCTAAGTAAATAAACACTATAAGCATAAATGACAATTAAGAAGGAAATATTAGTTCCTTTTCAATTACTTTAGTATTTCCTTTTCTTTTTACATTTTGGAGATGTTGAAGAGTTGCATTTTTATTTTTGGTGTCAACATGATATTCAATTTCAAGTTTTAATGTAGATTCTTTTATCATGCCAATTCTTGGAATTTGGTTCATTGGTTAGTTGTGGAGTAAGATGAAGTAATGAAATTTTGAATTTTACGAGGCTAGTTACTACCTCTCTTTCATATTATGTGCAACTTTTGAATATTTTATATTTCACAAATAATATCCAAAAGTTGCACATAATTTGTAACGGAGGTAGTATTATTATGATGAGGGCACCCTATTACACCAGGGGCAAAGCAGGATATTAAAGTCGAAGGGGTCGGTTGATAATATAACATAAACCTAAAATTGGTTAATGTTATAAAGGAAAATTTAATTGAATCATTCTTTGGGTCATTTAATATATCAAAATAATTAATTATGAACTCTATTTATATGGAATCCCTTTTTTTTTTTTAGGAAAATATATTGAATCCTTATAGTCTAACATATTACGAAGTATCTTCTTATATTTTCTTGCTCATTCAAATAATAATGGTAAAAAAATTATTTAATAAGAGCTCATGGAGTATTTTTAGCGCATAACTTCTAATTTAAAATGTAGAAGTAGATCTATATGTAACTCTATAAATTTGGGTCAACTTTCTTTATTATTAATGAAATTAGTCTTGAAATTAAAGTTTAATATCAATAATTTACGTAAAATTCTTTTGTTACTGACTATTAAGCTTTTTATGAAAGAATCTAGTGATTTTATTTCATCATACAATCTACCAAAAACAACAATAATTCTTGTAAAAAAAAAATTATCAATAATTGGACGTGCGAGTATTTGGTATTTGGGTTAAGTGTGAAGCTATCAATCTGCCAAAAAAATATGGTAAATGATGTGCTAAGGGGAATCAATCATGGAATCTAAGATCCATTAAGTTAGATGCTTTTATCACACATGCTTGGTAACGTTGTGGCCAATACAATAATGTGTTGTTTAGCTGGAAAGATTTATTTAGGTGTCGTTTGGTTGCCATGAGAAGTTAATTCTCATAGGAAATTCTATTTTATTGGAAATATATTACCTTGTCAATTTCCTAAGAAATAAGTATTTGTGTTTGGTTAACCATAGGAAATTGTAATCGACATAGAAATTTGCATTTATCAAGGGAGGAGTTCGTAAATTATTTCCTATACTTTGTAGGAATTTTCACTTGGAATTTCCAAAGAAAGTATGATGTAACCAAACAACACCTTATATTCAAACAGTCGTAGGGGCTGAATGCAAAATATAAAGGTTATCGAGCTTGCTCACGAGGGTTGGGCCTCCACCAGCCCCCCTCCCCCCGGCTCTGCCCTACATTACACTAAGGCCATGCTGAATTTGAGTAATATTTAGGGGTATAAAATTAGGGGAAGTTCTAAGGAGATTCATTAATAGGTGAAAAATTACTTTTTACAAGTTAGGGAATCTAGTAACAAATCCTTTCACTCTTCTCAAAAATTGAAATCCATTTCTCCAACCCCACTCTCTCTTTCTCCTCCCTTCATTCGAGTTCCCCACACAAAGCAGTCGATTGCTACTAAAAGTGGTTTGAGTCTTGAACTCTTAGCTAGCAAGAGATTTATGTCAATGAAAATTGAATAAGTGATACTAGAAGATTTGAGATGAATAGAGGTCAAAGATAACGGGTGGAAAAGGTATATAGGGGTGGGTGGGTATGATATCCTCTTTTTGAGGGTATTGAGTTACTTCATATAATTATCTCTCGCATTCCACCATTTACTCTTCTCCCTCCTATTCATCTTAGGCGATCCATACTGGTATATACTTCATATCTCGTATACAAAGGCATATCACAATGTATCTTGGTTAAATTTGTTGAATATTCAAGGGTGTATTAGTCTAGAGCTTAAAAAGGTTCTATGTTACAAACCAAATCTATCTATAAATGTATATAGATGAATGTTTTATCTAACTTTTAACCATAACCCTCCAAATCTTTAATCCTCAATTTTTCTATATCCCACCCCGCCTCTAACCTTAGAATGTACCACGTGCACAAGATATAACATTTGGAAAGAAAACCAATCTTATATGGTTATTGGATAAGTTAGTTATGTGAGAGTTATTGGCGATTTAGGCTATGTTACATGTCCAAGTGTCCAATCCGGCCTTTGGACACAAGTACGGTGACACATCTATACGTCACTTGAATTCATATAAATAAATTATTAATCACAAAAGCTTTAAAATTTTTATTACGTTCACCCCTATTTTTTTTTTTTTTTTTAATTTTAATTCTTTCCTCGGCAAATTCTCCTAATAAATGGCATTCTTCTCTATATCAATGGTGGTCTTCGAACAAGATGTGTTTTTCTTTCATGTTTCTCCTTTTTTTTTTCTTCTCTACTCTTAATGGAAGTGTCCGAATGCACATTAAAGGGTCGGACACGTGTCCTGTGTTCGTGTCCCACGACACAGACACTTCGTGATTTTAGCCGTGTCCGATTAACATAGGATTTACTGATGTAGGGATGGATAGCTAGGTTTATTGGGGATTAAAAAAAGACAAAGTGCGTAGATTTTGAGTATTTGAAGTTTGAGGTTGTGGTTAAAAGTTGGAAAAACCATCCCCTAAAATTATTATATTAGATACCTAAATAACTTCCCATAACTTTCTATAACTTCTAATAGTGTTTTCCTTTCCAAGTATCTGTGCTTGGTTACATTTTAGTGTACTGCTAGATACTAGCCTAAACAGAGTAATGCAAGCAGAAATAACAGAGTCTGGGTAAGCAGGGGGGATATTTGTATTGATGATCAAGATAACCACTCAATACAATTACTCTTCATTCGAGAGGAAGAGTATCTCTCCAAAAGGATAAACTTCAGAATATATTTTTGCATGACCCCCTACTCAAGCCAACCATTACTTAAATACAATTAGCCTCAACAAACTAACTGATTTTAGGGAATAACAAAAGAAGTACAAAACTGCCCTCAAGGCTAACAAACTTTTAACAGAATGTTCCAGCTAATTCTTCCAGCATATTCCTCTTCCAGCTCACAGCTTAGTTGTTCCTCCTCCGAGCATAGGTGAACCGTATAGCAGGCCTGGGCTTAGACTTGGGCTGATTCCTTGCATGTACATACTAGTATAATTGCTTTACACTCCTTTTTTTTTTTTTTTTTTTTTTTTTGAAGGTATATATTTCTCTTAAACATCTGTTTAATTTAAGTGGCACTTCTCCTTTTTGGAAACATTGTACCATTTTAAATCATATTTCACTCTAATTTGGTCCTCCTACATTCTAAATTACTTCTCTCTCCTCCTAGTCCCTTTACATTCTAAATTACTTCTCTCTCTCCTTCTACATTCTTAATTTTTTTCCATCTCACATCCTAATATTTAATTTCTCAACAAACCACTCGTATACACTTATATATCTCCTAAAACTCGACGTGAAAACTAGAGTGTCACTTAAAAAATGGAGAGAGTATTAATAAAAAATCTAATGTTATATATATTAGAATTTTTTATTTTTATTTTTTAGGTAAAAAGCTAGTGTGATTAAACAAAAAATCTAAGTGATGTAGAGATCACAATAATTAAACACCGGGTATTCGGGTAACATCTAGTGGGGTATATGAACATCCAAAAGACATAAAAGAAAAAAATACTTACAAGTTTTCCATTGATTATACAATTATGTATATATCATTCAAATTTTAAGTTCCCTTAATATAATTGTGCCATAGTTAAAATATTTTTCAATAAATGTTGTCTTGCGCTAGTTCTTCATTGAGTTGAAACGAATGAATATTGTTTTATAAGGATAGTGTAACTTTTAGCTTGATGGTATGGAAGATGATGCCCACGAACATAGTCTATGTGAGTTCTACATAGACTTTCTTTATCTTAGTGATATGTAGTATTGTAGTGGAAAATATAAGGGGTAGATATTGGGGGAATATTTGTGTATTATTTTGCCAATGTTGGACAATGCATGGAGAGAGTAGCTAGTATAATGATCACAAAATTTATATTTTTGTGTAATTTTCTTTAATATTGCTATATTTGGGTACCAAAAGTTTTTTACCCTTCACTCACAATTTCCAACATTGGCAAATACTCAAAAAAAATTTCCTCCAATCTTTTTCCCCTTTTATCTTCACTATTATTGTGATGTCACAATAGTATTGGAAGTCTATGTGGGGTCCACATAAACTATGACTATGTGTATCATCTTTCTATATACTTTACAATTTACACTAATGGTTGTGAAGGGGCTGAGATTAGAGTGAAGTGGGACAACGGGAATGATCACATTGCTGTTTCTGGGTAGTAGGAATTGTTTAGTTCTACAAACTATTGTACTCCTAACTGACTAGTAAATGTGCAGGGAAAAAGAACTCCAAGATAAAAAAAAGCCAGTAAGACGTTCCCCGTTAAAGCGAGGAAAAGTGTCACCCCGTCTTCCTGTGCCTGATCACATACAGAAACCCCCTTATGTTGGCTCAAATAAATTGCCTGAACTTTCAAGTGAATATCAGATTCATGATTCTGAAGGTATCTCTCATATGAGAGCAGCAGGTGAACTTGCTGCTCGTGTTCTGGATTATGCAGGAACTTTGGTTAGGGTGAGACTCATGAGAGATCAATATTGGCATTGTTGATTCCTTGTTGCATTTTTTTTTCATGCATTGTGTCAGCATGCGGTAAACCTACACATGTTGTCTAGCTGTTATCATGTTCACTGCTTTTAGTCACTTATTGTTCTCAATCTTCTCATTTATGCCAACTTTCCAATTCTGGTTGCCTGATTGTGAAGTCAGGTTTGCCTTTGGGTTTTGCGTGCAAGTGGAATTTATCAAATTATTCTTGTAAAACTTTTAAGTAGGAAAATATATTTGCTTGCCCTACACTTGTTAGGTTTTAATTTCCTCTTGAATGAAGCCTTTTGTCCTCTCAACCTGCTTCATCATTTAGAATTCTGGGGTACTAAAATTAGCAAAAGTAGAGGCGCACACCTTTTTTTTTTTTTTGGTTTATGTTCCTGCTATTTGGAGTTTGATGCTTTTTTTTTTTTTTTTTCTAATGTGGCAAGGGGTCCTAATCTAGAGTATTATTCATGGGGTAAATCTATCCTTTTCTTATTGTTCAAGCTCCAAATTATTGGGTCGTTATACTTTACTGAAACCTAAGATAAACACATGTGTACTGATTAGTGATTTTCTTATTAGATTTTGTCAAGTAGATTTTTTTCCCTAAGCTTCTAGTTTAATTTTATTCATGTAGTTTTCTCCTATGAATTTGAACTTCTGTTGTGAATTGGTGGAGAGAAAGCTCCAATGTTGCAGCACACTTAAATTAAGACACCCACTGATCTTAATTACTCGAATGAAGCCTAACATATTAACCTTCAAATAATCCACACAAGAAAGTTAATGTCGAAGGGTTTAGACCAATTCAACGGAAACTTTGTGATGAAGAGAAAGAAAAAGGGAATATGTATATCAGTGTATACATCAGAGATCTAATTCAGTCCATGGTGGGACGATCTACCATATAAGTCATACATCTAAGGAGGCAGATAGTGGACTATTTTTGGGTGAGGAAGAAGTATGCACATGATTTTCATTAACCTATAAAAGGCCCATTAGCCTATGAGGAGGTCTCTAAATAATTTTACTTGGCTAGAAATATGTATTGAGGTATTAAAAACAATTGAACTAATGTAAGGACTTGTGTAGTAGTAACGTAGGATTTTCCTATTGATTGAACTAGGCTACATTTAGTCCTCCCTTTGCAATAGTTTTAAAGGAATTATATTTTGATGGATAAGACTAGCAATAGAGTTTATTACAAATTACAGTGTTGGAGGCAAAAGTTAGATTTTTGATGGTCTCAAGTAAGTTCGAGGCCTGTCAAATTAGCAGTCAAATGAGTATGTAGCAACATTAGATGTATAGATTGCCCATTAGTGGGTGTTTTATGTACCTTCAATTGGTTTAAAAGAGGAGTGTAGATCTTGAATAAGGATGGGGACACAAATTAGAACCTTGATGATTTTGATTAAGTTTAGAAAATGAGTACATGGAGTACCGATTTGAGTATTTGACATTTAATTAGAGAGTCGAATGAGGATGTGGTAATATTAGATAGTAATGTTTATCATGAGTTGGTGTTTTGAGTATCAAGTATGCATAGTGAGCAAATAAGTTCATATAAGATAAGTTCATATTAGTGAAAATCAAGCAAATAGAACACACCCTAAGATATTGTGCGATCATAGCATACCTTTAAGGTTAAGGGGAAAATTCTATAAAATGGCTATCAACCCAATGTTGTTAAGTTGTATGAGTTGGAATGTTTGGTATTTAGAAAAGGTCATTATTACAAAGATTGTGCAACCTAGAAGTGTGAAAATACCTGGAAGGATGGGATTTTAAATGAGGGGATTTGGGATTCTGATGAGACCCTTATTTGTCATATGTGGGCATGGTGTGTGCCTTAAAGCTTTTGCAAAGGTACACTAGCATATAATTTTGACTTCAGGAAAGGTTGGTACTTGTAAAATTTGAAGTAGCTATACAGTGTGGCTGCTGTTATGTCATTATCAGATTATTGTATCGTATATGGGAAAAAGTTTAGTATCTTTGGGCATTGGATTGTGGGGATCATTACTTTTGTTGACGGAAGAGGGGAGTTATTTTTTTTTATTTATTAATTATTTTCATAGAACTCAGGAAAAAAAAGTGGGACCTATGAAATACGGACCTATAAATGGGACCATTCTATTGGCTGAAAAAAATGGACTTGTGTCCACTACATAGGGACAACTCTACAAGTAAAGCATGTCAACACGGAGGGAGTATGTGCCTAATATGAATAAATAACACTTGTTATTTGGCATTTGCATTTTAGTGGCCTCATACTATTACAATTGAAAACATGTTACATGGATTGCTTACTATTGATAATCCTAAACATGATCGTGTAATATTCACTATTGGAAAGCAAACTAGACTTGTACCTAAACTGTAGAAAGGGCTTTCTTGGGGAGCAAAATCACCATTAGAATTAGTAGTTTCTGTAGAGGTGATCCTAAAGCCAATATCTCTATAAATATACATACTCTCCATTAAGATAATGTCAAAAGGGAAAAAGGCCAAAGGAGAAGATTTGCTTAATTTTTTATTTTTAATAAAAGTTTGAGCCAAAAATTGCCTCTTCAAATAATATCTTTGACTGTATAGCATATAAAGATACGATTTTATACTTTCACCTCCACAAACCATGCCTTTGTGAGATTTGTAGTTTCTTTCTAGGTTCAAATATTTAGAGTGACTTGTTATTGACTTTAAAGTGCTACACCGCTACATAAATTCTTGATCATGTAACTTACTGTTACCTATGAATTTTATCAGCCATCGGTGACTACAGATGAAATTGATAAAGCTGTACACCAGATGATCATTGATGCTGGAGCTTATCCTTCACCTCTAGGCTATGGTGGGTTTCCAAAGAGCGTATGTACTTCAGTCAATGAGTGCATGTGTCATGGCATACCTGATTCTCGGCAGCTACAGGTTCATTGATTGTGGTAATTACCTTTTTCTAGATTCACTAAGCATTCTGACCTTCGACTTATCCTGATTTTTTTTTCATTTGAATGCAGGATGGAGACATAATAAACATTGACGTGACAGTTTACTTAAATGTACCTTCTTGTCTTCTCATGTTCACAGATTTGATTTCTGTGCTGTCTTAAAGTCTATGACTGTGTACATACTTTTTAGTCTCTTCAGTAGTTAGTACTTAATTTAGTAATGCAATGTCTATGTTGCTATGCCCTCTATCTGGTGTTTACCCACAAGGGGTACAACTGTTTGTCATACGTTCGTCTGTAAATAATAGACTACACTGAATTTTATCTCAAACCTTTTTTTTGGGTTAGTTTATAGACTTGTAAGCTATATTATGGTATATCGTAGAATTGATTGGTTAAAGCTGACATCTTTTTCATCAGTCACCGATGGCTTGCTGTTTGTGAAGAGTAATATTCGTGTTTCTCAGGTCAATGAGACAATGAGTGTTTAATCCTTTGTTTATTATTTTTTACTAGGGTTATCATGGAGACACATCAAAGACATATTTATGTGGTAATGTCAATGATGCAATGAAACGGCTTGTGAAGGTATAGTCTTGTCGTGGATGAATTCTTAAAGGTTTACATGTTTTCATATACTTGAGATCATTATTCCTCCTGGAATACACTTAAAAAAAATGTTGATTTTAGTGCTTGTTTTTGCTGATTATTGTAGTGTCTGTGGAAAATGTCTTGTTTCTTCTGCTTCTAAGTTGGCCTTATAATAGTTGTTACATGATCTACTCTTAGGTAACACAAGAATGTTTAGAGAAAGGAATAGCTGTATGCAAAGATGGTGCTAGCTTCAGGAAAATTGGAAAGACTATCAGGTACCTGCTTGGAAAATATTAGTGCTTAGTCAACTACTGTATGAAAAATGTGGATCTTGGAACATATATGTTAATGCCTGCAGTGTATATGGATCAATAGAAGTGTATTGTACTTTAGGAACAACTTTCAGTAACAGCAATGTGATATCCTCTTAAATCAGTTATTGAAAGCATCTTTGGCTAAAAAAACCCTCTTTTTTTTAGTTTCTAACCTGTTTTATTTTGTGCGGGTTCTATCTTAAATCTTTTGGAAACAAATGCCTAAGGTATGACAAGGAAATGATTACCAATGAGTTGATCACTACAATGTTTTACCTTACAACAAAGGGCGAGGCAATGATGTGTCTAAACTTTTTGTTTATCTAGCTTTTATTAATTTAGTGGACAAAATAGTTTTATGTGTCATATGATCATCATATTTTAGTTCATTAGATTATTTATCACTCCCTGGTCTTCAGCTGAATTTTTAATAGTGTAGTGTGGCCCATGGTTAGATATCTTGGTAGAATTATGTGATTACCCAACTGAGATATGATGTTAGTCATGTTACATTAATATCAATTGGGTTTTAATTTGGACCAACATGGGAGTTTAAAGGCATAACAGTCATGCACAAATAAATACATATCAGTGGCAATTTTGTAAATAATTGCAAATTGAAAGTACTACTGAGAAGTAAAAAAGTACTACTAAACATTTTCAGTAGTACTTTTCGTGCTCCCAGGTTAATTTTTTTTCTTATCTATAAAACGATATATGTAGGTTTATAACTTTTTTTTTATTTTTTTATTTTTCATATGAACTTAATTTTTCTTATCTGATCTGATTTGAACTTATTTGAGTTGAACTAAACATAGCCTTAATTTTTCCATATTTTAGTAGATTGGCTTGTTTGCCTCTACTAATTAATGGCCACTTGCATCACATGCTTAAGCCGCCTGATGGGAATGGTGTAATCTGTGCAATCTTGGCTCATTTTCCTGTGATTTATGCTAGAAATCTAGTCCAAAATGTGTCTGATTGTTTCTGTCTAATGCTGTTTTCAAATATGCTTAACAGTGAGCATGCTGAGAAGCATAATTATGGTGTGGTGGATCGTTTTGTTGGCCATGGTGTTGGAACTGTTTTTCATTCCGAGCCAATTATTTACCATCATAGTGAGTACTTTGTATACTCTCTTTATCATCAACTAACAAAACCATGGAGAGTACTTTGTATACTTTCTTTATCATCAACTAACAAAACCATGGAGATGATGCTTTTCACTTACTTTTGTCAGAGCTTATAGATTATATATACACCATCTGTGATCGATAGAGTTAAATTATTGAGAAATGAATATCTTATGTTTTATTGTCTCAGATGTATCACTTGGCAGCCCCTCCCTTTATTGGTTTTTTTAGAATGCAGCAGGTTTTATGTTTCTTATTTTAGTGTGCGTAGGTTAATTGACTGTTGCTAACTTTGAGGTTAATGTGTTGCTTATGGATCTTGGAGAGACTTAAAAGATAGAGATATCAAAGAAAGTCATTGAACTATTGAAGTATCGTGCTTTTAAGAGCTTTATTGGGCTTCTAGAAGACAGCGATTGAGGCTACTTTTTCAAAATATAGTGCTTTTGTTATATATATACATATATATATATATATATATATATATATACGTATGTATATATATATATACGTATATATATATATATACATATATATATATATATACATATATATATATATACATATATATATATATACATATATATATATATATATATATATATATGCTTTGGAAATTAAAGATTAGCAACAGCAGTTCTCTATATATTAAGGAGACCATAGATTACCATTTTTTTTTTTTTTTAATTTTTTTTTATATATTTATTTTATTTTATTTTTATGCTTCTAATGTTGTTAGTTAATTTTTCTTATATAAATTGGCAACAACTTAAGGTGAATTAAGGAGAAAAGTTCTAATGGAATTCTAGATTTTGGAACTTATATTTACTAACACTGTCACTATGGCTATAGTAGACATGAAGTTCCAATGTGGGCATGAGCATCTGGCTTTACATATTCGGCCTTAAGCTTACTATGAGTACATTTTTGGTAGATGGGCAAATGTAGCACATGTCAGTTATCACATACCCTGTTGTATTTTTGTTGTTCAGTGCATGTATCAATGGTATGTAGTAACCTTTTATTGATATACTACTAGTATAGGTATCTATTTGTGAATCATATAGCTAAAGGTATGCAAGAAACTGTATGCAGTATGGTTACTCTTCATACCTAAATGTTTCATTCACACCATCAGTTTGATCACTAAAAATTATTATCTTTCTTTGATGCTTCATTGCCTCTCTAAATTTATTCTGTATGTTAAATTGACAGGAAATAATCATCGAGGTGAAATGGTTGAAGGTCAAACGTTTACAATTGGTAAGGGTATCTGATCTATTTCAATATGGATATCTAAAACCTGTTGTCTGAATTTAACTAGTGATACAGCCAAGCACGCACAATGTTTCCCCATCACCCACAAGAATGTTAATTTTACATGTTTCCAATTGGTTTAAAGTTTTGAATTTATTTTTATCTATCAGAAAGAAATTAAGAATGCTTCTGTTCTTTTGCATTGATTAGGTGCTATGGTTTGCATTACTTTGCTGATTGAGCTTACATTTATCTGTCTACACTAATAGCCTAGCTCCAAAATCATTTTTATTTATGCCAGAGAACACCTCAATATGTTTCTCAGTGAATCTTAATTTCACCCTTTTTATATGCAGAACCGATTCTTACGATGGGAAGCATCGATTGTATTACATGGGGTGATAACTGGACGGCAGTTACAGATGATGGCAGTCCTGCTGCACAGTTTGAGCATAGTATCTTGATTACAAAGACTGGTGCTGAAATTTTAACCAAGTGTTGAACTAAATGCCACAGAATGTGTGCTGTTGCATGTATACATTAAATGTATTTATGCTGTATATAATTTTTCGCTATGCTCCAAATCCGTGTTTATGAACCTAGCAAAGCTTAGTTTGGTGATAAGCTGTGACTTAGAGATTGTGGGATCAAACCCCTTTAGTTCTCTTGGCGATGGTTTTCTGTACCTCCCCCTCCCTTGAAAGTTCCATTGTCAAGTTTCAGTTAGTTGGGAGCTCTCTGGGAATCTGATAAGAGTGGTGAATACTGGTGATAGGCAAATAAAATATCATGTTATTTTGTTATCATTACTCAGATTGCAGATTCTGTATCTTGTTGTGATCCTGCTGTATGCAAATAATCATTTTGAAGGAATAATGTTTGGAGTGATTTCCATGGAAATTGCTAAGAAATTAAAATTCCACCATCACGCTTCTTTTTGTCAAAATTTCCTATATATCGTCCATATCTATCTATCTATTACATATTACTAAAGACGAAACCAAATAGACACTTGGCAGCATTGTGTTAAAAATTTTCCCTCCAATTAACACTTGTTAAAAAAAAACCCTCCAATAATCGTTGCTTTAAGAAAATTATTACTTTAAGAAAAGATTTAACTCAATTATTACATTTGCTTTACATAAAATATAAACCAACTTTCTAAAATTCATTTTATATGTGGCTATTAAAAAAATAAAAAATGTTCAATACTTTGTATAATTTTATGTGTGACCTTAGTTAAAAATTCGTTTTAAATGACAATTGAACAACCGTGCATCTATTGCACGGGGTTTTATCCTAGTTCATTATAAAGATAACTTTTTTTTTTTTTGGATTTAGAATCTATTACATATTACTAAAGACGAAACCATAAAGACACTTGGCAGCATTGTGTTAAAAATTTTCCCTCCAATAACACTTGCTAAAAAAAAACCTCCAATAATCATTGCTTTAAGAAAATTATTACTTTAAGAAAAGATTTAACTACTTTAAGAAAAGATTTGACTCAATTATTACATTTGTTTTACATAAAATATAAACCAACTTTCTAAAATTCATTTTATATGTGGCTATAAAAAAAATAATAAATGTTCAATACTTCGTATAATTTTACGTGTGACCTTAGTTAAAAATTCGTTTTAAATGACAATTGAACAACCGTGCATCTATTGCACGGGGTTTTATCCTATTTCATTATAAAGATAACTTTTTTTTTTTTGGATTTAGAATTAAACTGCTAAGATAATAGTCTAATAGTAGGATTATTAATAGGCTAGGGACTGGTAGAAGAAATTATCCTAAAGAGGTGGGATTATTAGATAATAACCTATGGGCAAATTGTTTTATGTAGTTGACCAAACCACGTTGTCGGGGTTATTCGAGTTACTCAAGGGGTTATTCGGTCAGGGGTTACTCGCTTAGAGTGAATTTACTAAAGTTACTCGGTTAGGGGTTTCTTGAGGGGTTATTCGGTCAAAAGTAACTCGAGTAACTCCAATAACCCCGGCCATACGGTGTGACCAACCACGTAGAAAAATCCCCCTAAACTAAAAGTTTGATTTTTAACGGCGAATTGGCAAAAAATGGGATTTTTTAGAATCAAAATTCTCCCTAATAAATAACAAAACCCTTACAATACCTTTAAAATAAACCACATGATTAGTACCTCATTAATCTCATTACAAAGTTTTTATTTGAAAAAAACACAGCTCATTCACTTTGTCTTTTATTGACCATCTAACACTAATCACTCTAATTAAGCCCTTAATTAGTGTAATTAGGGACAACAGCATGTGCCTCACAAGCTTTAGCAGCAGGAGAAGGCTCAACAGCAGGAGAAGGAGTCACAGCTTTTGTCACCAACTCTTTAGGTAAATCCTTAATCCCTTTTAAACTAAATGTGTAAAACAATTTAAATGGGAAAATTAACTGCTGTAATTTAACTGTCCCATAAACTCCTTCAAAAACTCCTGTACCTCCAGTAACAGTCAAACACGTGTCCTCGTATGTTAAGTAGGGCCCTTGAACTGACAGGTGTCCGTAGTCCCCAAAGTAGAAGCTGTAAATTGCTTCATATCTGTCACCTTTTTTTTCCGGTACATGTTGGATTAAAATGCATAAACCTGCTGTCATTCCTAACCGTTTCTGCAGGTCACCGGTGTAGATCTTGTTGCTGAATGGTACGAGGTCTCCAAGTGAGTTAACTTGTTTCTGACTTAGTCTTAGGTATGCTGGACTTCCTCTGTCTCTCTCGTTTATCTCGTACACACACAACTTTTGTTCCTTAGCTGAATACATACACATTGTTCAATTAGACATGTTAAGAGTATGTATGTACATTATGTGTTGATGTAGGGATGTACCATGCATACAATGTATTGGGTACACAACGGTGGATCTTGGACTAAAAATTAGGGGTCAGATTCAAACTTCAATAGCTAGTTAGAAGTACACTCTATAAATACTTAACTAATACAGTATGTAAGAATTTCTTATACTTTAATCGTTACTTTTTGTAAAATTTGCGAGAAAGGATCTTTTATAGCGAGTTGTTTGTAAGAAATGACCTTTTATAAAAAAATAAAAAAAAAATAAAAAAAAAAAAGGGTGGCAGATTGAGACCTTAAAAAAAAATCTAAGATGAGACACTCGGAAACCACCTCCACCTTGCGTAAATCCCACACCGACCCTGAAAACCACCTCCACCTCACTCATATCCCACACCTTACCCCCCCCCCCCAAAAAAAAAAAAAAAAAAAATCATCTCCACTATGCCGAAATCTCACCCCGACCCTCGAAAACCACCTTCACCCGCCGAAATTCTACATAAACCTCCGAATACCACCTCCACCTCGCTAAAATTCCACACCAACCCCCAAAAACACCTTCGTCACGCCACAAAATCCATCAAATGGTCCCATCTCGCAATGTTTTTTTTTTTTTAAATAAGGTGTCATCTCACAACTTTTTTTTTTGAAAGAAGGTCCTAATCTGCCACTTTTTTTATATAAGGTCCTTTCTCACAAACAAGTCTTTTAAAAAGGTTTTTTTTTTTTTTTTTTGCAAATTTCTCTTACTTTTAGCTTAAATATTTTGACTTTATACATTATTCATTGAGCTTCAAAAAATAAAAAAAAAGGATCATTCGTATGAGTTAGTTTTTTTTTTTTTTTTTTTTAACTATACTAATTAAGAAGAAAAATATATAATACAATGACAAATATAATTCTGAAATTATTCACTAACAAATGAGCCTTTGGTCCTTAGAAAGCTCAGGGAAGATTCTCCACTATGTAAGATGTACCTTGATGGTGATCTATAATGAAAGTTGGCGCAAATCACTATCGAAATTAAAGACAAGGTACAGTGTGGACCTTAAAGGTTGAACTACATTAACCCTAGTCTCATTCAAATTTTGATTTATGTTCTCTCTATTTTAATCTTCTTTTCTTCAAAAAAAAAAAAAAAAAACCTTCTTTTCCGTTTATGCAAGATCAATTACATCATTACTGATCAAATTGGCAAATAAACTCTCTAAAGAACTTACTTCCTCATTTCAAAAGTAATTGACACACTTATACTCGATAAATTATACTTTGTATGATCATATCAACATTTCTCTAGAGAACAAACAAGTAAACAACATGACATTTTCTTAATTATATCAACAAATATAGACCCTTATTTAATAAAAAAAAAATAATTTATTTACAATTTTATACTTCTTTCGTTCTTTATTATTTGACTCGCTTTGACTTTTACACTATTCACCACCCCTCATTTGACTGTCTTTTGTAAATAATATGTAAGGAAAAATATATTGATGTATAATGTTTTTGGATTCATCTCAATAAGTACTATCATAATATATAACTTTTATAATTTTTACTACATGGAGAATTTAAGTTATTGATCGTTAAAGCTTTGCATTGGCAAGCGTGATAAAAGAAACAGGTCAAGTAAAAAAGAACAGAGAAAGTACTAGATAAACATTATTAAAAATGATAAACTTGTATTTTAAAGTTAAACTATTGTATATAACAAAATGTGTGAAATTTGACCGTGTCAATCTAATATATACAATATAATTTTCTTAACGCGCCACGTAGGATTATAAATTTTAATTGTGGTGAATGAGATTATTAATTTCATATTGCCCGGATCTAGATCAACCATACTCAAAATATCTAGTCATCATAAGCACTTCAACAATAAACAAATGAGAGTGAGAGATAGCTCAAGTGGTTAGAGCTTCTCTCCCGATTCCAGGTTATCCTGTATCGATTCTCACCCCCACTCTTGTGGCTCTCTAAACACCAAAAAAAAAAAAACAATAAACAAATAAATCTAACAAAAAAACATAAATTCATTATATCATTAACTAAGCAACAAAAATATTTAAAAAAAATGAGACAATTTTGAAGTAAATGCTGAACTAATCTAAAAAAGGGAGAAAGAAGATGGATGACATACTTGGTCGTGAATCAACAACAGCAGGCTCAGGCTGCGGCTCAGGTTGAAAGTGAGACTTGTTTTTCTCATAGTAATTAGCGACTTCCGGACGCTTCTTCGGGTGTTTATATTGATCATGTTTTGCAGATAGATTGTTGTTATTATTAGTGAATTTTAGAGATTGAGATGAAAATGAGTGGCAAATCTTAAGATTTTGAGGAAGTAAAGATGATATTTTTGTTTTTGAGGGGTAATATTTGAGAGATGATGATAGAGCTTTCATGGATGCCATTGATGATGAGGTAGCCATTTTTTTTTAATACAACTCAAAATGGAAGAAATTAAAGAAAATGGAAATTTTTTTGAATAGTTAAGTGTTGGAGGTATAAGAACTATAGCTAATAGTTGATCTTATATAGAGCATGAAAGTCAGTTTGCATTGTTATGTTGAATGTTTGGATGCTCTTTCCATCTAGTTTCTTCCCATGTGTGGGTTTCTTTCCTCTACACGTGTATAAATAATACTCCTTTTGTTTCTTTTGTTTTTCCAACTTTGATTTTTAGAAGATATGAAGTATAAATAGTCAAACGTTACCATGCGAGGTCAAAACAAGAACAAGAAAATAAATATGTTCTATACTCTCTATTCTCTAGGTTCTCTAAAGATGTATTTGTATTATTTTTATTTCCTTCTAATCAACTGAACACCACTATATTGTTGTTTATACTTAGTAATTATATTCTCATTTAATTTAGTCCACGAATGTCACAATCTTATTTACTATCTCTGTTTTTGCAACAAAGCATTATTTGTGAGATATAAAATATTTCTTTGTTGCACATAATAAGAAACAGAGGGTCAAAGGTAGTATAATATACATAACATTTACATTTAATCAACTAAAACCTCACAATTTTTTTATTTTTTTTTTTATTATTATTTTTTTTTTTTTTGGTAAACACAAATTCTTTAATTATTCACCTTTTATCAATAAAACTTAGCTTCATTATAATTATAATTTACCTTAAGTTATGTGCAGGAACGTTTATGTAGAAAACAAATAACAGCGAATAAAGTCAATAAATAATTAGCTCAATATACGACCAAAGAAATAGAATAATAAACGAGTAATACTTTAATTCTCGTAAAATTTTGTTGTGTAGTGTGACAATGTGTGTAGTAAACGTCATTGGTGTCCACAACTCACCAACCATCGATATTACTTGATGAGAAGTGATAAATTATTAAATTAAGCATATGTTTAGAGTATAGTTGTTTTTAGTCGTTGATTAAACATATGTGATTAATTATTGCTAACTAAAATCCAACGATGTTAACTGTTGCGAACATGGCGACTGACGAAATTACAAAAAAGTAAACTATTAATAGTCATTATATATAGATGAACATATAGCACGAGGCATTTTGCTGGTATTAAATGGGTAATTTGGTAAGTTTGAAGTGAATGAGTGACTTCGACACTCTATAGTCTGAACAACGAAGCACAATACAAAGTACATATTCGTTAATGTATGTCAAATTATTATTGCAAATCAAGGCATGTTAGTATCCCATCTCGCAAAGAGGTGTGGCGTTTATCTGCACAAATTAACCATACCTCCATACATACATACACCAATAGAGATCTACTAACAAAATTGTTGGTATATTTATACTCTATGTTAGTAAAAAAATTTATACCAATATGAGATATAAATGTAACGACAGAACATAACAAGAGTAATTACCATAGACATCTTCCATTATTTGTTATGTACTCTACTGTTTATGGTTCACATTATTCGTAGGCAATAAGGTGTTGCGCTTGTCAAGGTAATTTTATTTTTTTTCGAACTTTCAGATTTAACTTGCACAGTTTGAAGAGCACAATATAGATTGAACAATAATGAAATTAGCAAAAACACTTTCATACTATATGAGAGCTACCTGCTACAATTGTCCTATCAAAATCTACATTAGGTTACTCTAATCTAAAGACATCAATAACTACTATCAAACGAGAATCTGTAAAATCCATTCTCCGGCTGATTTTGCATTGATCGCTACTCTTGCCATAACAAAGTGGAGCATGTCATTAACCCCAATGACCAGGTCACCAAGACATCAAGTGTCGATGGAATGACAATGCAGTTGTCGAAGCTTTTCCCCGACACCTAATTTCTTCCGTCTTCTCCAGAAGGAGAACCCATGAGCAGCAGATAAAGAAACAGCAAAAATAAATAAAATAATGAAAAGATAGAACTTCTAATAGTTATAAAAAAGAGATGCTAAATCAGATCTGTTTAAACAATTTAACTCAAGTGCAGCAAAAAGCCAAAAAAGCAAGTTCCCATGCAAGCAAGCCACACATCCACCACCCTAGAAACACAGAATTTATCTGCACACAGCACAACTGCAGTAAATCACATAACTCCAGTGTCAGTGATTAATGCAACTTTCTACGAGATCTGCATCCCTTCAGCATGATAGGTCTCCAGCTCCTTGTCAAGATCCTCGGCAGATTTGTCTAGCTGCTTCTTTCCACGACCCCGTCCTCTTCCCCGAGATTGGCCACGGCCTGCACCTTGGGTTTGCGTTTGTGCACGTGCTGGGCCATTTCTAAATCCACCTCTTGTTCTTTGTTGCCTTCATGTGTCAGCAAAATCACAATCAATAACAAAAACAAAATCAGAACTGCACATTTCAAACTCTCAAAATACAAACAAGTTATACTCGAGTGTTGATGAAATATCTAGCAACTACAGTTTATATACACGTAATTTGTAAAACATATATATTTGTGCAGGCAAATACAAGAAGCATCCAACATGGCTTATTCAAAAGTTCCTAATTAATTAAACCAATAGATCAAGTGACATTTGAAGAAATTCATAAATAGCAAACAAAAATAGTACAAGGAACTAAATTATCAATAAAGCAAAAGTTTGTAAGGAATATAGAACTACTTTCTGTTTCTGATATAAACATAGTTTTTTTTTTTTTTAAAAAAAAAAAAACCAACACCACAGCTACATAAGAAGCAACAAGTGAACACTGCACGGGGCAGGGTGGAGGGATTTATTTAAACAAAAGAAGTTGACATAAAAGCGATGTCAATTGGATTGATCTACTTATTGTTCAAGAGACTGCTGGCATATGACATGGAACTATCTAGGAAATAATGTGGAATGGTGACATTGAGAAAGGGGTCGATGTTATTGATAGTACCCTCATACTACAACTTAGCGACAAAATGCCATTGTGCTTTGAAAATTACCCTTGGTACACATGATTTAAAAATTTTTTGGTACCCGCTTGAATTTTAATGGGGGGAGGGGCAATGTTAATGTTTTGAGAAATTCATGAAAAAGTACTCTTTGTACCTATAGACTTCTACCATTGGAAGATTGGACCACATAATGTAACAGTCATACAAGAATGAGCTCATAAATTAATAAGTAGAAAGTTTTATATTTGTACATGCATTATTCTTCTATTACTTACTACATTGTACAGTGAGAGAACTAAAATAAAAGTCACAAGTACAATGGTACCACGTGTTATGAAATACTCTATCTATTTTAATTAACCGTCAAAATGTCCATCCCATCTAATCGCCACACTTTCTATCAAGGCATGACTTATTTTATTATTTCTCTTCCAACTACCAAAGTTAGGATCTCTTCATCTCACATCCTCTATCATTCTATCAAAAAAAAAAAAAAATTATCCACTATCCATCACATTTTTTTATATTAAATATATAGATAAGGCAGAAAATCATCACATAAAACTCTCCACAAAGGTCCTGACAATTTATTTGAGACAGACTAAAAGTTTGTATAGCAAACACGAGAAGTCAAAAGCACAAGGGTATCACATGAATATAAAAGAAATGTGGCGACAATAAAAGTCAGAAGTACAAGAAAACTATCAAGTAGAGCCAATGCATTCAAAACCATATCCGATTTGAAAAAAAATTATAACATCCAAAATTTCAAATCTAATAACCAAATATCATATCCAAAGATCCAATTAGCCTATTTTCTTAACACTGAAGTTACTCATCTTATTTTCCAAAGTTCACACATTAATTCGTTTTTTTTTCCTTGGCTAATCTATTTTCTAAAGTTTGGATAAAAATATTTGGAAAAGAAAAGGGAGGGAAGAGAAAGTAAGGAACATCAACTAATTTGGATGACAAGGGAAGGAAATTTGCAGATCCATTTTCATTCTCCTCTTGATAAATCAAATCACTCCATTGTTGAAAATGATTTGGTAGGAAAATGATAGCCCACAATATTCCCCTCCCCTCACAACCTTTCTATACATCTTTTTCCACCCCTTCCTTCTCTACACAATTGTTAACCAAAACAAAGTGTAAGTTAAGAATTGACATAAAGGCAAGTTTATAATCTCTTAATCATACAGCAACCAAACTATTCGACATTGAACTTTAACAATATATTTATCTAATATAAATGTATACTCCCACCGTCCCATTTTACTTGCCCCATTTGACCTAAAAAAACACACATTTTAAGTCAAATAGGACAATTAAAATGGGACAGAGGTAGTATATCATTAAGACTTTAATATAACGAATTCAACACCACATTAATTTGATTTTTAAAGCAATGTTAAAAAATATTTGTTGAAGCTAATTCTCAAAAGAAAAATAAATGAGGGCGTCTTGAAAAATTGAATACAGGAGTCTATGACGAAAGACCAGCCTGTAGTACTATAAATAAATTCTGGGGTGAGCTTTTTGCAGAATAGATGACAAGTACCAATCCCCTTTCTGCTTAGCCACCAAAAAGAGTATTTTATACAAAAGGGAAGTTGGAGAGCTAAAGTGTTAATAATTTCCTAGTTAAACACTAAAGTGTATGAGCACTAGCACCCTCAGTTCTCAAACAATGGAGAGGTGGAAACAAAAACGGTTTTAGTATATAGGGCTATTAACTTTCCTCCCTTGCTTGATCCATAACCTTGTCTACAAGGTATTGGATAATAGATATGATAGTAAGTCCAGCCAAACAAGCACAAAATGTTGGCCAGAGATATCACTAGAACAAAAGGATTTGTTGAGCTAAAACAAACTACAATTCAAAGCGTATCAAAGTGCCAGGAACAGAAAATGACTCACCCAACACCACGATTTGTCTGAGCCAATGAAGCTGTACGGCCACCTCTTTGCCTACATGAGATATAAGCAGATTATAAAAATCAGATGATGTAAACAAAATATTAAACAGAGCACGCAAGGGTGGGAGGGGGCGGAAATTAACAGCTGCAAACTCAAACTCTTTACAGAGAAAATATTAGCAACTTCATTCACCTAAACAAGTATAAGAAACCGAAATGCCCACACATTGCCCAATAAATTGAACCAATATTCCACACAAAAAAGGATATCACATCTATGTCATCATCATCATTCGTATCGGGAATATATCAGTATCATACAATGTTTCAAATGGTTAATATGAGAAAACCACGCCTCAAATCCTTCTTAAAACAAACTCATCATCTCCTTTTTACTCAGTCCTTCACATCACAAAAAACCACTATCCACCCATAACATGGTGCCATAGTACATATAAAATATTGATCCTAAACTTTATGTCCATTCTGAATATAATAAACAATGAACTTGATAGCCACGTAAATTGTCGTTTTTATGCAACCAAATGCTCTAGATGAAATGTTATATGTTTGTATATACGTCTTTAACTTGATGTTGAGCGGATTATTTTTGTTTTTTAGGCAGTTATGTAGGTTATTATAAGGGGAGATTTGACAAAGTGATTGTTAGCGATTCTGTGTGCTAGAACGTCCATCACTTTAACTTTATTTCATATTTCGTAACCCTCTTTTACTACTTACCCATTTCTGCCAATAATTACACATTTCCACCAACTCTCTGTTACTTTATCTACCTTTTTTCTTATGACCCATCTTTTAACACTCTATAATCTATCCTCTTTTTCCGTACTCCCACTCACAATATCAGCACTCTCTCTCCCCTCACCAATTGGCTTAATTTTTGTAGAAACCACATATTTTGAGAGGTTTTTTTTTTTTGGAACATAGTACTCTAAAAGAAAGAAAGAAAAAACATAAATAGTATATGGCAGCAAAGCACACATGTAAATTTAACCCATCCTATAAAGAAAAGACTCGCAGTCTCACAATATCCTATCACGCAACTATTTCCTTTATAGGGCAAAGTCTTCCATAAGCTTCAAGTCCAAGCATCCAACAATTCCTACTATGACTCCAAGTCCAACTATTCTCAAATCCTTCCTCTTTTCCTGTGGCAACCATGCAAGGAGAATCTCAAAACATTTCCTTATTAGAGCATCAGTTTGCCTTATTCATATACACCTCAACTAATCTTGTTTCTCACAAATTACCTTATACAAAGTGGCATACGTTATAAAATTGTTTCATTCCACAACCAATGTTCTTATAAAAAAAACAAATCTAACAAAACAGCCATTTTTACGGCACATAGCTCTAACCTAACTTTCTCGTAACATACAAGTGTCATATAGTACGGTCACACCGTTGTATGTTGTTTAATGTTAATCCACATATGAGTAAGACACCAACATAGCAATGACTGATGTTACAAAATAATTATTCATATGTGATTAAACACATCGCAGATGACTGTGCAAGCGATACTATGTCATCAAAAAAACAAACAAATCAGGCAGACAAGATAATTGCTGAGAGACAGAAGATATGAATATATGAGCTCTAGACATAGGAACATACGTCATGACAACTCTTCTTGATGCCTTTCCATTGGTGCCTCCTACGATGTTTACACGAGCAGACACAGGCCCACCTGTGTTAGGGCTTGCAACTTCAATCAGCATAGGTCTTCCGTCAAGCTGAACATTGTTGTATCTCTTGTGGGCGGCAAAAGCATCACTCCTTTTTGCATAGACGACTTCAGCTGATCCCTGCAATTTAGATTCATCAGCAAAAGCTAGATTAGTATTCTAGGGTAAAACCCACACAAGCAACCAAGACACAAAAGAACTGCATGATGGTGTAAAAGAAATAGCACACATTGATATCACGGTGAAGATAAAGGAGTAAAAAATATTTAGGATGAGAATAATACGCCTAGAAAATAAGATAAAAAGTGAACACCAAGCAAATATACAAATGCACATACTTCTGAATTAAAAACCAACAGGTTAAGATGCCATATAACATAATGACTGACCAAAAACCACTTGATTGCTTTCATATCATAAAATTATGTTGCAGATATGTATGTTCTAATTAGATGCAATCATCTCTGTCTCTGACAAGAGAAGAAAGTAAAAGGCACCACAATCACGGCGTCAAGAATCACCGAATTTCAACATCAGAGACAAGCAGAATAAAATGAAACTGTTATGGGGAACCACAGAAAATAATTAATATATACGTAAGCAGGTAAATTCAAAAGCCAAAAACAGACGTATAGATAATGGTACAAACACCTAACATGCAAATTTCAATGAACTTGGCATCAAAAGAGAGAAAAATAAGGCAAAGACATTGACTTACACTGGGTTGACCATTTTTGTCAAAGTGGATAGCATAACGTTTCAGCTCCCCGATCTCAGAAAAAAGCTCCTGATTCCAAGCTCAAATTTCAGGGCTAAAAGAAACCAGTCGCAATGTCTTTAATTGAAAATTAATGAAATCAGGCTGTACCCTTATATCATCATTGCTAACTGCACGGTCCAGATTTGTAATATGTAAGTTTGTACCATTTTCCATAGCGGGTAGTCCTGCAGCTGCAAGGCTGTCTTCAAACAAATCTTGCTGCCATGGGAAGTTCTTGGTTCTGCGAAAAGACTGGCGATACCATTGGGAAACAGAACCCAGATGGAGGATAAGTCGATGTCAGCATACTAGAAAAACAGCAAGTCGCCATTCTTGAGGTGTCAATGTGATATTTTCATATCATAAAATGTAAATGAAACAACTAATGATCAATCCAAATATATTGAAAGCCCAGATAAGCCACTGAGGAGACCAGACAAGCCATCATCATGACCAGAAGTAAGTGAATTCAAGATTAACAAAAGGGTGAGATGGAATGTAGAAAGAAACTGTAGGAATGAAGCAATATGTAACATCAGTAATAAGCTATAGAGATCTCTTTTCTGAAGTGAACTTATTTTTGCTCAGCAAAGGATGTCGAAGTAGGACAGTAACTTGCATATAGAAGAATCCCAGACACAGCAAAATAGTTCACCATCCCATTTGGTCTATATACAAATCGGCAAAAGAAACAAAAAGATGAAGCACTATCAAATATGAACTAATGATTGATCTGGTTCAAATGGCTGACTGGCAACAATCCTCACTGACCATGATGATAGCAAGATTTAACAAGAGGCAGCAAAGGAATTCCGTTATAAAAATCATCAGATGTCCCTCAGAACGATGTAATAACACTTTCTGGAAGAAATTACATGAACCACGATATGGAAACATGGGATAGCACTAATGATGCGCTGAATACATCAGAAGCCTTCTCCATATGAAATTAGGTTATGAGTCATTGCTTGTTTCAATTTCTACACTTAAGATCACCATTCAGCACAGCTCCCTAAACCACATGCCAGACTTAAAAAAGAATGCATAAAACATCCGAAGTTTGGGCTTGCCTTGGCTATAGCGAAAGACGAAGGTCGAGTATTTACTCCAAGAGGGCCCTGACGGCCTGCCCCTCTACCTATCCCTCTCATTCTTCCACCACTAACAGCTCCTCTAGCTGCACGCCCCCGAGGGGCACCACCTCGTCCTTTACCTCTGCCAGCACTTTTCTTGCTCTTTATGATATCATCCAAAGACATATCCAAAGCCTTATCCATAAGGAAAAATATTGAAGAAAAACAGATGCTTTCTCGAGTGGGGTGATTAAAATCTGAAAATCCACAAACACAGAAATTTAGTTCACTAATTGTACATATAAATAGTCATAAAGCCCATTCATAACTAAATAATATTGATTGTTATAAATCCCATTTATAAGTCTGAATCACATAAGAATAATAATATCCACAATCAATTACAACAGAACATTGAGCTACATTACAACAGAACATTGAGCTACATAACAAACCATGTCCTGCTAAATTCTAATAAAGTCCCATAAACCTGGGAGACAACATTGATTTATTAACATCTAGCAGGGGAATAGAAATCACAGTTTTGCATTGATACATGAGCTTTATATTACAACTCCAACTCCCACCTCCCAAAATTCTAAATTATCCCCTTTTCTTCCTTTAAAAAACCAACAACCAACTCGGGGATATTGTATCCTACCTCCAACTTTTCCTTTTTTTTTTTTTTTTTTTTTGTGTACACGTAAAGTTCCAGAAGATCAATTCAAAACATTAAGTTACTGAGGCCTAAATCAATAAACAACGGAAATGGGTACAATTCCCCTTTTGCTGTCTAGGTTTTCAGATGACACAACCAACTTGCCGATATTGTATCCTACCTCCAACTTTTACTCTAATTTTTTTTTTGTAAATTTGAATTTCTGGAAGATCAAATCAAAACATCAAGTTACTGAGGCCCAAATCAATAAACGGAAATTGGTACAAATCCCATGTACAAAGTCACGACACCAAGCCCAGATCTTCCTCAACTCGTCGCTATAGCTCCCAATTTTCTGCTTGAACAAATACATTTATACATCTCCTTATTCAATAGGTAAGGTTATCGCCCTTTAGTATTAATTATCCCTAGTTTCCAGAATCAAATTCGAAAATAAAGGCTTTTATAAGTTCAAATTTGCAACTAAAATTTTAATTTCAAATCAAATACCATTAAAGGTACTACTTTCGAATTCATGTTTGTTTTCCAAATAGTCGAATCATAATAGATTAGAACAATTGAGGTAGCAGAATCTTCAGAAAATAAAAAACAAAACTGCACAGAATAAATCAGATCTCAATTACACGGGATTCAAAATAAACCCTAAACCAAATCTGCTTCAAATTCAACAGATTAGACCAAAATAAAGCACAAAAAACAACAAAATCAACCTAAAAAAAACACAAATCATCATCAAACACAGAAAATTAAACTCAAAAACAATAAATCGACCCTAAATAAACAACAAAATCATCAAAAAAAAAACAAAACAAAAATCAATCAAGATTCAACGAAAAAACAAACAACATAAGAAGCGAAACCCTACCACAGAATCAACGAAGCAAAAAGAAAGTTAAACGTCGAGCGCAGCAGAAGATGGGCGACTTTCTCTCTCCTCCGGGCTTTGTGTTTATCTCTCTAAAATCTGGAGATTAATATGAGAAGGAGATCTCTTAACGCGGAAGTTTCGCTTTTATTGCTCCGACTTTGGGTAATGGGCCACCAATGTTAAGCTGTAAACCAACCCATTAACAAATTAAAGTATTTCATACGGGTGGGCTGATCTACCCTATGTAAACAATGAAAATTTTATTGCATAGTACACCGGTCAAAATACTTGTAAAAAATGCGGAAAAAACATTATATCATTGTATTATTAATATAAAGAACATTGAATATAAAGAACATTAAATATTGAATAGCTCAACTGGTTAGAGTTTCCCTCCCGATTTCAGGAGATCTTGGACCATGGAAAATTATGAATTTCAAAGTGATAAGTAAATAAAAAATATACAAAGATGTAATTGACGAATTCCTTGTTTAGGAAAAAGGTACTTTTCCATTTATCTATTACTTTTACTCTTTTTTTTTTCTTAATTTTGTGTATTTTCAGAGGTTGAAGAAGATGTTCTTTAACGTTTGATGAATGTTCATTTACCATTTTTTGGATCCATATTCATTTTTTTAATTGGAATGTTCATTGATTTTAATTAATATGTTTTTTAGGTCTGAATTATATGCTCATTACAATTCAATTTATTTATATTCTTTATTTAAGGTATATAATTAAATTTAAAATGCCTTTTTGTTTTTTAATAATACAAGATATTGTTATGAAATATTTGTGGATATCCATTATCCTCGCTTGTATCATTCCGAAACAATATAGATCTAGGGTTTATACATATTTGTGGATGTCCATCTTGTATCACTCTATAACTTTCTAGAGTTCAGAGTTTATTATTCTTCAAGCAAATTCTATTAATCGTACTATATAATATATATATATATATATATATATATATATATCAATTCCCTCTCAATCTTTATGTTTCTCCTTATTTTACATGTTATAAGCAGCAAAGCTCTAATCAATATGTAAATTTTATTGTTGATTTCTTAGGTTAATGATTAATGTGTTGTATACTAGATGTGCTAAATTATACTCATTATTATCTTGTTGTGTCGCATCTTGGGAAGAAATTAGAAGGAGATTAATCTTGATCATGGGTTTGAACTTTTAATAATGAAATCACACGTTTCAAGAATGTCATATCATTCCCAATCCTCATTAATTAATTTGGGACTAGTACCAGGAGTCTCACGGTATTAATAATTTGGAACGTTAATGACAGTGCCGCTTTATTTAATTACAAAGAACTATTATTTTTCGGTTGCATTGGTTTGTTTATCTTGAATCATCTTTATCATCTATCCATAATATAACAGATTAGCCTTAATCAAGGGCTATACTTTATTTTCTTTTCATTGACGTTTTCATGAGTGACAGGCTAGCAGATGGCGTCGACAACATGAAGTTGACGATAAGGCTGGTTCGTTTTTATAGTGGGAAAGGTTTTGATATCAGGAAAGTTCATTCTCAACTATCCTGTTATTGTTAATTTTAAACCTTTACATAATATGTTTATATTGTTTCCCAAATTTTTGTATTTTTATTATTCTGGAGTTCGAGCAATTTGGGGATAGTTGGATTTGATACAGAAAATAACTAATTAGTAGTTTTGTTTTGATTATGAGTTTTGTTTAATTTGAATCTAAAAGGGTATTTAGTAGGGATGACAACGGATCGGACTCGGGTCGGACTGTGTAGGGTCCGAATCCGATTCGTTTACTAAACAGACCTAAAGTTCGAATCCGAATCCGATGGACTCGACCTCCTCCGAATCCATGTCCGTTTTCCAAGCATTATTTTCTTCCGTTTCTTAAATCAGAATTACAAATTTCTTTCGTTTCTTAGATCAGAATTAGAAAAAATACAAATAAAGGGGTTGCAAAAGTTTAGAATTTAATTTTTACACATAAAAATAATAATGATTATTACTTAAACAATTATAAAAAAATTAAATAAATTTCAGATCTACACAAAAATAAATACTCGTACTTCAAGAACTTTCAGTTCTACCCAAATTACTTAGGGAAACAGAGAACTTCCAAGGTTTTTCTTGGCTTCGGCCTTCAGATCTTCAAGTGAAACAAGTGGTGTGAAATCAAACAACCATACAAAAAACAAAAATTACTTCATAATAGATGATGAGAGACTGTTCACGAGTTCTTATTATTTTGGTTTAGATTTCCATTATTGATTGATAATTGGAGTAGTTGGCAAAAAAACTCTCAAACAAATTGAGTAGTTCTGAGAAAATTGAGGAGATAGAAAGGGGGTTAGGAGAGAGGAAGGAGAGGGGTTTGAAGAGAGGAGAGGAAAAATTGATGCCTTGAGGTTGAATGGTTGAGGAAAAGTGGCGGAAGAGTACAAAAAGTAGGGTAAAATAAATTTATACTCCATGTAAAACTCGCGGGTCGGACTTGGTCGGATGCTATGTAAGGTCCGAGTCCGATCCAAATCCTATTCGGATTCGGATTTTTTTATCGGATTTGAACTCGGATTTCATTATTTCGAACTTGGATCGGACTTTTTTCCTCGGATCGGATCGGACTCGGATCGAACTCGAACTAAACTGCCATCCCTATAGAATTATTATTGGTGTTAATTTTATGAACGTATGGTTTTCATGAACTTGTAGTACATCTGTACATATATTTGCTAGATTTTTGGTATTACTTTTCCTATCCGTAAATGAGTTCGGTTATTTCTCTATGCTTGATAGCAAATATGAATTGTTTTTTGATTTAGCAATTATTTACCCATATAATTTGTTTGTGAAATCTTAAGTCTAATGCCTTGAATGTTTGTAAATTGTACGAATTAAGCCTAAGGCACATGTGAAACCATTTATAATTTATGTATTGAATTATGTTGTACATATGCATGCTTTTATATTTCAAGTATGATATGGACCATGTGGTTTTCCACTAACGTGAACGTGTTAATGTTGATTACTTACGTGCTTGTTTCTATTTTCTAATTAAGCTTTATCAGGCAATATATTGATATAATTGATCCAACGGTATAGTTGATTCAATCGATTCGGGTATGTTTTTATTAAAGCGTGAAGTAGTAGGTTCTCATATTGTTTTTACCTTCTCATTATAAAGGTGTAGATAAATTGACTTATTAATTTGAATTAAGTTAAGTACGAAAGATCTATTCAAAAAAAAAAAAGTTAAGTACGAAAGATTAAGTTTATTTATTTGAAGAGGTGAAGTTTTCATATTTGTAAATATATATGTTTATTAATATTATGAGCAAAAGATGGTGCTATTTGAAGCGGTCCCTGGGGATCTTAGGGTCGTTTTATTGGAGGATATGGGTGGAGTTGCTCGGCCTCGGCTAGTGCCTTCTTCAGAGTGGCGTGAAGCTGTTGTTTTTTATTTATTGCTTTTTTTGTTTTCTTGTGTTTAGTTGTGGGTTATCTGTTTTTGTGTGCTTTTAGTTTTGTTTGCTGCTTCTTTGCTTTGTAGCTCTTCTTGGGCTTGGCCCTCTCTTTCACCAAAAAAAAATATAATAATATACTACGTATGAAATATGAAGTCCTAAATTTAATTTGTGACATATTCAGATGTAACTAGTTATAAATTACATGACCAAATAAACTACATGACTACTAAATGAGGCAACAATCAATATAAATTTATGGCATATTTTAAAGTATTTGTTACCTATGAAAGCCTCATAATTTTATGTTATTTACACTTATTACTATTAACTTATACTACGTATTAATCTAAACTTGGTATGTACTATGGTCATGTTATTAATTAAATTTATATATTATTATGAATTATTGGAAAGAGACATATATTGAACCTAAAGTAATACTTGTACATATGGACATGGAGTTCCATTACGACAATTTATTTATGCCCTTAAAATATCTAATTGTTTTGAAAGTATGTTAACTAAATTATTATTATCCTTATAAGTTGATAAAATTATGAAATATACTATATACATTATATTGATTGATGCGTGATTAAATTCAATTATAGTATTATGTACCTACTTGAAGTTAGATTATTGGAATGAATGTTAATTGAATATGATGTGCGGACCCGAAGTTCCTTATATTTATAAAGAGTATTTACACACATAGACTTAAAGTTCCTAGCTTGAACATATAAAGGGCTCAAAACCCTTAAAGATAATACAAAGAAATGTGCATGATCTACAAAGCTAAAGCATGTTGCATAGATATCCACTACATACTAACGTGATTCTATAAACACAATATCATGAAATAATATTATACAAAAGATATTGAATAGTATTCAAGTTATTGAACTTTGGGTGAGAATTTGAATGATTAAAAAGGTAACAAGCATGTTTGCATGAAATTATTCTTGATTATAAAGTTTATAATCATTGCAAACATGATTATATACATCATTTATTTGACCAAGAAATAATGTTATGAGTTCAGTAATTAAACATGACATTGTGAGCAACTTGCATTGCTTGGAAAATATATTTAATTATTATGCCATACTTATAAGAAATTAATATAATTGGGCAAGAGTTACGAATAAGAACAAGTTTGTAAGAATAACTTTATTATGTTTGATACATGTATTGCTAAAAGAATTTATGCCTTGTGAATGAGATTTAAATGTTGTTGGATTCATTTCATGTCCCACGTGCAAGGATTAGGGGGAAATTGTATTAATTATTCCATTATTTTATCCTTGCACATAAATAATAAAATATATTGATGGTCAGTTTTGAACATACATTAACTCAAATATTAACTATTTACTTAATAGAAGTGGCCACATGCATGTTACTTAAATATTTTTAAATGATATTTCTTGAAGATGGATATAAATGATTGATCATATACTAATTATAAATGCTCCAATTAAATTATTGTCCTAGAAAGATAACATCGGTTACTAATGAACCTAAAGCACGTCTGAAGCGTTGTAGTTCAATCTATGACCCTTATAAAAGCCCCAAGTACCCTTACTGTAGCAATTTTACTGTGAACAAGAAATTGACGTTTCTGCCTTCCCCTGCACCCTTCCTTGATTGACAGGGGTGGTTCGGTCATTTCACTTTGACAATCCAGCTGTTCTGAATGAGCTGACGCGTGGCATTCATCTTTCTGATTAGCTATGTCTTCTTTCTTTTTCCATTGCTCCTTCCTGAATTCTACATTCTTTTTCCATTTCGTTCTTAATTATTTCCTTCTTAGTTGTTTCGTTGTTAATTATTTCCATTTTGAACGGGTGTTGCAGCGGTTAGTTCGATGGTGAGGTTTCATGGAGCCGTTGTAATTGCCATGGCTATTTTTGTCCTTTTGCTTAGGAGGGAAGCGTAACTCATTCTCTCTCTTTCGTTCCTGGTTAGCTGGGTCTTGTTTGCTTTTCTTTTTTCTTTCTAAATCGTTCCTTTCTGATTTTGTAAGGGTGTTGCATTAATCGTGTTTTGGCTGTAAAAGAACGATCACTAATATTTCCTCTTTTTACGCTTGTTATTTTTAACTGTATAGCTGTTAATTTCATGGAGTGGTTTGATGGAGCTTCTTTAGTCGCAGCTCTGGATCTGGTTGTTGAGCAGTATGAGGTGTGCTTAATTATTGTTTCACATTTTATTGCGAATTAGTTTAATTATTGTTGAGTTTGATGACAGAAAATTGTGAATGACCAGAAAATTATATTCTTGTAGATTTCTCTTATAAATTAATTAAGGATTAACTTAGCCTCAATGAGTATGTTGGTGAAAATTTGGATTTGGAAATTACAGTGGGAAAGTAACTTGGCTTTGGAGACTACACTGTTCAAATACAGTATTTATACAGGGAATTGTCTGGTAGTGTATGTGTATATAAAATTTGATAGAGGGGTTTTACTTTGTATTTATTGTCCTTTTTTTTTTCCCTGGGGAGATTAAAAAATGGTTGCTTTTTTGGTGAATAATAGAAATATATGTTCTTTTAAGTTGCATGTGTATTATTTAATAATTTTTAGAGGATAGATATTTGTTTATGATGTACTGGATCAATTTATATGGTGTAGATTTTTTGGCTAATAAAATATAATATGTATGTCCTTTGCTTTATTCTTTTCTTTCAACTTCTGTATTTATATGTACCGCATATTTGTTTTGCTTTCATTTCTTTTACATTTATGGCTTGCTTCTTCTTTATCCTGTGACAAAAAAAGGTTGGTTTGTGAAACTTTGATGGGGTAATTGTTTAGTTTGTAATTATCTCATAAAAATTGTAATGTGATTGCTGAAATTCCACATGGATCTCAATTATACAGACAACATTGGATAATGACTTAATGAATTTTAAACTTATACGCTACATGATCGCCTGGACATACATTGAACTACAATTACTTACTTTACAGTTATGAACTTCATATTAATAATCTAGAACGAGTTATTTAAAGTTAATTTCTGGAACCTTGAATTTGGTTAGATAGCTTATTTTTTTTATTTTTTGTGTTTTCTGTTCTCTCCTTTTTCTTTTTAATTTTTTTTTTTGAAAAATTAATTGAAAAAAAAAACATAAATATTGTAGGTCTGTGCAGTTGGAGCTGGCGGTGTTGTTAAAATTGCTTGCTGCTATTGTTGGTAAGTTTGTTGAGATCTTTTAAATTAAGATTTTACAAGGTCACTTAGTTTTCTTAGATATGCTGCCTTTAGCTGTAATTTGATTGTAGTTTTGATTTAGTGGATGTGTATGTTTCTTTAATTTTAATTTTTGCCGGTTATAGGTTATGGCTATTCAGTCAAGCAAAATTGCCATTCCATTTCGACCTCTTTTAGGTCAATTGGTTGACTGTTAAATTTTCCTAAACCAATTTATGGTTTTATAGATAAGGATAGGAACAATGCCTGCGTTCGTATTAGAACTGAATGTGGCAAGTCTGAATTTGTATTTTTCGGTGGGGAGGCTAATACAGTTCAGGAGTCGCAAGAAAGGGCTGCTCAAAAAGCTGTGCAAAAATTGATGAGCCAGCAAGGATGTATCAGCTATGCAATAAGCTTTTTAAGCATAAGGTTGTTGAGTTATGTGAGAAAGGAATAGAGATGCCTACTGCTCAGAGGAATTTGGGAAAAAAAAAACCATCCAATGAAGTTATCCATGTGACAATTGATTTTGTGAGCTTTTTAGGAGCTGTTGTTACAAGGACTGGAGCAGAGGTGAGTCTATTAGAGACTATTTGGGTTGAAGATTTGGGTTTTGTGTCTTGGCTGACAGTGTCTTGCCCACATAATGGAGCTGAAATGGAATGCATATATAGTGATCCTTGTCCTGAGGTAACTGGTGCAAAGCAAAAGGCTGCTAAAAGAGCTATTCATTACCTGGTGACTAAGTATAGCTTAGAGATCATTGATGCTAATTATGGTGCAGCTTTGGAGAAGAGTGTTGCTTGTAATGCTTTTAAGAGTAGGTTTTATCAGTTAAAGGAACACTTGGCTGCCAGAGAAGAAAACTTTGCTGGTGATGAATGCTTGACTCCTACTTCCGAAAGGTTTCAGATACCTAAGGTTGGTGTGCCTCCACCTGATCCAATGAAAAGACGCTCTGCTACGCCATTAGATGCTGCATCTTCTTCTACCGTTAGAGTTTTCGAGCCTTTGGTTTCTGGCATACCTGAACTAGAGACTGTTTGGAAGCGCACAAAGTTTGCTTAGGTCATTTGGAGTCTTAGTTTAGTATTTTGGGTAGCAAGATGTTTGCCTGATTAAAGGTGTTTAGGTTTAGTATTCACATATGCCTAATATTATCTAGATTTCTATCTTTCCTTTTGTTTTAAAGCTTAAGTCTATGAGTAGTGATTGTTGAAATATTTCATTAGAAAATAGACTTGTATGCTGTAACTGAAATCTAATGTAATGTGTATTTTGAGTAATAAATGGATGCACTTTTGATTTGCATGTTGGTTCAAGAATATTTTATAATTTTACTGTTTATTGCACGGCTTCTTAATTTAATAATACTCTTTTGTGTTTGATGATATGTATGTTCAGTTTTCTGTTTTTATAAGCAACGATATCTGACAGGTCAGCACATTACATTTGCCTAATATCCTGAGTTTATGCACCAGACATTTGTCATGTAGGCATCCTCTATAGTTTTAAAATCTATCTGAAGTTGTCGTATAAGGTTTTTGTTTTTGTGTAATGCTTCTGTTATTGTTTTTTGTGTTTGTTAAGAATGAAGAAATAAGGATTGACTAGATTATAATCTGAAAGTTTTAAAATGTCAGATAGTTCATTCAGTCCATAAAGTTTTCTTGGTGTAGGAAAGGAATTGGAGCAGCTTGCTCTTGCGGCTGGGTTTTCAGATGCCAAATTTTATGAGATTGCTGGCGGACTAATTGGGAATCTGGTGGTAATTCAATAAGTGGGTCCTTGTCTATTACATCATAAATACGGCATTATGATAAACTGGTGAATTATTAGCTTTTGTTTTACCTTGTCATCTTTTTATCTGTTTAATTACATACTGGATAATTTGTAAGTGTAATGAGTCTAATTATTGGTTCATATGACTTCTTTCCGCTAGTCAAATTGTCATGAACCTGGAACTGATTAACTGTGGATATAATCTCTCATTTATTTCTTTCCAATCTAGCATATATTTGCATTTAGCATCTTTTGTTTTGGGGATTGAAAAGGGACTTTTTTTTAGAGTAGATGAAGAGAACCTTTGAACATCCATAGAGTAAATAAATTGGTTAAACTTCCTCCGTTATTTTTAGATGCATCACTTTAAAAATGAAGGACTACTAGGCAATTTTTGGAGTACAGAGAGAGAGAGAAAAAATAAAGAGGGCTCATGTAATGTGGGAGAGATAGAGAGAATTTATTAATTAAAAGGAAATTGATGCAAATATTGTTACTGATATGCAGATACCATTAATAAGATACAAAGCAATGTAGTGGATTAGTAGAATTCATTTTGTTTTGTTTTGTGGCATTGAAAATAGGGGGGTATTGCAATTAGAAGCTGAGATCAGTGTCAAATTCAGGAATTACTGTATTGATGCTGCCTTTGATCACAGAATTTTAAGCAGAACAAACATTGAACAGGTAAACATCTACTTAGAATTGAGAGAAATGTGCAGGTTAATCTATCAAGTTGATGGAATTTTTGTGGATTTAATTTGCACAGCCTTTTAATTACCTGCTCATTTTACAGACCAAAAAACATCTTCTGAACTGCAGCTTCGGAGAATTTAATATGTTTTCTTTTTACAGTAAATGACATAAACAGGAATCATCAATATCCTGTGCGCATTGTTGAGATAGCTTGATCTGCACCAAAGTAATATGGGTATGTCTGAAAATTGACATGATGTTTAGGAAGGATTTTTTTTATACATGCTCATTGCTATACTCATTTACGATGTTTGTTTAATGTTTAAACTACTGAGTTATTGCTTTTAATATGTATATGATAGCTGATGCACCTGTTAACTTTAAGAGACCATCAAGTAAAGGGCGGAAATCAAAGCGAATAAGTGATTTGATATCAAATCATAATCTTCTAGGTAAAGTAGATGACTTATAATAATGGATTTTATTTTTTGTGAAGCAAATTCATAAACTCTTTATGCTTTGCACAGTCAAGCAGAACAGTCAAAGTCCAAAAAGGCGAAATCAAGACCTTCAAAATATACTGTACTTGAAAGTGGGTATTTTGCCTTGGTTTAGGTTTATAAAGTGAATATATATGTAGTGCTATTTAATCGGACCTGGTGTAATTTTCTCTTCGTACCTCTACTGAAAGACCCGTGTCTTTTAGAGTTACACCATCAAATGCACAGAGTTCAAAGCAGCTAAGGGATGCTGCTAAAAGTAAGCCTTGGTAGAGATTTCAGTTAATAAAGTTAACACTTATATGCTGTTGCACAATATAATTATCTTAGATATCCTTTTATACTATTACAAAAACCCCTGCGGCCACTATAGGAAGACCATTACCTACGCAACCCTTAGAATTATCTCCGCCTACCTACTGTGCTGAGTGCGGGGCTAGAAAGTTTGCGTTTGAAACCCTGCATTTCTGCTGTGGCAATGGTGATATTAAAATAGCTGCAAATGAATATCCCCCTGAATTAGTGAGACTTTTTACTTCAAGAGATGAAGATGCTGTGCATTTTAGAAAGTATGCTCGATTATACAATAACATATTTGCCTTTAGTTCAATTGGAGGTAAAACTGATAGAGAAACATACAAAGGTATATATGTCTTTAAATTACATGGCCAAATATATCATTCTGTACCAGACTTAATACCAGATGAGAATGGTCCAAAGTATCTACAGCTTTATTTCTATGATGGCCAAAATTAATTGAAACACAGAACAAATTGCTTTCCTGAATTAAGACAGGATGTTATTGACAAATTAATGCAAATAACTAAAGATAATCCATATGCAAGATTTTTCAAATCTTTGAGAGAAGTAAATGTCGATGAAAGTACTAACATTATAATAAATTCAAACATTATGCCAGATGAAAGGGTGTATAATGCTCCCACTTCAGATGAAGTTGCTGTTATCTGCCTGATAGTGTTTCATCAAGTCAGTGTTCATGGCCACATGTTCTTGTGACAACAAAATCTGCGAAATCCCATCGGATTGCCCATTTTTATGGGTGCTATGACCCTTTACAGTATCCCCTGCTATTTCCAAGAGGTGAATGTGGTTGGCATCAGGGTCTAAAAAAAACTTCTTATGGTGGAGATAGGCAAGTGGCAGCAGAACCTGATCCTATTCAATCATGTGCAGTGAACACTCCGGAAAATTTTCTGGATGCAGAAGCTACTCGTAAGTTCCTATCAAAACTATGGGATTTTTTTGGTTAATTGCTTCTTCGCCTATGTTCCCTTAAGATTGCTTAGTTTGAATTTTTTTTGGATTTTAATGTATATAGGAGCTTCCAGAAGACATACAAAAGCTGATAAGAATATCTCTGCAAGGGAGTACTATGCTTATAAGCTTCAAATTAGACCAGGAAACATGCTCTTAAGAGCAGGCCGTGCATTTCTGCAATACATCACAGATATGTATATCAAGGTTGAAAATACAAGGTTAGATTTTTTCCGGCAAAATCAAGATACAATAAGAGCAGTTCTTTATAAGGGTATTCTTGACACAGTAGAGAGTGGACAGACAAGTGCAGCTAATGTTGGTCATAAATTCATTTTGCCACCATCATTTATAGGAGGCCCTCGTGATATGAAAAGGAGATATCTAAATGCAATGGCTCTTGTGCAGAAATACGGGAAGCCTGATCTCTTTGTCACTATGACATGCAATGCAAATTGGCCAGAGATAAAAGCCGAACTAGAGCCCGGTGAGACTGCCCAAGACCGACCTGATTTAGTTGCTCGTATATTTCGGGCGAAGTTGATTGCTCTGAAAAAAAAATCAAGAAAGACATGGTATTTGGAAAAGTAATAGCAATGATATATGTTGTAGAATTTCAGAAAAAAGGATTGCCACATGCTCATTTCTTGTTGATTCTAGAACAGCAGCATAAGATGAAATCTCCTGCTGATTATGATAGGTATGTTTGTGCAGAGATACCTCCTGTGACTCAGCCTGAACTGCGTAAGATTGTAGTAAGGCATATGATGCATGGACCATGTGGCCAATTAAATCCAGAGTGCCCTTGTATGAGAAAGAAGGATAATGTCTTTTCTTGTAAAAATGGATATCCAAAACAATTCACCGCACAAACAACGACAAATAAAGATGGTTATCCTTGTTATAAGAGAAGTGATACTGGAGAACAAGTGAAGGTCAGAAATGCCGAGTTAGATAATCGATGGGTTATACCTTATAACCCTTATCTCGCAGCACTCTTTGATTGTCATTTAAATGTAGAGGTTTGTTCGACTATAAAAGCAGTGAAATATTTATAAAAATATGTTTACAAAGGACATGATCGAGTGGCCTTCAATATTTCGGCAGAAGATAGAAATTCTGGAGATGAAATTGCTCAGTTTCAGTCAGGAAGGTGGGTGTCACCGTGTGAAGCGGCTTGGAGAATTTTCGGGTTTGATTTATTTGAGATGCATCCACCAGTCTTACCTCTGTCTGTTCATATTCCAGACATGAATAGTGTCTGTGTATGCCCATATGAACGTCTTGATATAGGTATTGCAAGCGGTGTTTATGCTAAGACTCAATTAACATAGTTCTTTCGTATGAATGCAGCTACTGATAATGGTCTTGGTTACTTATATGGAGAATTTCCAGAACACTATAAGTGGGATGCTTCAGCAAAAACATGGTCCAACCGACAAAATAAAAAACCGATGGTTGGCCGTTTAGCTTTTGTGGCTCCTTCTGAAGGTGAACGCTTTTACCTTCGACTACTATTACTGAATGTCAGGAGTCCAAAATCTTTTACAGACTTACGCACAGTTCAAGGTTATGTGTGTGCAACTTTCAAGGAAGCATGTCTTAAAGCTGGCATTTTGGAAGAAGATGATGCTGCAAGCATTTGTTTGGCTGAAGCAACTGAAATTCAGCTCCCTGGGGCTCTACGCTGATTGTTTGCAACTGTTCTTATATTTTGCCAGCCGAGTGATCCGGTAGAACTATGGCGCAAATATTATTCTGCATTGTCAGAAGATTTTGCACAAAAACACTCTGGTGCAGAAAGCAAAATTAAGAAACTAACTGTCAGATCAGTGGAACAACATTTAGAGGCTATGGGGAAGTCATTATCTGCCTGTGGTTTGGCTATTTTAGTGGATGACAATGATAGCCAGATTGATAGGACAAAAGACATTCAAGACGCCTTAGATGCTCCAATTCCTCAGGCTTGTATAGACAGCCGTGGCCTACTAAATACAACACAAAAAGAAATTTTTACATGTATTATGCAACATATAGTAGAAGGAAAACCAGGGGCATTTTTCGTAGATGGTCCTGGTGGAACTGGTAAAACGTTCTTATACAATGCGTTGTATGCTGAGATCCGCCTTATGAATAAGATTGTTTTACCTACCGCTACGTCTGGAATAGGTGCAGCAAATATTCCATCAGGTAGAACAGCACACTCAAGATTCAAGATTCCAATGGACAGTGATGCTTCATTAGCCTGCAGCGTTTCTAAGCAAAGTAGCTTAGCAGCATTAATAAAAGAAACAACTCTTATAATATGGGATGAAGCATCTATGGCAAACAAGCAAAATCTAGAATCTCTAGACCTTCTATTACAAGACATATGCGATAGTGATGTGATATTTGGTGGGAAGGTAATTGTCTTCGGTGGAGACTTTCGACAAGTGTTGCCTGTTGTTCCTAACAAGACTATTAGAGAAGCAGTGGAAGCAAGTGTAGTGAGTTCTTATATATGGCAGCATTTGCGGAGATTCAGGTTAACTGAAAATCTAAGAGCTAGGGAAGATCCTTCATTTTGCCAGTTTTTACTTGCACTGGGAAACGGTGAACTGCAGACCATGGAAAGTGATTTTGTTGAGTTGCCACCACAGATAGTGCAGACTTTCCAGCCTGATGCTGATCCAATAGATGAGTTACTCGAATCTTCTTTTCCAGAACTTGGTTCGGGTGCTCTGGACCCTCAAATCTTTTCAAGAAGGGCTGTTCTAACACCTATAAACGACGATGTTGATACTATAAATTCGTTCATGATTGAGAGATTCCTAGGACAAGCCATATCTTATACAAGCTATGACAGTGTTCTAGATGATAGTGGCAGCGTATATCCTACAGAATTCCTGAATAAACTATGTCCAGGTGGAATGAGCCCTCACAATCTTGTGCTCAAAGAAAACTGCCCAGTAATATTGCTTAGAAACCTCCTGCCATCTTCTGGTTTATGCAATGGAACGCGCCTTATATGTAAAAGGTTTTTCCCTAATTTAATTGAGTGCGTGATTTTTGTCGGACAGTATCAAGGGGAACATGTATTTATACCCAGAATTAAACTCAGACCATCAAGTTCTCAGAAATATCCTTTCTAATTTCAGAGGAACCAGTTTCCTATCAAGCTCAGCTTTGCAATGACTATTAACAAGTCACAGGGGCAAACTTTAGATCAAGTGTTAATCTATCTCCCTCGTTCGTGTTTTTCACATGGTCAGTTATATGTGGCTCTTTCACGTGCACGATCTGCAGATAAAGTGAAAGTTATATCAGTAGCTCCTACTTTACAGCATTCAGAGAACTCTGTTAAAAATGTCGTATCTTATGCTGTCCTAAAGCTAGCAGGAGTAATCTAGGTGATTATAACACTAACCAAGCTTACTAAGTTGGTTTTTCGCGATGTATAATGTCGGTCCTAAACTTCCTGTTTTTCCCTTATTTTGCAGGAGTAGCAGAGAAAATAAACTAAAAGCAGGTATATTGTTTTCTTTCTTATTTTCAATATAAAGTGTGTGAAATGTTGTACAAAGAAATAAGACATTGAATGCAACAATTTTATTTATTGTTCATATATAGATTATATTGATGATTGAAATTGATTAACGATTCAATATCCGTCATGGTTAGCTCAATTTTTTGAGGTCTGAATTCAGACTTAACTTAAATGCATTAATCGTGTGCCTAGTTTAGTTGATAGCTCCTGGATTATAACTTGAGTTTGTTTGTTGGCTGGGCTCAAGGGTGGTCAGGTGGATCTTGGTTTGGATTGGCGGGGTTTTGAATCTCCTAAGATAAGCTAAGCCATGTGCAATCACTTCAGCAGTGGCCCAATGTTGAATTCCATGTATGCCTTTTCTTTCCCCTATTTGTTTCATACTAATATACTTTATTTTGCTACAATCCATTTGAATGTGAATGAGCTAATTCATATATGGCATTAACTATAGGTGATATTTAATGACAATAATGGTTGGTTAGTGATTGTGGATCATATCTATCTTGCTTTAGATTGCTGCTGTGTATTATGTGTGTGTGCGATTGTTTTAACAGGACTTAGTGACTACTGTAATATGTTATTATGCTACTTGATTCCAATTATGCATTCTGAACTTTGATACATGTGATTCCTTTCAATGAGTTGGTTTATGAGCTTTATTCTATAAGTTATGAGCAGAGATTGCTTTTAGTAAATGTACACGGTCAGTTTGTTACTCTGGATTAGATCTTGTTTTAAAATTGGTGTTTTGTATTATGTGAGTTGTTGTTTGGAGAGTAATAAGTGTTTAATTTTGAGTAAATTGCTATTGGGTTTTCCGGCGCTGACATCACAAGGAAGGAGTGGACTGAAAATCTGTCTGGACTCTGCTACATGTCTGCTGGAAGATGAAAGCTGTCTCAGGATTTATTGCTGAATATTCAATTATAGGTCCTCAGATGTACCAAATATTCATGACATATATTTTGATTTCAGGTCCTTCAGCAGTTCAGAAGCTTCCTCCAGAGCAATTTTGATGGCATGGTTTTGTGATAACTAAAGCATCCGAAGCTGGGTTTAGGAATGAAATGTATAAGCATCTTGTTAAATTGTTTCTTGATCATCGGGCAAACCATGCATAAATTGTTTTTCTCTCAAGCCTTCGGCTTACATGTTTTGATGTAGCATACACTTATAGTGGACATGATACTTTTAATAATAATTCTCCTTTGATTATAGCTGGTATTGTTAAGAGCAATTAGAATGATTGATGGTTGAAATTAAACTATGTTTGCTTCACTATTTAACATTATTGGTTGTAAGAGCAATTAGAATGATTGATGGTTGTTTCTAATTTATTTATTTAGTTATTTTTTTAAATGTGAAATCGTGTTATCCTATTTGAAAGTTTGTTTTTATAAAATAGAAAAATAGTAAGGGCTGGAGTTTCAATCTTTCCGTGGTCTTAATAATCTTGATATATGTCACCTTCATCTCCTCGGTCGCCTCACCTCACCTCTTCACCTCACCTCCTCGCAATTACTCCTTGATGCTTTTGTAAATTTTACAGGGTTTTAGCTTTTATAGAAGTTAACAGAATTTTGATTTTTGATATTTATTTTGTTAAATTTACAAGTTTGCATATTTGAATATAGAATCTCAGCCGCGTTGAAACAGTAGCAGCTACCCAGCAATGAGCACCCCTTGCCAGGTGCCAGTGGGCCAAATGTCATCAAGTGAGCTGTGGTAATGATTTTATTTATTTATAATGTTAGTGAATATCAATTTCTCAGTCCAATTGTGTCAGTGTAGTCAATTTAAGCTTCTGCTATCGTTTTAGCAGCTATGGTGATGGATCATCCAGGGCCAAGCTTACCGTTATGGCATGTTATTGTTCGTGAGGATGAAACTTCTGAAGATTCAATTGTTCAGAAATTGTGTTGTAACACCTCTTGTCAAAGTTAAGGATTCAAGGTCTTTGTTTGTAGCATATGATATGGACCTGGGGACCAGCTAACCGAGGTATATTTGGATTTTCATTGATATGCTGATTCGTACATCATTTTGGTGATATTGGGAATAACATTCGGCTATCTGTTTCTGTTTCTATCCATGGGTTTCTTTGCTTAAATAGATGATCTGTCAACATGTTGGTTTTCAATTTTGAGAATTTATACCCTTTTCTTTCTAATTTTAGGTTCTGGAATTTTGAGGGGAAATTGAAAGAAACATAATTGAGACCATGCTTGTTTAGTGTGGAATTCCAACTTAGTAGGATTATCCTTTATAAACCTCCTATAAGTTGGACTTACTGCTAATTATATCTTTCTATCCTCTTTCCTGAAAGCCCCTTTCCCCTTGCAAATGTACTCTACTGCTGTCTTTTGCTTCATATATGTATTTATATTTAACTGATTATCTAATGTGATTTCAAACCCTTGATCTCTTTGCTCAATTATGTCGTGAGAGAAGATACCCTTATTTGAGGCTTGATGGATCAACGTCAATCAGCAAACGACATAAGCAGGTAAGCTGTTTTAATGATTTTTCAAAGGTCACTATTTTGTCCATAAAAAAAGTACATAAAAAGCTTTTTTATGAGGAACTCTCATTTGTTCAAGTGCATTGCAGGATGAATTTGCTTTTCTCCTAAGTAGTAAGGCTGGTGTGTTTGCTTGTAGGCTGCTGCAAGAGTTTGGAGGGATGGACAAAAGAAGAGAGTATAAGTTTACAGATTTCTGAGCTCTGGAACCATTGAAGAGAAGGTTTTGTTTGACACATCTCTCATTTTACTCTATGACTTTTAAGAAATTCAGAGAAGCAATTGGGTGATTAACAAATTAGATGTGTTCTTGTCTGAATTTCACTTAACAATACCTGAAGTTCCTTCTAAATTCCATTTCGGAAGTAGTTTAATAGATTGTGCTGAATCACAAATGTTCAATTAAAATATAAATATTTGTTTGATTTTAGATCAGAATAATTTATCAGGTAGCATATAGATAGATATAATTTGAGTTCTGTGGGTTTGTGTGGTGTGTCATTGTGCTGCTTTTTTCTTTTTTGCTGCAGATCGAGACTTGTGATAGCTCAAGCAAGGCTCACAGTGTATTCTTAGCTCGAAAACCCAAGTTTCTATGGATTTTGAATCGAACTAGAATGTTTCTGAGGTTGTGTTCACTTTACTCTGCAATCCTTCCTCTTGTGTTTCTGAGTTTTGTTAATTATTACTAATGAAAACTGATTGTTCATAATTATATTTGATTTTTTACCAAATATGAAGATAACTATTTTTTATTTCTAATTATAACTTTAAATTTGAAACGAATGCCTTGAACTAGCCAACAAGCAGAACTAGATTGTTGACTCTTTTTTCCAATGTGATGCTGATAGCATCGTGTGGTCTACAAGTTTGTACATCAATGGATGATAAAGCCATGAATTTTGATATTGCAGACCTCTCATATATTTCAATTTATTGTCTGCTACTAAATTCCTCCTGTTTAATTTCTTTTAAAGCTACATCACTTAGTAAAATTTTCTTTTCAAAAAGTGTACATCTTTTAGTAACTACTTAATTAGGCAGAGTAATATGGGTTTTTCAAAGTTCATTCTCTTATATCTTGTTTTGTTATATAATCAAACATATATTTACCCAACTTGTAGTCAAGAAATACACAAAAATATACTTATCAACTATGTGCATTAAATAACATTGGAGTTTGCTGAGGTATTCACTTACTTTGTCCGCATTTACATTCAATGTAATGCATGTAAGACATAAAATGGCTATGCCTACTAAGGTGAAATGTTTAAATTTAGTTTTCAAGCATAAAATAGAAGTTAGTATAAAGAGCTGTACAATTATATATATATATATATATATATATATATATATATATATGCTTTGATTATGACTGATTGTATAAGCCACTCCCTTAAAAAAAGGAAAATTGTACCCCAACATTTTTCTAGGTTGTAGTGGTTATCTATTATATAAAATCAAGATATTATTATTCTATTACTTATAAAAACAATAAACTTTTGCAAGCTTTAAAAAGTAATATAAAAGTACAGTGAGCAGCTGGAATTCTTTACCTAAAGTATGGAATGAACAGTGCAAACAGTAAGAAGGAAGAAAAAAATTACATTAGTTATTCTGAACACTATTACCAGAACCTTCCCCAAAAACTGTATTCTAGCTATTTCCTATTTTTAAAATTTGTACTAACTCATATAAAAGGTATTTCATCTTTGGCATTTCATTTTTTTTCACAGAAGAAATCAAACAAAGTAGCAGTGACTTACTCAGCCATGGCAGGTATGGTCCCTTCTTTTACAGATTGGTTCCATTATCCTTTAGCTCAATTATTCTTAATGTTTTTCCTATATAAATTCCTTATTGTGTGCTTGATTAATTAATATTTAATATTAAGTGTTGTAACATTTTACATTATCATGTAAAACTACTGTTGTACAAAATAACAAGAAAGCATTTGTATACACAGATAAAAAATACAAAACAGCTAGACAGAAGCCAGAGTATGTGTACTTGGATCAGTTAAATGCAGCAAGCAAGACTTATATAGCAAGAGTAGTTGTTGCTGGAAAAGGAAGGGACACACTATCTTCCAAAAAAAAAACAGTTAGATTCCAAACTTTACTTCTAAAGGATGAAAAGGTATGCATTTATTACTTTATATATGTGAATATCACACTAACTTTGTTACAATTATGATGCAACTGAAAGAATATTCCTAACTGTAATCTAAATCATATCAAGCATTAAGGTAGGCTTAAAGCGTTATGGTAGGCTGTACAAAAATTACATTAACTACTCTTATAATGATCATGCTTATGCTATAATCATGCTTTTACTTATGTTATAATCTTGGTCAGCTTAAGATTCAGTTAATAGAGTACACATAAAGCTAGAGTATAATGCAGTTCTAATTATGTCTAAATGTTCATGATTCAAGTGAAATATAAAGTATATAGATTTATCTTACAATAAAATCTAAAACATCTTGTAAATATGCTATTCTACAAAGCTTATTATTGTTAGATCTTTTGAGTAACCTTTTTATTCTTTTATAATATAAACTACATCAATGTTAAAATCACTTTGTTTTAGCAAAAATTATGTTAAATAAAGCACGTATTCTGTGACACTTTAATTAAATCTCAAACAAAAGATGACTTATTCTACCTATCTAATAGCAAATTATGTATAGTTAATAATTTTAAGGAATCTTATAATATAGTTATTAAGCTCACCTTGCTTCATTATCATTTTCTGCTTTATAGGGTAATAGGATGCGTGGTACTTTATTCGGCGATCAAATTGAAGCATTTGAAGAAGCATTACAGTACCTAGGTGAATACGACATTTCTGCTGCACCTATTAAATTCATTGACGAAAATTGGAGAGCTGAGCTTGATCAGTTTCCCTACCAAATGGCTTTTGGTAGTAGAACTGTGATCCAGCCAGTTCATCCAGAGCTCGGACCAATTCTGCCTAACTATCAACCATATACCCCGTGCAGTTGATCCTGATGAGAAATACGGTATATTGCTCTCACATAACAGTGTCACATAAAAATAAAATTAAAAAAACACTAACAAACTTGTCTGAATTCACATATATTGTGGGTGTGGTGTTATTTGTTGAAGAAGAGCCAAGGAAAATTGAAGCCAGAGATGGAAAGAGAGAGAGCTTCGTACGAGAAATAGTCGTTACTGATGAAAGGTTAAAATCAGATCAGCTAAATGTTCAGGAATAGTAAAAATATTATTTGATACATATTACAAATTGAAATCACTAACAATAAGCATTTCATGTAACAGTTGTGATCAATCGCTCACCATCTCATTGTGGAATGATCTAACAGCACCCAAATACTTCGACAAATTACCTAATTGGACAGAAGCATTCCAAGTTATAGGTTTCAGGGCTCTTAAACCATATACTCGTCGTGGTAAGAGAAAAGCTATTGTACTTTAGATCCTGGATGATTTTTTGCTATGAGAAAATAAACACTATCTGTTTTATTTAGGTGTTTTAATGAATTCTGGTATGTCTACTCGAATAATCTATAAACCTGAGGGAGATTGAGCACGTGAGCTGTCTGACTGGTAATCTCCAAAATTTAGCTTAGCAAAAACAACAACCTTTACAGTATGCTGATCATCTCTATAATGAACAATGTGCAGGGCTAACCTCTTCCACCAGAAGGTATTAGATAGGCAAACTAGAGTATTGGATGTTAAGTACCCAGGTGAAAACAAAAAAATTGTTTCCATTGCTGAGCTGAGGCAGAAAAAGGTGAAAAATAATTCATTACAACCTCTTCTAAGGTTTACAACTCACTAAAAATTAAGTGTGCATGCTCTAACTGATATTTTGTGAATTATAATACATGTTTAGCCAAGCAACAACATACAGGAAGAACTTCTATGGATAGAGGTAACCATTCAGAATGCAGAATTAGAAAAAGTGCATGCATACACAGGCTGTTCAAACTGCTGGAAACGCACCAACCTTCCATTGCAGAAGCGTTATTCTTGCACTTCTTGTTATAAGAAAGAATGCATCTGCACTGAGAGGTATAACACTAGCTCTTTTTTAAAACCAACCTTATTTGTTAATATTGTACCTAACAAAAATTACTGTGAATTTATGCCAGGACTACCTTTAAGTTTGAGGCTAGCGATGGCACAGGAACTATGGCATTCACCACATTCAACGATGACACAGAAAGATTGTTTAGGAGAAGTGCAGCTGAAATCTATGCCATAAAAGAAGCGGTAAATTACAATTACCATGTACCTACCTTCTAATTTTTGAAACAGTTTAGATATGCCATGTAAATTTCCAAAGAATAGTCGAAAGTTCTTACTTCATAAAATTAAAATTACAAGTAAGAAAATTGATAAGCTTAGATAAGCGTAGGATAAATCTAGAATATAGATTTTCCAATAAACAATCACCCATGAGATGTCTAAAGGTCCAGTAAACTTGAAAATGCCAAGCACTCTTATCTTATGCCTTAGTAACCTAAAACACAAAAAAAAAAACATTTTTAGCAAAATTGTCAACGATGAAAATGTCATGCCTCAATTGAGCATGAACTGTTGAGTAATGCTGCTAATCAGTCCCGCCTAGAGAGATTTAAAAAGAAAAGGGAAGTAAAAAAAAAGTAGAGAAGAAATATAGTCATCTAACTAGATAATATTAGTGTAATACACGGCCAAAGATATATATTATAATGTTTACAAATTTTGATCTAATACTAATACTTGACATGATGATAAATACAATGCAAGATGATCACAATGCATTCGAGGCTATTCAAGACATGCTTAGCAGCAAGCTGTTCTACATTAAAGTAGGCCCTACATCGCATTTAGGCCAGAACAATGTCCTAGAATGGACTCTCAAGAGTATTGAACTTAAGGAAGATCCTGAGACACAAGAAGTTCTGCAACCATTTGATAGCACCTACAACCAAGCAAAAGATGCGAATGAAAAAGAAAAACAGCAGACTATGGAACAAGGAAATCTTGAACCAATCTTTCCAACCCCAAACATGAAGGATTCTTCAGAAAAGCATACACAAGACAACCCTTTCACTCAAACACTAGAGTCAGCTCAGGGAGATATCTAATCACTTAAGCGCAAGAAATCTTTAGGGAAAAGTCCTGTCCAATTCCAAGGTGAGGAAAATGAATCCGAGCCGCCGCTATCACAATTCCGTGCAAAGAAGAAACTTTGCTTCGGCGGAATGACTCCAGAGAAGCACAAGGCAACCCAAGGCCCAGAGATATCACCAGGAAAGGATCAAGCTCAAGATGAACCTGTGCCTCTGAAAACTGAAAAGAAGCAAGCCAAACCTATAACTGTGAAGTCTGAGAAACCGAAATAATCTTCTATCGAATCTTCCACGACAAATGATAAGGCCGTGAACTACAAAAAAATATATAATAGCCTAATGAAGTACTGCAGAACAACTATTTAAGGTGCACTACCTGCACATCATCTAAGTATTAAATATTTTGCTAGACTATAAATATATGGGCAACTATAAGAACTTTTCTTTTGCTCAGATTAGAGAACAGCACAAAATGCTAAGCACAATAGATAGTTGCCCATGTATTTTATATAAAACTCCAGCATCATGTAGTACTTAATCTCTAGCTTAATTACTTTCATAATTTCATGTATATAGGAGTAAGATGTTGTAAGAGTTGCTCTTTTGAGGGTTTCCCAGGAACAGTAACAACAGTTAGTGTTCCTGGCAAACACCATACCTAGATCATGGTCTGATGTATTGCTAGATTAAAGCGGATATTAAATTATATCTATAAAAATATAGTAGTTTATATATGTGGCTTATATGAAATTTATTATTATACTGTTTTTTAAAGAACTAATTGAAATTATGAAAAATAGTGATCAAGATAAAGAAAATAATCATCTTATGAGGATTCAAGTTTAGTTTATAAAACATCAATACAAATAATTCACATTAACTATAAACTTCAACAATAAAAAGAAAGAAAGGAGAAATTCACACATAAATAGAGAACACATAAAATTTGTTATTTAAAATATTAAAACTTAGACTAATGTTAAGAATTAAAATACCATTATTACTGTCAAATCTTTTACACTAAAATAATAAAAAGACATCTATCAAATAACAGATAATGCATCACATAGTAATTACAATTCCTTCAATGAGCTTCTTCTATTTGGTAGAGGCAATCAGAGGAGATTTCGAGCATTCATAAGCCAACATTAAGTATATACTGAACTTCATATCTTATGATCCTCAATCACAAACCTGTATCTTAAAATGAACCACGAGTAAACTGAAACATGAATAAAGTATATACAGAGTCCATTTCATGCATTATTGATAAAATCTATGGCTGTATGTCAATTTCGCTGAACATTCTTTAAAAATCAAAACTTAATTTGAAAAGTAATGTCTCAATCGTTGTTTTTCTTATTTCTCAATTATCCTTTGAAGTCCTAATTATTATTATCTTACACCCAATTTGAAGAAACCTTTAAAACCCTCAATATAGTTTTAATTTATCATTGATACTGCAGCAAAAAAAATAAGCATGCATGACACTTATTCAGAGATGACAGCAATTACAATTTATCATGCACCATTCGTTTAAAGCTGTAGCCATGTGATGCTTAAAGTGAATGCATTGTAAAATATCTCTATGAAGCTGAAGCAATATGCAAGTTATTATCAAAATAAAGGTGATGCTTAAAGCTGCACTTTTTCAAAGAGAATAGCCATAGTACTTTTAAGCCATCCTACTTTTAAACTTGCTCAATTCAATTTGAGCAAATTATCAATTCATTTGCTAATTAAACTAGAACTAAATTACTTTTGCTAAACAAATAGTTTTATTTAATTTTACTTATAAATGATAAAATGAGATACAATAATTTGTCTAAAAAGTCACCAAGTAACAAAAGAAGTTATAATTAGAAATCTATTTACAGTGATATAGCTAACAGGCCTATCACATAGTTTATAGCTGACAAACGAGGTTCGTATTATGGTGGTTCTCCAAATGCTTAAGATTATCATTGTAACTTGTAAGTATGTAATTTCTTTGGTAATTCTTACATTATTGTATTAAGATGATATTAACATTGTCAAATAAGCATTTTGTTGGCTTGGTAGTATAAGCTTTCCAAATGTTTGATGAACTGATCATTTTGTATCCCCTCCCTTTTTTTAAATGTGATATTCTCTGTAACTTGTGTAATCAGTCCAATATGCTTTGTACTCGTTAGTGGAGTTTTAAGCCTTGGAATGAACTTGTTAATTATTATGGCTTTGAAAATATGCCTAAATCTGGTCAGAAATTTAGATCATGAAATTATGAATTCAATTGGATAGTTTAGAGTTTTAGTGGTATGTGTTCTTTTAGAAGAATTAAGTTTATTGTATGGCAATTATGATGGTGCTTAGCCATGTGATTTTTTTCTTATTCTTTTATAAACAACCATTACAAAATGCATTTGCTCATTCACATCTAAGAAATATGTTTCATAAACTAATTTTTTTAACTAAAAAAAAAAAAGCATTTTCTTCAAAATAAAATTCTAATTAAAGCTACTAAACCACCATTCATGCAGTCAAATAAAAAGCATCAATGAAAGCACTACAAGACAAAGTGCTCAACTAAAAAAAAATTTACCTAAAAAAAAAAAATTAAAAAGGAGCATTTTCTTACTATAAATAGGACTCAACATGTGAATGAACAAATGCAAAATACTTCATTCCGACACATTACAAAATAAATAGAAACCAAAAAATCTCTACAAAAAGAAGAACACAAATTCCTTATCATCCTAACTTACAAAATGCCTCAAACAATAATTACCAAAAAATATCAACTTCGCCTTCCTATTATAAACCAAAAAACAATTTCAGCTTACATAAAAATATCATTCCATCTACACATAAAAACACAATCAACAGCAAAGTTCGTGGTAAAACAGGGAATCAGCACCAAAGTTGGTGGTAACGTATTCCCTTAAAATGCACTTTAATATAATTATGTTGCCGGCGGTTAAATTCACTGCAGAAGTAACATATTAATATTAAAGTGTATAAATAAATCCCAAGTTATGCATTGAAGCAAATAGAATGGGTGTTTATATGAAAGAAATGGAATTAAATTCCATCAGATGAATCCAACTCCGACAAATAAACTTGGGAGAAGTGTGCGAATATGAGAAAATCTATAATTTTAGATATTTTTCATATAGTACACGTATATTTATCTGTTTAGGTGGGTTGTCAATAAATAAAATCACTTAAAAATTGACAACTAAACACCTAAATAGAATCCAAATTGGGCGGTAAAGCCAATGGTGTTGGTGTCTACATCAAAGAAATGGAAGAAAACTCCATAATAGTAGATCAGCACCTACCGACCAACTTCATTTTGGAGGATTTTGCACGTTGGATGGCTAATAGCGAAAAAAGTTTTACATATCATTAGAAGAAATTGTATCTTAAAAGTATATAATGTAAAGTTACAATATTACCATATTCGATTTACAAAGACAACGATAATATAATTACTTTTACTTATTAAATGTTATTTAATAATCCTTTTTAATTGTTTTAATATTATTGAAAATCATAGTAAAGATGAAGCATACCATACCCAACTGCACTATATTATGCATTTTAACAAGTGTCATGGAAATTCAAGTTTTACCAACAATAATGAATAAGAACAAATGTCCCATGAACCTTGAAAAAAGACTGAATACTAATACCCTCGTTTATATTACAAATTCAGCAAGTCTAGGGCATTCATATTCATATAATTATGTCAACTAATTGACAATTATACGATTATAGTATTTTGCAAGTTAGGCATCTTTTTATTAGTTTAAATTTATTTTTCTCAGTTTTCTATTAATTTAGCTTTTACATAATGTAATTTAATTTTAGTTTTGTTTACATTCCTTTTCTTATTACTTTTATATTATTATTCTCTTTATTTTATAATACAATTCATATTCAACAGTACACATTAATATTGAAGATAACATGGAATTAACGCTAACATAACTCCACACTACTCAATAAACCATACACAATAGGTCTAAAATAACCTAATACAATTATTAAATACTCGTGACACTTGTATAGAACCATTGAAAGTTACTTGCCATGATTGAACACATGTCCATTCAATTTTATAACATTTCCACGGATCATCTTAGTTCCATTTGGACCTAATATTTTGTGCTTCTAGCATTCCTCATACACCTAACAAAGGTGCAAATCACAACACTAAGCTACAAAATTCCTTTATTAGCCCTTAAAAACTCAGTTCCTGAAAAGAAAAAATAGTATTAAACAACAAAAATACTTTAGACATTATTATGAAATTTAAATAAAATGCAAAAAAAAAAAATGATGAATAAATTGATATTATACAAGCTAACCTTTTTAAATTTTGTGCATACAGGAATACTTCTATTTTAAATTTTGTATAAATTACTATAATGTCAAGCTTAAAAGAATCACAAATACTTAAAGAAACAATTAAATGCATTACTTACAAACTTGATTCCCACATGTATACCTTTACTGCTTGAAATAACATAATTCACAAGCCAAATAAATACTCAATCTCTTAGTCCAACACTAATATACTGGGCCAAATATTATGGGCTTAACACATTAGATCATATATCTAACATAGGTGCACAACACAACACTAAAGTAAGAGTTTCTATTATGAAACCGTAATTACTCAACTCCTATCAAATAAAATTTATATTCAACAAGCAAAATATTTAGTTGATTAGTCCCCATCTATAGCATGATAATCAAAGTTAAATAGTCTAAGAAAACAGCACCCACAAACAATCAAATTACGGCGAATTACATTAAAGGATAAACAACGGCTAATTAGACACTAATCACCAAAGCAAAATCACCGTTGGGGGACCGCGCGCGTTGCGCGCGGACCAACAACTAGTAGAGTTAAAATATAAGAACTTTCGGAAAAGGAATGGAGCATCTATTGACAATGACAAATTTGAGGAAATGATAAATCCCATTACATTTCTAAAATAAAATCACTTTCAGTAAGATTCATATGTTTCATGATTATGTAAAAGACTCCAGAAGAGTATGAAATGTCCAACAAGATTAACATGTATCAAGATTATAGTCAAAACTCCAGCAGAGTATATATAAGTAATTATTAGATAAAATATTAATTAGTTAATTGTCTTGCCAAAGAAGCACATGTTGGTGTTCTAATATCACATCACATTCATGGCCATGCATATAGTAAGTTTAATAAAGTGATCACTAGTGTTGAAAACTGACCAAAGTTCAAATTTAGAGAAGTGATTGGATGTGATAATTATATTAGGCTATCCAGGTTTAATAATAACTACCAATTATGGAACCTGAAGTTTATTTGATAATGTGCTGACGCTTTCTCAATTTTAAATATATAAAATGAATTGAATGGAAAGACGTAACATTGAGATTGAGTTATATTTGGATTGTGAGCTATAATAATTTGTATTAATGAAAATTTCAAGATTTAATATGTTTTGATTTTTTATATAAAGGAGTAATGGCTGACCAGAAGTTCACCAAAATAACTTATATATTATTGTCAACTATCGGGTGACTAGAAGCTCATCAAATACACTATTTAAGTCTTTAAAGATCCAGAAGATCATCACCTACTAGAATTACGAGCAAGTAATTTATTCTTGTATAACAATTCTTTTGATTGGAGCGATTATATATCAGCACCTATAAAATAGGAGAAGAAATAAAAACGTACAATTGCACAACATATGCCTACCCATTAATGTTGAATTAATGATCTCCTGAAGAGAACAAATTATGAAAGATTTAATAATAAATACACATGCATTATGCAATGTATAATGATTTAAAATTGCTCTCTAGAAGAGATAAAAGCTTGTTTAATATAATTCTCTTAAGAGATAAATTAAATTTAGTTTATTATGATCCTCCCATGAAATGAATTTTATTACAAATTTATATACTAAGTTGGTGAAGAATTGTGATTCCCCTATATATATGATATTTTACCAACTTAGGGGGAGAATTGGAGTAAGTTGGCAAAAATAAATTAAAATGATATATATATATATATATATATATATATATATATATATATATATATATATATATATATATATATATATATATATATATATATATATATATATATATATATATATGTATGTATGTAATTTGAAATGTTTTCTAGCCAACTTTTCTCCATATGTTATCAAGATATGTTGCACATTGAGATATAGCTTGCCAGGCCAATTGTATATACTTGAATCACTACACCTGAAGTGTAGATTGTATAATCAGTTCCAAAATAAAAATGTGATATATGGCAAGATAGTGCAGTTGACACCTCTAATAGTGTAATAGTATATTAATACCAGGTGTATGAAATATACTTGAAGTTGTGTAAACATTTGAATTATTACAATAGATGGCCTATGATGTAAGAAAAATTATGATGGTACCAATGAAAAATGTATTCAGATATCATTGTCAAAATAACATGCAAATTAAATTTGTACCTTGAGGAATTATATAATGATACCGGTATATGATGGAACCGATAAATTATACATATGCATGATATAATGGACTAGTGAATTAGGGATCTGGAATATATGTCCATTTTAATGTCGACATAATGATAATAATTAAAGTTTATTATGAACCAGAAGTCCAATGAAATATGGATTTTTAAAATCCACACTGTATAATGTCTTGCTTTATTTCGAGTCCTATGTATGTTCATATGCATGTGTCAGTAATAGGTTACTTGATTATTCATTCCATATATTTGAAGTTGTTAGATACATTACTTATTATATTATTTGTTTAATATGTTATCATATTTTCTATATCAGTATATCTCATATTGCATGCATTATTTTCTATACAATAATTGTGGTGAGTAAGAAATATTTACAACTTTGATGGAAAATGAGAAAGAGATATTTATATTTCAATGGGCTTATAATTGTGATAAAATTATTGATGACGCCGATTTAATTGCATGTTATGAATCATGTAAGAAGAAGAGTTCCTGAAGAACTTATGAACGACACATTTATATATCCAGCTCTACAAAATTTATATTTTGAATATTGTAATTATTATTAAATTTTAGTCTATGTGACTAAATCATTGATGTCTCAACCTGAAGTTTGAGCATATAAGTGTTAGTAATGAGAATTATTATTTGTATATGAAAGAGAACTATCGTGTCAATTACAAATATTCTAAAGAATCAACAAGATACTTGTGCGTGAGATTGTTTTACCATGGTCTAGAAGAACCATGATCAATGTATATGATTACATGTGTTATATTATTATTTCATACAAGATTGAAAAATCAATATTAATAATATCATGTGTTGCCATATTATTATTAAGGAATGTTTAATCAAATAATAATGATCATCAATTTCTATTATTCACGACCTCTAGAAGAAAGCATAGGTATAATGGTTAAGGAAACTTTAAACAAAGATTTCGAATGAAATAAGGACAAACACATGTATTATTGTTATAGGTTTGGTAATATGAAGACTCACTTGTTCGCGTAAAAATTTGAAGATTTGGGAGGATCGAAAATCAAGGAATGATATTATTCAGCGTCATGTGAGAAGACTCTCAACTACATTGGATTCATTGCATTTGAAGACCTCAAGTTATGTATTCATCAGGGGGAGAAATTACGCGCTGCACTTTTTTTCCCTTAACCATGGTTTTGTCCCATATTGGGTTTTCCTGGTAAGGTTTTTAACGAGGTAACATTTCGAGCGTATTACGAATAATGTTGTACTTTTTTCCTTCATTAGGTTTTTATCTTACATGGTTTTTCCTAATAAGGTTTTAATGAGGCACAGTCTTCGATAATGGACATCCAAGGGGGAGTGTTATGAAATATTTGTGGATATCCATTATCCTCCCTTGTATCATTCCGAAACAATCTAGATCTAGGGTTTATATTTATCTAAACATATTTGTGGATGTCCATCTTGTATCACTCTAGAACTTTCTAGAGTTTAGGGTTTATTATTCTCCATGCAAACTCTATCAATTGTACTGTATATATATGTATATCTCTATCATATAAAATATAAGTAGAATACACATTTCAATTCCCTCTCAATCTTTATATTTCTCCTTATTTTACAACAGAGATGTTCTTTTTATTTGAGTAGTATGTTCTTTTATGTTCATTTGAAAACCAAAATTTTGAATTTTGAATTTTTGAAATCTCAAAACAATACCTCGATTTTTTTATTTTTTTTTTTATTTTTTTTGAGAAGATAATTTTAGATAGAAACTGAATATTTTTAAATAATTTAACATTATTACGTGATAAAAATCAAACAATAATTATCGTTTACCTTTTTTGAAATTATTTCTCGGAATTTATTTTATTCTTTATATATCAATGTTGTGTTCTTTTTATAAATTATTGATGTTCTTTACAACTGTAAGCTATGTTCTTTCTGCTTTGATCCAGGTGTACCATGCTCATGGTACACACGGGTGTACAAACCAACGATTGTGTAAAAAATTACTCAGTAGTATTATGTGCACCATGGTGCATCTAGAAAGAGGTGCACCACGCCTATATTTTTGAATATTTAGTAAAAAAAAGCGGAGTTTGTTTTTGAGAAGGAACAAAGAAAAGTAAAAAAAATGGAAAAAAAATAAAATAAATGTGGGCCCGTTGTTCCACCAAAATACTGAGCTTTTCTTGGTCTCTACCTACTTGAGATCACTTTGGTGTCTATCAAGTGGGGACCACTTGTACTATTGTTGGGGTTTGGTGAGTCCGACTCACCGCGGAAACAAACCCAAAAACAAGACCGCACTCGCAATAAATAAAACCATTAACATAATTAACTTAATGACAATATTAAGACAATAAGATTACCTTTGAAGCGCGCTTCGCCCGACCGCTAGGGCTCTTACTTGAAATCTAGCCTCGAAATTACGAAGGCCTCCAACGATGATCCACCCGCAAGCCGCAGCACGATCACCGACTAGGTCCAATGTCTTGGGGTTAGCAAGACCCGACCGAAAATCCCGAGTAATTGAGTTCAAAGGCTTTCACAAAGGTGATACCTTTTTCAACTCTTGAGTTCAAAGGTTTTCACTAGTAGTGATCCCTTTTCCAACTCTTACTCAAGCCACCAATCCCATGCCATGTCTTGGCTATTTATAAGGAAAGCTTGTGAATTCCACTCATCTTTCAATGTAGGACTTTTTCACAAAAAAAAAAAACACATGGAAAGATTGATGAATTCAACCCTTAGTTAAATAAACCAAGGAACAAGTAACAAGTGTCACATGGTTAGGTGAGGACCACTTTCTCACTTGGTCCCCAAGGCAACGCACATGCATTGTGAGCTAACCATGTGTCACCCAACCTTGAGCCCCAAGTTGGGTTCGGTTGGGCCACTTTCTTTTGGGCCGTGTCCATAACTCGTCACCCAGGTCCACGACCCCCTTGCCACATGCAATGCCAACGACACACTGCCACTTGGTGGCTGCTGCCACGTGGGCTACCGGCTATCACATGGTGTGCTGCCACGTGTCACGCTCTTATTTAGCGCGCTTCTGTAGGGAATGTTTCAAGCATTATCCCTAGCTTGAACCCCACTGTGATCATACACTAAAGTACGGTGGCGTCCAAAGGGAAAGAAGATAGAGCAAAAGAGTCGCCAACAAGTTTTAGGAACTTGTAAACCGTTCACAGGGTGAAGATTACACCTCTTAACGATCCAATAGATCGTTAACTCCAATAGGTCTTGAACCATGACTGGTAGTTCGGGGATGAAGGTACAAATCCAACCTAAAAGAGACTGAACCTGCCCTAATAATAGGCCTCTACTTTATTCTGATCGTATTCATTTGCGCTTTATGACTAACATGCAATCATTAGGTTTACCCTAAACCTGTCTAATCTATGTTGGTTGAATATTAATGCACAAACAAATATATTATTGGCGATCACTTTAATTATAATCATATTAACCCTAAACAAGATTATTAATTATCTTATTAAGCGTGATTACAAGTACCAATTCCCTTTAAGCATGATAAAAGGTGTGATCAAGCAATAACAATAAATATAATCAAGCAACATAATAATAATCATCATAAAAATTATTATAACAATTATAATCATAATTTAAATAACAATCATGATAATTAAAATAATCATGTTAAAGCATAATAATAGCAAGATCCTAGGCATGATACTAACAAGATTAATAACAAACCCTAGCATGTCACTAAACAATAAAAATCAAAGCTTTAACTAGTGGCGGATCTACATGTGTGCACGCTGAGTCACGTGACTCAGCAGTGCCAAAATTTTTTTTTTTAAAAAAAAAACTAAAAATAAGAGAAAACGGCCAAAGGCTCAAAACGCGTGAAACTAAAATATTGGAAACATCACAAGTCACAACCCTAAATCCCTCTCTCATGGCCGTTCCTCCTCCTTTTTTCTTTCTCTCTCCTCTTTCACTTCTCTTCTCCTTCACTTTCCTTTTCTCCTTCACTTTCCTCTTCTCTTCTCCTCCTTATTCAGTTATTTGTCTCGGAAATTTCCGAATGTTTAGGTGGTGGTGTTGATAAGTTTAATGGTTTTTAAGGTCGAATTCTACCATGAAAAATCTAGATCTAGAATTTTTATGGTCGAATTCGGCCTTATTAAACCAAATTCGAGGTAATTAGAGGTTTGAGACTTTGAGGTATGGTTTCTTGTTTTGTTTGATTTTTGGTTTCGTTTTTTTTAAGTTGATTTCCTTTCGGGTTTTTTGTTGATTTTTGTTGTTTGTTTTAGTGGGTTTGATTTTCGTTAATTTCTGGGTTTGATTTGTTTTTCATTGAGTTTTGGGTTTGATTTTATGGCAAATTTTGGGTTTGATTAATTTATTTTCGTGTTATATTTGGGTAAATTTGTGGTTTGATTTTCATTAATTTTTAGGTTTGATTTTCGAGATGAAATTGTTTGATTTTTGTTATTTTTGGATATGATTTGTTGATTTTTTGGGTTTAATTTTGTTGGAATTTCATGTTTGTATTCTTGTAAATTTTGTTAAGGGGTGGCTTTTGTGGTGTCTTAATGTGGTTTTTGCAGTAAATGGGTGAGATTCTAGGGTGGGAAGTGGTGGTAGGTAAAGGTGGATTCAAATGGTGACTCACATGTACAGCAATCCTGGATCCGCCACTGGCTTTAACCCTAACATGATACTATTAGGAAAGACAATAAAAGGCATCATAGAAATCATAATTGACATTAAATTATTTACCCTAAACATGATACTAGGAACATATTGTTGTCACCCTAAACATCAAATTAAGAAAAAACATCCTAACATGATACTAGGAATAAACATAACAACCTAAACATGATCTCTATATCATAATATCAATTAAACAATTACAGCACTTACTTGGATGCCTCGTACCTCTTTCTAATAACAAAATACACACGTTAGTAACTTCAAGGAAAATAAATAAAATCAAAGAATTAAATTAAATAATTGAAATAGAGATTTGGGACCAAACCCTCAGAAATATTAAACCTTTCACGTCTAGGGCGAAGGCAATTTCGAATTATGCTAGGTGTGTCTAAATCTTGTGAATGCAGAATTTTGTATGCAAAAAGGGTTAATTTAGAAAAGAGAGAGAGAGTAATCAAGATATTCTTCATGAGAGTTGATTAGAATTGGTGAAAGAGAGAATTAGAGAATTGATGATTGAAAAAGGGGAGATATGACCTCTATTTATAGAGAAAAAAGAGGGTCAAAGAATAAGAAGAGAATCCGAATTCGAATCGAAATAGAACTCGATGGACAACATTTTTTGTGGATTTTGTTTTTATCATATCTTTTGATCCAGAAGTCCAAATAAGTCGTATAATATATCGTTGGAAAGATCTTGAAGTCTAATTTCCAACCCAATTAGAATCAGATTAAAATATTTTGGATAAAAAGATATGGCCGAAATAGTGGAAGGGTGTCAGTTTTGGATAGAGTTTCATATCTCATTCATATCTTTTTCGTTATAACTCGGATTTAATATTATAATATATCATTGGAAAGATAATTTCAAGATCTATCCAACCATATAAAGTTTGGACAAAGGTTACGAGGAACGAAAATAAAATCTGACTGTCTTTGAACATCTTTAAATTCGAATAGAATTAGGATTTAAGAAAAGGAAAGTTTTAAAAAAGGAAAGTTTTTATTTAACTCAAATTCTTTAATCTTATCTTTTCAAAAAGGATGATTAAGATCTTTTAGAAACTTATAGAAGCTTCTAATTAATCCTAATTATTTTAGTAATAGGATTCGACCTTTGGACCCTCCACATGATCATTGGGCCGTAGGTAAGATCCGGTTTGGGCCCAGTATTTTGGCCATAACTTCCTCATTATTCATCAGAATTGGGCTTATAATATATCGTTGGAAAATTCTTTTCAAACCCCATCCAACTACACTATTATTGGACCCATATAACGGACCAAAATAAACTGGAATACACATTTTTCAAAAATAAGATAAGAAAAGAAATATTTTCAAAAACAGAAAGAAGAGATATTTTAATAAAAACGTCCTCATCACTAGACTTTTCACACTTTTGCTTTGTTCGATAATCAAATGACATAAAAGGTATTCATCACTGGGTTTGGTTTTGGGGATACACAAATGGGTGTCTACAGCTTTCCTTGTTTTTGCGCGGCTAAGGTTTTTGCTTGTTACTTGAAGCATTTTCCCGTCTCGCTAATTCTTAAATTTTGGCTCGACATTTGATATTCTCCGAGGCTCGATTTCGACGCTCCAAGCTCGAATTTCCGACGTCTAAATATAAATTGCTCGGTCGACTCATTAATTCCTTCCGAATTAATTCATCGCTTTGGCTCGTTAGTTGCTTGGGTGTGACCCGAAGGTTCAATTAACATTAAGCTGTAATATTAATTATGCATTAATATTACTGATCGAAAGCGGCCTCCACCCAGGCAAACCGATCACTTGACCTTACTGAATATATTAGCTTTCTAATAATTCTTAACCCGCTATCAGAATAATACACTTGTTCGAAGGACACCATTTCTTTCAACTATAACCGACACTTATGTCATTGGTGGTTTGCTACTGATTTTAATGTCGATGGTATACCAACAAAAACCAAGTTAAGCTTAGATGGTACTCTTCATTGATACCAACGAACTCTTAGATGGTATTTCTTTTGATACTATCGAAAACCTTTTTGATACTATAGGGAATATTTCAAGCATTACCCCAAACTTGAACCCCACTGTGGTTATACACAAAAGTACGGTGGTGTCCAAAGGGAAAGAAGATAGAGCAAAAGAGTCGCCAACAAGTTTTAGGAACTTGTAAACCGTTCACAGGGTGAATATTACACCTCTTAACGATCCAATAGATCGTTAACTCCAATAGGTCTTGAACCATGACTGGTAGTTCGAGGATGAAGGTACAAATCCAACCTAAAAGAGATTGAACCTGCCCTAATAATAGGCCTCTACTTTATTCTGATCGTATTCATGTGCGCTTTCTGACTAACATGCAATCAATAGGTTTACCCTAAACCTGTTTAATCTATGTTGGTTGAATATTAATGCACAAATAAATCTATTATTGGCGATCACTTGAATTATAATCAAATTAACCCTTAAAAAGATTATTAATTATCTTATTAAACGTGATTACAAGTACAAAATTCTCTTTAAACATGCATAAAAGGCGTGATCAAGCAATAACAATAAATATCAAGCAACATAATAACAATAAATTATAATTATAATCATAATCATAATTATAATAATCATGTTAAAGCATAATATTAATAGCAAGATCCTAGGCATGATACTAACAAGATTAATAACAAACCCTAGCATGTCACTAAACAATAAAGATCAAAGCTTTAGCCCTAACATGATACTAACATGAATATTAGGAAGAGTAGGAAGCATCGCAGGAATCATAATAAGCATATTTGATATTATAACCTTTTCCCTAAACATGATACTAAGAATCATTGTAACAATCTAAGCATGATTTCTATATCATAAAATCAATAAATCAATTAAAGCACTTACTTGGATGCCTCGTACCTCTTTCTAATAACAGAATACACACGTTAGTAACTTCAAGGAAAATAATAAACAACCAATTAAATAAAATAATAATTGAAAGAGAGATTAGGGACTAAACCCTCAGAAATTAAAACCTTTCACGTCTAGGGCGAAGGCAACTTCGAATATGGCTAGGTGTATCAAAGTCTTGCGAATGCGGAATTTTGTATTTGAGAAAAAGCTAGTTTAGAAAAGAGAGAAAGAAAGTAATCAAGAATTTCTTGATGAGAGTTGGTGAATGAAAACGGAGTTTTTAGAAAGCTATTTATAGAGAAAATCAGCCGAAAAGATAAAAAAAAAAATCAAAACAGAGTTCTGACGCGCAAAACGAAACTAGCGCTAGACGCTGACATTAGCGCCTGGCGCCAAGCTTAGCGTCAGGCGCTAACTTAATTATTGACGCGTTTTCTAAAATCAGATAGAAATTGCCGTACATGAGGATAAAATCGTATTTTCCTCAAAAACATTCTTTTATTCTGATTAAAACTCTAAAAAGTCAACAAAAATCAATTTATCAATGCTAATTGAATTAGGAATGTAAAGAACCTTCTAGAAGAATCTAGAAGACTAAAACCATTCCTAATTGCATTAGGAATGATAAATCTATATTAGGCCCTCCTCTAGATCATTGGGCCACATATGAGGCTCAAATCGGGCCCAGTTTGGTAATTTGGCCATAACTTCCTCAATATTCATCGGAATTGGGCTTATAATATATCGTTGGAAATCTCTTTTCAAGCCCTATCCAACTACACTACCATTGGATCCATATCATGGACCAAACAAACTGGATTGGCTGTTTTCTTAAAATAGGTTTTCAAAAACAGAGAGAAGAGAAAAGAAATTAAAACTATCCGCAACACTGAACTTTCCACACTTTCACTTCATTCGATTGTGATTCAACGTGAAAGGTACCCATCACCGGGTTTGATTTGGGGAGACACAAATGGGTGTCTACAGATACCAACAAACCTATTTATATAATAATATTTACTTGTTTCTTGATTAATGACTTTTAACGGTACTAGTTATCACAACTCTACTACTTATTCATCAAAATAAATTATTTTAACAGTTTAACAACCCACCATGCTCCGCAATAATAATTCTTTAATTCGAGAGTTTTTACCAATACCTGAACTTAGTTGACAATGGAACCTCCGGCGTTCTGAGCTTCCGGCTTTACCAAGGTAGCTAACCCCAACCATGTCTTCCTTAGATCGGGCTCAGCACATATCTAATTTGTTTCCTACCTTAGACCATAATCTCTAATTAAACAATCCTTACTGTGTTTATGATGAAACTTTTTAAACAGAAAGATAACTCATTTGATATATAAAGTTCAAGGGGATAACGTTCCCTTCTTGAACAAAATTTTATTTAATTTGAAAAGATTATAGCACTTATATATTACAACACACACAAACTGAAAGCTTAAACCGACATAAGCTGAACTAGAGTTTTCTCTACTTTAAGAGAGATGAAGAACCAATCTTTCTCTTAAGGCGAGTATTTTTCTATAGAGGACTCTCTAAATCTTTCAGAGTAATTCTATAGCTAACCCTGCCTTCACTTCTTGACCTAAGTCCCTTTATATAGGGAAGCAAAGTTACATAGGATCCTTATCCTGACTTAGCAAGCAATTCTACACCATTGCTTTTTACAAAGATACTTTAAGACAGAAATAATTAGTAAAACATGGCTACAGTGAAGATTCCTTGAATTATTGATGGTGTAGGGTCAAGCATTCATAATTTCATCCATCATCATTTCTTGTAGGCTCCCCTCACTATCTTTGTTGTCTTCATACATAGGATTCTCTTCTCCTATGCCAAAGTCTACAACACATTTGGTTGCGTATTCTTAATCCCAACTCATGAATGCTTCAAACAGATACTCATGGCCTTCAAATGACAGAAACTTCCCACTTTCAATATCTTCTAAATATTTGTAGATTGACTTGGTGTTGTTTATGCCATCTACTAAATATTCTTTCATCTCGTTAGGCGCCACATTTTTGTGTTACCAACATGTAATATGACAGGAGGATTTTCTTTCCTTTTTATAAAATCGTTAAGATATTGTGAAATGTAGAAAAATCCCAGTGCTCTGGCTTCAATTGGATTTCTAACAGTCTTCTGACGAATTAGTATAGGATCTTTGCAACACCTCACTTTCCCAAACACTATCAAGTAATACGATGGACTAACTTTTCCTTTTTTAACTTCAATATTAGCACATTGCATCCTTGCTCCTAGCTGAAAGTCTTCTTTAATTTTTTGTCATCACAATATTTCCGAACCTTGTTGAATGCGTACTGTTGGAGCTTTGTAAGTCTTGGAAAGAAAGAGCCATAAGGAGTAGGGAATTCATAGAAATCATGTACCATTCCATAATCCCAAGCCTTGTAATGTATACTAATGAATGGAGCATTTTGATTAAGAGGATATGGGTAGAAACACAATGATGCAACTTTAGAGTTTTTAGGAAACTTTATTCTTTCTCCCTATAGATCTTGAAGATCAAAGAATTTACTGGACCTTGTTGCCACCAACTCGTACTAGGTTCTAAAATCATTATCTCTTATTTAATTTGTTTAATATTGTGTTTCGTAAATCAGGAATGAGCTGAAATAACATAATTATTACTTCGAACATCAATAATCTTTGGACTGCCCGATGGCAACCCTTAATTAAACCATCTCGTGAACGTTGTTTCGCTGATATGATCAAGCCTTGCATTAAGGCCCAACTGGAGGGTGAAACCCGCTCCATTGCCTTTTCGATCTCATCAATGAGTGTTTTCCTCTCTACATCCATCTTTTGAAGTTGGTATGTAGGAGGTTTTTGTGTAGTCTTGAGCTTCTTGGACGACATTAGCTAACTCTTTGGTCAAGTTGTCTGCCAAAGAATTCTTTGTTCTCTGTATATGTTCAACAGTAAAGGAGAATTGGTTAAGCCATAATTGCCAACGTAGGAGTCTCCCTTGCGCTTGCATGTTAGACAAATTCTTTTTTACAAAACCGAGTATGCCTTTGCAATATGTTCTTATTAAGAACTATTTAGGGGCTAAGAAGATTAAGAACTTCTCTATCCCTCTAATAACTGCAAGGATTTCCTTTTGCATTGTAGGATAGTTTAACTCAGCTTTATTAAAACTTCCACTGCTATATCTGCAAAGTTTTTCTCCTTCTTTGATTTTTAACACAGCACTCCAGTGCTCATTCCTAGCATCTGTTTCAAGGATTAAATCATCTTCAATAGTAGGCAGTGTTAGTACAAAAAGATCTTTACACATAGCTTTTAAATTTTGAACAATATGTATTGATTAAAATTTTGAAATAATTTTGTTGGAGTGAATATAATTTATTTATTTATTTTATTTCTTTTTCGTATTCGCCCTACGCAACTTGATTCTTGATTTTATCTCAATATTAAGTAGATTGTGAAAACTAGTTGCTATTAGTGATTTGGTATGTGGCGCAATTATTAGTGGAAGAAAAGTCTATATCTTGGTTTGATACTTCATTGTGGATGTCACACGTATTGGAGTCGTTAATACGTTGATGTATGTTAATATGTGATACATACACTTAGCCATATCACATAGCTTCTTCCTGTCCCTACACATCCAATACCTCTATCAATGTGTTTTATTATATGTGATCTAAAAAAGTTTACATATCTCTCATGGAAGAAACTTCAACGATGGAATTATCCTGAAGTTCATGCATTGTGCTACCTTTATGGAATTTTGGGTCATTACAAATTATTATTAGTCATGTCAAACAGAACTCAAATTTAATCTTTTGTTTTTTATGCCGAAAAGTCATTAAGGTCTTGCTCATAATTCTTCTACCGAATTTTTAACTTGCTGCAGTAATTTTTTTTTATCTGAATTGATGAGTGATTATCTAACTTCTCTTGGCTACCTGGCTATTAGTTGCCACAATGTATCTTTCATTGATTTTACACCATAATAAAGCATCTTATAGTACTCTACTATGGTGGTGCTACACGAGCGTTGTGCTCGAAGCAATATGGTGTTGTTAGTGTGTGAAACCGGAAATGTCATATCTTTAGGCTAATGTGTAGGTTTTGTTTAAATAATTATGAATTAATGAATATTAATTAGTGAATGTACATGTTGATAAATTGAATTGTATTAATAATTAGTGATTGTACATGTTTTTTGAAAGACTTAAATGTATAATTTATTTATTAGGTTATTAACTAAACTTTTTTGAATGGTTGAGGGTTTAAAAAGTAACTTGTAAAAAAAATCTTATTTTATATTAGTAAGTTATTTACAATATTTTTTATTTTTTTTTGTGACAATAAGAACTTCATAAATAAAGGACAAATTATAACCTAAGAGATCTAAAACAAGAAACTATACTAAATACAAGAACAAAACACACTAAAAAACCAAAAACATAAAACTTGGTAATGTGTGCCCTTGGGTGTTGGATGGGATCCACGAATGAAACCATAAAAACCTGTCAAAACAAACTATACTTGTGCATTGTATTGTCATCAACCCGTAACAACTGAAGGTTGCATAGTAACAGGAGGAAGTGTAGAAGCTAGGGCAGGAAGCTTGAAATAAGACCTTGGTACGTACACTTATAGAGCTTAACAAAGGAAGTAAGTAGTAAAAGAAACGAAAATCCTTGGCCTGATTGAGAGAACCTTATGAGCAAGACTAAATGCTCACAATTTGAGCAATCCCTATGACCCAAAGAAAGAATAGTCAAGAGGGATTCTAGGCTCAATACTACAATTTCAGTCACAATTTCATGTGACTCGGTACCCGTATGAAAGGGTACGGTTGGTCTCTCCTCTTCAAGTGGGATGAGATCCAACTTCACTAGAGCGCTATGAACCCCCAAACATTGTGTTCGGGGAGCCTCTTTTAGATTGAAATTTTTGAAAGCAATGAATTTTTTCATTGCTAACCAACACTGGGAATTACTATTCTTGACTAATTCCCTGAAGACACTCCTACACTCAATCATGGACCAAAACACACAGACCTTCGTCCTACCACAAATAACTACTAACCCTCCACCTAAAGACACCCTGCAATATGAACTATCTAACTTTGCACAGTAAACTAGGCACACACTAAAACCTACCAAACCAGCCCTATAGAGGAAAACACAACCCAACCTCAAACCCACAAAAAGTTGAAACACACTTTGAAAAAGACACCAAAATACAAGCACCTCCCTAGTCAAAGAAACAAAAACCATAAACACTTCCCTTAGCCCCTGAAAACACCTAGGAGCAGGACAATGAAATAGATAAGACAACCCACCCAAGCTGAGACTACCAAACAGGCTAAAAACAACCAACCACCCCAAACAAAGGCACTCCACTAAGATAAAGCCTAATTACCAAACTTATTATGGGTAAACAAATACGAAAACTTAACATAAAAAAACAAGGCAGCAAGAACACCGTGAGAACACAGGGGAAGGCTACAAGAACCTGACAAACCTCACAGGAAGCAACCAAAACTAACACCACAAAATCGTCAACGGCTACGCAGCAAGAACCCCTCGTTGAACCTAACTTGGTTACACGAGGAAACCCTATCCTTAACTTCACCTTTACCGTCGGGAATTATTTAACAAAATTCCTTTCGACGACGGCGTTAAGAGTAGCCTTTGGTTCCTATGTAGTTGAAATAAGCCGCAACACTTGACGAAATACCAAAAAGCCACAAACCCACCGAAGAAGATGCTCGGCGCTCCCCTGAAGTCTTCACCTACGGACCCTAAAAAGCAATATAAACCACTAGAAAAAGGAAAAGACAAACATACTAGGCTCGCCGGCGACGGCTAGGCAAAACTAGCCCTGTCGCCGGCGAGCAGGGGATGAGAAAGAGAGGGGCGGTGGAAGCGGTGAAGGATAAGAACAGGGGTTTCTAAAGTGTGTATCTTGTTCATATGTTATCTTCTTGTTATCTTATTCTTGCATAAAAAAACATATGGCCAAATACATATGATGTAACATTAAGGTGGTGTATCTACCTTATACTATTGGTATACGGTATGATGGGTTACAACTGCACCGTGTAATGAATGTATAGTACGTGTAGCTTAGTAAGCAAATATCTCAAACAAAATTATTTGCACATGTCACGTTGTTAATGTAGAATAATAAGCATTGTCAATAACAAATAAACGAATTGAGCGACATTTTGTACACCATATATGCTAACTTGCTAAGTCGTATGTCAAGTAGGAATAATGGCTTTCTTTAGCCTCATGGTCAGAATGTTACCTTTTTTTCTAAAATGATTAATACTACGTATGTAATTTTATGTTATAGTGATTATACAAACCGTTTACCTTCTTTAGTAACCTTTTAAGTGTTATATTTCATCAAAATTTAACTGAACACATGACCTCTTAAAAGTGATAACTCTCTCTCTCTCATATAAATATTTATATACATTTATAAATTTGTGATGTTCATAGTTAATTCATGCTTGCATATAAACCTCTTTCTTATGGTTTCACAAGTATAAAAACCTATCTATCTTTTCATTGATATAATCTATTATGGCTAATTGGTTATAGAAACATAAAAGAAGCAATTAGTTAACAATTTAAAACTATTATACCATAAGGTTAAAAAATTTTATTCTAAAGAGATTATTAATAAGTTTGTTTTTTTCATGACAAACACATAAATTTGTTGATTAATTTCACTAATTTCTCTCCATTCCCTCCTTCATGGACAATATGTCTCTTCCACAATTAAACACTAAAAAATGGTTTTTTTTCTACTACTCCCTACCTCACCCTTCCTCTGTTGCCCTAAGGGTTTGAAATTATAAGTCACACTTGTTCCCCCTCTAACTCATTCCTTACTCTATTGCCCCAACCTCATTCACTCGCTCTTTTTTTTTTAACTCCTAAATCATAATCTCTTCGTTCCCTTTATTAAATGGCTTTGAAAATTTATGGATATACTTTTTTTTCTCTCTCACTATATTTTTTTTTTTTTTTGTAAATTTGCAATGTTTATAGTAATTTTTACACTAAACAGTATCAAACTATCAATGTCTCTTTATTGCATATATAACCATAATTTAGAGCTTGCTATGATATGCAACTAATACGTGTAATCTTAAGTGTATTAATGTATTATTGTGTAAATTAGTAGCAAAAGGGCTTGTAAAACTAGTTAAAATCAAGCTCAGTTATCTTGAATATAATAGTAAAACAAAATTATAATACAAGTATACATCCAAAAAAAAGTGTAGCTACAACATTTGTGGCGATAAACCTTAATGTAATGTACATCAATTTGATGTATACACTAAAAAACAACATGGTGAGCTATATATATCTTGATGTCGCACAAGCAACTGAGCACCTGCTAGTGTAAGCCATTTCATGTCTGATAGACATTAAATTGTGCTTTGATGCAAATTTTAATTCAAAAGCAGCATCTCAGTTGTAGCTATTGATCATATTACCTCATATCATTTTCACGATAGCCAACATCGATCTAATCTCCTAGATTCTTTATGATCTCTCATCCATCCTGAGTTGTGATCTCATATCTATAGAGTAAAAGTGCACAAGGGTTACAACATAGATGTGGATTGCGGTTATTGATGTAGACTTTTACCAGTAGAAGGTAAACAAGTAAGATTATTGTCAGCTACCGAAACATGAAAACTAATAAACCCAAATCATATGTAAGAGGAAAACTCAATCACCTCTTTGACCTCTCTACAAGCCCCAAATATTAGACGCAGTTCCTCATTTGAAAGTTGAAACCGATGGATCCAAATTAAAGATTACTAATGTTCCCTGATTGATACCCTTCTCAGATGGAGATCCTAAAAACTTCAATGAAGAGAGAGTAACTTAAGATCTTGAAAGCCTACCGAAAGCAAAAACAAAAAAGTATTTACAAGGGAAAAAAACAGTCATAATGTGATATCATAACAAAACCTCTATGCTTGCATGCTGTATTCATAAACAGAATGAACTGATCAACAATCAATATATTCAGGATCGAGACAGAAATTCCCATCGACAGCACCTCAGACAGGAAGGCATAGTTAGTAGCTGAAATAGCTATTCTAGAATTCCACCACAAATGCTAAAGCATGAACTGAGTATCAAACAGAACTAACAGCCTCAGATCAAACTATATGGTACAATCACATTATTCCACTTGGATCAAAGTATACAAAAAAAAGTAGCTGAGCATTTTAATAGCTTTATAAATATGAAACTAATAGTCCAATCAAAGCACTAAGGCTTTATCCTTACTTACAAAAACAAAACCAAAATTAATTCTATAAACTAACTCGACCACAAAAAGCCCATAATTATCAATCAGATTTACTCTATAGAGGCTAGTTACTAGTATTGAACATCAATATAAATTTACAAAGAACACTATAAATAAATTGCCATTACCCGATTTTGATGTTGCCAAGTACTCCCTCCGTTTTTAAATACTTGTTCCACTTCTATTTTTTGCACTATTCATTTGTCCTACTTTGACTAATGTTTGTGATTTATACATAAGAAAAAATACAGTGTTGTGGGTACTTGTTGGAATCATCTCAATGAATAGATTATTAATTTTCAATTGTTAGAATTTATACTTATTGATAGTTAAAGATATTAGTGATTAAAAATTAACATCGGTATGCGTGTCCAAGAGAAATGGAGCAAGTATTTAGAAACGGAGGGATTAGTATTAAACTTCCTATGTCAATACATGTAAAAATGACTATAAAGACATTTAACAGTATAAACATCTCATATATCAATTGATTTCCCAACCATTTTAGGTAAATCTCACCAAATTATTTACTCCCTCCATTTTTAAATACTTGCTCCACTTTACTTTTGCGACCGTTTTTAAATACTTGCTCCATTTCCTTATTTGGAAAGCTTTTACAATATTTAATCAGTTTCTCTCACCTAGTGGTCCCAACATATATTCTCTCTCCTCCAATTCTCTCCACAACTTTTGCTTTCTATAATTTTTTATTCTTCCACCAACCCCACTACCTCCATATTTTATTACTTTCTCTAATTTCTCCTAAAACTCCGCTCATGGAGAAATGGAACAAGTATTTAAAAACGGAGGGAGTATTAGATAGGGATAAAAAATACTATATATATAAAATTTTTGAACTTCAGAAATAGAAAAAAAAATACCTGAACCAATGAAAGTAGGAGTCTTAATGATATTTTCAACAAAAGGAACATCATAAACAAGGTTCTTTAGCAACATGGGATCAGCACCAACTATTCCCACCAGCTCTAACACAACAATTCGCCTCTGCCTTGACAAACAACGGTCCTTCCCTGGTACAATCAACAATCAATTTACCCTCGGGGCTAATAGTTAATCGCCCTGCAAGAGGGTAGAAATTAACAAGAACCTAAGACAATGATTTGCTAACAATTTTTGCAGCATCCGCATCTCCTTTCTCTAGTGACATTCAAAATTTCGTCACATTCAATTCATATTACTGGTTTTCATTAGGCACCGGATGGGCAACAAAAGTACATATTTTTTAGTATGACATCTGTCAAACCAGATATATCGATTTAAGGAGTTTATGCAATAAGTCTATAACATCTCATATGTTGCTAAAAGAGAAGAACAAACCTATAACCATAAGATTCACATATGCATACTATATCGTTTTATGATAATAGCGGGGAGGGAGATGTGATTGGCAAATTATAAAGATTTTCCTTTAGAAGTTAACTTATCATTCTTATGTCAAATTGCTACCTCAAGCCGAAGGCCTGACAATGAATAGAACACAACTGAGTTCCACCTGCCCGACTTCCTAAACATTTCATTCCCCAAAATGAAAAATCGCAAGTATTGAATCCAAGCCAGCAAGGCAACATTTCTATCAACTTTTATGATCCTAGTAATAATCTTGGCACATATAAGTTATATATCCAATTGCAACTAATTTCAGAAGAACAAAAATCTAGACAATTGTAATAGATCACCATAAGGCCCAACCCATCCAAGTGTACACCCATAGGTTGACAAACCGTAGGTCAACAGTTAAGAAGCGGCTACCAATAAAGGGACAGCAGAAGCAAAGAAAAGGAAAACAAACAACAAGCCTTAACAATGTCTGATTATGGTTTTGCATTTTTAGTTAAGGAGTCACATGTATCCATCTTTAGTCTTAGATGTCTTGAGTATAAATAGGGTAGTAAACTTAGTAGTGAGATTAGGCAGAAAATTGTGAGGAAAAATTGGAGAGTTGCAACCTCAAGTTGCTAGGAGATTTGTAGCCTCAAGCTGCTGAGAGATTCATAACCTCAAGTTATGGCTATCCTTACGTACTCCAACCTTTAATCAATCAAATGTTCAAGCTTTCAGCCTTAAATTGATATTAATTGTGCTTAATTAAATCAGTAGAATCCAGTCTATAACAACAATCTACTCTCTTCAACAGCTAATAACAAACCATTGAAGATAATTTTTTTCTTCTTTCAGAACCATCTTGCAAGAAGCATTCTAAGCAACTGCATAATTAAGTTAAAGTTTAGGCATTTTAGCAAATCAATAAACGGAAGCCAAGCAATAAACACAATGTCACACTAATTAAACAATCAAAATCATTTGTTTCATCTCCAAACAAAGCCAGAACCTAATTCCTTCACCAATTGCATAAATTAACCACAACTCTAGAAAATAGACAAATCAACCCAATGTCGCACTACAACAAAGATCAAATCTTTCGCTCTAAAAAAACAATCTTTATGCAAGAAAACAACATATTTACCAAAAATTGATAGAATTAAACGAATTTCTAAAGCAATCCAAACCTTAAAATTACCCGGGAAACATCAAAATAAAGCACATTCATCATAAACGACAAACTCCTGTTAGCCAAAGCAAATTCATCTTAAACAACAAATTCCTGGTAGCTAAAGCATATTCATCTTAAACGACAAACTCCTAGTAGCCAAAGACGTAACAAACGCAAATCTCTTAACAATCTTAAGCACTAACCCCCAACACCATTGCATCCCCAACAAAGCGGTTGAACAGAACCCAACCACCCAAGATGAAGACAGAGAATGTCATGACAACAGAGACGTCCGTCGCAAAAGTCCAAAAACAAGAGCCATTACTCAATGATTATAAAAATTCACATTAAACCAACCTTTATAGCGCCATCCATGGAATTAAATTAAGATAAACTAGCATAAATTATCATTATCATCTGCTTCATCAAAGATTTTCACAACAATCTGGTGATAATCACTTGGGGATAATTTCAATTCCCAAATAATAACAAGAAAAACCCAATTCAAACACAAAAGTACAAAACCCATATAAAATAAATAGATTAAAATAAAAGTATAATCAACAATCTTTACCCCTTAAAATCAACAATCAAAAGGCTTGAATAATCAGGAAAAAAAAACAACAAAAGAAATGTACCTATTGCGTTCATAAAGAAGGAAATCTCTGATCTTAGCGAATTTCTTATCAGCTTTATTAACCAAAGACCGGTAGATTTCAATCATATATCCCACTATTGTGTTGCGCTATTTTATAGTATCATTCTCTTCTTTCTCTCTCCTCATCAGACTCAATTGTCCACCTAGAAAAGGGTCTAACAGATAGAGAAAGAAGAAGTCTCTTACAAATAATTTAACATACCCAGAATTAAAATTTTAAAAAACAATTAAAATGAATACAAACCAGTAGAAGAATGAAGAACATGAACAACAACAACAACAAGATCTCGAGGTTAAGCAAGGTCATCAATACCAGAGTCGTCATTCCAGTGACCAATACAAAACTAATATATTCATCAATTCATTTTAACATACTTAAACTCAACCTAAAAAAGAAAAAGAATTAACCTTAAATAGCTTATCTGGGAGTCTTGAATTCCAAACTAATGCTCTTCCAAAACCTGTTCCTCCTTTCCCAGGTCGCTTTCCCTTTCCAATTTTCTTCAAGCTGCAATTTCCATAATATTTTTAAAATAGGATAATTTAACTTAATTATTTAACAAATTTAGCATTTTACAGAAATGGATGATTACCTCAGAAACACTTTGCTGCTTCAAGGCCTTCTCGGTCTATTTTACAAATAGTGAAATGTAAATTAATTATATGATAACATAAATTCTATAGGATTATATAATAAGATCAAAATTCAGTTAATCGAAGTAAATGATATTCCTTCTTAACCATGCCATATTGTATTTGAAGTCTCATCTTCTCTCCATTTCTTCTTTAGGAATATTTTTCCCTGAAATTAGGGTTTTCACATTAGATAAATTAATTGAAAATCCACAAAATTAGTTGGTACTTAATTAAATCAAAATTTACCCATAAAAAAAAAAAAACAAAAAAAACTTTCAAAGCTCTGGTTGGCAAAACTTTTGAAGTTCTTGTTGGCAAAACTTTTGAAGCTCTTGTTGGCAAAGCATGCTTCATCTCCATAGCCTTCCAGGTAAGAGAAATGCAAGAGAGAGAAAGCGAGAAAGCTGAGAGAGGATTAGAGGAGTGAGAAAGTTGATGCATTCAAGCTAAGTTGAATTGCTAGAGCTCTGAAGTATAGTAACTCATCAAGCAAGAAAGGAGAAAGAAGAAAATTCCAAGGTAAAAAGTAAGTCAAAACGATTCACAAAACAAAGGAAAGGAGGAAAAAATAACACATCAGCTCTTTCACACATGCGGTTACCGTTAATAAGGGAGCAAAGTGAAAACTTTTAAGGGGTGAGGATATCTCGCATCTTTATATTTGTAATATATGTTTATTGAAGTTTTAGGGTTAAAATACCACACTAAAACCCCATCATAGTTCCATGTTGATCTTATAATGGGTTTTTCTTGTTTTGCGGTAAAAGATCATATACTGATCCATTCTTTCTCAGTATGCACATATATACCCAGACTCATTGTATATCAACCTCTGATCTGCATCTGCATTGTCAGCATCATCACTAATATAATCAGCACCATATGGATTCCCTGGTATTAAGAACGATGTTTTCTTTAGGTGTTAGATGTAGCTCGAACCTCCCTCTTGTAAAATTAATTTCTTATAGACTAGAATGGACCTCTCCGTTTAGTTCCATAAATTGAGCAGGCAGCAAGGTGTTTGTAGGATGGCTAAAGCTCTACAAGCAAAATTAATGAAACTGTAGCTTACTCAATGATGAGTGCTTAACTCATCAGAAGTGCTCTGTAATCGGTTGTCAGCGGTTAATGACTCATGTGTCTTTTGATTTTTCTTGGACAGGGTGGCCATCATTTGCATACCGAAAAATTGTGTCGTGAATCTTGGCATACCATATGGCAAGCAAGAAGAGTTTGCTACTGTTGGTCAATTGATGGAAGCCGAAAGCAAAATAACCTGAAGGTGAAACGATGTAGAGCCATTGGCGGTGGCACTTTGGCAGCAATGTGTAATGTCAATATGAAAATCAATACTGCAAAGAAGGTAAATATACACAAAAAGGGCTATAGCCATTGCTTGAAGATGGTGATTTGAGGGTTTTTGAAAGTTTCATATTGAGGAAAGAGGTCGTTATGAACCAAATTAAGCTAGTTGTTGAATACAAAAGCATGGCCAACTTAACCTGCTCATAGTATCAAGGGAATTAAGTAAATGACTTCTGATGTATGCAGTTTACTAGGTCAATCATTGCTAATTCTGAAGTTGGAAAGTACCCTAATTCTTTTCTTTTTTTTCCGTCTTGTACTACATTATTTTCTCTCTTGGGTTTTATAGCTCAATTCAATCAAACACTTATTTGGCAACTGTTGTAAATATTTAGAGACGAATATTCCGTGTTATTTACTATTGTTTGGGTCCAATTTAGTCCAATTGGGCCTGGTCACTGAATGATCCAATTAAAAGCCCAAGGTTAAGGTTCAACTCTCCAAATGTGCTAAAGTCAAAAATCAACATCCTCAAAGCCATGTCAAGGTCAGTCAACGGCCCAATCAGCTTGGCCCAGCCCAACTGACTTCCGGGCCCAATCCGCCTCCTTCATTAGCCAAGGTATAAAAGCCAACAATTTGGTCAATTCTTGGTAAGACAATAAAGCCTCAAGCAACTAAACTCTTGCACAGCTTTCTCTCTCTAATATACTGACTTAAGCATCGGAGGGGCCTTCCTCGGCGTCCCCCCCGAGGCTAGTTTACGTGTATTTGTTGTGCAGGAAACCCTCGGCTCCTGCGTTGTTCGGACCGAGACCAAGTTCCCTCAAGATAAAAGGATCTTCCGAGATTCGATTGTTTTCATCCGAAACAATTTGGCGCCGTCTGTGGGGAACGCTACTAAATTTCGCGTCAGTCATCAAACACTCCGGCAGTCGCCATGACTAAGAGTGGAAAGAGTTCCAAGAAGGCTAAGAAGGGAGGAGGCCGGATTACGGTGAGGGAACGCCAGCCGGTTTATCCCTCCCCGGAGCAAGCCTCTTCCGAATCGGAGGCCCCCATTTCTCCGGAAAGGGAAGCCTCAAGAGGTCCTAGCCTCCAGGAGGAGAACACCTCGCACCACACTCGGCAGCCGGGGCCATCCCCGAGACCGAGTGGCTCAGGTGCGAGGAACTCCCCGCCGCGCCATAGCGTGCAATCCAGGTCACATCCGCGGGAGACTCCTCCCTCCGGACCCTCCACCGAGGAAGTGGCCAGAGCAGTGGCCATCTGCATGGAGTTCCTTAAAGCTCAAGGGGCTCCAATCCAGATGCCTGATGATCACCAGCCGAGAAACCTGAAAAGGAGGATCGGTCAGGATGATGGTGGACAAGTTCCACCACATAGAGAGCTCGGCCAGAGGTGGCGAGGGGACACCCGAAACTCCAGTAAGGAGAGGAGGAGGAACCCTCAACCCTCTGACCACTCTGAAGCTCAGAATTCCATGGGGCCCTCCAAGGACCCGGAATTCGCCCGCCAAAGCGTTCACGAACGCTTGGGTTCGAGGGAGGTGAGTGTGCATAGCCGCCTCACCTTCCCAGAGGATACCGGACCCCACCCAACCTTGTCTCAGCCGGGGACGAAAACCACTTCCACCTCTGAGAGAGGAGGGAGCGAGGTCCCTGAGGCCGGGTACAAGGGGAAGGCGGTCATGGTTCCATCGAACTCGCCCTTCCAGAAGTGGATTCTGGAAGAGCATGTGCCAACGGTCAAAATCCCGGCACATATTACTTACGATGGTACCTCAGATCCTAAGGATCACATTGCCTCTTACGAGGGGCACATGTATCTGAACCCGAGGTCTGAGGCTACCTGGTGTAAATACTTTCCTACGACCCTCAAAGGTGTTGCCCAATCCTGGATCACCAAAGGGCTCAAGGAAGGCTCCATAACCGGTTGGAACGACCTCTCCAACAAGTTCAAGAGCAAATTCTCTACGGCCAACCGCCGAGAGAAGACCACTGCAGAGCTAATGAGTCTGCAGCAGGCGGAGGACGAGAGCCTCCGCGACTATCTGACTCGCTTCAGCAACGAGTCATCCGGAATCACAAGCCTGGATCAAGGCCTGGCCGTGTTCGCGCTACGGAACGGCCTCCAAGCTGGAAAGTTCCTGGACTTCATGGTCATGCATCCCCCGCAGACCCTGGAGGAAGCCTTGGAAGCATCGGATAGGTTCATCCGAGCCGAGGAGTGGAACAGATCCAGGTCTCAGTCTCGTCCGAGAATTGAGAAGCCGAAAGGGCAGCAGCCCGAAGTCTCGGCGCAGAGGAAAGGGAAGGCTAAGGCCTCAGAACCGTCCTCTGCTGCCGAGCCGAAGAAGGAAAGACACTTTCCCTACACGGGAAGGTACGATTCATACACTCCACTCTCCCTTCCCCGTGCTAAGATTTTCAGCACGACGAAGGACGAGGGGAGATTCAAAAAACCTCGTCCGTTGCCTCCCTGGCATCAGACGAGGGGAAAGGACCAGTGGTGCGAGTTCCATGACTCACCCGGACATCGCACCGAGGACTGCGTCCAGCTGAAGGACCAGATTGAGGATCTGGTCCGCAAGGGGTACCTGAGCCAATACCTCGCGGACAGGCGCGAGGAGAAAAAAGCTGAAAAAGATTCTCGGCAGGACCTCAACTTCGCTCGGAAGAAGGATAAGGGACCTCAGGGCAAGGAGTCCCTCGACATCCTAGTTATTTCCGGGGGAATCTCGCGAGGCACAGCCAAACGCCAACTGAGGGGTCTAACCCATCAGATTCATCAGGCTGAGCTTCGGCAGTCCCAGTCACCGGCGCCGAACATCCTGTTCACAGCCGAAGACTGTGAGGGGGTGGTATACCCCCACGATGACCCACTAGTAATCATTCTGGGCATCGCCAACCGCAACGTCTGGCGGACCCTCGTCGACGGCGGTAGCGGGGCGAACATCCTCTTCCGAGGAGCGTTCGACCAGCTGAGGATGGGAGCCGAGCACCTGGCCCCCGCACCCTACCCGGTGTCTGGATTCAACGGCTCTTCCTCGTATCCTGACGGGAAGATTACACTTCCTGTCACCATCGGCGAAGGCCGAGCAGCTAGGAATATCATGGCCGAATTTTTGGTCGTAGATGCTCCATCTGCATACAACGTGATCATGGGGAGACCCCTCATTCACGGCATTCAAGGAGTCGTCTCCACGTATCATCAAATCATGATATACGTTTCAGACGAGGGACGCTCCGAGAAAATAAAGGGCAGTAAAAAAGAAGCCCGCCGATGCAATCACCTCAAGCCATCCACGTCTCGCCGAGGCGACCGTGGCGATGGGGAGGAAAAGCACCGGGACTGAAACGCCAAAAAGCCGAGAGGCTCAGACGTTTCGGCTAATGAAGCCCCAGACAACGAGAAATCTGATGGGGGCCAAAAGGCTGACTCCGCCTCAGAGCCGAACGACTCTGATGGCCAGCCGCGGTCAGGAAAGTCTGCTAATATTGATAGCAGGCCGGAATTCGAGGAATCCAACTCTAAGAGCATGGAGACGGATGACCTGACCGAGTCAATAGAACTGACCGTAGGAGATCCGAACAGATGTGTTAGCATCGGGTCGTCACTGGAGCCAAACACCCGTGCGGCACTCGTCCAACTCCTACGGGCCAGTGGAGACGTGTTCGCCTTCTCAGCCGCAGAAATGCCCGGGATTGATCCGGACTTCGTCTCCCATAGGCTTAATGTCGACCCCTCCAGTCGACCCATTAAGCAGAAAAAGCGGAACTACTCCGCCGAAAAGAACCAGAACATCGCAGCTGAGGTCGATAAGCTCCTAGATGCTGGGTTCATTGAACCCTGTCAGTATCCGGAGTGGCTGGCCAATGTTGTAATGGTTCAGAAGGCAAATGGTAACTGGAGGATGTGCGTTGACTTCACGGACCTGAATAGGGCATGTCCCAAGGACTCCTATCCGCTGCCGAGGATCGACCAACTGGTCGACTCGACAAGCGGGCATGCTCTGCTCAGTTTCATGGACGCATTCTCGGGATACCATCAGATCTTCATGCGCCCCGAGGACCGAGCTAAAACAGCGTTCATAACAAGTTCCGGGTTGTACAATTACAGAATGATGCCCTTCGGATTGAAAAATGCGGGGGCAACATATCAGAGGTTGGTTGATCAGGTTTTCGCCGAGCAAAAAGGCCGAAACATGGAGGTTTATGTTGACGACTCAATCGTCAAAAGCATAAAAGAAAAAGATCATGTCACGGACCTAGCCGAAACCTTCGCCACCCTCAGAAAATACAAAATGAAGCTGAATCCGAAGAAATGTGTCTTCGGCGTGAAGTCAGGCAAGTTCCTCGGCTTCATGGTCAGCAAGAGGGGGATTGATGCAAACCCCGCCAAAGTACAAGCTGCTTTAGACCTCCCCGAGCCGAAGACAAAAAGGGATATTCAGCGTCTAGCCGGGAGAATGGCTGCCTTGTCCAGGTTCATCTCACGAGCCTCAGACAAAGGGCTCCCTTTCTTCAAGGCGCTGAAGCTCCAAAATTCAAAAGGCATTGAATGGGGAGACGAACAAAAGTCAGCCTTTCAGCAGCTCCGTGAACACCTGGCTCAACTCCCAACACTGGCAAGGCCAGTCGTAGGAGACATCCTATACTTATACGTGGCGGTCAGTCCAGCCACGGTAAGCGCGGTGCTGCTAAGGGAAGAAGAAAAAGTTCAACAGCCGATCTATTTCGTCAGCCACACCCTGACGGATGCCGAGACGCGCTACCCATTGTTAGAAAAAGTGGCTTATGCAGTGGTGGTGGCTGCTCGGAAGTTGCGACCCTATTTTGATTCTCATCAAATAGCGGTTCTAACTGATCAGCCGTTAGAGAAAGTCCTCGGCAAGGTTGAAAAATCCGGTAGACTAGCAAAGTGGGCTTTCGAGCTCACCGAGTTCAGTATCGGTTATCAGCCGAGAACAGCCATCAAGGCGCAAGCCTTGGCAGACTTCTTGGCCGAGTGCTCCTATCAGGAGACTCTGGATGCAAGGAGGAAAATCTGGACCGTCTTCACGGATGGGTCCTCCACCGTGAACGGTTCGGGGGCAGGGGTCGTCATCACCTCTCCCGAAGGCAAAACCTTCGAGTATGCACTAAAATTTTCATTCAAAGCCTCTAACAACGAGGCCGAATATGAAGCAGCCATTGCTGGCTTAGACCTGTGCATATCGTTGGAAGCCGAGCATGTCTACCTCAAGACAGATTCTCAGCTGGTCGCCAATCAGATCCGGGGGAGTATGAGGCTAAAGAGCCTTCAATGGCAGCTTACCTCACAAGGATCAAATCGACAATTGCGAAGCTGAGATCTTTCGAAGTAGAGATGATCCCAAGGGGTCAAAATGCTCAAGCGGACGCACTCTCCAAACTTGCAAGCTCAACTCTGACTGAGTTAAGCCGTTCTGTCTATGTGGAGGTGCGCCGAGAAAAGAGTGTAGCCGAAGCAATATCAATCTGCTGCGCTGCACTCGAGCCGAGCTGGATGGATGACATCCTGGCTTATAAACTCAGGGACGAGCTCCCCGAGGATAGGAATTCGGCCTCCAAGATAAAGCGGATCAGTTCACGATTCCTCGTCTTCGGCGGCCAACTCCTCAGAAAATCCTTCTCCGCTCCATTATTGAAATGCGTGGGTCCAACGGATGCCGACTATATTCTCCGAGAGATTCACCTCGGCATCTGCGGAAACCACATAGGAGGGAGAACCTTAGCCCACAAAGCTCTCAGGGCAGGGTATTTTTGGCCTACAATGATCTCGGATGCAAAGAACATGGTCAGAAAATGCGAGAAATGCCAGAAATTTGCACCGGTAATCCATCGGCCATGCCAAGATCTCCAGCCAATTCTTAATCCTCTTCCATTTGCACAATGGGGGTTGGATATTCTGGGACCCTTTCCCGAGGCCCCATACAAAAGAAAGTGGCTGATAGTCGGAATCGACTATTTCAGCAAATGGATTGAAGCGGAAGCTGCTTCAAGCATATCTGAGCAAACTGTCAGACAGTTCATCTGGCAGAACATAATAACTCGGTTCGGCATCCCAAAAGTTTTTGTGTTCGACCACGGCAGACAGTTTGACAACCTGCCCTTGCGCCGATACACTGATCAATTCGGGATAAAATTGGCTTACTCCGCGGTTTGCCACCCTCAGAGTAATGGCCAAGCCGAAGCCGCAAATAAACAGATCCTTAACGCTCTCAGAAAAAGAGTAGAGGATCAAAAGTCCAAGTGGGTAGAGGAACTTCCGGGAACCCTCTGGTCACTCCGGACAACCGAGAAGGAGGCAACGGGGCATTCACCTTTTCAGCTGGTGTATGGATCCGAAGCAGTGCTTCCAGTGGAAGTGGGCTCAGAAAGCCTACGAGTGAATCTCTTCTCAGCCGAGGAAAATGAGCAGCTCATGAAAGAGTCCCTCGACTTCCTTGACGAGATTAGAGATCTAGCCCGAGAAAGGATGGCTGCACACAAGCTCAGAATGAGCAAGTCCTACAACCGAAGAGTCTATCAACGACCTCTCAGAGTTGGGGATTTAGTTTTGAGGAATGCTGCAGCTGTTCAAAAAAGTCGCATTCATGGCAAACTCTCAGCATCTTGGGAGGGACCTTATGAAATTTATCAAGAGCTTCAGCCCGGTACCTTCAGACTCAAACAAATGGATGGCACCGAGCTGAAAAAACCATTGGAATGCCGATGTGCTCAAAAAATACTATGTGTAAATCCTTCGGATAGTACAATCTATGTAAGTACACTGATTTTGTTTATAAAAAGGCCATCGAGCCAGTATTCATTCAGATTGCGTGTATTCTTTAAGTCTTTATGCTTTCTACGGTTTTTCAAAAATTCAAGGTTTCATTCGGCGCTGTCCGGGGTATTGCATAATGATGCCTTGTACCTCGGCAAGCCGTAAAACCTGCCAAAAAAAGATACAAGCCCGAAGTATTGCATAGTGATGCCTTGTACTTCGGAGAATCTGTTCCTTTGGGCAAAAAGGCCATAGACTTATCCGAAACATAGCCTAAAAAATAGGAACTGATAAAGCCCCGAAGTATTGCATAGTGATGCCTTGTACTTCGGATGAATCAGTTCCGGGTGGTAGTTGCAACTCTGAAGTATTGCATGATGATGCCTCGTACTTCAGATAAACTGCTGCCCCGGCATGGTGTTTCGGATAGTTGTTCCCTTGGATGAATTGAAGAAAGTGTCACAAGAGTACCATCTCTAGAGTGAAAACTCTCAGGTGGGAAATCAGTACTTTAAAAACAGATGTAGAAAATAAAGCAAAGTGTTCAAAGATCCTCGGCTTAGCCGAGAAAAATTATCAGCCATTCCAGAATTCAGAAGACCTCATCTTCAGATTTCTGGGGGGGCAGAGGGAAATAGAGAAATGGCACAACTGATCTAATACCCTTCAGCTCAGCCGAAGTTTGATACTTATGTCAGTTTTTTCACAAGTTGAAAACATCCGAGTACAAACGGCAAAAAGAAGTCTCAGCAGAAATGATTCTCGCTAGCCGAAGTTCTGCACTTAGCAAATATTTGAAAGATCATTCAAAGAAAGCAGTAAAGTGCGAAGACTGGTAAAGCGAAGAAAAAAAAAAAATATACACAAGAAAGCTGAGAAAGTGAACTTCTTTGAAATAAAAATGTTGAATTACAAAAATAGTCGGCAGCCGCCCACAAGCGGAAAGTAACAGCTGCCGAAATACGTACAGGCAAAATAAAAATATAATAAGCTGTTGTACGATAAGGCAAGCTGAAGCAAAAAAAAAACAAAAGGCAAAAACTCAGAAAGCGGCAAGTCTAAAGTTAAGCACATGATGAACCGCAAGATTCTGAAGACGACTGCCCGAGTTCCTATGCTTCAGCCGGAGGATCAGACTGATCAGCGTTGAGTCCCATGGTGGCCTCAGCCCCAGCAGCAGAAGAGGCGGGCTTTGCACTTTGCCGAGCCTCCCTTTCCCTCTGCTCAGCTTCCAACTCCAGTCTTTCAGCTTCCTCTTCGGCTTCCTCAGCCTTAAGAATTTCAGCTTCAGCTGGAGTTGCATACTTCATGTGAGGGTCTTCGGGATTCTGGACCCACTCAGCACATTTAGACCAGTCCAGCTTCGGCTCAGCATGAAGGCAGAGTCTTCGGCATACTCGGAATCCGTTTCTGAAACCCATCTCATATTCCTCTTGGGTGTAAACACGGACTTTGAGTAAAGCCTCAGCATCAGCCAGCTTCTTCTGGGTCTCCTCCAAGTCTTCCTCGGATTTCTTCAGCTGTTCAGCGACTTTGGAGGAGGACCCCTTCAGCTCATTCAGCTCTTGCTGAATTTGGAAAGCCTTTGTCTGAGCTTGGGCCACTTCAACTTTCTGGATCAGCAGTTGATCCTCAGCCTCTTGGAATTTAGCTCTTTGAGCTTCAGCAGCAGCAGCAGCCTCTGAGAGTTGGACGTCTTTGGCCAAGAGCAACTCTTCAGCAGCCATTCGGCTGGCTTCAAGAGCCTCTAGACGCTGCTGCACTTCAGCTTGTGCAGCAGTTCCTTCTTGAATTCGGCTCTCAATAGCAGCCTTGAATTTGGAGACGTCCACTCCCATATGCTCCTGGAGGAATTTTTCCCCTTCCATCAGTGGGGGAAAAACCTCCATCTCCATAGCATCGCAGAAGGTTTTCAGAGCTTCGGCAGCTTTTTTACCGTACTCCTCAACCTCCTGCTGCTTCTCTTCAGCTGCTGCTTGCTTCAGCTTAGCAAGCTTAACTTCCTCTTCAGCCACCTTCCTTTCGTGCACAGCAGCGTCTACCCTATCTTGTAGGGTATCAATCAGCTCTACAGTGAGAGTCTGATTGTGCACGAACTGAAAACAGGAAGACAAAAAAAATAAGTAATAAGAAAAAAATAGAGCTGAATTTCGGAGGAAATGAAGGAAAATTACCTGCATCATCAGCAGTTGGTTAGACCTGGCTGGGTCAGGAACTGATCTACTGGATTCGCCCATCCCAGCAGTGGCCTTCAGCGACCAGATCCTTGCCCTGTCTACTTCGGACATGCCAGCAAAATTGCCGAAGTAGGCTGCAGCTCCTTCTCGGTTTTGACCCCATATGAGGTCCCAGATGTGATCTGGGATTGGAATTCGGGGGGCCGAGAAACCCATTTCTCCAGAATGCAGAGTCTGGAAAGAAGGGAAGGACGACGATGGAGCTTGATTAGCTTTGGTTGTCTCAGCATCGTCCTTCTCAGAGGAGTCAAGTACTATGACCTCTTCTTCAGGGGTGAGGACGAAAGCCTCAACCTCTCTTGCGATATCTGCCGTGAAGCCTTCAGCACTTGACATCACGGCATCTTTATTTCCGTGCTCAGCAGCACTCTCCTTGATTTCTTCTTGGACCCCTCCCTTAGGTTCGGGAGTCCTCTGATCCACCTCCATCTCAGGAGGTGGCGGAGGGGTCTTTTGAGGAGATTGGGGTGTTGGCTGGGGAACCCTCGGCGATCCATTGCCTTCCTCAGGTTCCCTTATTGCGACGCCGATGGTCATCGGCCTCTGCTGAAAGTCATGAGGGCCGATGATGGCCATCCTTCGGCGCCTTTTCAGAAGGGGCTGCTCGTCCATATCTGAGTCTGAAGACTCTTGTATTTGATCTTCGGGACGAACAGGAGCTTTGCCTTCTCTGTGTCTGTTACTCTCTTCAGACTGTAACAGACAGGGGGGAAGAAGAGTGTGAGTAAAAAAAAAAAAAAAAAAAAAAGAAGAAGAAAAGAAAAAAGTTGTCTGAAAGCTCACCGAGGTTTTCAGCAAAGCCTCGTCTTCTTCGGCTGCTCTAGCTGCAGCTTCGGCTTCAGCAGCTCTGGAGGACCCTTCTCCTCCTTCACAAGCCTCAAGTACTCGTGCAACCTCTTCGGCTGTGCGGGCAGCTTCAGCTTCCTCGTTCAGCAGCTGAAACCAAGGGTCTCTCTTCTTCCACCAAGGCTTCTGCCTCTGATACAGAGCAACAGCCTCAATTTGGAAGTGGGAAGAGTCCAGATGAACTTCCCTATGCCTCGGCTCAGTGATAGACGGGGCCCGTTCAGTTACAACTCGCTCTCGGTTAACACCAAGACGAGCGTAGTTAATACCAACGTTGGTCTCGTCCCGCTCTGAAAAAAGGAAAGGGAAAAAGTTTAGCTCAGATATGTTGGCACAGCATAAAAAAGCAAAGCGAGAGAAGAAAAAGAGGTAGTTAAAAGCCTCGGCCCCAGCCGAAGAAGCTTACCATCCTTAAACTTTCGGCTGAGGCCAACAGCTGCTAGCATATTCTCTTGGAAAACGTAATGCGTATCGGGGAGCCAAGTCTCCGGGATATGCTGCATTCGACCACTCCCCCCCGGGTTCGGCAGCTTGCCGAAGATATGTTGCTGATCCAGGTTCGGATCCGCCCCGTTATCTGCGGGGGGACCTAGACTTCCCATTTCGGGATCAGGCTCAGCTAAGTACCGGGGAGCGCTGAAGACACAAGGGTGGCCCGGATCTATGGGTGCCCTAACCCAAATCCATTGACCTCTCCAGTCCTTGTCTGAAGAGTCATTTGGCCACATGGTCAAGTATTGGGGCCGGGACTCAATCCGATACCACCCAGAACCATGGCTTTCGTGCCCACTCTGAATATTTGGCACTAGCCGATGGAGCTTTCTGAAGCAGTGCAGGTTCGGCACGTATCTGAAGAACTTGCAGACCCATAAGTATGTCATCACCCTTCGAATACTGGTGGGGGTTAGCTGACATAGGGAAATGTTGTAATGGATCAGCAAGTCTCGGACGAAAACGTCCAAAGGGAACCTCAGCCCATACTGAAGCTGTCTCGTGTACACCCCCACATACCCCGGGGGTGGACGATGGATTCTATCGGATGCTGAGGGCATTCGGCACCAATATCCATCAGCTTCAAAAATGCCGTAGTGCAACTCAATTTGCTCGGCAAATCGATATTGATCGGCGTTCTCTACCCACCATGAGTAGGGGCGGTTCTTTATCATGGCCGAAGCGACTTCGGCATTCTCCCACTCTGAAAACCCAGGGAGGATATCCCAAAGGACAGCGGGAATTTCATCGTCCCGTCCAGAAGCACTCGGCTCATCCGTTCTTTGAGGAGGAGCCGAGGAAAGGGGAGTCGCCCTAATCCCATCAGCAGGGTCAGACTCCGGCCTTCGACCATTCCAGGTCCCAATCCTATTCCTAGGATCGGGAATCGGCCTTGCTCTTCTTGGAGCACGGGCTCTACCTCTAACTCCCCTCACCATTGACGAATTTCGAAGGAAAAAGTCGAAAAAGGGGAAAGAGTGCAAAGTCGAAGAAAAATGAAATAAAATCAAAGGAATTTACCTTGATCTGAAGCAAAAGTCGCCGATTTACGAATTGGTAGTGACAAGTCTCAGCTTCTAAGCTTAATGCTCGGGGAATTTGCGAAGTTTTGATGCGGGCTCTTGAGCGTTCTTGAGAATTCTGGGTTTGTGTTGATGAATGAGTGGGGAGAGAAGACGCGCCTCTATTTATATCTCCAGAAATGGGAATTCAAGGAGTCTGCGTTTCAATTTCTCTCAAGCACCCCACTAAGTAACCGTTAAACACACGACCTTGCAGTTAAATCGCCCACTACCCGTCCAACTTCCGCAATTATCCACATTAACTGTTGTTATCTCATTAATCATGGGTTAATTACGGTTTAAATTCACATTTTTGGATTAACAAATCATTCACTTCCCTCCTTTTCTGATTAAATCAAACCCGACCCGTCATCCTTCCAAATCGGGTCTGGGGGGCAAGTTGTTTGGGTCCAATTTAGTCCAATTGGGCCTGGTCACTGAATGATCCAATTAAAAGCCCAAGGTTAAGGTTCAACTCTCCAAATGTGCTAAAGTCAAAAATCAACATCCTCAAAGCCATGTCAAGGTCAGTCAACGGCCCAATCAGCTTGGCCCAGCCCAACTGACTTCCGGGCCCAATCCGCCTCCTTCATTAGCCAAGGTATAAAAGCCAACAATTTGGTCAATTCTTGGTAAGACAATAAAGCCTCAAGCAACTAAACTCTTGCACAGCTTTCTCTCTCTAATATACTGACTTAAGCATCGGAGGGGCCTTCCTCGGCGTCCCCCCCGAGGCTAGTTTACGTGTATTTGTTGTGCAGGAAACCCTCGGCTCCTGCGTTGTTCGGACCGAGACCAAGTTCCCTCAAGATAAAAGGATCTTCCGAGATTCGATTGTTTTCATCCGAAACAACTATGATCGTATTTTTGTACGAAATTTGGACATTTTGAGCAATCTAGTTCTCTTGTGAATACTTTCATGTATTAAAGTTAATAAACTTATACGGCAAAGTGGTCTTGTTCCGGCTGATGAATTCTTTGACATGAAATATCAATTCAAAAGCATCTATATGAGTGATAATTGTTTTTTTTTTTTCCTTGAAATGATTATTAGTACTGGTAAATGTAGGCCAAATTCTTCAGTATTTTGCTTGACTATTCTAGAGAGAATGAGAGATCATGAAAAATCAATGAGAGCAACAGTAATTTCAAGTCTTAACATGATTGTTTGAAAATTATAATGCAATTACCACTCATAGCTCAAATATATTTCATACTTTAAAGCACAGTATAAACCTAAAGCTAAACCTCAAATAGATTACTTACTTTATTTGCTAGATAACAAAGCAGCACTAGTAGAATACTATACCCAGTTCTCCTCGTCCAACTTTTGGGATAGATAAACATCGTTGATGTAGGAATATGTTGATAAGTATATTAGGTGACTCGTACTTCGTAGCTTTGTCCGCCCGATCGGGCGGACATTGCCCGGTCTGACCGGGCGGAAGAAGAAGAGGTGCCTGGCAAATTCGTTGAATAAGCTGCTCTCGCGCCCGACCGGGCGAGCCTTCGCCCGACCGGGCGAGCCTTCGCCCGATCGGGCAGACCTTGCCCGGTCTGACCGGGCGGTGGGGGTTGGATACGTTGAAGCATTCGTATGGAGTTTTCTTCTCGCGCCCGATCGGGCAGACCTTGCCCGGTCTGACCGGGCGGAGAAGGAAAAATACGGAACGCGGATTTTGCGGTTTTAGGTTATCTTATTTTATTATCTTTTTGCCCAAGTATCTTTTAATTAGGGATTAATATAAAACCTCCCTAATATCAGTATTAGGGTTAAGAGAGACAGAGTGAGAGCCGTTCTTGAGAAATACAAGAATCATCTTTGTAATCTTTGCAGTTTATAGTGAAATCATTCGATCTCGGTGCCCGTGGACGTAGCTATCACATCGATAGTGAACCACGTAAATTCTTGGTGTTGTTCTTATTGTTTGCATTGAATTTCTTTATTGTTTTCTTGTTTGTTTTCGACCTTTGCTTCCGCTGTCGCACAACAATTGGTATCAAGAGCTCAGGTTCAATCCTTGGAGAGTTTCTTGAAGATAACAATGGCAGGAGATTCAACAATAAGAATTGAGAAGTTTACCGGGAAAAATAGTTTCGGGCTATGGCAAATTAAGATGAAGGCTCTGTTAAAACAACAGCAGATATGGCGTCCGTTGGCTCCAAAGAGTACTACTTCGGAGTCAGGAGACGGACCGACTGACTCGCAGTTAGAAGTTATGGAAGAGAAGGCACACTCTACCATATTACTTAGTCTTGATGATCAAATCATCACGGAGGTTGCTGATCAGGAAACGGCGGCTGGATTGTGGCTGAAGCTGGAGTCATTGTATATGACTAAGTCGTTGACCAACAAATTATTACTGAAACAGCGGTTGTTTAGCCTCCGGATGCAGTCAGGTACTTCCTTACGGGAACATCTAGAAAAACTTAACTCTATTTTGCTTGATTTACGTAATTTAGATGTTAAAATTGATGATGAGGATGCTGCGTTGATTTTACTTGTATCTCTACCGTCTAGCTTTGAGAATTTTGTAGAGTCTTTTGTTGTTGGTAAGGATTCTATAACCTTAGAAGAAGTGAAGGCAGCACTTCATACTAGGGAACTCAGAATGAAAGCTACGAGTGATAATGGGGATAATGGTAGTGGGTTATTTGTTAAGTCCGGAAAGTCTAAAAAGAATAAGGGGTTTAACAAGGGGAACAATGCTGGGTCGGGTGCTGGAAACGGCAAGGATGGATCTAGTAAAACTACTACTAAAACATGTTATTACTGTAAAGAACCGGGTCACTTTAGGAATAATTGTCCGGTGAGGAAAAACAAGTCCCAGGCTGCTGTAGTTGAAGAGAAACCGAATGAGAGCTATAATTCAGAGGAAGATTTAGCATTAGTCAGTTCTGCTAGGTCTGATGATTTATCTGATAACTGGGTTCTAGATTCGGGGTGTTCGTTCCATATGTGTCCACGTCGAGATTGGTTTGATACATATGAACCTCGCAATGGGGGTATGGTTATAGTCGGTAACAATGCTCCATGTAAGGTCACAGGTATTGGTTCCATGAGGTTGAGGACTGTTGATGGGCGGAGGTTAACTTTGACTAATGTACGGCATGTTCCTGCTTTAGGAAAGAATCTGATTTCATTGGGTACCCTGGATGAATTGGGGTACAATGGTGTGTTTTCAGATGGGGAGTTGTGTATTTTCAGAGGTTCTGAGTTGGTACTTAAGGGTATCAAAAGGAACACCCTCTATGTTTTTGAGGGTGTTACACTGCCTAGTTCTGCGGTTTGCGCATCTGTATCTCACCAGGAGATGACTAAGATTTGGCACATGAGGCTTGGTCATATGGGGGAGAAGGGGATGCAGCTATTGTCCAAGAGGGGTCTTCTATCCGGGGTCAAGGTTGCCAACCTTGAATTTTGTGAGCATTGTGTGTTTGGTAAGAAACACAGGTCAAAGTTCAGCAAGGGTGCTCACATTACTGATGCAGTGCTCGATTACATCCATTCAGATTGCTGGGGTCCATCTAGAGTTGAAGGTATGGGAGGTTACCACTATTTTGTGTCATTTGTTGATGACAAGTCCCGATACACATGGCTTAGGTTGCTTAAGTCAAAGGATGAGGCCTTCAAAGTTTTCAAGCAATGGAAAGCTTTGGTGGAAAATCGACAAGGAAGGAAGATCAAGAAGCTACGAACGGACAATGGGCTAGAGTTTTGCAAAGACGAGTTTAATCAGTTCTGTGCAGATGAGGGTATAGGTCGGCATCATACTGTCAGGAAGACACCACAGCAGAACGGTGTAGCAGAACGGGTTAATCAGACACTGCTAGAGAGAGTCCGATGCATGCTCTCTAATGCAGGGCTTGGGAGGAGGTACTGGAGTGAAGCTGTGTTAACAGCTTGTTATGTCATTAATAGGGGTCCTCATTCTGGAATTGATTCCAAAATTCCGTTTGAGATCTGGAGTGGTAAGTTGCCTAATTTTTCGAATTTGAAGATTTTTGGTTGTGTTGCTTATTATCATGTTATTGAGGGTAAGCTGGATCCACGAGCCAAGAAGGGGTGTTTTGTTGGGTACGGGGATGGTGTGAAGGGGTTTAGAATTTTTTCACCTTCGGAGGGTCGGGTCATTCTTAGTAGGGATGTTACTTTTGATGAAAACACCATGTATTCAATTAAAAATGCAGAGATTTCAGATTTGAGAAGGGAAGGAGACAATTTATTACAGACAGATGGGGTACTTGAGGTACATCAGTCTACCATTGCTGATTTACCTCGGGTACAATATATTGATGATGATGCTGATGTTCCAGTGCCGGGTACTCCTGAACCTGAGATTACTCCTACTCATTCTAACTCTGGGGATGAGGTGGAGCAATCTAATCAGGGGTCATCTAGTCAACCTGACACCATTCTTGAGATGCCTAAACGAGTTATCAAGAAGCCTGTTAGATTGATTGAAGAGATGGAGGGAAGAAATTGATGTGTTGATGCGATGACAGGTTATGCATTGAGTGTAGCTGATGATGTAGAGTCATTTGAACCTGCCACATATAAACAAGCAATTAGTTGTAGTGAGTCTGCGCAATGGCTTGCCGCAATGGGTGAAGAGATGCAGTCTCTTTACAAGAACAGAGTGTGGGAACTGGTAAAGGTACCGGAAGGGAGGAAGCTTGTGGGTTGTAAATGGATTTACAAGAAGAAAGAAGGGTTGTCGGAAACTGAGCAAATACGTTTTAAGGCTAGGCTAGTTGCTAAGGGGTTCAGTCAGGTAGAAGGGGTTGACTTTGTTGAGATATTCTCACCTGTGGTTCGACATACTTCTATCCGTGTGTTATTGTCAATTGTAGCACATTTTGATCTTGAGCTGGAGCAGTTGGATGTTAAAACGGCTTTCCTTCATGGCGATTTGGAGGAGGAGATTCTGATGAAGCAGCCCGAAGGATTCGAAGTTCCTGGAAAGGAACACTATGCCTGCAGATTGCTAAAGTCATTGTATGGACTTAAGCAATCCCCCCGACAGTGGTACAAAAGGTTTGATTCTTTTATGGTTTCACAAGGTTTTGACAGGAATTCATATGATTGCTGTGTGTATCATAGTAAGCTGGATAATGGTTCCATGATTTATCTTTTGTTATATGTTGATGACATGTTGGTTGCCACAAAGAATAAATCTGATATTGCTAGATTAAAGGAGATGCTTAACTCGGAGTTTGACATGAAAGACTTGGGTGCAGCTAGGAAGATTTTGGGTATGGAGATCTACAGGGATCGGGCTAGAGGTAAGCTTTTCTTGACTCAGAAAAGCTACATTGAAAAGATTTTGTCTCGTTTTGGGATGGAAAAATCGAAGCCTATAAGTACGCCAACTACTGTTAGTTGTAAGTTGTCTTTGTCTATGTCACCTCAATCAGAGGAGGAGTTGTCTTATATGTCTAGAGTTCCATATGCAAACGCGGTTGGTTGTTTGATGTATGCTATGGTCTGTACTAGGCCGGATATTGCGCATGCTGTTAGTGTTGTAAGCAGGTTTATGGCTCGACCTGGGAGGGAACACTGGCAAGGGGTGAAAAGGATTTTTCGCTACCTGAGAGGGACAACTGATATTGGTCTTGTGTACGGGAATGGTAGGGAATGCTTGGTCACTGGGTACAGTGATTCTGATTATGCAGCTGATGTGGATACCAGGAGGTCTGTGACTGGTTATGTGTTCACTTTGGGTGGTTCTGTGGTTAGTTGGAAGTCTACATTGCAGTCATCAGTTACGTTGTCAACTACTGAAGCTGAGTATATGGCTCTAACTTCTGCAGCTAAGGAGTCTATTTGGCTCAAAGGCCTAGTAGGTGAACTGGGTATTGCACAGGATTTTGCTACAGTGTATTGTGATAGTCTAAGTGCGATTTGCTTAGCTAAAGATCAAGTACACCATGATCGGACGAAGCACATTGATGTCAGGTATCATTTCTTGCGTACTGACAAGAGGATTAAGGTGAAGAAGATTGGGACTGCTGACAACCCGGCTGATTTCTTCACTAAGCCTGTTCCGTTTAGCAAGTTTAAACATTGCTTAGACTTGCTAAATATTGATTACTACGTGATGTAGTAGGCCCTGAGGGGCGAAGTTGGGGAGCTCCTGGTGTAGGTGTGTTGGCCTTAAGGTGGAGCTTGCCCGGGGCTTGTGATGCAGGTGGAGCATTATGAGTTGTTATACTTGGAGACGAGTATGTGATGGGTCTTGGTTGAAGACTTATCGGGATGTATGGCTTATGCATGAGTCTTGCATCGGGTTTGGCTTGAGATGTTTTTTTCACTATGTCTTGATGGGGTCGTTTGCTGACTACGAGTTCTCGTCAAGGTGGAGATTGTTGATAAGTATATTAGGTGACTCGTACTTCGTAGCTTTGTCCGCCCGATCGGGCGGACATTGCCCGGTCTGACCGGGCGGAAGAAGAAGAGGTGCCTGGCAAATTCGTTGAATAAGCTGCTCTCGCGCCCGACCGGGCGAGCCTTCGCCCGACCGGGCGAGCCTTCGCCCGATCGGGCAGACCTTGCCCGGTCTGACCGGGCGGTGGGGGTTGGATACGTTGAAGCATTCGTATGGAGTTTTCTTCTCGCGCCCGATCGGGCAGACCTTGCCCGGTCTGACCGGGCGGAGAAGGAAAAATACGGAACGCGGATTTTGCGGTTTTAGGTTATCTTATTTTATTATCTTTTTGCCCAAGTATCTTTTAATTAGGGATTAATATAAAACCTCCCTAATATCAGTATTAGGGTTAAGAGAGACAGAGTGAGAGCCGTTCTTGAGAAATACAAGAATCATCTTTGTAATCTTTGCAGTTTATAGTGAAATCATTCGATCTCGGTGCCCGTGGACGTAGCTATCACATCGATAGTGAACCACGTAAATTCTTGGTGTTGTTCTTATTGTTTGCATTGAATTTCTTTATTGTTTTCTTGTTTGTTTTCGACCTTTGCTTCCGCTGTCGCACAACAGAATACATAATAGAACTGTGAGAAGGTTGGAGAAGCATAAATGCCATGAAGAGAGGGCGGTCCAGGAGACGTTGCAGCTCATCCTTCCATGCTTCGTTCTTGGCGAAGGTAGGAATGGTCAAGAGCCGATCAAGGACTGCTTTGAAATCGGTCTCACCCTGCTTGAACGCGTGAAGCTTGAAGCATTTGGCATGAGCGTCAATGTCAGAAGGCCCGAGGCCGAGCCACTTGATGTCAATAGAGGCATCTTCATACACACCCGTAAGCTTACATTCCTTGGACAGATCCCAGCCGTAGTGAGATAAGACCTCCCTGGGGGGAGCGGCGAGGAAAGTTAGCCGGTCAATATGGTGATGGTCCAAGTCCGTAATGGCAATGAAGGTCAAGCCAGACACCGACTGGGCAAGCTTTCTAAGCCAGGAACAGGTAGCTATTTAATTAGGTCCCAACCCACCTAGACTACAAGGTAATCAGATTGGTGTTTGAGCAAGAAGGGCTTAAGTGCGTCTATGATACCTCGATCAAAAGCCAAAAGGACTCGCTTACAGTTGGTGGTCAAGTTTATGAGTTCCCATACACGATATTGCAATTGACCACCAGACCAGGAGAACGATTTTTCAAGTATAGGGATCTTGCAGGTATCGTCCTGAATGTGGCCTTGGACATCCAATTGGCTACTGAAGGTGGGTAATTAGGTAGGTCTCTTCCTCAGACTATCAAAGTGATCACCATCCCAAAGACCCCCACTATCCTCCAACGTGTTGTCATCAGAATCGTCCTCATCAAGAGTCTCCAGATTAATCATCAGCCAAGGTGGACATTTCTCCACCTCTTCAGATATCTCACACATACCTGCCCTTCCACCACTAACAGCTCCTCTAGCTGCACGCCCTCGAGGGGCACCACCTCGTCCTTTACCTCTGCCAGCACTTTTCTTGCTCTTTTTGATACCATCCAAAGACATATCCAAAGCCTTATCCATAAGGACAAATATTTAAGAGAAACAGATGCTTCCTCAAGTGGGGTCATTAAATCTGAAAATCCACAAAAACAGAAATTTAGTTTTTCATACGGGTGGGCGGATCCTACCCTATATAAACTGAAAACAAAAACAATGTCAAACAAGTCCTTCATTACACCATCTGTTTCATTATAATTGTAATTAGGTTAAGTCTCGTGTCATGCACGGTAATAATTAAACTTTATAACAAAAATTATAAAGAATGATGTTAATTTAACAATAATTTACCAAAAAAAATATTTGTAACAAAATAATAGTCTTTAATTAAGGATATTGATGGTTAAAGTTGTGTCTCGACAAATGTGCAAATCCAACTATAACATATAAAAAAAGGAAAAGTACTATATAATAAAATAATTTTGTTTGGTTGTTCTTATAAATGTTATGCATAAATTTTAAGTATGCTACCAAAGTATGCTACCAAAATATTTTTTTCTATTTTTAATTAAAATAAATTTTTAAATTTTAAGTTCTTATAAATGTTATGCATAATTTTTAAGATCTAATTAAAAACATTTATTTTTTTCTATACATCCGGGCTTTTAATAATCTTGGATAATGATATATGAAGTATTTCAATGCCTTAATTTTAATCTATGTTACTATATTTGTCACTAAAATATATGTTAAAAAATAATAATAAAAAAATTAGTTGAGTATGATCGGATTAAATGTGTTGGAAAAATGGAAATAAGTATTATTGTAGGTTATTGGAAGTCATTCAAATTTTTTAATGACATCATGACAAGTGTCACTTTAAGTTCGCTTTTAGTATAGGTTAATTGATCGATTGATAGTAGAGCTTGTACAAATTTTAGGAAATTTATAGGGTATAGGTCATAGGTTGAATTTTATAGTATACGGAGTAATGTATCGTTGGTGGAGATTTATTTAATTGTTAGTTAAGTAATATAAAGATATTAACCACATATTTAGGAAAAATAGCACAACTTTTACAATCAAAATTATAATTTTTCAGCATGTTCGGCATAGCTCATACTCTACCGCTTCAATCTTGACGCGAATATTGATTTTCAATGCTTTTGCATCTTTCCAAATAGAGACTCTTGCATTACGTTAATGTTCTGATTGTAGTGTTTGATGACAAAACCTTAACCAATGTGATTCCGAATCACCTTTCTTACTATTAAAATGAGAATCGTAAACCCAAAAATTGAGATTAAACTTAAATATCGGGAAGACACTCTCACAAATGTAGATAGAGCAAAAAAAATGAATTAAAAAAAGTCAAAAATAGTCTAATTTCCAATTTTTCTATCTCTGTTTGTTGGGATTTAGTTCAAGTGCACAATAATATTAAAGGTTATACGAGTTTTCATGGAGTTTCACTATGTTAAAATTATGGTATTATGTTCAATATAACGTCAATTGCGTGCATATGGACCTCAAGTGCACAGTAATTTTATTGTGAACCTAGTCCACACAAGTTTTTTCCTAGATTGAATTTAGTTTGGGTTATATTAGGTCGAGTTGAATCGAATTGAACAATGTAACGCGCACTCGGATCTCAATTTTTTTGGTTAGGGTCGATTGTAGTTGTTATAGGGCAAACCGCGCTTTGGATTGTTTTATGTGGAATGTAAGCTTAGTTTGAATTAGAGATATCGAATCTTTAATGGTTTTCATGATTCTTCATCAAGTACATATCTTGAGAACTTGAATTAGCATCATATCAATTCGGGTTGATTTCGGACCCCAAACCCTTGGTGGCCTTGGATATAATAATCGAGTCGGATTTAGCTTGGTTTAAGTTGGTTATTTGGATTGGCTAACTTTTTGATCAACAATAAGGCTAGTATTTTGAAACTATTTGTGTTTTGTAGAGCCTAGTATGCAGAAATCTTTTGATGGGCCTTATTTTTCCAATGCATAAGGGCAACCAAGTGGCCCATGATGTATGGCTATTTTGGAGTGTGCTCTGCAATCCGGATGGAGCTTCAGCAAAGCAATCAAACTTTAAAAAGATTTCAGTAATTAAAATACCCAAACATGGATTACTTCAAAATAATGTACTCCCTCCGTCCCCAAATGATAGTCCCATATGGACAAAAATTTAGTCCCAAAATGTTCACCCCATTCGCTTTTTCCAACAACCATTGATATTAACTTTTTACCAAAATTCCCACCAATTTGCAATAATACTTGTGGAAATTTAAATTTTCCATATAAATTTTGTTTTTCCTTGTACTTTTATTACTTTTACTTTTTCAATATACTTTTACTATTTTTATTCGTGTTTATTAATTCCCGTGAAAAATGTTCATAAGAGACTATCAAAAGGGGACGAAGGGAGTAGTACGTAGTATACTTTTTTCCGTCTTTTTTTTTACTTGCAACATGTATATTGTTTGTAATGTACATTTACTTTAATTACATCTTGTGAATAATATTTAAGGAAAAATATAGTCATATAAATCTTATTATTTTTTGTCTCAATTGTACTTTATATAAAATTGAATTTTGGAAAATATAATCATATAAGGCCCTGTTCTCTTCAACTTACAAAAATGATATTAAGTAAAATAATTTCAGTTCAGTAAAAATAAGTTCAGTTCAGTAAAATTAATTTCATTTCAGTAAAAATAATTTCAGTTCAGCAAAAATAAGTTAAGTTCAGTAAAAATAATTTCAGTTCAACAAAAAAAAATTTGTTCAGTAAAATTAATTTAAATTCAATAAAAATAATTTAAGTTCAGCAAATATAATTATATTTGAGTAAAAATAATTTCAGTTCAGCAAAAATAAGGTGAAAAGAACATGACTTAAATCTTATTATCTTTGTCTCAATTGTACTTTATACAAAATTGAATTTTTATAATTTTACCAAAAGCGATTCGTGTAGATAATGTTATATCGCAAACTAACTTCTTATTGCATTAGTATAAAAAAAATAGTTATACACACACTTTCCTTGTACGATTAGAAGGTTTTTTTTATGAATAAACCGCTAATGTTTCATTGAAATATGAATTCATTGAAATATGAAATGTTTTCTTTTTTCAAGTCACAATATGAAAATGTTTTTCTCTTTCTCTAGTCACGAACTCACGATTACTTTCATGTAGACAAAATTTGATTTTAAATGATGGATATCAGCCTATGAGATTTTATTAATCAAATAAGTCGTAATCCACAAAATGAATGTGGTATGGAAACCTTTACCAAAATGGGCAGGTATATGAGTAGAATATTCTTAGTACATAAACTTCTTATAACATTATTGAACTGAATTATTGGCACTTCATTTCCACTTGTGATTCTTGTGGAACAATGTGTAAGAAAAATACATGACATTATATTTTGATGAATTGATGCCTTGGAGTAAATTAAACTTGTGGCATTATAAGTCCACATCTTAATACATGCACTTGTAATTTCTAGTAGCACAATATTTATAAAATCAATTAATCATATATTTATAAGGTCCCTAAAAATGGTCCCAAAGCATAAACAACTTCTTTGTTTTATGATAGAATACTTAGCATCAATTTTGCCATAGGGAAGATTCTCTTCTTTGACTTTAAGGGCAGATTCTCTGTTACTCAGAGGATATTCCATTTATAAGAAAAGAATAAGGATTTTTAGTGCATAATTTATGGCCTGTTAATTTATTTTTTGGGGAAAAAAATATTAGATGTATTAATATTGAATTTTTTTAAATGAAAAAAACAATTCGTTCATTGCATGATTGATAATTCACTTGTTGGATCAAAAGAACAGAGCTTTAACAATATAAATTTGTGTTATTGTATTATTTGTATAGAGTTTGATTCTGTTTCAACATCGTGCATGACTGCATGGTGCATGCATGCTGTTAAAAATTTTGGGATTTTAACTTCAGAGTACCTTTTTTTATTTATTTATTTTTTAATTTTTTTTTAAATAGAGTACTTAAAAGTCTGAAATGAGCAAAAAGTTAATTATAGGTGCAATTAGCTCTAACGCCTCTAAGTGCACTCGGGTGCAAGGTGAAGGTGTTTGCAAAATAAAAAAGGTGAATAATTTAAAAAATATATTCAATTATGTATGGAGTAACATTTAACATCAAGCCATTAAGTGTTTAAGTTAAAGGCTTATTTTCAAAATATGTACTGAGTACTGAGTATATATTTAGAATATCATTTGCTAGGGTTTTGACTTTGTCACATTAAAAGTACAACCAAGCGCATATATATAACACTAGATTAACTTTGGTTTCATGACAATACTCACAATAGAGTGATAGACACATAAAAATAAGCCATATACTCAATATTTATTTATCTAATCAACAATAATGACAACAAAACAAATAAAATAAACAAACAAAATAAGTGGAAATTGGTCAAGAAGCATAATTTTTTTGGGAGCCTAGCTAAGGGCCTGTTCTGATTCACTGAACTAATTAGAGTTGAAGTGAACTGGACTGAACTGATTGAAGCTGAAGTGAACTAAACTTATATGAATTGTTTATGAGAGAAGGTAATTAGGTTTTGAACTGAACTTAACTGAACTAAAATTAAGCTGAAGAGAACAAACACTAAATTCTATATATTGATTAAATTTCCATTACCAGATATTACTTTTAGCTTTGAGATTGTACAAGTTAACAATCTTAATATATTGTGGAGGTAACCAAAACTGAAAGGGAGTAATTCAAAATTGGTGTTATAACACATCCTGACCTTTCACTCATTTTGCCTTACTCCGAATTTATTTTGTATCTTTTATTTTTACCCAACACATTATCCACTTCATTCTTATACATATAGATTTTTTGGTGTTTAGAGAGCCACAAGGGCGGGGATGAGAATCGATCCCAGATCTCCATAAATCGGGAGGGAAGCTCTGCTCACTTGAGCCATATGTCACTCTCATCCACTCCTTATATATACATGCTCGCCACATCAACAATTTTTATCACCAATTTCTTAAATTCTTGTGAAAATACTAAATGTCAAGTATAAATAGACACGGGGGTAATATGTATGAAACACTATAATAATGTAATAAAATTCAAATTGTATTTGCCTCAAAAAAAAAAAAAATCAAATTGTATTGCAATCTTTGTCTTGATGATATATATTTATATACCTGTTTATTAGACGGAAGCTTAGACGACATATATTGCTTTAAAGGCGTGTTCTCTTCAGCTTAATTTCAGTTCCTAATTTCCTTTTCTCATAAACAATTCATTTCAGTTCAGTTCAGTTATTTTCAGTAAATTAAAACAGGCCCTAAGTCAAATATTTCGGATAAGTTTTGGGTTAATACCACAAATTATACATTGATTGGATTTTGGAATAATGTTTTAACTTAAATGCCAATGTTTGCTTATGATATAATTGATAATCATGAGTTGTTAAAACATTGTATTGGCAAGCTAATTGTCAAAATAGCTTTCTATCATATGCGAAGTGAGATTTCAAGCTAATTTCCTTTTAACCTAGTTGCTACTATCTAGCGTGTTAATTAAATGAGTCCCACTTAATTATTAAGGTTTTTTTTTTATTTATTCTATCTTACTAATTACCAATCTATCAACTTTGAATTTTTTTTTTGCACAAGCAAATTTGCTTGGCCAAGCTAATTGTATATTTTTTTAATAATTAAGCTAGTAGCTAGGGACAATTTTTGAAAGTTGCAAGCAAGTCCCAAGTTACAACCATTAAACAATTATTGGAGTACACTTTTTTTTTTCAATGTTGCTTGTTTCTTTTTGTTCTACAACTTCTTCCAATGTTATTTTCTTTGATAAATAAGTATTGATAAATTTACAATTGGTACACAAGTTTAAACTTTAATACTTCATCGATCTTTAAATTACTTCCTATTTAATTAGAATCTTTCAGTTATTAACATTTTGAGGGATATATATATGTGTGTGTGTGATTTTATTTGATTCATTTCAATCAATAATACTTTATGAGTTACATAGTGTGCATGCATAAACTATATAAGTAAATGTACCACTAAATTGACCAAGTCTTATCATTTAATTTGGACAAAATTTTGACAATGTTTATGATAATTAGGTTTTTGGAAGATTGGAGAGCATAAAAAGGGGGTGAGGGTAAGGAAGGAATATGAGTGCAGAACAAGAGGGCAAAGTTAGAATTTTCAAGTAAACATTTTCCTTTCCTCTTTTTTTTTTTTTTTTAATAATAACTACTTCGTTTGATTTCATTTTATTGAGTAAGGAAGACTACAAATATATGACATCATTAACCAATGTGAAGCAAGACATTTATAGAGTATATAGTGGATATTCTCCTTTTTATAGGAAGGTTTGAAAGTGTCACACAATCATCATATTCAATAATGGTACTGCATATGTGCTCATACAAAAAGTAGGAAGGATAATACATCACAATTGCATCAATGCATGTAATTTACAATCAACAATTATTTAATTAGGCAATAAAATGGTGAACAAATAGAACAACCTTGTCTACACAATGTTTGTTTAGTGTGTTAGTAATAAAATTAGTGGAACTTGAAATTCCCAAATAACCATTTCCATTTTTGCTCCCTTCTTATCCTAAAATTGTTGGGCATTTTGAAATATCCTTCTCTTCACATTTATCTTCTTTTTCCTTTTATTCGATTGGCTCTCAAAATTGTATCCAACCATCAATTAAAACCCTCAATGATCATCCTTATCCTATTCTATCCAATTATATAGAATTAATTTTGGTTGTAATAACTTACAAGTAAGTGTTAAATATACGGAGTAATGACTACTCTTATCTATAATAATGCTACAAATCTCTATTGCTCCTAATAATAGTTACTCCGTATTTTTTAAAGTGTGTTTATTCTTTATCACGATAAAATTTTCTTAGTCAATATCAATTAGAAAAATGGTATCAACAACATATGCTATTAGTAGGAATAGTACCTAAATTTTATGCTAATTTTTGTTTCTAAATATAATAATACGTGTATGTGAATGTCAAATAAGAATAAACACCTTTTCTTCTATATTCAAAACAAAAAAAATAAAAATAGTACTTTAAATGGATAAAATGCCGAAAGTGATTAGATTAATAGCACTTGAATTAAATTAACATACTTCCAAAGGGTTACACATTGACATATTATGATATTTTCTTATCCGATCCCTTCTTAGTTCTTAGTATGCATGCAAAAATATCAAAACGGCTTTTCTTCAAAAATAGGCGTATATAAAATTATTTTTATATGATATATTCAAAATACTACTATAGTCTTATCCATAGGAAACTTGTAGAAGATTGGTTCAAAATATCATGGAAAATACGTACATTAATTGCAATCAAGGAATTCACCTGTTTTTCAAACTTTGAAAAAAGAAAATTTCATGGGAAATATCTGACAGCAGTAATGGATAAGGACAAATTACAAATATCATGCTTTTGTAAGCTTTGATTGGTTAGTGTTATCCAGCTAGATTATTATTAGTAATTCCACCTAATTAATGACAATTAGGATTAATTCCACTTTTAATGCAAAAATTAAGTGGCTCTACAAGATTGTTGGAGCTATATTGTAGTATTACTAGATGACTACATACGTAACCATTGCATATGGTAATTGCAAATTTTTAATCAAATTCTTGACCCTTCTTTACTATAATAACATGATGTCACGACCAGTAAATATTTGTGATTTATGTGATGTCAATTAGGGATAATAATCTGGAGTGATTACGTCTATTATTGCATTTAAAACACTCATTGTATACAAGAAGGAACTTATGTTTAATTGGCCTTATCCCAGTACTAATTAAAGACATTTGAAGAAGCGGACATTTTAAAAAAAATTGAAGGGCCAAAATAAACTTGATATTAAATGACTTTTCAAAGAAAGAATTATTGAAGCTAACAAAATAGTAGTGATTTGTCTATCATGTGCTTTATTCGTATGATATTACATCTAACCCGAATTTGCTCACATTAAGACTACAATTTTAAGATTTACTATAACAAATAATTTATGCATGAAACTATGTTTATTATATTATATTGTAAAATTTTACAGTATATAGCCTGGAAAACATATAAATCCAAGCTCAAATAAAATAATTATTAAAGGGCATAGTTTTTAAAAAAAAAAAATACATTGGCTCTTAGTTAAGGGCAAGGGTCAAATAATTAAGGTACCAAATTAAAACAAAAGAATCCTAATTTTATCACTTCTATTCTAAATCATGTAAGCTTCCCAAAAAATATGGGAAGATAAGACCTAATCATACGCGGCGTGAGCAAGTGAAAGCATGCTTGCAAGATTCTCCTGCCTTAGCGGCACGGCTTCGTACGTGATTCTTCAACACTTTTTTCACTTTTTTATTTCTAAAATTAATTATTATAATTAATAATAATGAAATTAATTAGAGTATATTCTTTATGAAATGAATAATGCCTCCTAACTTATACCCAATTTGGCCAATTAGCACTTAATACTATTTGCTAGTTGTCACACAACACACTCAAATTTAAAAACTTTAGTAATAGTAGTATGATTTAAATAATTATCAAGTTGGTCCAAGAAAATAGAGAGACAAAATTATTTGATCATATTTCATATATATATATATATATATATATATGAGGAGACTAGGATGATAATAGAATTTAATTGACTTACAAAGTAAAATAGTATTAGCATATTAATAAGTACTAACCTATGATGAGAATACGATAATTGATTCACATTTAAAATACAAGTTATGCACATCACTACTTATGTTAATACTTCCATGCATCAAGGGCAACGATAATAATAAATAGTCTAACCAAGGTTTAGCCTAATACTTCGTATGTATTTAGTCACATATTATGCTAATCATTATTACATGTATTTAGTCATGTAATATGCTAATCATTCTCATAATCTTACATGTATTTAGTCACAAATAACACTAGTCCAAAAAAAAATGATGAAAGAATTAAACAGCACTGATTTTCAATTTACAAATCATATAAAGCCTTACATAAGCACGATATATCTCGAGAAGGTATACAACTTTTAAGTTAAAGGAATATTCCATATCTACCTTTACCCCGTCCAGTTCTCAACAGACACAGTCTAACACATAGTATTCATTATTCAAGTTGATTTATAGTTTTTTATCTGGAAATGTTTTTTTTTTTTTACAAACTCCAAAACATTGTCAAATAATACATTTACATCAATAATAAAATAAGTAAAGTCATAAACAACTACTACTAGCTAGAAAGGCAAAAAAAATAATAATAAAAATAAAAATAAAAATAAAAACGAACGAAAAGGAATCAAAACCTCGAATATTCATCCAACTCTTTATAAAGCTACTTTTTTTCTCTTGCACTAGAAACAAGGAAAATAAGAAAGAGAAAATACTGAAAAAGATTCGTTAGTGTTACGCGACGGGCCGACTTTGATACCTTTGTTCTAATCTTATTTCTTCATTTTTTCCTAAAAATAAACCCAGAAAAAAAAAATTTATAAAAACTTAGGTGTCAAGTTTATTCTTTTGTGATTCTACTCAGATCCCTTTGTTCTTTATTAATCAACCCCACCATATTTTTTTTAAGCTTACCATAAAATCAACCTTCATAAATCACAACTTTTCTCCATTTTTAGTTCCTCAAAAGTTGATAATATTTCATTTTCTTAGGTGATAAAACCCCAAAAAAATAATAAAAATGATGGATTTTAGAAATAATATGCAGAAATGTCAGGAATATATTCATGCGTTAGAAGATGAAAAGAAGAAGATTCAAGTTTTTCAGCGTGAACTTCCTCTATGTTTAGAGCTTGTTACTCAAGGTAATTATCGATATCGATATAATATGATCTCGTATCATATCATATCATTAATTGAGTGTGTGACGCGTTACACATTTAAAGTTTATGTTATGTTGTATTATTATTTTTGTGGTTATGAAATTGATGTATGTGTATATATTTTTTTTATTACAGCAATTGAAGCATGTAAACAACAATTATGTGGAAATGGGACAACTACTACAACAGAGTGTTTAAATGGTCATTCAGAGTGTTCAGAACAAACAACAAGCGACGGTCCAATTTTGGAGGAATTTATGCCCTTAAAAAGGAGTAATTCTACAGATGATGATGATGAAGATGAGCTTGAATCAGGAAAACCCCAAATTAACAATATTAATCTTAATAACAATAACAATAACAATGAAAAATCTGGGAAGAAATCAGACTGGCTTAGATCTGTTCAGTTATGGAACCAAACCCCAGATCCACCTACCACTCAAGAGGTTGGTTTTTTCTAAATTTTATAAAAATTTATAGATTTTTGAGATGGGTTTTTTGTTTAATTTTTTGGGTTTAATTTAGTTTTAGCTAATTTTATGTAATTTTGGAATAATATTGTAGGATCATCAGCCAAAGAAAGTGGTGGTTGTGGAGGTGAAGAGAAATGGTGGAGGTGGTGCATTTCAACCATTTCAAAAAGAAAAGACTAGCAATGGGAAAGAAAATAATGACAACAATATTTGTAATAATGATAAACAACAACCGGCTTCGACACCGACCGCCTCCGCTTGCTCGAGTGCTCAGGAGGCGGAGATGGGACCGAGTAGCGGCGGCAGTGGTGGAGGTAGTAAGAAGGACAAGGATGCACAATCACAAAGGAAAGCAAGGAGGTGTTGGTCTCCTGAGTTGCATAGGAGATTTGTGCATGCTCTTCAACAACTTGGTGGATCACATGGTAAGATTTTCATCTTACATTATATTATAATCATGTACTAATGTGGCTAATACTATGTAACATATGCATTAAATTAATTGATTAGTTAATTGATCAATTGGTTTAGTGTGATATGAATTTTGAATTGTTTATGTGTGATATATGGGCTTAAAATTGAGTATTGATTGGTTGATTGATAATTGGATTTGAATTGCAGTTGCTACTCCAAAGCAAATAAGGGATTTGATGAAGGTGGATGGACTTACCAATGATGAAGTTAAAAGCCATTTACAGGTTTGTACATTATTTTTGTTTTTTAATTTGTCTAATTTTTAAAATTATTGGTATTGTCTTGTGTGGTGCGTTACTCTAGCAAATTCAAATTCAAATGCTCCTGATTTCATGCTCCTGATTTCATCTACCCATATAATCTTAAAATTGACCAAATTATGCCGAATTTAAGCCAAATCTCATTTTTGAATTGGAGATCCCATGTGCATAAGAGATTCCTTTTGAATTAGTACTATGATTTGGATCTTTAATTGTCAAAATTTTACTACTCTCTCAAAAGCCAGAAGTCTACGATAAAATGATCCTTTCAGTCTTAATTCTATATTAAGACGAATTCTTTTTTCACTTTCATCTACCAAACCAAGTCAATTTTCACTCAACTAATCATCAAAGGTAAATCTTAACTTTGAATCATTTCTTGCATATGTAACTTGGTCAAAGATGATATACTTTTTGAAAAATTAGCCTTTTAAATTGTCCTTTTCCATTCTCCCTCTAGTAATGTTACACCATGTGAATTCTTGCTTTTTCATTTTTCAATCAATCTCACCTTGAGAAGCTTTTATCATTGCATATTTAACATTCTCTATCAACTAATACGCAAAATCAATTTACTAATTGAATAATTATGTTTATTTTTACAGAAATATCGTCTGCACACAAGAAGACCAAGTTCAGGTGTTCACAACAATGCCAATCAACAAACTCCTCAATTCGTAGTCGTAGGAGGCATTTGGGTGCCTCCAGAGTACGCTGCAACGACAGCAGGTGACACGAACACGGTCGCTGCTCCAGGCAACATCTACGCCCCCATAGCAACCGTGGCAACACCACCACACTTGCGCCAAACATCTCCGCATATGCAGCATCAAAAACAATCTAGTCAATCACATTGCGAAGAAAGGGGGAGTCATAGCGAGGGAGGTGTTCATTCCAACTCCCCTGCTACGTCGTCTTCTACACACACAACCACGGCTTCTCATGCACATTAATTAGAGTGTTTCTTGGTCTTGTATCTTTTTGTTTACAAGTTCATATAAAGGTGTAGAGATTTTGTAACAAGACATCGGTGGAACACTCTTTTTGTATTATGAGGAAGATAAATACTAGACCAATTGACAGTTATAGAAAAAAATATGTTTGTTAAATTCTTTGTATAATTACTCTTCTTCATTCGTACATTTTGGAAATAATCTTTTAGTCAAGTGTCATTCAATGTTGAAGTTGAATGGCCTATACATCTGCTCTATGTTCTTGATCAATTTTCTCGTTTCTATTGTTAAATTTTCTTTTGATGGACCCTTTATGTGTATGATACGGGATCTTTTACCAAAACGGCTAGTTTGACAAAAGTATTTATCAAAACGGCTAATTATAAAAACTAATTCCCAAACTAGTTAATTTATTACCTTGAAAGGAATTTATCTATTTCTTATTTCCTTTTAACTAGTTTGGTTCACTTTTTTTTTGGTTTATTTTTATTTCCTTCAAGATTTTTTTAAGTTGGAAAATTAAAACAGTATACAAAACTACAAAGAACATAAATAGTCGCAGATTTGCAGATCCCTAATTTCGATTAAAAAAAAATTAAAAGCCCTAATTTTTCATCTTGATCATATCAGTTACAAAAATTTGGAATTTCAAGTCTTATTGTTCTATCAAGATCACCGTAAATTTATACGACAATAAGGGATTTTAGGGTATTCATCTTTTTCATGTCTATTAAATTAATTGTATACTCTTTGTTTATGTCGGCTAGTATGAATATTTTTTTTGTTTAATGTGTATGATGAATCAAACTCACATATATTTATTTCTATCTTTGTGTGTTAAAAAAAAAATAGTTGAATTTTTTATTTCTTTTGTTGATTGGAAGTTTGGATCTTTTTTTTTTTGAGTGGTTGTTTACGTTGTGTAACTTTTTTAAAAATTGAGAATTGCTGCATATATATTATGTTGATTGTTATTGTTCAAATTAATGGGATAATTTAAACTATGGAATTAGAATTTAAATAAAACCAAAATTAAAAATAAAAAACTAAATCTTTTTAAATAAAACCAAAAAAAAAAAAAACATAAAGTGAACCAAACGGGTTCAAAGGAATATAAAAAATAAATAGTATCCTTTCAAATCAATAAATTTAGCTAGTTTGGGAATTAAATTTTATAATTAGCCGTTTTGGTAAATACTTCTGTCAAAATAACCATTTTGGTAAAAGATCCTATGATACGACCAAAAGTGGTATAAATTTGGGAAAGCATGACAAAATCACGCGTCGATCGTTGTAATTAATGTTCATTTTAATTTAATCTTTCTACTTTTACCTAGCTTATCTAACGCCTCCAGGGCGTTGGTTAGCTTTTGCCTTGCAAATAATTTCGTATTACAAGAAAAATAAGTTCTAATAACTTTATACTTTGTACTCCTTATATCATTATCAACACAAATTTAGAAAAAAATAAGTCTTATATCATTATCCAAGATAAATTTAGGAAAAATAAGTTTAATTCCGTTTTAACAATGAAACTTACATGATGGCTTCATTGATGATAAGTTGATCTGATGTACGGAGTATATTTAATAATTAATACGTCATGATTATTTATCAAATTGGCCAAGAAACTCCCACAATATTAAAAAAAAAAAAAAAAAAAAAAAAAAAAAAAAAAAAAAAAAAAAAACTACAATATGTGGTTTCAAAATTATTATGCAAATTAAATACCACTACAAAGTTTGAAGAGCCTTAGCTTTTAAAGGTTGCTAGAAAATTCCACATATTCATATGTTGTATGAAGTACTTCATATTATTTACTACGGAGTAAAAAACTAATGCATGGTGCATACGACATGGCATTAGAAATAATGAAGGGTTCTTAATCTTCTCATCTAGAGATATTTAAATTAGTTTAATTTGTTATTGTTACATGAATTAAAGAGTTAAAATATTGCATTTATTTATTTAGAATAGTGAAAGTATGAAGGTTTATAGGTTGGAAAAAATGAATAAAAAAAAATAATCTATACTCTATCAAGTATCAACTCATGGTTTTACTAAACAACACTCTTGGTTTTACTAAACAACAACAGAACAAAAACCATAAAACTACATTACAAATAATAAAAGATTTAATTTTTGCTTTTTACTTGCATTGTGAGGACATAACCAATGGTTTTGAGGATTGTCCCTGGCCTTTAATCATTCAAGAACAAATGTCATTTATCTTAGGGATTATATCTAAATGGATCAATGCAAAGTAATACTCATACAAAGTATCTATAAACATTTAAGATTTTTCTTATTATAAAATACGAGTAATAAAAAGGAGGGATTAGTCAAATAATTGAGTGAAATGTGTGAATAAGTATGTATTATATCCTTCTTAAAATTTTACAAATAATTAATAGTCATTCAGTTAAACCTCCTAGTAATATGAACTTATGAAGTATTTCGTGTAACATAGATAAAAGTTTATTTATTTATTTATTATTAAAGAAGAGCAAAATGTATTTGATTGAAGATGATAATTTTTTAACCTAGAGAAGTTTCAATCACTTACCTAACTAGATTTAAGTAAGTGAGTTCACCCCCTTCATAAAAATCAAATTTCTTATGACGTACAAAATTTAATATTTTTGTCAATCAATTAATTTTCACGATTTCAACTATCAACCAAACGAGAACTTAATCAAGCGCGTAGGCATCCACTTATAAACATGCTTGTATGTTTTGCATATAATTGCCGTATCCTTTGCATACACAGTGATAAGTCGATATTCATCAGTGCTTATTGCGTAGTGACTTTGATATTTTATAATTAAGTAAAACGTGGTGCTTAAAGAATCCAAAGAATCGCAACGCAAACGATTATTAGCGTTTAATGTCACGTCAACTCTATTAAATTAATAAGAAAATGCTCCTTTAAAAGGGACATTCTAGATTAAACTTTGATTGATTCTACTAATTTATGGCCCACCTTGGAATATTCCAGTGTGTTAAAAGGCATATTTTTTTCAATTATAAAAATGCAAAATGTGCATCTAAAGTTTGCATTAGTTAATTTGTTGTGTTTTGGTGCAAAAGAGTTGGCAGTATTCTATAGTCAGTATATTCCATGGTTCTTTATATTATCTTCGTTTTTTGGAAAGAAACTCCATGCTCAAGAAGATATTCTACTCTTTGGATCTCGGCTTCTACAACACTCAAATTATTTTACCATTGCTACTCTGTATAATTCTATCCGTCTCAAATTACTTTTTAACATTTAAACGGGGTAAAAATTATATTGATTGATGGGTAATGATCTTAAGTTTTTTTGCTTAATTTTTTTTTTTGGTTGCTTTATAGTTACGCTAAAATCCTAATAAGAAAGAAGTTAAACTGTTAAAGTGATTACTTTAAACTTCAAATTTGCTCAACAAGGACTAATCATTTGTGTAACGAAAATCTAAGTTGCCAAATGTTGTTTTTGATCAATTGGTCTGATTTAACTCAAAACTTTGTATACATTAGTTCGTTGATGCAAGTTGGATTAGGGTAATCTGCTACTAGTCTGCTACAGTGTTACCCCGATAAAAATGTCATCGTTATGAAGACAGATTCCACAACTCCTTTGAACTCTAGGAAAAGAGATAATGTACATAAAATCCTCATATCATAATAATATTTTAAGAAAATTAAGGAAGAAATTTATGGATTGATAACCAATATTCATAGAAAATATATAATCATAATAAAATTCCAATCTCATATCAGTACAAATGATTTATTAGTTTTATTGCTTAGACAAATTAGTTTATTGTCCTCAATAAATAAAGATTTATCTAACACGGTAGAGAGTCGTGACAGAACAAGATTAAATCGTTACGTAACAATAACTTGATTCAATTATTCCAAGTCATCCATGTGTACTATGGTCTATGGTCGGAAAGGTCTTTGCTTTAATTTAATTTAATAGATCCTTAAAAATGGATGAGCAATTGAGCATTGAAATCCCATCCCAAAATAAATAAACAAAAAATAAAAAAAATTTGCTGGAGTGATAGAGAGAATCTGATGAATAAGAATGGCCCTTTGGAACACTTAAAAGGTCAAATGACCCTTAATGATCACCAAAAACCAAGATACTATTCCTATGTTTTTTTAGAGTCAAATGAAAGTTTTCTTGGCTTTTTAGATGGTACAGATTTTCAAACCAAAAATTAAAAAAATTGATTTCAGAATCTAAGGGAATATCCAGATGACCTAACCTACTAAATATGACCTAACTAAGACATTTTTTGTCTTTCAGAATTTTTTTATATTATAAGATCTCCAATATCACTTATACTATGGTCAGTATCATGGTATACATTATAATATTTTAATTTATTTTTATATTTACAAAGTTATTTTAGTAAAATAAAAATTAATATTATTGGTAAGATTCCTTTTTGCATTTGTTTTATTATCGTACTATTTCACATTTGGGAAAGGCAGTATATAGGGATTTGTGGGACGTGATGAATATGCTTTATGATTCATGAATTTTTTTTATGGGGTCAAACCAATGAGATTATTTGCCCTCTTAAAAATTAGATTTATTTTAATTAATTATTTATTGATGGTCTAATAATGTTATTTATGTTAATATGTAATCCCAAATATCAGGGGGCCAATATAATTAAGTGGCTTCTTTAAATAATCATAGCCATCAATCTCTGAAATTTGATTAAAAATATTATAGATAAGTATTGAAAATATTATTAAGTAATGAAAAAAGAGGCATTAATATTGCTATCTAAGAGGGAATTAAAGGCAATGCATAAACAGCAGTTAGTGCCTTAGAATCAGTCAACCATGCCATTATTTTGTATGAATAGCCATCTCAATGGGAAAGCCTACCCTCTTTTGTTGTCTCTAAAATTAATAACCCTAGCCACCTCTTCAAAAGAGCTGGCTCCATGGGTTGGCCTCAATGTATTTTCGTACTGGTGTTGAGATAGCTACAATGAATATAAAGACGAGATCTATATTATTTTTAATAAAGTACTAAACTTCTACTGGTACAGTATCTCTTAAAACTTTACGGAGTAACAAATTATATCAGTTGACATGTATTTTGTTGATAACTCAATTTCACTTTTTTAGATATTAATTGTCTCTCAAAGTCTCTAGATTTCATCGAGTTTGGTTTACTTTTGTTCCACAAATCATATTGTGGCACATTTCTTTTGTTGATTGATTACTTGTAGATTTTGAATCGTGTCCAGTTCAATTCTTTATATTTGTTGTCTTAAATACTCTGATACTCTTAAAGCAAGATCGAGAATTGCAAGAGATCATCGATCGACCCTATTGAAAAATGTTGTGTCAAGAGGTATGGATGCAATGAAAGCATCATGTCTCTTCATGTGTTCATGTCTACTATACATCCTTTGAAAAAAATGAATACATGATTATTATTATTATTATAGGTCATTGCCTAAATGATTGAAATGGCTAAAAAAATAAGGGTGTAGTAGTTGTAAATTCACATGCATAGCAGTAATTGTGTAGGTAAGAGACTGCATTTAATTTTATGTTATATTGTACGAAGCCATAATCATAGCACTTGTATCTTCTTTATATAAGCTAAACATTCCATACTCTTACAACTGTTGATATTACATGATATACTAAACAAATAAAAATATTTCCTTATTAGCTAGAAATTAATTAAAGTGTTTGCATAAAAAAATAAACTATCTTATGATAAGATAGTAATCATAGTATATATATATAGCTAGCTGTATGTCATTTTGCATTGGATACTTTTAGAATTTAGAAGCCACCATCTTCTTGAATAATGTTGGGTGTTTGTCAAATTGAACAAGCAATGTGTTGGCTTTGATGGTAAGAATAAAACATTGGATAACATTCTTTAGTTTTGACAATTAGGTATTAGAGATAAACATGATCTATCAATAAAAATGTGCAACTTCTTTTAGATTACATTTGCTTGTCAACCTTTTGTTCTTCCTCCCCAAGTTTTTGAAACCCACTAACCAATTCATTATGGGCTAAATTATAATATACATCAATATAAACATTATTGGCTAAATCACAATACTTTGTAATGAACTTATGATGACCTCTTTTTTTTTTATTTCATTGTAAGAGTAACCCTTATATTATTTCTTAAGATAAATTATTGTAAGTCTGTCTCATACTTAAGGCACACACTATGTACGAAATATAGTCATAATAAATTGCCTATACTAATAGCTAACTATTAATTGCATGGTTTACATTCTAGCATTAGTTGATATTAATATTGTAAGTACATGATTTATTTAACACAAATTAGAGCCATGACCTGTAGAAAGGTGAATCCTTTTACATAGGGAGCAAATCTTTGACTTTAATAAATATAGACGTTGTATTTCATGTATATCAAAACTTTATTTGGTTTATGTTTGCAAATCAATGTATATAGACTTTGATACTTTTCTTCTGCTTCTTTTTGAATTTTTGCTTGCATTTTAGTATACTTTATGATTACTACATGGGTTTCAACGATGGAATTTTTGCTTCTTTGACTTAAATGCATTTTTCAAACATTACCTTTTTTGTGGATTGAGTAGTGATTTTCACGTAAAAGAAGAAGTGACAATTTCACCAAGTTCACAATTTTTACTTATTAAGCTTAAAAAATAAACTTCTAACAATAGTTTTTCCTTTGAAATGGTCTTTCACATAAAAATTAACCTATAGTCTTCCTCACATCTTCAAGCTAAACAACAAACAATACTTGTATAAAGTTAGAAAATCATGTTTGAAAGGTCACACACCTATCCAATTCAATATCAGTATGTATAGGACAAATAATTATATACATATATTCACTGGTTTGGAAAATACTATATGTAGGAAATATCAAGAGTAATATGAAATGATTTAAATACAAGTATAAATTATTAAATTTTGTTAAAATAACCTAATAATTATTTTGTGACCCCTTCGAGCAAAATTGTGACACTATCAAGAATGAAGAATGTATATTTCATATTGATTTGCACTTAGTTAAATAGTTCAAGTAGATTAAAAAAGATAACAGTACAATTTATAAGATATTGGCTTTGTACCAATTGGTTATTGGTGCAGTGGTGAGTGGGACTACACTTGGTAGAGAGCACTCGTGTTTGATTCCCCGCAACAACAATTGGGAGAGAACTGTAACATAACCATCCAAAACTAAACCCCAAATCCAGAATAGCCCAAAGGATGAATCGGGTAGAAAAAAAATATGATTTTGACTTCGTGATTAAGGGTTTGTTCTCATCTGAACTGAACTGAAATGAATATTTTATACTCCCTCCGTTTTTAAATACTTGCTCCATTTCTCCATGCGCGGAGTTTTAGGAGAAATTGGAAAAAAAAAATAAAATATGGAGGTAATGGGGTAGCTGAGAAAATAAAAAATTGTAAAAAGCAAAAGTAGTGGAAGAATGGGAGGAGATAGAGTATTATGTTGGGTCCACCAAGTGTGAGAAATGAATTAAATATTATAAAAGGTTTCCCAAAAAGGAAATGGAGCAAGTATTTAAAAACAGCTGGAAAAGGAAAGTGGAGCAAATATTTAAAAACAGCGGGAGTAAAAGAAGGAAATTAGGAGCTGAATTGAAAATAAACGTACGAGAACGGGCCATATATTGGAGGTCAATTTCATATCATCTATTTGTAAATTTTAATGACCACATTGAACCGGGGGGGGGGGGGATGGTGGCCTTGGTACCAATGAAAAAACAATGATAATGTTCAATTGGGCCTATTGATTTATGAATTCTAGTTGATTCTGGCGTTCTGTCATATCAACTATCAAGAGATTAAGACACTAATTGGTCCATTTCTTACACAAAAATAGCCAACAGAAACCTTCTGTTTTTAATCTTTTTATAGCTAATGTTGCTTCTCTGATAAGGCCAATTATAAATCGTACTCTGTAATTAGGTACCCATTTTCTACTTTGATATGCTTTATTTGACTAATACATTTTACGATTTTATCCTCATACTCCATGACAATTACATCATTTTGTTCTTAACTTCATCTACCAATGACTATATCAAAATCAAACAGAGGGAACGCAATGGTTGGATAACTAGGTTATACAATTGACTATTGACAACATGACGTGTATCATGTTCTGGGTGCACCATGTTCCGGATTACGTATAAAATATATACTTTTTTCGTTCTCTATATATTGCATGATTTTAACACTATTTACTCACTTCTTCAGTAACACATTGTAACTTACTGTATATCTAAGAAAAATGTAGTAATGTGAATTCTTGTTAAATCCGTAAAAAAATTTGGGGGAGAGAGGAAGTATTCACATCCTTTAATGTTACTGAAATCTACTCTGAACTTTATGTGCTTTCGAATTTACATCATGTTCCTGAGTACAAGACCTAGTTTGCCCCTTTTAGCTCTTGATCCCAAGTTTAAAATGCTTCTGTTTGCTGAAATAAAGGGGCTTACTTTGTAGTGTAAATGTGTAATGATGTACAAATAACATGGGCTAAATTTTTCTCCAGCATTCCTTTCTCCTGTATAATCTACTGATTTACAGCATCCCTGTGTGCAGATACTCACACTTCAGGAATCTCTAATGGAACACCTGGAGTTGGCTCGAGAACCTTCGCATCAGGCAACTCCTTTGATAAAAGCTCCTGGATTCAATAGAAAATATTCCATCAGTTGAAGATAACAGCATGAACAGGCTCAATAAATTGAACCCCGAAGCATAGAAAATAGTCTAATCTTTTTCAAACTGCTATGCTATCTACTCTTATGCTATACATAGCAGCAAGTGATCGAGACCTTATTAGGAAGAATGTCAGTGCTTCAGAGTCATAAGGGCCAGAATAACAAGTTAAATATTACCGTAGGTTTTTACCCTACTACGTATATACATGTAATAACAACTCACACACGTGATTTTGACATAAATTCCCAACCTAATATCATGTTAAGATATATTGAATAGTTCAAAATGAAATGCGTGATGTACAAAATTAACAGGAGAGATATACTGATGGACTAGAAACAAGAAAGGAGTAAATCCTCATGTCACTAGATAAACTTAGAAAAAATATGAAGTATTGTAGCTAAATTGATGGTACAGGCGTACAGCCAATCCAAGAGTCTCAAAGTGAGGGCATTTGCAAGCACCTATTTGCAATATAAACGGCAACTATGTACTTACATCTAGAATGTTTCGATTTAGATTATTTAATACCATGTCAGGTTCCTGCGGAGAAGTTCTTTGACAAAGCAGGTAGTAATTAAAAGTTAAATCTATCAATATAACACTGAACAGCGAAAGGAAGACAATGCAATTCTAACTAATGCACCAAACAAACCCCAGAATAAATGAAAAAAAAAAAAAAAAAAAAAAAGCTTCTCTAATCATCTAATGTACTGCAAATTCATGAATGCCGAACTAGGTCCACAACTTTGCATATTGGAAGGTTTGAACTTTGAACCACTTGATTAGGCACATAAAGCAATTTAGTGTTTAATTGACAAGTGCCACCAGTTATCTTGTTTCTTAACCCTTAAAAAAATGCATCACATAAAATATACTTCGTATATTCATACTGCAGAATATGCAAATTAGCCTTTTATAATTCTATCTCCTCCACTTTCGGGGGCTGGAAAACAATGTCATAGAAAAACAAAGATATACATATCTTAAAAAAGAGAATGGAAATACCTTCTCTCTCTCTTTTTTTTTTTGTTCAGTTATGTCTATCTTAATTAACAAAATCCACAAAGATTATGAAAATTAGATTAAATTACTACATTCATTTCAAAACTTCCCAAACAAGAAAGGTGGATAAACATTATGAATTAAACGAATGCTTTCAGAATACGAAGTATTTGGCTTTCAGTGTATCAATTATATATAGACCAAAATTTCTAATTGATCAGTTGGATTTCATGTTTATTATAGAATTGTGGCCTCAGCCCTCAGGTTTAGAATTTTGACAAAAATTCGGCAAGACAATTAAAAAAAATTGTAACTTTTTAAAACCAGTATCCTCACTATAGCTGCACCAACATTCTTTATCTAGGAAAAGCTACTTTGCATCTTGCAATGTGCCACCTCACAACAGGTAACAAATTGTGTAAACTAAATTGGAGGTTTGGCTATGCAGCTAGAAGTCCTCCTCTCCTCTGACACCAAAATGACCAGGCTGATTTCAATTCTGATAAGTGCCCAGATATATAATTAATAGATAGTATGTGCTTTAGCTTGTCCTAAATCCTTACAAGTCAGTGGCGGATCCACGGTGGGTTCAAGTGGGTTCATTGAACCCACTGATTTTTCGGGAAAAAAAGGTTTGTTTGTTTCTTTCTTTTTTTTTATTTAATTTTTAAAAATAGAAAAATAAATAAATAGAATTTGTGTGCATAAGTAATATAGGAAAAAAAAAAGCGCAGATCAGTGGTAGCAAGGGTTTGGTTTGTGCGCTAGGCCCCTATAGGTCTGGGGTTCGACTCTCAGCCTCACATCATTTATTTTTTTCCCCTTTTTTTCAAATTTCTCCTCTAAACTCCTAATATTACCACTTGAACTTTAAAAATAATTTCCCCTCTTTTCCTTTACCCTCACTACCTTCTCCAAATTTTTTTCAGTTTCACCTCAAAACTCTCATGTATACTTGTTTTTCTAAAGCCTTTTTATTTATTCCCCCTTTTTTTTCAATTTCTTCTCTAAACTCCTAATATTACCACTTGATGAAAGCCCGAATGCTTATATAAGCAATTTTAATTTTTTTTCCCCCTTTTTGATATCAACTTTGTATATTTATTACAAAAATGTAATTTAAGATATTTAAGTAATAGAATGTGCATTGGCAAGCGTGAAATCATCAACATTGCAAAAAAAAAAAAAAACGAAGGAGCTATATCTTATTATTTGATGATTCGAACCCACACTTCTGACTTCCTGGATACGCCACTGTTACAAGTAAAACTAAATCGTGTCAACCAAAAGTGAAAAAATTATTGATGACATGCAGGATATTCTACTAATTTTTATTCATCATTACATGATGAAGCTGTTTGCCTTTCAATCCAATTGAATTTATTCACAAAAATTCAAAGTTCCTTATTATAATTTCAGACCACCTTTGTTTGTGCTACCTAATTGATGGAAAATACATATATGAGAACCGAAAAGTTTCTGAAGCAAATCGAATGTAACTCTGAAGCCAGGCTCTTTGTTTCAATTACTGGAAACTAAAACAACGAAGACCTGAATATGAAAAGCAATTGCAGCTAAGCTGTAAAATTTGTTCAGTTCAAAATTGATGTAAATACTAGAGCTGCTTAATAATGAAACAAAATTTGAAAAGTAAGAGAAGAAACCAAACCTTAAAAGATCCCATGGTTCCTTCAGATTGAATTAAACTTGAAAGAAGCCCTTTGCTTTCAAGGTCTCCATTCTTCATTGGAACAACGAACCTTCAATCATAACAAATGGGAATTTGAGAATGCATGAAACAATAAATTCAATAAAACGATGAAGAGACAAGTCAATAAGCATATACTTGGCACGCAATAGCTTTGCAAGCTTAACTGCATCTTCTTGCCCAGAAACAAGTGTAAATTTTGGTAGAAGCTGCTTTATGACTGGAGTAATGACAATATCTGCCTGCTCATTCTTCAAGGATTCATCATTGTAGACGCAGTGAGGTTCATAGTAAAGTGTCAGCTTGCCTTCAGAAGAAGATATAATGTATCTGCCAGATATTTAGTTAATTACGCTGTTAAAGATAGGTTGAAAATATAAATATATTCTGAAACGGAAAATTTCAAAGCTTAAAGCATTATTTTGCTTGAAATGGATAATAAGTTGCATGCTGCATGATCCATACCCATTCTCAGGCCGCTGCCAAGGTGGACCAAGAACTGGCCCAGCAGTGGCACGGATTCCAACTTTTGCACCGTTCCTTCCCTCAATTTCTGTGGTTTCACCAGGTTCGAGATATGTTACCTGAAAATCAAGACACGAGAAATAAAATGTGGGGAATGACAAGGATATACCTTAAGAAAAGAAGCATGCGGAAGGAAGCTAAAACATGGTTGATGAACACACACCATGACACCAAAGATACTAGAGTATAAGGAATACATAGTTACTTGACTTAACCAAAAAATTAACATGATTAATATCAATTTATTTATCATAACAATGTAACAAGCTAATTGACTATATAAATGAATTGAATATGACTTTAACCAACCTGAAACAAACTTCATGTCTCACCACCCAAATATGACACATACTGAAAAGTTTTGATCTGACCTTGATCTGCATACCCATTTTCCACCTCTAGACATTTGTCATACATGGAAAAAGAAAATACAATGTACTTAGTTTAACTTATATTGAGTTTATAATTGTCATTTTGAAGTGCTCCTACTATAGATTAGGATCGATGTGGGTAGTCTCATATGTTGATATGGTGGTGGTGTGGATCATTCTATCTACAAGACCTTGATATTTCCAAACCCGAGCATCTTGATGGCACTAACAACTCCCATCAATTATTATCTTATTCAAATGAGTGATTATAGATGAACTATATATATATATATATATATATATATATATATATATATATATATATATATATATATAAAGACTTGTCGAAAATCAAACTCCTGGTCTCCTGCCCTTACGATGGTTTGCACTTTCATGTTTCATCAGAGGCAGCTTGAAAATTAAAAAGTATGAGGAAAAGATCAAGATGATTAAAAGGTCACCTATTGAGCCATATCAATAATTTTGTGTTTGATAGCTCTCCATCAACAAATCTGTCAATTTATCTTGGGATAGTGACTATGCAATGATGATCCAAGGGGGAAAAAAAAGATGCCTAGTTGGATGCAGACCCAAAAGGTGAGCGACAAAAATAATCATGGAACAAGTTCAAGAATACGAGAAGCTGACTCCCTAAATGAGTTACTTCCTCCGTTTCTTTTTAGTTGCATCACTTTCCTAAAACAGAAGTTTCAAATTAGTTGCATCACTTTCCTTTTCAGTTAATAAACTCTCTTTATCTCTCTCCTATCAAATGGGTCCACTTTTTTTTTATCCCTCTATCTTTCTAATCTCGAGAAAGCCTAAGAGTCCACAATTTGCAAAGTGATGAAACCAAAAAAAAAATGAAGTAAGTTTAGATGAGAAGCACTGCACACAAGAGACAGGCTAATCACCTTAAAATATCAAACATAAGGACCAAGAAGATTAACATGAAAGTCAAGGAAGTAAATCGACCAAATGATAAGAACTCTCCTCAAAATGAACTTTCCGTTAAAGCTAACCTAGTGGACTTTACTATTCTTAAGAATTACAGCCCTAAGTAGGTGTTGGTACTACAAGAAAAACCACAAGCAATTTTGTGACCAGAACGAGGTAAATAGAAAAGTCCAAGAACTGGAAAATGAACAAAGGAGGGAGAATTAAATTGCCCCTTTTATTTTTGACAAGGGCCTACTATGTTATAAATACTCGTGCTCGTTCAATTAAAAAGTTACCCCTTTATCTTTCATCATACCTATTTTTTATCAACATATCTTATCACCGAATACTATATGCCGAAAGAATGGGGTGCACTATTATGGGGCGAAAAGAGTACATTTGAGCCTTTGAGGGAATCTAGGAAGCAAAGCATCTCAATGCTACCATTGTTTTGAAGCTCGGAAGTCGGGGTGAATATGATCAAAATTCACAACAGCTTGTGAACAGTTTAGACTCATTTCGGTCCGGCTAGACTCACTTTGTGAAAAATTGATTTTAATATTAGAGTTTGATTACTAAAATGAACATGAAACTAAATTTAACTTGTAGGCTTGTAAACTTTAGAAAAACTAAAGTATTTTTAAAATAGAATGAATTTGTTACAGTTCCCTATCCCAAAGCCAAACTTCACTTATTATTTCAAAGTAAGGTAATTTTTTGCATGGGCTACATGAAACGAACACTATCAATAGAGCCAAGCAACCAGTTAAAAGGTGATATTACCACATATTGAACTTGAACTAGAATTTTTTTTACTGGGAGAAGATATTATGAGGCTTATTTTTGAGGCAAATCTGGTTTCGTTTTATAATTTTATACATCACTTAGTAGTCAAAAGAGAAATGAGACATATCACGTTGGGAGACTTGGTACAATTGTAGAAAAAGTAAGCATGGATTTCAAAATATCCAAAGCTTAACCAGCTAGTAACTTTACAAGATGGACATGGGCTATAACAGCCAATCAAGATCTTTTACTACCAAGGCAGGTAACTCTCAGTGCAAGATGCATATATTTTCAAGGAGGTCTTCATACTATTTAAAAGTGTATCTACAATAAGGAGTTAATAGTAATTAATTCAAATAGTATATGTGCCTTTCAATGGGGGTTTGAATTGAATTGGTCTTACTAAAGGTCTAAGCAGTCTGAGAAGAAGTTAATTTATGTAGTAACCATAATGATCTATTAATCTTGTAGTATGCTTAATGACTGAAGCTGTCCAATGACCAAATTAAATTACTTTAGTCAATAATTCAGAGATGAAGAGGCTTTGGTTCTTCAGCAGTTTCTAAAATTGTCCCTGATATCTGTGTCTAACTGGCTATCTTTCCTAGTGAATGCAATTATCCAAAGCATAAAACCGTCATTTCTAAAGCAGGAAAGAGAATAATATATATATACATACCTTGCTAAAGAGAGAATCCAGCATTGCCTTGGCATTAGGAGTTGCAACTACTTTTAAATTAGGGAACTTGGCAGAGAGTGGCTTCAAGGTCTTTAAATGGCAATGATCATCCAGACTTTGTGTGATTATTAGACAGTCCACTTCAGGAATATCACTAAGCTGCAGAACAATGCATCAAGGTCATTAAACAGCTAAGCTGGGGCGGTAAGAGGAGAAACAACAAATTCCAACTATAAACTGATCATGCATCAGCAGTTGAATAACAAGATCCAAAAGCCCAATACCTGAAAGTTCTTCAAGAATTTCTTAGTAGCATCATAGAGCCATGGAATGCCAAAATCCAAACTTCCCACTAAAATCGGATCCACCAATAGCTTCACATTACCTGCTTCCCACAACCAACTATTTCCCTATAAAACCCACCAAACAATAATAAATCAAACTAGTCATAAACACAATAGAGCAAGACAGTATAAGGTTTCTAGTTGCCACATTCCATATATCAACCGTTATCAATACTACATTATATTCTTTACAATGGGTTTCTGGGAAAATACGAGAAATATATCAAACACAAACAAAATAAAAAAACTTTTATGGTGATCTAAATCAACAATATTCAATAACAAATCTTCCTCCGTTTATTCTAGTTGACACATTTCTTTATTCACATTTGCCAATGTGCAATTTTAAATTTCAACATCTATGATTTTTTAAGGGATAAAATCATAAAATTATAAAGTTTATCTTCGGAAAAATATACATTGAAATAAATCTAATAAGGCCCCATATAACAGAGTTTTTTTTCCCATGTATGAATCACAAATTTGAGTCAAAGTATGTTATGTAAATAGTGTCCAAAGTCAAATTGTCTCAACAAATATGAAACGGATTAAGTACTAAGTAGTATATCTCCTCCCCAAAGTCCCTAATATACTACTCCCAATAGTCACATATGCTACTACAGGATGTCCGAAAAAGTTATCACATTTCGTAGAACGCTAATGATCTATGACATATTATACCCTTATACCTTTACTAAGATTGAGTGACGAAAATAGAAGAAAGGTTTTGCCAATATCCATGATCAATGTTACACACAAATACAATAATGTATACCATGGAAAGCTTATTATCACTCTTCCCCTTAATCTACTACTGAGACTTGGGAAATGGTATGTGGTTGTGATAGTTTTACCTTTACAATCTCAATCAAAATAATAAATCATGATGGTTAATATAAATTGACAAAAAAATTACTTGAATCTTAATTAGATAAATAAAGATTGAAAAACCCACCTCAAGATAAGTGAGTTTGAACCCATTATCAGTAATTGAAGAAGATAAAGACCCAGTTGCACTATCTTCTGAAACAAGAGCAGATATAGCCCTTCCCCTTCCTAACCTATTTAAAGTCAAAACAAAATAAAAAATGGCAATTCAATGAGCAACAATAAGAACCCAAAAACTGGCAACTTAGAATTTTGAGAAAAGATGAAAATTAATATTATACCTGTGACTTTGAGAAGATGGATTGAATAACGAATTTCTGGGGTAATTGCATGTTGAAGAAGAAGAAGATGAAGATGGTGTTGAGGGATTGAAGGGGAAGAATTGTTTAGGGGTTAAAGAGGGTTTTTGATGACACGAAGTGAATGGTGTGAAAGTGCATCGAAGAGCAGCCATGATTGATGGATCATTAGGCGTAAAGAGAGTAATAGAATGGCTTCATTTTGAAAGACTTGTTCAGGAAAAGGGTGGTGCTGACAAATCCACTTGGCACTACGTCGTTCGGATCCTGCTTCGCGTCGCGATTGTGTTTTTCATACAACAGGTTGTATCTTAAGTACAAAAATTCCATATTATATTTTGTACATTGAAAATAGGTTTTATACAAACTATCAAAAGTAGTTGATTTTTTCAAGTAGAAATGTAGAATTGTTACATGGGTTGGATTGACTTGTGCGAGATTTCATTCTAATAGAGCATATTCTCCCTACCTACAAACATAAAAAAATTTGGTGCTTTTTTTTTTTTTCCAATCTTTGTTATTTTGGTGAGTAGGTACTGTAAAATTATACAATAGCACCTTGATTTTAATGGTCCTATGATCCTATCTATATTGAAATCTTTGACGTTTAAATGCTTATAAAATGAGACTTTCCATCTTGGTGATTAGACAAAGTAATCCTAGTACAAGAACAATATCCTCTTTATCATTATTGTATTTGTTTTCAATCTAAAAAACGGAAACCAATTTAAGTAAAAATGGATTGGCTGGATCATCAATTTGTAAACAATGCAATTAAGACATGAACGAACAACTCAAGGATGCAATTTCCTTGAAAAAGTTTTAATTTTTCCTTAGTATTCACTAATCAGTCCTGCAAAATGCAACCAAAATCAGCATGGACACTGAACAGCAGCTCCAGCTCTGTAATCTTCATTTACACTCAAATCCTACATTGCCCTTAACGGCCTACCGTTCAAGCCTTATGAATATTGACTTCAGCAAGACAGGAACAAAACTCCTTTCTGAAACAAAACTCCAGGCTCAGCTGGTAAGCCTGGTATACACAAGAAGCGAAGTGAATCAGTACTTTTTACACAATAAATGATACTGTACAAGTAAATACGGTTTGCTTTCAGCTGCTGAAAGCAATTTCTCTTTCCCATCTTTGAGGCTCATAAGAGGTGGTGGTCACTACCGTTCTACCTTCCAAGGATGGCAACTCATAATCTAGTGGGATCTTTTGCTGCCAGACAAATGCATTTTCATCATTGTACTTTTTTAGCATATCAGAGATCTTGTAAACTTCACTTTTAAAAGCTTCTCGCCAAGTCTGTTCTCCAGGCAAGTTCTTTGATTTACTCATTCCACAGTTAAGAAGACCAATGGCCACTCCCATCTGTTCAGACTGTTTGTAGCTTTCAGCAAGGCGTCTATAACTTTTCAATTCATGTAGAGTACTGCAAGTATATATAAACTCCTGCAGATAACAAAATTGCAGCTATGGTGTTTACATCAAGAAAGAAGAACGGGATACAATATGGACAGACGCCACTGATATAAATTCAGAATTAAGCTCTTTGCTTACTTAGTAGGTGCAGAAATGATGCACTTACTATAAATTTGCGAGAAACATCTTTAGGTTCTGATTGCAGAACAGAACTTGCTTCATCCAAGAGCTGTGTAACGCCATAGTGCAATTTTGCTAGTGCACCATTGGACAATCCCTGCTTTTCTGCAATTCTTATGGCTATTGCCTACAAATTATAAATTGAAAAAAAAAAAATCATCAAACTTTAAAATCACATCTGACTGAAGAAGTATTGACATTGTATATCTGAGTGAATTCCTCTGTTATACATATGAAGATGACATAAATAATTAACATACACTGAGGCTATTGGACAATAATGGACATACCTGAGCTTCTGCCAAGCAAATATTATTCATGGCAGAAGAGACATTCGTTGTAGTTTCTGGTGGCTTCTCTGGAGGCAAGATAGATTGCAAAAGTGGAAGGACTTCAGCACTCAAATATTTGTAGATTCCAGCTGCTTTTCTCAGAAGGCTGGCAGATTGCTGCATATCTATGATAATAATATAACTAAAATTTAATATAGATGCAGGAACCAATAAAATTTTTTGATAAGCAAGTGAATTACGATTATGCTAATTAAGTACTAACCTTCTGAAAAAACTTCAAAGGCTCTCTCACGGATAGTCAAACCATAAAGAAACAGAACCATCCCAAGTTCATACTTCAAACTATTTATTTGGAAAAACTTTGGACCGCCAAATCTAAACTTCATAGAGCTAAGGGTGCTACTCCACTGTATTCTCAGCTCTAAGATCAACAAATCCTTATTTCGACTTATCGAATCAACTTGGACAATAAAGTTCTGCAGCAGTGGCAGATACTGTTCAAGTTTCTGAATATCCTGAGACATTTGAAAAATTCCTTTGTTAAGGGACAATTTGTTATTATCAGAGAACCATCAGAATGAGACAAGAACCACACAGGAAGTAAAGAATGGTCACGAAATTATCATGAAAATGGACTATGTCTATAGAAACCAAGCAACTATTAGAAATCTTAGCCACTCTATTATAAATAAGACTTTTTAGGTTTATTTATGAAAATGCATTTTATTTAAAGGTAACAAGTAAGCGTAGATCAATATCCAATTTTCTATAGCATCTTGTCTTGCCTCTTGAGTATTTATAAATATTCTGCCAAAGTGCAAACAAGATCCCTGTACATGCCATACAAGCCAACTATTCTTGAAATAAAATTAAAATTGTTTCAATTAAGTAAAAGGGACACCCCAAAAAAAAAAAAAAAAAAAAAAAAAAAAAGCCCAACTCTGTGACATCTAAAGGAAATGGTATGTCAATTTTGGAAAATTTTAAGATGTTGTCTAAGTGTCAAGAGAGCCAACATCAAGCCTAAATTAATTATCCCCTACCTCTCCTCATAAAAAAAAAGCTAGTATCAAGAGGAGCAAATGATGAGATAAGCACAATTCAGAATGGTGATTTGCTGAAGCCATGGTTCTGTATTCATGTTTCTTAAATAAGAATGATTAAGAGTGAGCTCTGCTATCAAAAGCAAGATTTTTATCAAGAGAAGGAATAAAAGTTTTATTGTGAAAGGTGATATGTGTGCATCTTTATATATACATATATATATATATATATATATATATATATATATATATATATATATATATATATATATATATATATATATATATATATATATATATGTAGTTTAAGTTGAGACCCTAGGTCTACATACGGGTTGTCAACTTGTCACCTGATCTAATATTGGAGATGCAATATTAGGGATTATTTTAAAGTTTAATTTAAGCTTGTTCATGATCACAGGATTGCAATTACATAGAGTAGGATTGCAAGCATGAATTTCTCAACCTTGTTTGTTGTTACACAGAAAGGCTTACTGGCTTAGTCAACCACACTTCCTTCAGAGGTGCAACAGATACTTCAAGGAGGTTTAAGCAGAAATTCAAATTTGATTGAAACCACAGTATTGCTCTTTTTATTTTAAGGTGGGAAATCATTGCTTCATGTATTGAAAAACTTAATTTGTTTTAGTACAGAAGCTGCATAGTGCAGATAGACAGCAGAAAATAAATTTTGCTTCTGGTAGTGAATGTGTCCCATGCCTGGATATACCAAAGGCTTGTAGCACATAGTCTTAAAATGATTATAAGCTAGATGAGTTTGGTTTGTATTTCTGTAGTGTCTATGCTGATAGGCTCTCCTAGTTGGCTTGGGCTTGACCTTTTGTGAACTGTATAGGGAAAAAAAGCCATGTAGATAACGAACTTGTTCGTGACAAGTAGGAAGAGAGGTATCAGGTACATAAGAATTTAAAGACAAGAGAATGCCTGAGAATTCCATTGCAAGACAGATTGTCTTTGAGAAAAAAAATAAAAACCAGGATTCAGAACCAACGGATATTTGATGTGTAGGGATGGATCAGAAAAGTAATTAGGTGCTTCAGATTAAATATGGTTTCAGAAAAAAAAATTATAAATAAATAAATAAATAAAAAATAAAATAAAATCAAGGAGGTTGCTGGTTTTGACAGAAGGGTAAATTTAGCTGACTTTTGAATTTTGTTGCAGCTTGCTACTGCTACTTTAAGCCAGTAAGCTATTAATTAAACTTGCTCATAATACTACGTCTTTCATTCCTAGCTGGTTGATGTTTTATTGCTGTTGCTTGCATTTGCTAGGTCAGAGCTGCAAATTGGTGCACTAGTTTTTGACAGGAGCCGTTTGTGTTAGCATATGATGTTGCCTTAGGCCGGGCCAACTGGACATGTTGCATGCCCTGGTTCATTTTTAAGTTTCACAAGATAACTAACAAAATTTATCAGCCCCCCACCCACCCACCTTCCAAACCCTTCCCCTGAATCCCCCTCTCCGGTTATTTTAAAAACATCTACTCTTTAGGAAAGTTGAAGGTTATACCAACAAACCTGTTATCTACCAGAAAAATCACAACAGACAAGTAGTTTGAAAGCACTAGGAGGCACAATGTTTAAAACTATCAACAGACAAACCCTTTCTTAAGGGGAGTCAAGACAGAAGCAATGTCCTTACTAGCTGAGTTTCTTAATAAACAACCGATAAGCCAAGATCTAAGTGATAAAGAGAAGATTTTGGGAAAAAAAGCACAATCGAGATCGTTACATACCACTATACCAGACAAGACAATTACATTGAAGAACTAACCTGTTGACTGCGAGAAGTCAGCCCTCCAGACATCTCCCTTGCAGTAGCTTCTGTGATGAAGCTGGTTGCGTTTATAGATTCCTCAATCACTCTACGCCTTGCAGTTAGTTCTTTCAGATGCTCAAGACTCACAGAATCAAGCACACTGAAAACATCTTCAAACACAATCTGCAGGCAAACAGAAAATATATCTTGAAACCAACAGGACTGAAACAGTATCAATCATTTTTTCTTCTCCCTAGCAGAAAGATTACCAGTAAGCTAAGTTACTTGAGTTTAAACCACATTGATAGCTTCACTTCATATAACAAGATGTGAACCAAGGTTATGTCAAAATTATGTAGAACTTCATAGTGCTACCCACTATGCTGTATGAATAGCAATCAATTGTCATAAGAGAGCAAGACAAGTCATGATTACAAGAATGCTCGATTACGGGTACTATTCTATAATCCATAACCATAAATGCCCATTCCTAGTAATACTATTCTTGGTTTGTCTTTTCAATTGAAACAATAAACAGAAGGTGCAATTCATTGTTGATAGTAAACATCTCAGCTCATTTCATAACTTTAGCTACCCAGTACAGCCAAATATGATTATTTCAACACGCAAAATCGATTTCGATTGCATAAACCACTAAACCCCCATTAAAATTCTACAGATTGCCAACTTGATAACACAAATTAGACAGCCAAAAAAACTAATATCCAATCAAAAAGCATTCTTTTTCAGGCAACAAACAAAGAACACCTAAAACTTGATTTCCTTTAATCTACAAAAATCAGATAATTCCACAAGAAAACTTAATCACCCAAAACTTAAAATAATCAATGTATAGCAGAAAATAAAAACCCCAATTCACTACGAATTTCAGATATAAAATGCCAACAGAAAGAAAAAAAAAAAAGTAAAAGAAAAATACCCTTTTTGTCTTAAGCCCTGAAAACCCATTATACTGCAACATCATCTTTAGTTCTTTACTGGCGTAGCTGTCTATTTCTCTCTCCTTTCTTCCAAAAATCCAAAATTCCAATTAAATTTAATCCCAGAAAAAAACGAAAGAGAATCTGGGTGTTAGGAGAGTGAAAATTGAATAGAATTTGGTAGAATACTGATGATAATCTACCCAAATCAGGAGACAAAGAAAGAAGAATTTGTGATCATAAATTTTATTAATTTATAAATTAATAAATAGTTCCAAATTCGTCTGAACTTCGTTTATTTCTAGGAAGATCTGTTGTGGAAGGCGGGAGGGAATTTCGTTGAGTGGGGACCCTCTTCACATAATCAGGTTGAGTTAAACCGATAAAAACCATACGGAGTATTCACGAATAAATAAATGTAAAATATTTTATTTTGATCAAAGCATCGAACGACATTAATCTAGTTTCTAACATATTTTCTCCTTTTTTTTTTATATCACTGTCCATGTATTCACACTAGGGGTGTTCATAAATCGGTCCGGACCGGACCGGACCAAATTATTCGTTCCAGTGTTCGGGTCTTGAAATTCATTTTTCCAGTCTTCGGTCCGACCCGCTCCAAAACCCTATAAAAATGGTCTTGGATCGGACCGAATTTTTTATTAAAAATATGCATAAAACCTTAAATAATGGTTAAAATTATCCTTGATAAGCTTTAAAAACTTTAACTTTATAAGTTTTTTTAAACTAAACATTAAAAAAAAAAACGTAAAAATGACATTAAAATATAGTTTTTCCTTTACTTTTTTTTTTTTGTGTTTTCCATAACTTTATAAAAAATTTAGTATTCATTATAAAAAAAACTCTTAAATCGGTCCAAAGCGGTCTGGTCCGGGTTTCGGACCGATTCTTTCGGTTCGATCCGGGTTCAGTCCTAGCTTAATCAGTCCGGTCTTCGGTTCTTAAAATTCTAATTTTCGGTCTTCTGTCCAATCCGGGTTAAAAGTAACCCCTCTAGTAACCTTTTAAGTAACTCCCCAAGTAACCCCTAAGTAACCACACTTAAGTGACCCCACTTAAGTAACCCTTCAAGTAACCCCCGACCTACCCATCTAGTAACCCCCGACCTTGTAACCCCTGACCCACCACCATCCCTAATACGCCACTGCCCCACCCCCAATACACCATGACACCACCATCATACACCAAACCCACAACAAACATAGATCCAACTGAACCCACAACCAAATCGTAAAAAAAGGAAATTTTGACTTTTACCACCAAAAAATTCAAAAAATTGTTTTTTACCACCAAAACTTCTAAAACTTTTATTTTACCACCAAAAAAATTTCTAAAAATTGTTTTTTACCACCAAACGTCAAGAAAACCGTTAAATCTAACGGTTTAAAAAAAATTCCTTCGAATTTTGTGCGCAAAAGATGTTTTTCATAGGTTTAGGGGGGCACTTTGGTCCTAAACGAGACATTTCCGATCATTTTTTGTTAATTCTGACCTCAAATTGGATCCATAGGGCTAAAGTGCCCCCTAAAACCCCTAAAGAGCCTGTGTTTGACACGAAAATCGAAGAATTTAGAAAATTCCGTTAGGTTTTTGACGTCAGTGGTAAAAAACAACTTTTAATTTTTTATTTGGTGGTAAAATAAAAGTTTTAGAAGTTTTGGTGGTAAAAACATTTTTTTAATTTTTTTTGGTGGTAAAAATAAAAAAAATCCTAAAAAAAAAGAACAAATACCTTTAAAATTAACAATGGCTTTGAATATCACTTTAAATATGGCTAAAAAGGCCATGTTCGACCATGAAAACTCTAGATCTAGAGTTTTTTTGGCCGAATTTGGCCTTAAAAACCTTTAAGTTGTTTTTCGGCGACAATAACTAGGAGCTCCAACCTTGAAAACTCGAACTCAACTTCTCATCAACGATTATCTCTTCATCAAAAAATTCAAATTATGGAGAAAAGTAAAAGAGGAGAGAGAAGAGAGATAAAGTAGTAACCCCAACTTAGAAGAAGAAAATAGGAGACAGAAAGAAGAGGGAGAGAAGAGAAGAAACTGATTTTTTTATTTTTTATTATTATTATTTTTTTAATATTGTGTGGCCAGCCACATATGAAACTTTGTGTTGATTTTCTTAGCGCCATGTAAGATTATAAATTTTAAATGTAGCCAATTAAATAAGAGATTATTAATTTATTTTTAAGATTAATTAATTCAAATGTCACGCAAGCAAAATTGACGAATGATATTTTTAAGTTTAAATTAATTAAATATAAAATATTATCTTTTGATATTAGAATATTTATCTAAATATGTAACAAATTTTAGCACATAAATAAATTTTTAAAAATATTTTTAAAAATTCAAGCAAACTGTGCATCGCACGGGCTTCATCTGGTGACACATATACAAGAATATATGGGATCTTGTTAGATTCGTCATGAATTCACGGTATATATTATCAAAATATTAACTTTTTTTTAATTTTTTTTATCAGTAATTAAAGATATTAATTAATAGTTGTTAAGTGCATTGGCAAATATGATTAAAAAAGTGTCAAATAGGAAGAAATGGAAAAAGTAACTTTATGGGAATTCTTCAAAAAAAATATATTAGAACTTATTATTGATCATTTTTGTGTCATTTAATTTTTATTTTATTTTATTGAATAAGTTAACAATCAGACAATGCCAGATCAAATTGCAAGATGAGAATCGACATAATAGTGTACTCAGTTTTGACACTTAGGTCTTTTTCGTTCTCTATCTCTATCGTTACCTTAAAAAATATCTAGTTCAATAATTATTGTTCAGTAAAAATTATTTTTATTGATATAAAGCAATAATTTCAAATAACAAATATAATTAGTTTAATAAGTAAAATAAACTTCAATTCAGTAAAACTAATTTTTGTCCCCAAATTAAAAATAATTTCAGTTCGACAAAAATAATTTTAATTCAGCAAAAAAAAAAGTGAAGAGAAAGGGAATTATTGTGTGTTATGGTGACACGCATTAGTTTTAGGGAAATTAGTAATATTAATCCCAACTTTAGGCCACTTACTTTTGTTAATCTGAACTATCAATTATTTCCTAATAATCCCACCTTTGGGGTGCGTTTTCTTCTATTAGGTCATGACCGGTCAACAAAAGTCAACGACCTAGCTATTGTAACAAGTTACATGACACGTATTAAGCTCCGATTGGTCAAAAACACTAAAAAAATTGAAAAGAATAATTAAACCACCAGCAACCACCACCCTTCCTCTCTTCCCCTAAAGGCAAACACCTCAGCCCTTCTCTCGCCCTCCCCCGCCCTTAGGGATTTCAGTGGGGCGGGTCAAGTAGGAGACCCGCCCCATCCCCGCCCCAATGGGGCGGGGATGGGTCTCGGTTTGGCGGGTGGTGGGGCGGGGATGGGGATAAAAATCATACCCGCCATGGGTGATGGGGCGGGGGTGGATTTTAAGTTGTACCCGCCCCATCCCCGCCCCGCCCCACCCGCCCCACTTCGTACCCGCCCCATCCCCACCTCATACCCACATCTATATATCTTTTAAAGCAAAATTACATACTTTTATTCTATTTATAAAATAATTACATGAAATACAATATTAATTATAATACTTTGTACGACATTTATATTATAACACAAAAATGTGTATATAATGTTTTATTTTATAATTCGTATTAATTATGTAAGATTGTGTATTTGATATACGGATATTAGGTGGATCTTGGGTGGGGATTAGGCGGGTTTTTGGTGGGGATTAGGTGGGGATGGATATCCAAGTGGGGGGTGGGGCGGGGATGGTTTTGGAGTTGTACCCGGTGGGGCGGGGATGGGGATGAAAATTGGACCCGCCGCGGGGATGGGGATGAAAATATTAGGTGGCGATGGGTATGGGAAGGCCAACATCCGCCCCGCCCCGCCCCATTGACATCCCTACCCGCCCTCAAAAACTCCCCCTCCCTTCCCCCACCCCGTAAAACGCCCCTTCCCTTAACCGCAACCCTCGAAACCGCCCCTTCCCTTCCCTCACTCTGAAATCAACCCCTGATAAACTCCATGTTCATTTCTGTTGCTTGATATTATTCCTCCAATCATCGTATCCTAGGGTTTCAATTCTAGAATCATTGTTGATTTGCACATTTTAGGATAAAAATAAATTGTTATTGGAAGATGTAAAGCAACAAGGAAAAACAGTTGTTGTTTTGATATATGTGAATTTGGCCGATAATTGCAAAGGAACTTTAAATTGTTTGGAAACGGTTACTGAATTAAATCGTACAATGACCATGTGATCAAATTCTATTGTTTATGTTCGTATTGTGGTGTGTTGCTGTTTGAAAACCTAGGATCACGGTCGTATTTATAGGCTGGGTGCGGAAAAGAAGTGTTGTGCAAGAAACAAAACACCGTCGAAGAATAAAACAAATGTCATTCCATGCATGGTGAAAGTGCCGTGACGCGGTGCATGAATCTCATTGTGCTGAATTGCACCATTGCACGGTGCAAATGTAATTATGCAAAAATGTTTTAATTTTGTTAATTTTGCAAGATTGTGAAGATAATTACCTTGATGACCACTCTAAACGTGTTTTCAGCCTAATACAAATTAGGGTTAGGTTAGGGCTTATGTGGTTGGGTTGATGGAGGTTGTATGTTCAAATAGGTTTAGGCGTTTGGGCTCAAAACCAGGAGGGGGGTGGCTTGGATTGTAATTTGGGCTAAAAGGGATATGGTTTAAGGGAAAATAGATTGAGCTAAGGGTAGATTTTCGAGTAATTCTTCGTTTCGTTGCGCAACTTGAACAATTGACGATAAAAGATCATTCATCACTAAGTCGAGACACGAATAGGTGTATACGCAGGGATATGAGTGTCATTTTACTAATAAATGTTTACGTTAAATCTGTAGTAATTGAAGGCATTAATTAGCGTTACATTTCTTTCCTCCATTAAATGTATAATTCATAGTTCATCCATTCCAAAATTTATTGGAACAAATGCTTTGTATGAACATAATTAAGGCTTATAATAGTATATACCTTTGACCATTATTACACAACGGTTTCATTTTAAAATTGTAATTCAAATTTGTACAAAATATTATAAGATGGAAATTTTTCTAAAAGGTAGAAAATCATGTTGTTATACAAAATATGCTAGAAAGGGAAAATATTTGTCTAAGAAGCTAAAAGATTAATTATATATGATACGCAATAAATAATTCGGATGTAAATAATATTATTTTATAAGAAGGGGTAGAGATAGAGACAGAGGGATTTGTATTTCAGAATAAACATCCAAGAGTGAAAAGTGCAATTGAAAATTGAAGGAGTAATGGCTGCCGATAAGCAATTAATCATCGTTGTTGAGGGGACTGCTCTTTTGGGAATGCATTGGTCAACCATCATTTCTGATTATCTTGAGAAAATTGTTAGGTAATGCCATTCTTTGTTATAAATTAATGAAATTTGTATGAATCTTTGTATTTAATGTATTTGCAAATGAGAAAATAGTGCGCTGTATAAGAAAGTTGTAAATTCACTATTTTCCTTAAAAAAATCTCATTCACTTAGGATACTTAATTTGTGTATAAAGCGTTAAAAAACAGTATGCTGTAAATTTTCATTTGTAAACTTAGTTTTTGAGTTAACTATTATATGAAAATTAAGAATTAATTAAGATCACATAAAAACTTTTTAATTTCTTTGGTGTTTTAGCCGATTCACCCTTTGAGCTAATTCGGATTCGAGGCTCGTTTCACATAAAAAAAAAATTCTTTACTTCCGATCCACCAGTAATTGGAAATATATATGTTATTTTTTTTTGTATGTAAATAATAGGATTTAAATTTTATAGAGCACAAAATATATATATTTATTTTGATGTAAATTGAATTTAAACTAATTTCACATATTTGTACATATACGATGTCCAATTTGCTTAGTTGAATTATTCGATACAAACATTATATTACATTCTACACATCAATTTAACAAAATAAATATTTAATATGTTTCATACATCATAAGATAAAACCAACTTTAATTGTCAATTGTATATATATACCAAGAATTTCTATGTTGATAACCAGCTATTTCTTTATCTTTTCTAATAAATTTCTACAACCTTCCCTGTTTTTTAATTTATTTTATGTACATAGTGTTATATATGTATATATATATATATGTATATATATATATATGTATGTATATATATATATATGTATATATATATATATGTATATACATATATATATATATATATGTATATACATATATATATATATATATGTATATACATATATATATATATATACATATATATATATATATACATATATATACATATATATATATATATATATATAAATCATTTATAGAATATCTCCCTTCATTTAAGTGCATAGTATTTGGTTTCAAAATACATAGTATTTTATAAAATTAATGTCATAATACTTATTATAATATCTACATATACTTATGACACAATATGCATCCAACCTTCAAAGTTCTCACATAAAATTACCGCCGCCCCCAATTCAAGGGTTTTTTTTTTTCAAAATATTGGTGATGGTGGTGGAGAGGTTACTACCATGGAGAAGTGGAGGGGTAGTGGTGAACAATGAGATCTTATTGAGGTGAGAGAAGAAGAGGGAGGGATAATAAAAGAGAGAAATACTTCATTGGAAATAAAGGTAAATGGGCGGGTGAAAGTAGTTTTTTTTTCAAAGGAGAGAGGCATGTGACTTGCAAACTACGAGTCAGCGGCGGAAATAAGGTAGTCAACGACATCGAAAAGTTGGGATTGGTATAAAATATTTCGATTAAGTAATACTCCATTTGGCAAAATAAATCTCATAATTAGGTTTTTTTTCTTACTTCAAAATTACACCAATAGATTTATTTCGATAAAATATTTAATATGTTAATTTCGTTCATATTATTAATTTTGATAAGTTAAGTTTAAGATCAATAAATTTAAATTAAGGTCAATAATTGAGTATAAGTTCTAAGCAAATAAGTTAAAAGAAGTCATTTTTTGGTTAAGATAATGGGCTTTGACATGGACTTCTTATTAAATTAAATACAATTTCAAATGAATTTAACAAAATTGTTAGTGTATTATTGTGGTAAATTATATATTGTTACAAACATTTCATTTTATGACCCAATTTTGCTTTGCTAATTAGAGGTTTATTTATTTATTCTTTTATAGGGAATTTTGTGGACGTGAACAGGTAATAAATTTTTCTTTCAACATTAAAATAAAATTATTGTGCTCCATTTTACTAGATTTATTTCAATAAATTAGCCAATTAACAATATTTCTTTGGGAGTTTTTTTCCTAGTTTTTATTTTATTTTCTAGCATATTGTATAAATATACATATTACTTCATCATGAAAACTAAGTTGAATACATTAAAAAATGAAATAAAAGCAATTTAATTAATTAAGCTCAATGATTTCTTCAAAAATATTAAGCTAATTTTATTATTTGAATAACCATTAATTTCATCCAACTAATTTTAGGTCTCATGCATGCATACAGGTTCAGACTTGTAATACAAATGAGGTTAATTATGAGCTTCAACTTGTTATGTTCCTTGCGCATGGATCTTATGGTACATATAACATTTACCTTAGCTTGGTACATTGTACTACTTTAATTTGTTTTTCATTTTTTGATTTTTAATATATTATTTTTATTAATTATTGAAAATTATTGTTTATTAAATTTTTATAAATTTCTATATATGTAGTCAAGCATGGTTTATAGGTATATAGTTACATATAGTTGGTTTGAAGTTCATATAATTTAGGGAGAAATGTCAAGGATATAATTGAAATTACTCATAAATCACCTATTTTAGATTATGAACAAGCTGCTATGCGAATCTTCATGATTTGTAAATTTAACATGCGTTAAAATATGTAGTTATCTAAAGTCTACAAAGCTATATAACATAAGTGACATCACCCAACTTTATAGTGTTGGGGTTTGGTGAGTCCGACTCACCGCGGAAACAAACCCAAAACCAAGACCGCACTCGCAATAAATAAAACCATAAACATAAATAAATTAATCACAAGATTAAGACAAGATAATTACCTTTGGAGCATGCTTCGCCCAGACGGAAGGGGCTCTTACTTCAAAAGCAAGCCTCGAAAATACGACGGCCTCCAACGATAGTCCACCCACAACTCGACCACCAAAATCGGTCCAATGCCTTGGAGTTAGCAAGGCCCGACCAAAACCCGAGTGATTAATGAGTTCAAAGGTTTTCACAATGGTGATGCCTTTTCCAACTCTCACTCAAGTGGTTTTCCCAATACCCCAACCTGGGTATTTATAGGAAAAATAAGAGAGTGAAAAGCTCTCCCATCAATGTGGGAGAATTTGATTTTTCCATTTTATTTTAAAGCTAAAATAAAATAAATAATCAAACTAGTAATAAATTAACAAGTGACAAGCTCATGTGAGAGGTTAGGCGAGGACCATTTGGAGGAGGGGGGACCAAACTTGCTCCCCACTTCCTCTCCAAAAACCGGCCAACACACCCCTTCAAACTCTTCTCAATTCGCGCCACGTGGCACCCACACTTGGGCACCAAGGCACCCAAGGTGGGCTGCCTTGCCGTGGCTGCCCAGCAGGCCCAATAGCGCTAGCATGCGCGCAATGGCCCAGCCATGCTGCTGCTTAGCTGCTACGGCTGGCGCGCATTGCATGCTAGGTGCTGCAGCTTGTTGCGGCATGACTGCTAGCCAATGCGAGCACAAGGCAGCCCCCTAGCAGCACTAGCACGTACTAGGCTTGTGCCTAGTCTTGCGATGCTAGCCTTGGTGTGCTAGCACACACCAGCCAGCCTAGGCTCGGCTTGGTGCGCATGCTAGCCACCATGCTAGGTCAAATGCCCCTAGCACTCGGTTTGCTCGGGGCATTCCGATGCTAGGGGTATTTTGGTCTTTGTTGATTTATTATTATTTTCATGTCTCGTCTTTTATTATTTTTCGACTCGACTTCTGACGTTCGGTTTCGACGCTCTAAGCTCGAATTCCCGACGTCTAAATATTAATTACTCGGTTGACTTATTAATTAATTCATAATTAATTAGTCGCTTCGGTTCGTTAGTTGCTAGGGTGTGACCCGAAGGGTTCAGTCAAGATTAAGCTGTAATATTAATTATGCATTAATATTACTGATCGGAAGCGACCTCCATCCAGGTATTCCGATCACTTGACCTTACTGAATATATTAGCTTTCTAATAATTCTGAACCCACTAACGGAATAGTACACTTGTTCGAAGGACACCATTCCTTTCATATAGGACTCTAACAACTCAAGAAATTAGCGCTCCCTTCTCAATTTCAGGAGATCTTGGTATTGATTAAGATCACCCGCCCTCGTGCATGGATCTTTAAAAACACCTTAAAAAAAAGAATTAAATTAGTAGTGAACAAGTGTGGACACACGTTTGCACATGCACTTTTAATTATGTAGTTATGTATGCTTCACTTAAGGATTGTTATCTTTAGCTTAGTTTTAGTTCAGCTCTACTCAATTCAGTTCAGTTCAGCTCTACTCAATTCAGTTCAGTTTAGTTCAATTCCTAATTTCCTTCTCTTATAAACAATTCAGTTTAGTTCAGCTCAGTTCAGTAAATCATAATAGGCCCTTCATTTTAGTGTACTTTGAGAAATATAGGCAGCTTGGCTTTGTTTAATTATTCACCTTAAATGTAACTTGTTTGAACTTATTGAATCTGTATATATTAACGAGGCAAAATTAATTATTTTTTAAATTATAGAAAATAATGAGGCTCCCCAGGTTTATCACCTTGATAAACATAGTGTATTTATCTTATGGAATTATTGTAAATATTTTGCATTGAAGATTACGCTATGTAATAAAAAAAAAAATTTCTTCTGTTCATGCCAGCTGTCCCAAACAGCTTGATTTTAACACCGTTAACCATGAATTATTTCCTTCTCTCCTCCCCCCCTCCCTCCCATGGCCACAACCACCTATATATCGCCGCTTTGCGACGATAAACTAGCCGGTCGGCCGAATAAAAGACATCCTAGTAGCAAAATATGTAAAGTAGGGGCACCATATTAACCCTTTAGGGGAAGGTATGACAAAGATGTCAGTGGTTAATCATCGTTATTGTGGTCACGTTGTTGAAGACAAAGGGCGGTAGACTGTGGTGGGTTCGATTTGGTAGGAGTGCGTGGTTGTGCAGTGGGGTCGATTTGGTTGGAACGGTGGTTGTGTTGTGGGTTATGTGGTGGTTGTGCGATCTAAAAGAAGAAGAAGATTGGTTTGTAAAGGAGAGAGAAAGAACTATTTTAGGGTACCTTGAATATGGTGATTGGTGAAGAAGCAAGAGCCAAAGTTCAAGATTCAAAGCAAATGGTTGTGTGGTGAACAGTGAGCGGTGAAGAAAATTGGGTTTGTAGAGGAGAGAGAAGGAAGTGTTTTAGGGTTTGTATTGTTGACGGTACAAATAACACTGTCAAAAGAAAAATAAGTTATAAGTCAAAATTCTCCTAAATAAACCACATGAAAAGACAGCGCTACATTTTATCTAGGTTATAAACTTGTATTTTCTCGAAAATGATTGATAACTTAATTAGGGTCCAATTATTGGGTAAAATTAGGACAATTTTGATTTAATATATGCAAAATTAATTTGATCGGGAGAATGAATGAAGAAAGGGAAGTTAAATAATTTATTTATTAGAATATACAGTAATGAATTAGATTTATTATAATTTTCAAAGCAAAGCATAGTAGGTTTGTAGTTATGAATGTGGATTTCTAACGCTCAAACATTTTACTCAATTGTCAAATAGGAAAATTGGCTTAAAATAATACCAACTATCATCGGTGTGTGCAAAATAATACAAACTCAACTATTTTCTATTAGTGGTACCACCTTTTATACTATATGTGCAAAATAGTACGCTAATCTCCGAAAATGTATTTCAATGAATATTCCGTCTATCTTTGTAATTATTTATTATTTTTTTATATTAATTTTCTGTTTTCTTTTCAAAATACATACATAGGTTAACAATTTTCTTTACAATCCAAATTGATAATGCATTAATGCCCACCCTTTTGTTAGGAAAAATAACATGTAATTAATTTTTTGGGAAATTCTCAATGGTAACACTATTTTAGTTTTTTTAGTGGTGAATTGCAAAAAAAATTATTATCTTTGGTAAACCTAAACTATTTATAATTATTACTAATGACATTAATGATGACTTTTTTAATAAATAATTAACTATGGTTAAGATTTTATATATTTTTTAATATTTAATTAATTATATTATATAAATAAACTAATTAAAAATAAAAAAAAAACCTCCTCCCCCAACAGCCACCCTCCCCACTCCCCCACTATCAGGTCGGCCGGCGCCCAGCCTCCCTCCCTCCCACACGTCGGTGCCGGCGCCAAGCCCATCCCCCTCCCCCAAACCCACCCCACCCCACGAAACCCCTATCTCCCTTATTCCCCGAAACCCACCTCCCCCACCCTCGAAAATCCCAGCCACCCAGCTGCCACCCTCGAAAAATCCTAATTGTGGGTGGGGAAAGGGTCGATTAGGGTTTTTCGAGGGTGGTGGGTTGGGTGGCTAGGGTTTTCGGGGGTGGTGGAGAGGTCGCCGAGGGTTTGTGAGGGTGTAGGAGGCCGATTAGGGTTTTTCAAGAGTGGTGGGTTGGGTGGTCGGGGTTTTCGGGGGTAGAGGAGAGGTCGCCGAGGGTTTTTGGGGGGTGGGGGAGGTTTCCAAGTGGTTTCGGGGGTGGGGGAGGTGAGGTTCCAGGTGGTTTCAAGGGAAGAGAGGTGGAAATCGAAGGAGGAGCGAAGAGAACGGCTGGTCGCCGGCGCCAGAAAAGTGGAGGGGGTTTGGGTGGCGGCGGCGCCGACAAAGGGAGGTGTTGGGTTGCTGGTTCGATGAGGAGAGTGGGGTTTTTTTTTAAAAATTTTAAATTTAAGTTAATTATTAAAAATAATAATAAAACTAATCGTGGTTAATGATATAAACTAAAAAGATGTTAACCATGGTTTAATATTAACTAAATTGCTTCATTAAGTTCACCATTGAAAATTATAATAAATTAAAGTTTAGAATAATAAGAATTTTCGCAATTTACCACCGAGAAAATTAAAAAGTTTAGTGTTACCATTGAGAATTTCCCTAATTTTTTTCATAATACACATAGTAATTTCCACATCACACAATAGTAAAGGTTATTTAAATGCTTTATTATTATCATTATGTTGATATAATTAGTTTCAAAATATTCAAAATTTTCCCACATTCACCAACCAAAATAATGTAGGGAGTTTTTTGGATTTTTAAAACAATTTTTGAAACTAATTAAATCAAAAATACCCTATTTACTATTGTGTGATAGACTGGTAGTAGAAATAATCACTACATGTATTTTGAAATAAATTATTTAAATATATATTGACAATTAAAAAAAACCTAACAAAGGGGTGGGGCATGCATTATTAATTTGATTGTAAAGGAAATTATTAATAAAATATGTATTTTGAAAAAAAAATTTAATAAAATAATAGTAATAAATAGACGGAATTTTACTCAAAATACATTTTTGGTGACTTGCGTACTATTTTGCACATATAGTATAAAAGGTGGTACCGCTATTAGCAAATAATTAAGTTTGTATAATTTTGCACACACCGTTGATTGTTGGTATTTTTTAAGCCAATTTCCCTTGTTAAATATGAGCAATATTTGTGAGATTTTTGCTAGTTGTCATTGAAGTTTTTGTTAATTTATCACATTTAATATCAAATTTTTTCTCCTTTATGATAAACGAGCAAATTTCCAAACAACTAGCTCTTAGATATAAAATATCTAGTAAAATAATCAAAATACACACAATACATTCCTTTTTTTTTGAAAAAAAATGCAACCTAATTGTTGTACATTAATTCTCCCAAGAGAGAGATATGAGAATTTTTATGATGTTGTTTGCCTAATTACAATAAAGGATTGCGTTGAAAAAAAAGAAGGTATTTCGTACTTTATAATTTGTCTTTGTACTTTAATAGGTCCTATGAGAAGCGGGTGGACGAGACACATGGACAATTTTATGGATAACTTGAAATCTATGCAATTTGTTGGTGGAAGTCTAGATGATGCTGCTACTACTTATGGTCTTGCTGATGCTTTAATGGTACCTTTTGTTTTCAATTGAATTTTCCATTTGAGTTTCATTATATTTTTTTTTAATTTTTTTTTACATCATCTACAATCAACGTTATATCTTTGTAGTTTGTAAGAACTAGTTTCTTGTTTAATTTGTAAATTTGTTATTGATATATGACCCCATAATCTAGCCATATATATAATCTACAACATACAACCTCACAAATATATAACATATTGAATCAATTAAATAAATCCTTTATATAAATTTCGTTCATCTAGGAGATAGATCTTACATTGTGGAATATCTTTTGCTTACATCGTTGGAGTATAATCGTTTTGGAGAGACAATATAACGATTTGTTGTAGCTGTGAAGATGATTTTCAATTAATTTATCTAATTGTAATCGAGAATTTGATAAATTTTGTAATTCTTTGCCAATGAAACAATTTCATGACAATCCACCAAAGCAAAAAAGCAAATCGTTTATCAAAAGAGGAGAAGAAAAACCTTTTCCTTTGAAGAACAAAATAATCAAAACCCAGTATTTCGAGGAATAGTTATTATAAACCTAATAGCTAACAAAGAGAAAATCTCGCAAGAAACAAAGATTGGGGTTTTAATCATAAAAACTAATGGAAGACCCTATAAAATTCAGTAATGGAGGCTAGGGTTTTAGAGAGGGTAATTAGGAGAGAGGATGTTAGGGTTTTTTTTTTTTTTTTTTTTTTTTTTTTGAAATTCCCAGGGTGGATTTCGATCAACTTCATATGTTAACTAAACAACACTTTTAAAACTTATTAAGGCACACCAAAAATTGTTCAGAAAGCCACAAAAACGGAGATAAAATTCGATCCTAAGATATACTGAAATCGGGAGGGAAGCTTTAACCACTTGAGCTATCCCTTATTCTCAGTTTTATACCAACCTTATTGAAGTTAAACCAAATGTTAATGAATAGTGTTATGCCAACTTTATCCCTAAAAATGTCTATTTACATGTGTGGCATAGTTTTTCTTTTCTTGTGTTTTTTTTGTTTTTTGCCTTTTTCTTCCCTACTTTTTAAAAAGTTTGAGATAATTCTTAATTATACGCTTTGAAATTTTTATCTACTTATTTGCCCTCATTTGTGTTATTTTACTCTTTTATTGAGCTCTTAAAAATAGTGTGCGAATAATTATACCCTAAATTGTTTTGTTTCAATTTTTTTCCCATGTCACCAATAACCAATGACATAAAACCAAACTAAAAGAGATATTCGGATATAGCTAGTTATGCGTGCATATCGCTCGCGTTAGCTACTCTAAGGGCATGTTCACATTTACTGAACTGAGTTGGGTTGAACTGAACTGAATAGAGCTGAAATGAATATTTAATGAGAGAAGGAAATTAGGAGCTGAACTAAACTGATTGCAATTGAATTGAACTGATTGGAGCTGACTGAACTGAATTGAAAGTAAACTGAAGTGAACAGGCGCCGCTAATACTACTGTAGTTTTTTTTTTTTTTTTTTTGTTTTTTTTAAGTACTACTCTCTCCGTCTCTAAATTACATTCCTGTTTGGAAATTTACACGGGAATTAAGGAGGAAAGAATAAGAAAAATAACAATAATTAGATAATGCAATGGGAAGTACAAAACATGAAATAATGTTTTTGAGTAAAACAAAGATAGATTAGTGATTACTCATGACATATCATCAATCCTTTGCAAAAAAAAAGGACCAATCACATACTCCTAATTGAAAATTTTTAACCAATCATATTCATTGTAATTTGGCACAAGGATTCTAAAAAATTAAAGGCTGAAAAAGTACATTAGCCAACCAAACATTAAAAGTAGAATGTAAATACAACTGAAAAAGAGAGTGTATTTGGGATATTTTTTTTAAAAAAAAAATACTAAAAATAGAAAGGTGGAATGTAGTTTTGGAATACCCAAAATAAAAAGGAGGAATGTAATCACAAATATTAGAAAAAATCCGATGTACAATATCATTATTGTAAATCAGCTCAACCTTTACCTGAAAAATGAGAGAGAGTGACAGTGAGCTAGAGAGAGAGAGAGTGAAACCTCAACCTTGTTCCAGCTAAACCCCCGTCGCCGCCGCCTCCACCTCCCCCTTTACCTCCGCCATCACCACCAAAAAACCCCCTCTCCAACTAAAACCTTCCTCCAATCTCTCAATAACCCCCAAACCTCCCCGCTGTTGTTAATTCCTTAACCGAAATCCGCCGGAGCCCCTCCGGCGGATTTCATCCACTCATGCCAGGCTTTCATCCCTGTTCTCGTCAAGGTTGCTTCAAATTTAGCTAATCCTTTATGTTTATCCCAATGGTTTTCGTGCATGAATTTCTTCGAGGATGATCCATGTGAACGAATCAATTGCTTATAGACGTAGCATTCTAAATGCCACTCCCTTTCTTTGCACATAGACTATACTTCGTACATTGTTATCTTTAATTTTGGGTTTATTTTTGTTGATTTTGATACCCTGTTTTTCTGTTTTGCATATGTAGCTTAATTACTTTTGTGAAAAAGGGTCTCTTTGTGAAAAATGGGTCACTTTTGTGAAAAAAAGGGTCACTTTTGTGAAATAAAAAGGTCACTTTTGTGTAAAAAAAAGGGGTCACTTTTGTAAAAAAAAAAGGAAAAATGGAAATAAATAATCCCACCTTTGCCCGAATTGAAAATAACAAACCCACCTTTTGATATTTACAAGGCAAACCCACCTTTTGATATTTACAAGGCAAACCCACCTTTGTATACCATCTTCTTTTAATGAACTTTTTCACCCACAACTTGTTAAACAAGTTAATTTTTTTTTTAAAATTTTTTTAAAGCCACACGTCGCTCAATAATTGGTCCAAATAAAAAAAAGTTAAAAGACAAAAACAAAAATATGTAAAAAAAAAAGAGAAAAAAGCCCACCACCCACAACCACCTTGGAAACCCTAACCCTTACCCTAGCCCCGGCGAAAAACCGGTCAGCCGCCACCCTAACCTCTCGAAAATGGCCGGTCGGAACCCCTTTATACCAAAAGCCACCCTCAAATTCACCCCTGACTTAAATCCTACCCCCGAAACCACCATAAACCACCACAGCCGCCGAGAACCCTTCTCTTACCGCCGAAAACCCTTGAAACCTCCATCCAAGCACCGAAAAACACCACACAACCTCCCTAACCACCCCGAAAGACCCTACCTTACCTCCATAACCACCCGAAATCTCCCTTTATTTAACACCTTAGAAACCGCCGAAACCCTCAACGGCCCACAGTTTCCCTGGTGGGAAGATGTCGGCTGACCGTTTTCGGAGGCTAAGGAGGGCAGCCTACCGGTTTTGGTGGTGGATGGGGTAAAGGCTAGGGTTTCACGGTGTTAGGTTGGTGGCTAGAGTTTTTTTTTTTTTGTATTTTTTTTAGAAAATGAAATGCACCAATTAAAATTTGACACGTGGCATACAACCTACTAAATTCGGTCACCAACAGGTCAAAGTTCATTAAAAGAAGATGACGTACAAAGGTGGCTTTGCCTCGTAAATATCAAAAGGTGGGTTTGTTATTTTCACTTTTTCAGTTCGGGCAAAGGTGAGATTATTTATTTCCATTTTTCAAAAAAAAAAGGGTCACTTTAGTACGAAAAAATGTCACTTTTCGTAAGATGTTCGATGTACAATAAAATTATTGTAAAACGAGGGCATACAAAAGTTTTTGGAATGTAATTTAGGGATAAAGGGAGTATTGTAGTTTCAAGACACTAAACATAAACTAAAAAACAAAAATACAAAAAAAATGAAAACGATTCAGGCATCTCCTTTGATGCGCGCGCTGTCTCTTTCTTCTGGTATTCGATGGCTTCCATCTTCAACATTGTGCTCTACTTTTCATCCTCCCATACTATGTCTCAGAAGATTTACCCTACAAAATCATGGGAGAAAGGAATATACTTTGTTTTAACTATTACCTTATTCTTCAACAATGGCTTTCAACACCCATATTTTGAGGGTTTCTAACCGAGGTAAAATCTGAATTTTCTGATTGAAAACTGCTGATTTCTGCAATTGATAATATGTTCTTTTCTGGGTTCTTTTTATATTCAACATTCATTACAATATCTAAATTTCTTTGCTTTTTATACATCTTCTCTCAATTGAGGAAAGTATATGATAACTTGTATAAAATTGACTGAGAATTCTGCTGTTATATTGCTTATTAACTGTCTAAAGTATTGAAATCATCCTTGGTTAAAGTGAATTTTGTGTTTATATAAAGAATTCCCTTGATGGTGTAGCAATTTTTATCTTCATGGTGATCTAATTATACCTTTTGGTTTAGAGGGGATGTGGGGGTGGACAAAGAGCAAAGGCTAATTGATTCACAACAGGTTTCGAACCCGGTTTTTGTGTTCAACCTTAATTATCAGCTAACTTGTTGATTTGTACCCTAATTGAATTCAGGAAGCTTTAAATGTTGTGCCTTAGGGCCTATTCTCATACGATTATTTTCATTTCAGTTCAGCTCAGCTCTACTAAAATAAGTTCAGTTTAGCTCGGCTCCTAATTTCCTTCTCTTATAAAATATTCATTTCAGTTTAGCTCAGCTCTAAGTTAAGTTGTTCACCTCAGGTGAGCTAAGTTCAGTCAATGAGAATAGGCCCTTAGTTGGGGCCATTTTTTATTGAGGTGCCCTAGGTTTTCATTTCTTGTATAATAGAATAATACTATATGCTCCTTAGAAATTTTCATAATTTGGCTATTGGGTAGTTAAATTGAATAGATTGTATTTGGGATGGTAATCTTTCTTGTTGGGGGAGGGAGCACATTTTGATAAATTTACATTAAAACTATCTTCGAGTATTGTATAGTGAAACCCTAGGTTGATCTATTTAATAAAGTAATTGGATTTTGGACTTTTAAGTAAAGTTACTGTGGCATTATAATGCTGTAAGGAGGCACTCTTTGATTTTTCTATTTTTTTCATCATTTGTAATTGTGACACCTACAATTACGTTATTGCTAGTAAAAGTCTCTGGATCTTGTAACCTTTGGCCTTGGTTTTTTTGGATTTGTAATTTTTCAGTGTTGAGATAGCTCATATTTCACCTTTCTAAGGCGGAGGAAATCAAAAGTGAGTTATGTCACTTATGTGTATATTATCTTTTAATTTATTTCACAGATGTTTGCTGTACCACCAAATGGATTCATGACCGAGGAGAACTTAGTTGGAAAAAGACACTGTATTCTTGTTGCTGGTTCAAATCCCTTTCCATTACCAGTACCAGTTTATAGACCAAATTTTGATAACTGTGGAGATCCGTCACCTTGTCATGATGCTGAGACGGTTGCTGGGTGGTTTGGAAAAGTATGAAGTTGCTTTGCTTGTCTTGCATCTTTTATAAACACAGGAGATATAGAAAATAGAAATGAAAAGAAATCATTCTTATGATCTCCCATTTGCACCTGCCTTACTTTCTGTTTCATGTGCAGTGCTCTGTTTCTCTCTCAGTCATTTGTCCACGGAAGTTACCCAAAATAAGGGCACTCTATGAAGCGGTATGCTGCTCATTGCTTAGCAAATCCTGTTACGTAGTTCTTGTTTAGCTTGGTCTGATAACTGATTGCATACTTTACATGATTGATTATCTTGACCTTTTTTTTTTTTTATATATATATATACTACCTCCGTTACAGGTTATGTGCAACGATTAGACATTTTCTCTCTCTGCTTTATGTCAAATCGTTGCACATAACCTGTAACGGAGGTAGTATATAAAATTGTTAATGAATTTCTTTGAACTTTGAGGTTGGGCTAGTATGTGGAAGTTCAGGGTTATGACTTTATACTTGGTGGATATTTTTAATGTTAGAATGTAGGGTTTTTGGAATTAGGTCAGTTTGGTTTGACTTAATTTTACTTATTTGACTTATTCTAGACAAAATAAGTTAAGATAACTTTAGACAAGATAAGTATAAATTAATTCAGGCAGTAAGTTCGAATAAGTTAGATGTTTTAATACAAAATAACTTCTGCTACACTAAGAGAGCCTTAGGCATCCTATAGAAACTAGAAATTTTGATGTGTTTGGAGGTGGATATGAACTTCAGGTTATTTTGTGAATGTACAAACAATTTTGTTACCATAATAACCTTTAAACCTTAAGTAATTAAGTAAGCTTCCATTGTCCTCTTTAATCACCTAGTAGAGTGTTTTTTTTTTTAATTTTTTTTAAAAAATTTATTTTATAAAGGCTAGAATCATATCATGGAAAGGTCAACCAGGCTAGACTAACATAGTGAGGACCAAATCCAGTTGAAAAATTTAAGGGATACTCTCTTTTGTAACATTTTATGATTATCTTTTGTCAACAAATGAAGTTATCAAATATCACAAATAATCCTGTTCTTTTTGTATTCTTAACAAAGCATGGCATTAATGATAAACAGGTTAAGAATCTTACATGGCTAGTGAAAATATAAACTTCTTCCAAATTAGTGAAAATATAAACTTCTTCCAAATTAATGATAAACACGTTTTGACACTATTCACAAATTCTACATTGACTAGCTTTTGTGATTTATAGATAAGAAAATATTTAGTTGTGTGAGATCTTATTAGATTATTTTCAATGTGCATTTGCAAAATATTTACTTATTTATAATTTCTACTTATTGATAATTAGAGATATTTACGATTGAAATTATGCATTGGCAACATGAAAAAAGAACATTTGAGCCAATATGGAATGAAGTAAATTCTCCCAGAGCATTGCCATCAACCTTTCTCAATCAAAATTATACGATCGTTATCTACTTCCGCTAATCCACCATCCTTAATCCACCATCCTTCTCCACTGCCAAAGTTCCGTTGATGACACCATCGGAAAATTGTGATTTTCCTCCATTCCCCAATGAGAGCGCCTTCTTTGTCAAAATGGCCTGTTCAAAAGTACCTCTGCCCTAGCAACTTCTGCCACTCTCCTCCATGTTCAACCCACTTCCATTTTGTACGGCACGGAATCAGGTCCACCCCTTTCTATGCCACAATTAGTGATTCTACGTAGGGCTGCAAATGATCCGAGCCGAGTCGAGTCGAGTTTTAACTTGTTCGAGCTAAGCTTGGTAAAGATTTCAAGTGTTCGAACATGCTCGAGCTTGATAATTTTGTGTTCGAGCTTTGGTCATTAAGGTTTTGCCTTGTTCGAGCTCGGCTTGAGCTTGTTCGTCTGTGATTCGAGCTCGAGCTTGAACAAGCTCTAATGTGAACACGATCAAACGTGAACGAGCTCAATCAAGCTAATATAATCAACTTTGAAAAACTATAAGTATACTCTAATTAGAAAAGTCGTTTGATGATATTCATCATAACAACAAGATAGGCAGTAATTGAGTATTTGATATTATAAATGGGAAATTTGAGCAAATATACTATTCACTTTCTTAAAAATAATAATATTTTAATTTTATATGATTTTATAAACATGGCTAATTTGATTATGTACAATAATTGATTATAATTAATTTGGTTCCATATTAAAATTGTACTATTTTAAGAATAATTAAAACAATGAAATTAATTGTTTCGAGCTTGAACGAATTATAAATGAGCATATGAACGATCATATGTACGAGTTATGAACGAGTGTTTGTGAACATTAATGAGCTGAGCACAAAGGTGTTCGAGTTGGGCTCGTTTACTTAACGAGCCTCAAATTTTTGTTCGGTCTCGTTCAATGCTTAATAAACAAGCTTTGACCGAGCTTGTTAGCGAGTTGTTCACAAACGTAACAGCTCATTTGCAGCCCTAATTCTACCTAACAGCTTACGATGAATCAAAGAAGAAGGTAGAGTACGAATTTGACATCTTTATAAAGGGGATTTAACATTCTATTTAGGGTTTGTGTGGTGAATGATTATGATATAAAGGAGAGGTATTGTTTGTAGATTGAGAGCTTGGTGTTTGTAGATTGAGAGGTTGGTGATCGTAGATGTTTGGTGCAGAAGGCTAAAAGAGTCGTGGTGGAGGGAGGAGAAGAGTTGGGTGGTAGTGGTTGATTTTATAGGTGATAGGCAGTTTATGGTGGCTGGCTGGTGGTTAAATGGTCTGTGCTAATGGTTGGGTGGTGTTGTTCGGTGGTACTCCCTCTATCCTTATTTGTTTGCCCCATAACCAAAATATGCTTTATTAAGGATTGAACCAAATATTGTAAGTGGATGAGTGTGTATTTGTCTTTTTCACTTTTATGAGTGTATGCAAGTGGGTTTAGTGGTGGGGACATGTTACAATATTAGTAAAAGGGGCAATCTTTAAGGGACATCCCAAAATTGAATTTGGGCAAACAAATAAGAACAGAGGGAGTATATGGTAGTGTTAGCGGTGAAGGTGGGTCGTCAAGGTTGATTAAAGAAGATGAGTTTAAGAATATTTGAGTTGTAATAACCCTTTAATCATGGCTAATTAAACTAAATGAATTAACATTTAATATTTTACTTATTCTATATCTAGTTGATACAGAGTAATAGAAGTTAAAGGGTTGCTTGTGATATTTATTAACTTTTGTGTTGCCCACAAAAATACTCGGCAAAAGTATAGGGTTGCCGATGAGAATTTACCTAAGTTTAATTTTGTTACTAGTAACATACAGGAACTTTTCATGAGCATATAGAGTGCTACATAAGAAAAATAAATACTTTTTAAAAATTATTAAAAAACATGATCCCAAAATAACATAATTAATTTACTTTTCTACTAATTAAAATCAAAGTTGTAAACTAACATAATGGTTTACAAATAAGAGAATGATTTTAAAATAAAATTGAAAAATTAAACACTTAACTTGGAAAGGTTAAAAAAAATAAAAATAAAATGTACATTCATTCAAATTATCTACAAGGGAAACTTTTGTGAACCATATTAAGTGCTACACATAAATCGCATCATTATTATTCGTAATCCATTAGTTGGGTTTAATGTACGACTGTTGGTTAGGTATATAATTTTGACCCTGTTGTTATCAAAATTCTTATTTTTTTTTTTTGAAAGATATCAAAATTCTTATTAGGGACAAGAAATTAACTACATTTTACAAACCTCTACCCTAGGAAAATCACCTGCTTAACAACTACTCCATCTGCTCTTTTTTATTCTTTACGTGTTCGGTTTTGGTGTTCTCCTTTATTCTTTACCTTTTTATCATAGTATGCATAATATTCCAATTATATCTCCACTTCTTTAAAAGAAATGTGTCCTTTTTTTTTTTATTCATCAAATATTTTTTTTTTTTTTTTGCATCTCTAAAGGCTTCTATTGATTAAAGTAATCATAAAAGTGGATTTATCGTATATAAATTCTTAAAAAAATCCCCACTTTAATTTTTTGTGAATTTGCATGCTGATACCAAATGTAAGGAATACAAAGGAATAGAGGGAGTAGTATAAACTAAGAAAGGGAAGCAATTAATCCATATAAGAATTGGTTGCTTGTCAGATTTTAGTTTTTAAAGCTAAATTAACATTGGAATGCTAAACCCTTTTTTTTTTTTTTCTTCTTCTTATCTTTGAAACATGTAGCGACTTTAATGGGAAGAAATTGTTGGTATACATCGAGAAGATGTTTGATAAATGTTATAAGAATTTAAACTTATTACCTCTGCTAGACTTACTTAGCTACCAAACCAAGGAAAAGTAAAAATGGGGTCATACATGTGGGTACATTTGTATTATAGAGTACAGAGATAGAGAGTAAGAGTTATGTTAAATAAAATTGGGGGACACTATAAAATGAATAAAAAGTTGTTATAAAAGGAATAAATTAAAAGTGAATAGAACCTAGAACTTAGAAAACTGATGAAAATGGAAAGTGAGTAAGACTTGGGAAAATGGAGGTAGTATAAGCTTGGTGACATAATAGTATATTTGTATTTATGTCTTGGCCTAGGATAAAACTAATTTTGTTGTTGTTGTATAATATAGAAATGGTTCTTAATGCTGTTATTTGGAGAGATGATTGAAAGTAGGGGAGGAAGTTGTTGGTAAAACAATTGACTCAATATCTTGACATCTTTTCCAAAGGGAAGTTAGAAATGGGTTGTAAGGTGCACCCCATTCATCCAACAAATTTCCCATCTCTTTTAGGCATATAGTTTTAGGAGAGTATCGGTAGGGCTGGCAATCGGATCAGGTCGGGTCGGGTTCGTGTTCGGGTCAGCTACCCCCTGACCTGAACCTGATCCATTTAATGTTTCGGGTTGAAAACCTCAACCTGAACCTAATTTTTTCGGGTTCGGGTCAACCTGAAAATGACCTGATTTGACCAAAAACTTTTTTAGGCCTTAAAAAAGGTTGATTTATTTGGGTTGGGTCAACCCAGCCAATCTGATTTTATTCATTCAAAAGGTATTTTTTTTTTGCAGTTCATTCAATTGCATTTTAAATTCTGAAGCAAAACAGCGATTCAAACCCAAACAAAATTGTCTAACAAAACTACTTAATAGATTACAAACCAAGTAGTCTACTTAACAAATTACAAATTGAATTTCAAAAACTATAGTGATTTAAATAAAATCTTCAAATCTCTTTGTTATGCCCACCCTCCATAGTGGAATGAAACTTCTCCTCTCTGAAAGAAAGATGGATTTGAGTGGCCGCAACTTGCTGCCATTAAAAATAACACAAACAATAATTAAGAACATAATTTTAGTATGTAAAACCGTATAAATACAACAACTATTAATATTAATTTGCATGATCAATTCGTATAATTACATAAACTAGCATAAATTCGCATAGATCCATAAATCAATTCGTATAATTACATAAACCAGCATAAATTCGCATAAATTTGCATAAATCAATTCATATAATTACATAAACTAGCATGAATTCGTATAGATCCATAAATCAATTCATATAATTACATAAACCAGCATAAATTCGCATAAATCAATTTGTATATACTTGTAAAATAACAAAATCAATTCGTATAAACTCACAAATTAAGAACAATAAACAAGAAAAATACCGTATGAGAGTGAGAAGATAAGAATTGTAGTCGAAATCAACAATTGTGAAGACTTGAAGAACTTTGATTGAACAATGGTGAAGCCGTGAAGTGATTTAGGGTTTTTGAGGAGAGAGAAGAGAGAGAAGTGGGAAAAAGTAGTGAAAACGGCTGAAGAAATGAGTGTAGGATGAGAGGGGTTTAGGGTTTTCATTTTACATTAAGAAGCCTCTAAGGAATTTGGGCTGGGCTTATTTACTTATTTAGAGTTTTAAGGCTTTTTATGTTTTTTTTTTCACTTAAAATACTTCGGGTTGACCTGACCTGATTTTGACCTGAAATTTATTTCGGGTTAAGTGGGTCGTTTTCGGGTTGAGATTTTCAACCTTAACATGATCCATTTAATTTCGGGTTCGGGTTCGTGTCGACCCATTTAAGTTTTCGGGTCGAAAATCTCAACCCTAACCCACTTTTTTCGGGTCGGGTTCAGGTCGGGTTTTCGGGTCGGGTCAGTTTTTGCCAGCCCTAAGTATCGGGGATGAAGAAAAAAATGGAGGAAACTCAAAACGACATTATGCTAAGCAGAACCAACCCAAGGGAGCAATGAATAGTTTTTTGTAAGACGGAGAGTAATAGAATATAAAGGAAAGGAAGGTTGCTTAAGAAAATTTTGAAAAGGTGAGTGTTGTAAGAAAAAGGTAAATAAAGTGTGAGAAGTGGAAATGTGTATAATTGTATATATAGTAAGTTATGTGGGATTGTGGGAAGTAATATAGTAAAGGGAGTTTGCCAATATGGAATTAAAATTGAGTAGAACCCCCCTCCCCCCCCCCCCCCAAAAAAAAAAAAAAAAAAAAACAAAACCCTTATCCCTAAATGAAAAGTGAGTAGAACAAAAAATAGAGGCACTCCAGAGTATTTTTATTCTCCTACGAAATGGGATTGTTACTGTAACTATAATATTTGCTTGGAGTAACTGTTTTGATGATATTAACGTGGTCCAAATTGTTAATTTAGGGAAAACGCAACCCTTATTCAGAAGACCCACCTGTTCGGAATCAGCATCATAATTACCTTGTTCTGATATCGGAGGATTTTAAAGAGGCTCAAGATGCTTTAAATTTGACAATGTTGGTAGTAAAACAGGAACCTTTATCAAGTTCGCATCCTGAGGCAGGGGCATTTACTACTAATCCATCAGGTTGTTACTTCTAATTTCAGTGTGATGCATTGGTTGGTTATCTATTAATATAGAACTATATTTTGCGACTCTTGATGCTGTGTTCTTTACTTGAATTTAATCTTCTCAATTGGGTAATGTGTTTCTGACCTTTGTTATGATTCAATTGTTTTTCTTCTCTCATGTGGCATTGCTATTGATTCTTAAATTCAATTTTGGGCTTTTGTCTTTTGTTATATCATTAATGATCAGTCAGTTTAGCTGATGGTGACAATTTGGATAAAAATAGCACACGTCAAACCTTGATATACCATTTTTTTTGGAAATAAGAACACAATGTGATGCTTTTAATATTCAAGAAATTGGCATCAATATTGCAAGTAATTTTCTGATTCTCCCTCAAACTGTACCTAACACAAAAATCATCAATAAGGGTTAAATTTAAGTATTTGTGAAAATAGGGTAGTTAAAGAGAGGAGTACTCATAGTTTCGTTCACAAAAAAAAAAAAAATAACTGCTGTAGTTTTTTTTTTTTATTTTTTTTTATTTTTTTTAGATAATTAGATAACTGATATTATTTTATAACAAATGGTGGAAGATTGTATGGGATGGACGTGTATCAGTGTATGACATATCCTAATTTCAGAAATTTCTAACGAATAGTTTATTTATTTTTGGGTATAATTAATATTTTAAATCAGTAATTAACTTTTAAAAAATTGAATTTTAAAAAATATTAACTTAGGGTATTTTAGTCTATTGGAAGAAGGGTAAAAAAGGCAATTTAAAATTTATACTCAAAACCCCTCTTCCCTTTATATGTTTTTTTTTTTATTTTTTATTTGTTTAATTTTTATTTTTTTATTTTTTTAAAGTTTTTATTGTTTTACTCAGCGAAGTTCCTTTCTTTCTTCCTTGATGAGTTTAGCTATAGTCTATTTGTTCTTGTTAGGCATAGTGTTGCTATCAAGTAATCAAGGTGAGTTTAGTAGGTTTTGCGTTTTTATTCCAACTAAAGTGGTTTCTTACACTCTTGATAAATAATGGATCCTTGATTTTTTTGGATTTGACGTGTGATCCAATTGTATAGTGAAGACTACGTAATATCTCAAAATCCAGTCCTTTTCACCTTGTTTGGGTAAGAGGTTGGGGAAAGGAAGGGGAGGGAGAGGTGTTGTAAGCTGCAACAGTTGCATGATTGATTAATGAAAGACAATAAGAACACACAGATTGATGTGCTAGTTATGTCCATGGGCAGGCAAGAGGATGTTTTATTTTAAGAAAATTACAGATTATAGGCTAAGCTAAAACTTTTATATAGTACTCCTAAAATAGAAAGGAGATAGGCCTAAACAGAAAATTGTAGCCAATAAAGGGAAAACAGATTCAAAGGCCTATTCCAACAAGAGGGAAGGATCCATTTTTCTCCCTTCTTTAATCAACACTATCATTCTAAAATTGGAGAGATTTCAGGGGAATATGGAGCTCTACCTTCCCCTTCCCTTTCTTTTTCTCTCCCCTCCTCTTTCTCTTCCCCCTTTTTTGTCCTTTCGATTTTCCTATCCAATCAAAGTGTAAATCTGCGCTTAGTGAAATTCTTTCAAATTGATGAACTATCTTCTTTTTCCAACAGGAACTTCAAATGTCAAGGACACTGAAGTGAATTCCAGTTTAGCAACTGAAATTGAAACCAATGTCTCCTCTATTGACCTTGTACATACTTCAAGCAATTTTCAAGGAAATACTAATATTGAAATGGGACAGATGAACTCTAACATGAATCTAGTAAATGCTCAACATGAAGGCAGTTTGGGTATGAATTTGGATACAACAATGAGCCATAGCTCAACAGATCTAGCATATAGCTCTGAATCCTCCGTGCTGGGAATGCCTGCACCTAGCATTCCTACGATTCATGGATTTCCTGGTTATTCAATGGATAATTCCAAATATAAAATGGCGTGGGAGGTTTGTCGCATCTAACTTTGCTGTGAAGTTGAACTTAAGTGCTTAAAATTTTGCATACTATGGTACAATTGATGAGCTTTTATCTGGTAATAATATACAAAGTATGCTATAAAGCTGTTTCTTGTTTCCTTTCTTTTTTACCCTTGCAGTCTGATTTGGGTTTAATAGCTTATATTTATTGGCTTGTGTATTTTGACATGTACTTGTTGGATAACTTTATAGCCATCTTAAATGCTAAAACTTCTTGTCCTTGAAAAAAAAAAACAATTCACTAAAAAAAACAAAAAAAACCATTCAATTTAATTCATCACTATGTGCACACTATTTTGAGTATTTTCTATCTGTATTAGTGATTTCCTACTCTATTCCTATGTCATTGTAATCCTTTATTGCTAAAAAAAAAGTACTCCCTTTGTCCCACAATATAGTTCATGTTTTCCTATTTTTGAGATCCAAAATGTTATTCCTGTTTCTATTTTTGGATAGTTTGTAAAGACCATTATACCCTCAATTTTTTTTAACTTTATTCATTGTACTTCTTAAATTACCCTTGAATTTTGCTCATGCATTGTATTTTTTTTCACTTTCTCTCTCTAACTTTTGTCTATAATTGTACTTTTTTTTATTTTTTTTAGTGTACTTCATCCACTTTCTCCTCCTATTTATTAAATACCGTGAAAAAATACAAACAAGAACTGTATATTGGGACGGACGGAGTACAATGAAAGTGTATTTACTGCATATTAACAAGTGCCATTACTGCAGGGAAATTTGTTCTGTTTAAGAGATGGGCATGCTGTCTTTATTACTAGATTGAAGGTATGTTTTAATGCATCACTAAAGAACCCTTGTTTTATACTTCCTCCGTTTCTTTTTAGTTGACACGTTTTCTTTAGTCACGTTTGCCAATGCACAAATTCAACCATTAATATCTTTAATTTTCGATAAGCAAATATTATAAAATTAAATAGTTAGAAAATATATATCGTGACAATTCTAACAAGATCCCACATCACTATATTTTTTTATTATATATAAATCACAAAACACGGTCAAAGGGAAGTGTGTGAATAGTGCTAAAGTTAAAACGTGTCAACTAATAAAAAGCGGAGGTAGTATAGTGTAGAAAGGTGTTATTACCTGGTGACACTTATTTTAAAAGCTCATATCCACATTTCCTTTGGCAGGCATACATTAATTCGGGTCTTGCAGCGTAAGTAAAAAATTTCATTTGTAATTTTTCACATCAGCAAATTATTTTATTCTTCTTGAATGATTACTTTTTAATGCCTATCAAAAATAGTTGTGACAACAGAGCAGCAATATTTCATAAATTTGAATGTGCACACCTTATAGCTGGGATGGAAGTTCACTGGGATTGCAGCAGATGAAATATAATTTGTAATATTGGTGAGAGATTGTACAGCCTGTTTTCCCTTCCAACATATTCTGAGATCATACTTAGGCGTACCTATCTCCATGCCATATTAGGTACATGGTATGCCACCTAAATGTAATCTCCATGCTGCATAGGTCTAAAGTGGCTTGGCACAGACCTTAAGGTTAGCTAGCTCTAGTCATAGTGTCACGGACTCACGGATCTTACTTAACAAGGATTATATTAGGCCAAACTTAAAATTGCCTATTTATTGGGCTAAAGGGAGTAAGACTAGCTCACTGATCAGATCGATAAGGGATCAGTTAAGTTGGGTATCTTGGCTACTTGGAGTAGGGTTATTCTATGCCTGCATTTTAATGTTTTGCTAGCAGAAATATAGTTGCAGCACCTTATGCTTTTTGATATACAATGAAAGGTCTTGCAGGCGGAAGCCCCAGTTATGGGAGAAGGCTGAAGCCCTATGGAAAGATTTCCCCTTACAAAGTACTGGACAATTGACATGGGATAAGTAAAAGCCATCTTCCCTAGGAATAACGAACTAAGAAACTAAAACATAGAAACTAAAACATTAATACTGTTTCCAGCCAATAGGCTATACTTCATAACCAAAGGTTACAGTCACACTAGACAAATTCAGAAACATAAAAAATGGGCAAAACTATAACTATATCAGAAAGGAAATTCTCTCAGACATCGTAGCTAGTAGTTGAATTCATATAAACTTATGTAGTCTCATACTTCTGTCTCGGGCCTGTACAAATTGGATAATTCAAAATGTCTCATATGCTGAGAGTGGCTTCATATTGTTTTGTGGGTTTGCTATTGATAAGCTAGTGGTGGATTTAACCATTGAGACTGGCTGTTATGCTCTAGCCTCTAGCTTGCAAAGAGAAAACTTTTGCCTGAAAGTTGAATCTCTTTGAAGCCTAGAAACTTTTATCCCTTCTTCTTCTCTCTCTCTTCGGGAAACATATTGTTTTGTTGCTGCTACTCCTTGAGAGCTGTACTGTGACGGCTTATTAAATAGAATCCATCCTATCTTAAAGAGTTTTGATGTATCATGATAGTGAATGTTGTTTTTTTCTTGCTTTTCAGGGCTGTTGTTGGTTGGCCGTACTCCATAACAATGACTCGGTTGATTACACAGGCTCGCGTAAATCATGAGTAATGCCTTTGCAAATTACTTCTGAACACTTTTTAAGCATAGTCTCACTTGTTCCTGCTTTTTCTTAACTATATATCTGGAAATTTTTTCTAAATGTAGTTTCTTCTGTTCATTTCTAGGTACAATGTTGGGAAAGCAGTTCTTCTGGCTTTCAATGTGATGGAACCACACGATTTTATCAGGATGATGCTTACTAAAAAGCTTGTAAGTTATTCAAGACTGTGGTATCTTTATCTTTGTAGTAACTTGCTTTATGAGTATTTGCTTAAGTCAATTTCTTTGAATCTATACTCAGAATACTACATATTTTGTTGTTGGTAACTGACAAAAAAATTCATTGATGAACAATAGGTGTGTTTGGTATTAACTTTTTAGAGTAGCTTTTTGTGTTTGGCTAAACTAAAATAGCACTAATCTATAAATACCAGTGTTGCCTAAAGTTATGGTGTTTCATGTATACATAGTGTCAAACTACAGAGTAAGAGTTGCAACTTGCAAGAAATTATTAAAAATAATTATAAACTACAAATAAGATAAGATATTTAATCTTAGGTTAAAGTGGCCCTATTGTGTTTGACTAATTTTAGATAAACTAAGAAGAAGACAAGATATTGAATTTTAGGTTAAAGGCCCTGTTTAGTTCACCTTATTTCAGAACCTTATTACTTATTTAAGATTAGATCAAATTTCGCAAATCAAATTAGGGAAAATAAGTTCTAAACATACTTTATCGTTTTTTGTGTGATTTTTAGTTGCTAAGTATCTTTAATTTTGTAATGAAAAAAATTATGAAAATTACATATTAATTGAATACACATAATTATGAATCTAACAAAACTCCTCTTGAGTGTACATATAAGGTCAAAGTTTGGTCAAATTAAATAATTAGATCAGATTAGAAATAATATTTTCACATAAGCAAAAATAAGATTAACTAAATAAGGCCTAAGACCTTGTTCAATTCATCTTACAGAATAAGTTTTTGTATGACTAAATTTTAATTGGAAAAATTAAGGAAAATTTTCTTGGGTAACATTATACTTTTTAATTTTCTCAGTGGTAAATTGCAAAAAAAACTTATTATCGTTGATAAACTTGATTTTTTTTTGTTAAGCTACCTATAACATTAATGACAAATTTAAACTAAATATTTAACCATACTTAGTTTTTATTTTATTATTATTTATTTTATATTATTTAATTGATTTTAAAAATAATTTTTCTTTTAAAAAATAAAAGCTTGCCCCCCTTCCCCCACCAGCATCCGACCATGCTAGCGCTGCCCACTCCCCTTTCCCGACCTACGGCGGCCTCCCCCGCCCTGCCGTGTATCTCCCCCATCCCTGAACCACCACCTTCCTTCTCCCAAAAACCCTCGAAATCCCCCAACCGCCCAATACCCTAACTCCCCACCCCGGCCGGCGACGCCCCACCCTTGCTAAAACCTCTTGATGAATCGGAAGTTGGTTGTTAGTAAATTGATAAGGTTTTCGCAGAAGAAGATCTTGTTAAGGATTTGAATTGATTCAAGCCTTTCAAGCCAAAATACCCTCATTTCTGCATTTTTTAGTCTCGAAATATCATCGATGGAAGCTTAAGGGCGATTAACCGGAAGCCTAACGACCTCTTAATAACATGGCGGACGACTAACTAGAAACTCCGAGAATTTGCAGGTTTTCGATTAATGGTGGGGGATCACCATTGGGGGTGGGAAATTTTCATAATTTTTTTCATTACAAAATTATTAGAATTTATACTTATTGATAATCAAAGATATTATTGGTGAAAGATTAGCATCGGCATACGTGGCCAGGAAAAATGGAGCAAGTATTTAAAAACGGATGAAGTAAAATGTGAATTTTATTCCCTACGTCCCATACTCCCATGAATACTTCCCATTTTCATTGTCTTGTACTTTGAATATTATTTCCTTTTTTTTTGGTATGAGCCATATGGCTGTTTGTTGTAATTTAGATTAAGCCCACTAATCTTTCCGTTCTCTTCACCTTATTTTTGCTAAACTGAACTTATTTTTACTGAACTAAAATTATTTTTACTGACTGAAATTAATTATACTGAAGTGAACTTATTTTTACTGAAGTAAAATTATTTTTACTTAATATTATTTTTTTAAGGTGAAGAGAACAGGGCCTTAAGCAACGATCAACAATGTTGTGAATTTTCCGGTTTCTAATGTATGCTTCTCATTCTTTCTCACCTGTTCAGTCTGCAGTTATCAACCTTTCAACTCAGATACTTGTACTAACTGTTTCTGAGCAACCAACACACATCATTGGAATGCTTTTTCCCCTGGTATGTTTTTTGAGATCTTATATTATAAATTATCCTCAAAATTACTTGTATTTCCTCCGCTTTTATATCTTCCTATTTCCAGTAACAACAAAAACCAAATTATATGAGGTTTTTTTTTTGAGGTTAGAATGGGAAAATTATTTGGTGATATTGTAAGTATACCCTTTTGATAGGGTAAGTGAGGTATATGTGGGATTTTTCTTTGCCATAAATGAACAATGCAAAAATAGGAGGATCAATATACAACACGTATACAGTTTACCGAAATTAGGATTGTTTATTTTTTTTTATTTTTTATTAAAGTGATTTTCACCCTCCTTAATCTGTAGATTTCTGTTGTCCACCCCACAATGTTAAACTATTTTAAGTACAAATCATATGGACTTGGAAAAATTCAATATGTGTAGCCTTTGTGAGCTGTAACATCTTGATTTGAACAAAGTAGTATTTTGGTGGAACTTAAACTTACAATTATTTTTCCTTAAATTCAGGGTGTTGATACCTCAAGTCCGTCACTAACTGCACCAAGAGCAGAGGCTGCTGCTCCTCCTCCTCAGAGACAGCGGGGCTAGCAGTCTTATTAGATCAGCTACTACACCCAAAAGTTTGAATAATGAACTCATTTTTATTCATATATGAGAATAATATTACCTATAGGTGAACTTTTTTAAAAACTGTTTTTCTCTTCTATGACTTGACATAAATTTACATGATTTCATATTATGGCATCAATTATAGACACTGGATTTTGACATTTTGTAGTCATATGTGATGTCAACATTTAGGTTTCTATTTTTATTTTTATTTTATTTTTATTTTTTTTTAACATTACTACCAAGAAATGTTGTACGGTGGCAATGAATTCTATACTGAAATCATGGTGTTGGGTCCAACACCATGATTTCATTTGGGTATAGAATTACTTCAGAGTGGCAATGAATTTTATACCAAAATCATGGCACACCAAAAATAAATTTAATACACCAAAAAGTAATATATGGGTCTACACCTTTAGGTCTTGTTCTTTTGAGCTTATAGGCAGAGCAAAGCAGTTGTCAACACAGTAGACTGAATCAGCAGAGCAAATTTTAACAAAGCAGAGCACAACTCTAAAGAACAGGGTCTTACTCACCACCCCATTAACCCATTACTTTTTTTTTAAAAACAAAAATTAGTAAATAATTTACTCTACGGGGCAAAATTTAGGGAACGAAAAGAGTAATAATTTTAATCTTAAATATGATTATAAATCACTCCTACATGGGACTTTGAGGGGCTCAACAATCATCAAGTTTTGGTGCTACTTTTGCTTATCATTGGTTGAAATCTTAATTTTGAGTAAGTTTACATTTTCGTTGCTTGATAAATTACCCACACGCGTTTGTACAATCAACGGGGGACACTTCCAATGATTTTTTGACTGATGATTACCAACTCTAATCCACTTTTACTTCATAAACTAACCCACTAATCAGCTTCTAAATCACTTATTAGTAATCATTGCTTACCCTACCTACCTAACATTCTACTAAATTTTAAGCAGAAATATCTTTAAAATTTTAATGTTGTTGATAGGTATCCTTTGGATTAATTTGATAAACTTTAAAATGTACCAAACTTGTTAATTAGCAATAAGCGTAACCTAGTTAATCACTAATCACATAAAAATTAATGTATGTCTGTCATTTCTACTAAGGGCCTGTTCATATTTACTGAACTGAGCTGAACTGAACTGAACTGAACTGATTGGAGCTGAACTGAACTGAACTTATCTTAACTGATTGGAGCTGAGCTGAACTGAACTGAACTAAGCTGAAATGAATATTTTATGAGAGAGGGAAATTAAAAGCTGAACTGATTGGAGCTGAACTGAACTGAACTGATTGGAGCTGAACTAAACTGAACTGAACTGAAAATAAGTAAATATGAACAGGCCCTAAGCCAAATATAAGAGATTTTGTCTTTTCTTTTGGGGAGAAAGCAAAATTCATGTCAAAAATTAAATTTGAGGAAAACTATTGGGAGTTCATAGTTATAAATTAATAATCAAGCAGGCAAGGAGATTGGTCAAAAAAAAAAAAGGGTGAAGTGGAAGAAAGAAACTAGACATTGATTCAAAAAGACAATAATGGCCGTAATTAAAAATGGACAACAAATGACTATACTTTAATGCTTAACAAAAATGGAGTTGATATGATGAGCTTTTTACATTAAAACTAATCTAATTTAGGTACAAAGGGTTATTTTATGCAAAGAGAGCAATTTAATATCTATCAATGAAAAACATTAGTAAGTACGAAGTATATTGTAATGAAAAAAGGGGAAAAAAAAAATATACAAGTAACTTTTATTTTAGATTTTTCAGAAAATCAGCTATTGGAATGACTTTGATCATTTTAAAATTAAATTTACATTCGTCTTATAATATTTAGGAAAATTTGTCAAAAACCTCCTTATAAAAACACCTTTTTTTTTTTTTTTTTTTTTTTTTTTGCAAAGTCATATATTAATCAAATTTTTTTTGGGAAGTCATGATACCTTGATTTAAGGTCGTTTTCCGACGTTGACTACCTCAATCCCACCCACAAACCCCCCCTCCTCAGCCCCACTAACGAAATTACCCCCTCCTTAGCCCCACCCACAAAACCGCCTCCTCTCTTCATCCCAACTAAGGAAATCAAACCCCCTCCTTTCCACCACCCCGCGAAATCAGGATTTAGAGTGGTTCGAGTGTAAATTTAGGGTTTGAGGGCGCGACATGGGTACCGACGCCAACATTGGAGAGGAGAGGGGTGGCTAGGGCAGTAGACGAGGGTTTAGAGTGGTCAACGTCATGAAAGGGTGGTTTTGGGTGGGGCTGGGGAGGGGAACGATTTTGACGGTGGATTAAGGTAGTCAACGCCGAAAAATAGGGTCAAATCTCATTTTCTGCCACAAGGGTATGACTTTGCAAGAAAAAATTTGGTTAAGGTATGACGACTTTTGCAAAAAAAAAAAAAAAAAAAAAAAAAAAAAAAAATTGAAAGAAATTTATAAGGAGATTTTTCCAAAAAAAAAAGTGCTTTTATAAGGAGGTTATTTTTAACAAAAATTTCCTAATATTTATTTTATACCCGTTTTTTTTTTCCAAAGTTTTTGAATTCTTAACTTCCTCTTAACATTTGTACCTCACACTCTCACAGAGTTTCCGGCCTTAAAGGCATAGCAAGCTAACTGTGAACACTTGGCAACATAACTTAGGGGGTGTTTGGTATCAAATTAGTAAATGTAAGGGAATGGAAACAAATTAGAAGGGGAAAGGGTAATATATAGTGTTACCTTTACTAGTTGTTTGGTATTACTAAGGAAACGTAAACAATTGTAATCAATCCCTTTCCTCTTGTTTGGCATAGATAACTTGGAAACAAATAGTTTTCCTTCTAATTTTTGATGTCTTGGCTAACTTTTGATATACATTATACAATGTAGAGCAACACTAATTACCATAATATACATATATATATTTTTTGAACCGATTACCATAATATATCATATGCTAGATATATAGGCAAAGTCACATAAGTTGTTGATTACAAAAGCATTGAAATTCTAGTATTCTCAAAAAAAAAAAAAGCATTTAAAAACCATTAAAACATTAACTCCAATAACAACAACTTAGGACAAAACTTTCTACTTCTTCTTAAGAAGATCAATTGCATATTGTTTGTTCATATTAGTTGGAGCTTGATAGAAGATGCGGAGCTTCATACGTCCAATACCTTTTATTTTTACCTCTACCTCGATTGCTTGCCTCACCCTTAGCTTGACTAGCCTCCATCTGAAAAATTAAAAACAAAAAATAAAAAACCAAAAATCAATTAAAGCTACTACTGACCTAATGTTGATCTTTCCAAAATAAAGACATCATTTAACAATCACCATTGAAAATGTTAACATACAAAAACATAACACCATAAAAAAGGTAGTGGTACAGATGCAATAAAGACTGAAAGGATAACAAGCAGACTAGTAGAGGTTATGAGATGTCAAGGCTTAAGAGTAAAATTATGGAGATTATGAGATTAATGAGTTTTTTTTTTTCAACAATAGATTTAAAAGGTACATAAATTTAATTAGCACCCAAAGATCCATCAATTGTGTCAAAAGAGGTTGGAGTGCCTAAGATGCATCAGTATTAAAGTGCCTTAGCAAAATTTCCTAGCCTATAACCATGAAGGCAATGAAGCACACTAGTACAAATCAATGAAAACTAGAAAATATAATGTCCAAGACAAAATCCTAATAGTAAATCTAGACCAATGAAGCCTTATGTTTCGATACAAGATCAATGTACACCAAACTTTACAATCAAAACAACATAATAGGATTAACTAATCTTGAATTGAGAATGATGGGATTACAACAATACAGAAAAACACACTAATAAAACATTCTTTTAAATGGTATCTTTGACCTTTATATGGAGCAAGAAAACCCTCACAATTCGTATACCCCGCATCAGCCAAATAATAGTTACCTTCAAAGTTATTGAAAAAAAATAATTACTTCCAACCAAAACTAATAAAACATATACACTCACAAAAAAGGCCTTCACTTACCTCGAGGTACTCTAAAACCGTTTGGTCTAGAAAGAGCATTTCGAAGTACACGCATATCATGGGCCGAGCCTTCCCAACCAGGAAGAACATAAATAAATTGCATATTAGGTGCACAAACACCCAATACATTCATAGCAATCGTTCCTTTTCTTGCTCTATACTTTGGTCGTTCTTGTGAAGGCACATTTACATTAATGTAAGTCCCATCTAATGCCCCTAAACAATTCTACAAAAATAGGAAAAAATATTACTTACAAACAAGCAAAAATAAGAAAATCCTAGCAAAATTTAGGGGCTTTGAAAATACCAATACCTTGAAGGATTTCCACCTTTCATCTTCACAATCATCCAATATTGGTGTGGGATTGTAAAGTAGTACTTCATGCAACTTGAGAAAAGCCCTTAGACAAAGGTGAAATTGTCGGCTCACGGTTTCTCCACTTCTATAGAAGTAATGTCCAATAGACCTATTCTTCTTATGATGAGCCAACGTGTATAAAAACATGGCTACTATCTTTTGAAGCGACATGTTTTTTGTTGCACTCAAACCCCAATGTCTCTAAGCATCTCACAAATAATATTGAAAGTTTTTCTATTAACGCGAAGCTCACTCTTGCATTTCACATCACTCTCCCTATAAAGCCCTCTCAATACTAACATCCGTAACAATTTTTTGTTTCTTTTCCTATCTTTTATTTGAACCCCCCTTATTGTAACAACGCTAATTATATACCACATCCAATACATCATCAACATAATAATAACCATTGCAATTACTATTTGTATTTGTTTTAGCTTTTTCTTCCTTATAGAACGCATAAGTCGAGGCATTGTACAAGAAACACAGAAAATAAATGGCAATTGAACCTGATAAACGGCAAAACAATAGTTATATCAATCTCTAGTTAATCAAATAACAAATATTGTCAACCAAATCATGAGGAGTAAACTAGTCAAGAAACAAGCAAAATTAAGCAAAAAACCATGGTCTATATACTCAAAATAGTAGCAGTAACTTTCTCACTGTAATGCATACACATATGGAGCAAAATAAGACATGTATAGCACCAGAAAACCATGGTCTATATACTCAAAATAGTAGCAGCAACTTTCTCATCGTAATGCATACATATGGAGCAAAATAAGACATGTTCAGCACCACCAATAATCTATTACATTCATAACATAGATATAATTACCAAATGAAGAAATTATACAAAACTCCAATGTTTGTTAAATAATTTCAAATGAATTGAAGCTTAAAACAATAACATTCGTAGCTGAAACTTGAAGTAATTATAATAATACAATCAAAAATCAAACAAAAACAACTTTCTGAAGATTGCAATTGAACACGCAAGTTATTAATTCATACCAAAAAACGCAAAAATTGATACTACATGAACCGTAGAAATTGAACGAAAACAACTTTCTGAAGTTGCAATTGAACACGCAAGTGATAAATTCATACCAAAAACGCAAAAATTGATACTACATGAACCCTAGAAATTGAATGAGAGAAATGAAGATAGCAAACCTGTGATAATTTCTGAAGATTTGCAGAAGAAAATCGAAAATTTAGGAGTAAGATCTGGAGAATTGCAGCTTCCTTGTAGAATCGTCGAAATTTTTTGGGAATTTTCAGAGAATTATCAAGCAAGTGAAGAGGAGAGAGAAGAATTTTCTTTATTTTTTGTGTTAGAGGAAGGAAAGGGGATTTGTTTCCTCACCTATTACAGGGGAAACAATTGGGTGGATTGGGTTACCCCTAACTAACGGTTTGTGTTACTTTAGTCCGTAACCAAACACTATAACGGAAACGCTAATATGATTCCGTTTCCATCCCTATAAAATCCCTATACCAAACACCCCCTTAGTATATTAGAGAAGGGGGAAAAAACAGAGATGCACTCGCGTCGTATGTATAATAAACATGCTAGCCAATACATATTTATGGCTAGGTTTGTGTACTTTGTTACACGAGGTTCAACGTGTTACGTGTTTTTTTTTTTAAAAATTACAATAATCATTGAACATTACCGTTAAGCAAAAGAGCTTGAACCATAAAAAAATTGAAGCTCCAACTCCAAGAAACAAATAACAAATAAATTAACTTCAAAAAACCGCTAATTTTCATGCGTAAAATAAATTCTCCAAATAAGTTATTCATTATCATGTGTATTATGAGCATTGTGTATTCGAATGCATCGTTTTAACTGTAACAGACACCTTGAAAAAAAAAAAAATCAAGTCATTCTCATTTGCAAAAACGTTCAATTTTGAGTCCCCACTACTTTTAGGATCCCAAATGTCAATTTTCCTTCCTCCCCACACCCTAAGCACATCCACCCTTATTTTGGGCTAAAAAAACAACTACAAAGCAAAACCCCCATCAATTAGCTTCATTCTGTATTCGGCTGCTTAGCTTTCTTGTCCCAAATTGAGTGCTTTACCATTTTCCAATAAACTCTTTTCTACCTTTCTTTATTTCATCATGCTATATTATGCCTCATTATGCTTCACTAATCTTTTTGCAAAGTAGTCTCTTAATTATGATTACTCTTTATTAGCTACCCCAAAATATATACCCTCCCACCAAATTAAACAAACCCAACTTTACAATATTGTTTTCATCTCTTTGAAGGTCAGTCCAAATTATGGTTTCTACTTCTCCTGAACCTAAGGTATGAAAATGGTTATAACATGCATATATTTTATAATCCTTATTATATAAATGTATATATAATTCTGCTGAATTCATGAACCCATGCAAATGTTCTACTGATGAATTGTATGAATCCTAACATTTGTCGTCAAAAACTTAATATTTGTACAGGAAGTATTTTCTGTTGACGAGTGTCAGGACAAGGGTCCTCCTCGTCGAGCCAAATGGTGGTACTCAACCTTCCACACCGTCACCGCCATGGTCGGTGCCGGTGTTCTTAGCCTCCCTTATGCCATGGCTTACTTAGGATGGTAAATTTTTACTACTAGAACTTATTGATTTATTTTCCTTACATTTTTTTCATGTACCTGTCTGAAATCAGTTGTTACATAACTTTCATTTGTTGTTGGCAGTCTATAAGACACAAAATTGACATTTATTTAATTCTCATCAAGCAAAGGTTTATATATATATATATATATATATATATATATATATATATATATATATATATATATATATATATAGAGGTGGCCAGTGGGCCGGGTTGGACCCAGCCCACCCTAACTCGCACGGCTGGTGGGTCACGTGGGTCCGACCCGGTTTCAATCCGGCACAGCCCGGCACAGCTCGGATTTAATCCGGGTTGTGTCGTGGGTCCAAAATTTTCGACACAACCCATTTCAACCCAGCTCAGTTTAACCCGTTTGATTCGACCCAAATCGCACAACCCGTTTTGACTCATTTAATTCGACACACCTAGCCCGTGAACCCACCTAACCCGACCCACCTGGCACAACCCAGCCCGCACGGCCCACCCGCACGAATGACCCACCCAACCCGCACGAGCCAACCCACCTAACCCGCACGCATGACCCACCCAACCCGCACGCATGACCCACCCAACCCGCACGGCCGGCACAACCCGCACGGCCCGCACAGCCCGCACAATTCGCACGACCCGCACGGCCCGCACGGCCTAACATCCATTTTAAAAAAAAAACGGCTAGTTTTTTGTATCTAACGGCTAGTTTTTTGTATCTAACGGCTAGTTTTTTAAGTGTATGATCATCCATTCTATTTTTCCTATAAATACCAATTCCATTTCACTCAAATTTCCACACAAATTCAAGCTTTCTTTCTCTCTTACTTAAAAATTCTTATTGTTCTCAAATTCTCAAGTGTTATATAGAGTTATATTTTTGTTAAAAAAAATCTCCTTAATATTATTATTAGTATTCTTAAGATTCTAAAAAAAAAAAGTTCTTCTCCATATTATAATTAGTAATCATACAAAAAAAAATGAGCTCAAGAGGAGGAATGGGAAGGAGTCAAAGTGGTGGTCGAAGTGGTAGCCAAAGGAGTGGTGGTGCAAATTTTTCGTATGAAATTAATACGGAAAATTTAAACCAATTTGTCAATGAATATGGAGATTATGGTTTAGGAGATAGGCAAAATATTCAAACGTCTCCACCACAACATTTCTCCCACGAGTCCCACCAATCATCAAGTTCAACTATGCCACCTCCATCGCAACCAACATCTCAACCTTCATCTCAAGGTAATTTCTAATTAAATTTTTATTGTTATGAATATTTAAAAAAACTATTATTAATGATTATAAAGTTAGTTTAGTTTCCAATTTTCTATGATTTACAATTAGTTAATTACCATGAAAAATGCGTTTAAATAAGTATAATTAAAATATTTAAAATTTAAAAGCTTATTTTCATGAATAGCATTTAAAAATTAATTTTAATAATTTGATTTATGAAAGGTGGTGGCGGTGAAAGTAGAGGTCGAGCACATTTTTCTTGGTTAAAGTTTAAATAATTTGATTTAAAAATGCGTTTAAATAAGTATAATTAATTCTTTTGTTCGTGATGTTTTAAATGCTTTTGATAGTGCAACTCATATTTTCTCTTATATTTATGAGCCTAACGTTCATTTAGTCATAATTGAGTGTGTTAAAGTTGTTCACACCATCGAAGAGCATATGAAGATTGATGGACTTCGTCCCGTTCTTGATAGCATGAAACGTAAGTGGCATACTTATTTTAGTGAATTTCCAATCATTTATGGAATTGCTGCTATTCTTGACCCCGGTGTCAAAGCTGAAGGTTTGGAAAATCTTTTAGAATTTTATTATACAAGTTTAAGTATCGATTATGATGTTAGTGAATATATTAACAAATGCAAATCTGTTTTGGGAGACCTTTATGATCATTATGCATCTATTTATGGTTTTGATTTGGCAACACCAACTACTACTAGCACTTCCGATTCTAGATTTGGTTTTCTTGATAAAGTTATGAAAAAAAAACACAAAGCATCTACATCATTCTCATCATCATCTTCTTCAACACTTGCTATTAATGATTATTTGTCATATCAACATGAGACCAACAACAACTTTCAAATTATAAAATGGTGGCAAGAACATAAAAAAAGTTTTCCTATATTGGCGAGAATTGCAAAAGATATACTTGCAGTTCCCGCTTCATCTGTTGCTTCCGAGTCTGCTTTTAGTGCAGGTAGAAGAGTGTTAGATGAAAAAAGATCTCGCTTAACTCCGGAAAGCATTCAAATTTGTGTTTGTAAGAAAGATTGGGATCAAGCTGAAAGAAGAACTCAAGGTTTAAAGGAAGACGAAGACGATGAAGATGATCCTGTGATGATATTGGAGTCGTCAACGGATGATGCAGCTTCCGGGGATGATGATGCAACAAACATGGGTGGCTAGAAAAGTCTAAATCAGGTACGCTAAGAACTACGTGGGCTTTGATTCTTTCGGGATACGTAGGCAACTTATTTTTCGAAAATTACAATTTAATTGCAAAATTAAATTTTAGTTTTCTAAAGATAGGTCCAAGCCCCCCCCCCCAAATTTCAAAAGAAGTACAATATAAGAACTACGCTGGCTTTGATTCCTTATTTTATAATATAAGGATACGTAGGCATCTTAATTAAGAGCAAGCCATCAAATTGTTAATTTTGTAAAAATTAAAACACCACACAACCCACCCGACCCTAACCCACGAACCCACCCGACCCTAACCCACGAACCCACCCGACCCTAACCCACAAACCCACCCGACCCTAACCCACCTAACCCACAAACCCACCCGACCCTAACCCACTAACCCACCCGACCCTAACCCACCTAACCCACAAACCCACCCGACCCTAACCCACTAACCCACCCTTCGACCCACCCTAACTCACTAACCCACCTTGACCCGTCTAACCCACGAACCTAGCTCGACCCACCCATGACCCGTCTAACCCACAAACCCAGCTCGACCCACCCACGATCCGTCTAACCCACAAACCCAGCTCGACCCACCCACGACTCGTCTAACCCACGAACCTAACCCTGGTGTGTCCAACTTCTCCGACCCAACCCACGACCCGGCCCACCCTACCCTACGTGTGTCGTGCCGTGTGTCATGAAACCCCAACCCGCGACCCACCTAACCCTAACCCAGCTCGCACGACTCGCACGGTGGACACCTCTATATATATATATATATATATATATATATATATATATATATATATATATATATATATATATATATATATATATATATATATATATATATATATATATATATATATATATATATATATATATATATATATATATATCTTGCTGAAAACATGCATTGAAATAAGGAAAATATTTCAATAGTTACCATAAAATTGTAGTTGTTATAAATATGTTAAATCATACCTTTATTTCTTGGGGGCAATCGTGTCCATTAATTTACTTGACAATTGACATTAAGTTTTGTTTCAATTGTTTGGAAAGTATTCCCAAAAAAAAAAAAAAAAAAAAAAATAATAATAAATTACTTGTCTACAGAATCTAACGAGGCCTCATATGATTATATTTTTCCTAACGTTAAATAAAAAAACAATCAAAGGGTCTTTCGAAAAAAAAAGACAATCAAAGGAATATATGTGAATAGTATAAAGTTTTAACATTAAGGACCTCTTCTCTTCGGCTTTATTAATTTCAGTTTAGTTCATCTCTAATCAGTTCACTTCAATCAGTTCAGTTCAGCTCCAATCAGTTCAATTTAGTTAGTTCATTTCATTTTTACTTTCCTTTTCTCATAAAATATTCAGTTTAGCTCAGCTCCAGTTCAGTTCAATTTAATTCAGCTCAGTTCAGTTTAATTCAACTCATTTCTGTAAATCAAAACAGGCACTAAGATTAAAAACGAATGAAGTATATTCTTAAAACAAAGCTAACAAAATACTTATATTGATAATGTTTAATCATGATAACTCCCTTATTCTTTTTTTATCTTTCTACAAGAGTAAATTATGCAAAACATTATACATACTTCCGTTAAATGTTATGTGCAACTCTGGGGTTTTATTTGTGAGATATAAAATATTTCAAAACTGCAGATAACATTTAACGAAGGTAGTATTAGGTATATAATTTTGCTAGGTGCGAACTAGGAATTGACATGTTGGTCTATCAAAAATAACTTCTAGATACTTATATAACACTTGTTATTGGTTGTTTAATTGATTAACATAAAATTGCGAAATGATAACTATTACTACGTAAAAAAGACAAAATCAAAATCTGATTTAGAATGTGGCACTATCACAAAATTGTATTTCACTAAAAAAAAAAATAAAAAAAATTGGGTACTATTGTTTCTATGTTCAACCAAACAATCACTTATATGTACGGAGTAGTATATAAAATGGACAAATCACCTGGTATACAAATACTTGGTATTTTAGTTATAATACCTTTTTTAAATTTTCCAATTTCATTGGTTTACGGCTATACAAGGCCTCAATTCTAAATAATGTTACAGGGGACCAGGGACTGTAGTAATGATACTATCATGGTGCATCACTCTGAATACAATGTGGCAAATGATACAGCTGCATGAATGTGTTCCCGGGACACGCTTCGACCGGTACTACGACCTCGGTAAATACGCCTTTGGGCCAAAGCTCGGCCCTTGGGTGGTGCTCCCTCAGCAGCTGATTGTTCAAGTGGGATGTGATATTGTGTACATGGTCACTGGAGGAAAATGCCTCAAGAATTTCATGGAAATAGCATGCACCAACTGTGTTGAGCTTAGGCAGTCTTATTGGATCATCATTTTTGGGTCAATCCATTTCTTCCTTTCTCAACTCCCTAACTTCAATTCTGTTTCTGCTGTTTCTTTAGCTGCTGCTGTTATGTCACTCAGGTATTTTATACAGATATACTACACTATTAATTTGGTTTAATTTGTTATGTCTTATTCAAATATGTAATTTGGTTTACATACTTTACTATGATTAGTTGATTGCCATAGATTTTGGAAACCTTAATTTTTATAAAGTAGAATAGATACCTAAAAGATTCTTAGTTGGTGAAAGATAATTTTGTCACTTTGAGTAGCTTAATTTAACAAGATAACTTACTCAAAACCAACTATAGTAAGGTAAACTATCACTTAGCTTGTCGCACTCAAATGACCAAATTAGCCTTATTTAGCTTCGTGTTTTTGATGTTGTAGACGAGATTTGACCATCAATTTTGAGCACCACTTTCAAGACTTTACCAACTAAGCTAGTTGACATCCACAAACCACAACTATACTTTATATTATTGATTTATCGGGATTGCTATTCTGAACTCGCTGCACTTAAATGACCAAATTAGCCTTATTTAGCTTCATATTGTTACTGATGTAGACAAGATTTTATTATTAATTTTGAGTAACACTTTCAAGACTTTACCAACTAAGCTAGCTGACATCTGTAACTTTGCTTTTTATATTATTGATTTATGGGGATTGCTATTGCTAAAAAGATGTGCTGCTTAAAAGGCCTCATTTTCGTGAAAAAATTGTACTCTTTTGTATACATAAATTTAATTGATAACACTATTCTGTTGCTGAAGATATGATTTTGCAATTGAAACTTGCAGTTATTCAACAATAGCATGGGTAGGTTGCTTAGCCAAAGGTCAAATTGAGAATGTGAACTATGGTTACAAAAAAACAAGCAACGTTGACTTCATGTTCAGAGTCTTCAATGCACTAGGACAAATTTCATTTGCCTATGCTGGACATGCTGTTGTGCTTGAAATCCAGGCCACCATGCCATCCACTCCTGAGAGACCATCGAAGGTATCGATGTGGAAAGGCGCCTTAGGTTCCTATTTCGTAAATGCACTCTGCTATTTTCCTGTGGCATTTATAGGTTACTGGGCATTTGGTCAAGATGTTGATGACAATGTGTTGGTAGGACTCAAGAAGCCTGGTTGGCTTATCGCCTCTGCTAATCTGATGGTCGTCATCCATGTCATTGGCAGCTATCAGGTAATACTTTTTGTGTATCTAATTTATGCAGGATCTCGGTAAAGCACCAGTGTACAGCCTGAAACCTTACAAAAATCACGAAAAATAAGTCTTAGATAAGCTCATCTAAATTCAATTTACATCTAAATTATGTTCAGATAATGAAAAGTATGTTGTGAATAAGGGCTATTAAGTTCAAATACTGTAAAGCCTATATCCAAAATAGGATCAGTGTTATTTATAAGGCTAAAGACTCCATTAGTCATTTGATTGTAAGTCTGACTTTATTAAGATGAGATTAATGTATGCAGGTATATGCAATGCCCATCTTTGATATGCTCGAGAATTTGATGATAAACAAACTAAAATTCCCACCAGGACTTACTCTTCGACTCATTACTCGAACAATCTATGTTGGTAATTTGACTAAATTTTTTATCTTCACAGCTAACCTCAATTTTTTTACAGCAATTTTTTCCAATGACCATAGTCATGATTGATCACTACACATGCCTTGTTGCCTTGCAGGGTTAACATTATTTCTTGGAGTCACTTTCCCTTTCTTTGGGGATCTCCTCGGTTTCTTTGGTGGATTTGGCTTTGCTCCAACCGCGTACTTTGTAAGCTCTTCATGTGTTCTATATATCTTATTCATGTTAAACCCCTGACAAAAAACAGAGTTTTAACTTTGCTGAGGGACATCGTTGCAGCTTCCTTGTGTCATTTGGCTCGTAATCAAGAAACCAAAGAGATTTAGCGCTTCTTGGTTCATCAACTGGGTACGCCTTTTGAGCATTTTCTCGTTGATTATGCATACTATATTATGCTAAACATATTAAATCATTGGATAAACTACCATTTCATTTGTATTATTTTTCAGGCATGTATAATCATTGGGGTGCTCATCATGCTGGCATCAACCATCGGAGGGCTTCGAAACATCGTTATGGACTCCTCCTCTTACTGCTTCTACTCCTAAGTAGAACATAATCTTTGTAAGACTGCAAGAGCTAAGACAAGCAAATGATCCATCATTGTAGATCATCGTACATTCGTACCCAGACGATGACTTTGCTTGATTATCTCGATCTAGATAAGGATAAATGATGTGCTGATAGATTTCAAGATAGAAAAATTTAGAGTTGAAATGTAGGTGTCAAATTAATCAAGAACATATGTTCAAAGTTAAATGAGTTAAAACTTGTACGGTATGTTATATCACCTTACTAGTTAGTAGTTACTAATAAAGTTGTATCTTTAGTCTACACCAATGGATTCAACATCACATACATCATAAACTTACTTACCAAAAGTTTGAAATTAATTACCAAGTAATTAATTCTCATGACATAATCAATGTGAAGACATTCAACACGTCTATCATGAATATAACATTGGCCTTTACAACACTACTATCTCCTCTTTAGCACATGAAATTTCAAACCACAGCAAATAAGTGCGCAAGGGGTAAATTCAAGTTTCTCTTTGAGATAAATGCTGTGAATAAATCTCCTCTCACAATTTAATCATTTTTTCTTTTATTTTTTAAATGATAAAAGTAAAATAATAAAGTGGCATAGATTTCAACACATAAGGTTGTGAGAGGATATAAATTAGAATGTTTATCTCTGATATCAACTGGGGCTCCCTCGTGCGCAAGTAGTATTAAAACATTTGTTGTGACTAATATATTGCAACATGAGTGCCCAAATTACAATTTAAATAATATCTTAGATCACTTTGTTGAGAATTTTAATTTTATTATACCTTTTTAAATAATACTAAATAGGTGGTATGAGTGTGGAACTCAATTCAGGAAGAGTAAGATTTTAAGAAAAAATGGTTTAGGTAAATTGTTAAATTGAGAATTTACAAAAACGGATAGAAATATGTTGCAACCTGACAAGTAAATTGCAAATGATGAGGTACAATACAATATTACATATTCTTATACGTGGTTGGTCACATGATGTGGCCAGCCATTATAATAAGGATTACTTCATTAGTGTTGTAGAGTTTACTCGGTTAGTTTACAAGAGCTATATTGTCAATGTTAAAGGAAATTACTCGGACAATGTTTTAGTCAGGGGCGGAGCCGGGGGGCTGGTGAAGCCCCCGGCCCCCGTGGCCTAATCGCCAACCCCTTTATTTTTAAATCTGCCCCCCTAAATAAATAGTATAAAATGTTAATTTCTGTTATAGTTATAGTTATAGTTATAGTGATGTTAAGTTATTAGCTCAATTGGTTATATCCTTATAGTTGCCAATGCTAGACCCAAGTTCAAATCTTATAAGCCTCAATTGCTTTTTTTTTTTTTTTTTTTTTTTTGCTTGTGTAGTTACATTTATATATTAACTAGTAAATTTTTTTTTTATTTTTTATTTATTTTTTGAGAACTGCTAGTCAAATTTAATTAATACCAGTGCATAAAAAAAACTTTTACAATAAGAAAAGTCGTATATACAATTATTCATTACTATTTTACTTAAGAAAATTTGTCAAAAAAAAACCTTTTAAAAGCACCATTTTGTGAAAACAAAAACCTTTTAAAAGATTTTTGGTTACAAAAAACCACCATGTTTATTTTTTTTTTGCGAGAGGAAACCAATTTACTTAATTACCCTCTAATTTACTTAATTAATCTCTAATTTCCTCGCAATTCTTCTAATTAGGCTCTAACCCACTAAATTACTAAATAATTAGATTTAATTTATATATAAACAAACCACCTCCTCCCCTTCCCCATCCCTTTCCCCCTCCCTTGGTAGCAACCCCTTCTCTCATCGGACCCGTCGCCACACCTCTGGTGACTTATCTCCACCGTCGGCCGACCCTCTCTTTCCCCCTTATCCCTACCGGCGATCACCACCTTTTTTATTTTGAAAAACCCTAGAAAATCGATTTGGGGGTATTTAATTTCGTGCTTTTTCCTTGCAATTGATGCTTGTTTTGTCTTTGATTATGTATCTACATGATGCTAGGGTGATTTAGAAGCAAATTGCAATTGATTTGGACTTGATTTGAGCTTGTAGTAGTAAACTAGAGCCAAAAATTCAATGGGAGGTGGTGGTTGCCGACGGGGATAAGGGGAGAGGAAGGGTCGGGCGGTGGTGGTGATAGGTCGCCGGAGGTGGGTCATTTGGACAGTGGGTTCGGTGGGGGAAGGGATTACTGCCAAGGGAATTGAAGGGGAAGGGAAGGGGGTGGTTGGAGTGGTGGTTTTTTTTTATTAAAAATTAAATCTAATTATAAAGTAAATTGGTAGGTTAGAAGTCAATTAGAAGAAATTGGAGGGAATTAGAGATTAATTAAGTAAATTAGAGGGTAATTAAGAAAATAGGTTTCCTCTAGCAAAAATAATGAACGTGATGGTGTTTTGAAACAAAATGGTTTTAAAAGGTTTTTTTTTCCGCAAAATGGTGGTTTTAAGAGGTTTTTTCTGACACATTTGCCTTTTACTTAATATGTAGTATAAGTCTTGGCCCCCCTAAATTTTATTTCCTGGCTTCACTCCAGATTTTAGAGGTTACTCGATCTATATTATAAGAGTTACCCGACCGATATTATAGGGGTTACTTTATTCTGGTATAAGTGGCCACATACTATGGGTAGCCATGTATAAAACACTCTGAGGGCTCGTTTGGTTGAAGGTAGGAATTGCAAATTCCTTGAAAAATTTATTTTCCATGAAATTGAACTTCCTAAGAAATTCTAAAAATTGTTTGGTTAACTAAGGGGAGGTGGAAATTCCCATGAGAAATTCCACTTACCTAGGTCCCCCTACGTAATTAACTTCCCCCATTTTGTGGGAAATGAAAATTCATGGGAATTTCTACTTCCCATGAATTTGTTAACCAAACAACTTCAAAAAATTTCAATTCCTATAATTTCCAAATTCCCATATTTTTCTTTGACAACCAAACAACCCCTGATATTTATCTATTGTATAACCCGATTACCCGCTTTACATAAAACTTTGATTAAAAATTGCCTCAAAAAAATAAAACTTTGATGAAAAAAATAAATAAATAAATAAAATGAGACCCAGAAAATGGGTAGTGGACAAATGAGAAAAATGAAAGGCAAAGGCATCAGACTCATACACGCGCACAGCACGGCCATCACAATTTACACAAATTCTCAACACAAAATCTGACACACACAAACACTGTGAACTTGCGAAGAGGAGAGAGATAACTCCATACACCCAACAAAGCTTCTCTCTAATGGAGACTGCGATTATTGCCAGATTAGCTCTTTCCCCCAACCATGTTCTTAACCCTATTTCCGGTATTTTCTCTTTCAACCCCCTTTTTTTTTTTGTTAATTAAGCTTCTAATTTATTGACTCTTTTGTTATTGCATTGTTATTTACATTACATTTGATTGAATTCAACTTTGTTGCTTCAATTTTTTGTTATCTGGAATTTATTGTTTGACTTTATTATTTTGATTGAATGAGCTTTGATTTTCTGGGTTTTGTTATATATATATTGCGTTTTTTTTTTTTTTTTTTTTTTTCTTTTGGTTGTTGTGGATTTTAATTTTTGATGGAAAATGATATACTCTGCCCTAAATTAAGAAATTTAAAGTAAACATTGAGGGTTAATTAAACATTTTTATCATTAATTGATGCGTAATTTTGTCACAATTAAATGTGTATATCAAAATTAACTTTATGCAGTTGATTAACTTTGTGGATCCTTTTTATGCTGCAGTTAGAAGTATATTAGAGCTTTAATTCTCTCTTTCTTCGCTTTTCTCTTACTTTAGTTTGTAAACTTGTTAACACTTTTTCTGTAATTCTTTAGAGTTTTTAATTGGAATTTTCGTGTTTATTAAAATGTTTTTTGGGATTTAGGTGTGGTAATATAGTTGGAGAATCACCTTGCTCCTAGCTTTCTATATAATTTGATTTGCATTGAATTTCGTAGTCATATCTATTTTAGGTTGGAGCTTTATCATTATAATTAGGTGATTCTATAATGATTTGCTCAAGGTAATGAATTCCGCAAATGTAATGCATTGTTGTAAACGTAGATTTAAACTGGGCGTTTGGTCACACTGAAGCCATTCTGTGATGGTTTTACAGTTTGTCATTCCACTAAAAGTTAAGACATAACATGTATTTTTTATAAAAATAATTCTCAACTTCTGTTTTAGGTCGCCTTTAGAAATGTTTATTGCTCTTGAATGTAGCTTAGGTGTATTAAAAAAAAACTCTAAACTCGTGTACGGCATTATAAATGTATAAAATCTCTTATTTCATCACAGAATAAGTGAATAACAATGATGAAGTGAATATATTTCAAATTGCCAATCGGTGCTTCGATGACCATTAAACATGGCGTATCACATTATCACTCATGAGATGTTTCCAACTTCAGGTTTCTTTATCGCAATATGCGAATATCATACCACAGTCTTTTCTAATGATTGGAAATTTCTAGTTGTCTGTGAAAGTCTGGACTCAGTGTGAATGAAAGAGGCTAAGGCTCAAGTCACCTTCTAATGAACAGGCTACTCTCAAGTTTCTGTTTGACATGCTCTTTGGATGCATTATTTTACCTCGTGACTTAAAACAAATTAATAACTTTTGCGGTAGCATTTTCTTTCTAGTTTTTCTTATAGTAAACTTATGCAGATCGGTAATCTGTCGTGTTTTAGTTGCTACGGATTTGGCTTGCAGGAATGCTTGTGTATGTGACTGTGTTCTCTAATCTCTTTGAACGTTGGTTCTAGACTGTATGATAAGGATTATGATAGTTTTTGCTTGGTTGCTTTAGTGATGCAAACTTTGGATGCCCTTTTACCCTTTAAGTCCTCATTGCTTGATTTTTTTTGGATGTTTGATTATTTGGTTTATCTTCACTCATTGGAGCAGTTGACTGTGATTTATTAAAAGAATGTGTTATGTTATTACTGGAATGATCTTTCTGGATTTATGCCCAGGGGATAAACATTATTTTTGTAAAGGATTGTGCCACCACCGCGGATTCCTTATGGCTGTGTCAGCTACTGGATCTTCTAAGGGAGGAGTATTAGACAGACCTGTAATTGAGAAAACTACCCCTGGACGTGAATCTGAGTTTGATCTGAGGTGCTAATACTAATAATGCCTTCCTTTTATATTTGATAACATTAGAAATGCTTCTAACACAAAAATGGAGTTTATCTACTATTTGTACTTGTGCATTTATTGTCGGGAGGGAAATATATATGAGTTATGTTTAGGTGAGTTCACATGGAGTTATTTTGAAGCCTATCTTGTTATCACACGACAGAAAGATGCAAATCTAGAGAAATGAATTTTGGGATTCTGGGTGCATGTAAATTGCAAAATGGCATTGCAAATTGATGAACCTTGTAAACTTTTCATCCCTCTTAAGAAGTGTATCTTTTGGGTCATTTGATGGAAATTAATACTGATTTAGTATATTGAGAATAGTGAAGGATAAATAATTGTTATTTCATCACAAATTATATTCGAACAAGTTAATGGGAGTATGGGACATACCGTATAGGAAAGTGGACAGTCACTTTGAGTCTGAAGTACTATGTTTTATGTTATGGAAATAACTAGAGCTTATTCTGTCTTCTATGATTGGGCTCCACTTTCAAGGAGCAATAAGTGACTTGATGCATCTAGTCTACTCTTTCCTTACTCTTGGAGACTATAGCCCTTAGCTGGTTTATACTATTGCCTTTCAGGTTCATCATTAATTGGTTATTTATATGTGTTGAACAGTCTGTTAGGATGTAAAGAAAATAAGGTTATGTTTGTCCTTAGAAGTGCTCTTAAATCATGTAGAGGTACTGCAACTCTGGAGAGTAAGGGATGGTTTTGTGCGATTTGACCTTTTGAGAGAGAGATTGCAAAAGGTTGTTCATTGATAATTTTTTGTTGTCCTTCCCTCTTCAAGGTATTTGTTAGATATAGTTTAATAAGTGCTGCTCTTTTGAAAAACTGTAACATTCCGAATAATGTTATTATTTATTTATTTTTTATTTCTCGTCTGAGTTTCAACGATTTGTAAGATGGGAAAAAAAAAACCGAGGAAGTTCAAAAAAAAAAACCCAATTCAGGGTCTAAAAGACAGGCCTTGCTATTTTGTGGCAGGGAGGAGAAAGTTAGCAAATAGGATTTCTGTGTATTTGGGTAAGGGCATAATCTTGAAGTAGATCGATTGCTCTATTAAGAAGCTAATATTATAGTTTTTTTTTTAATCTAATAATGGTAATATTTTAAAGGTCAAGTAAAATCCGTTTTATAACGTTCTTGTCCTTGTCCTTGTCTAAACCATTTTTCTATGCTGAATATACTTGTTATCATATATGAGACTCATCAGTAGGTTCTTGTCCAAACTGCTGAATTTGGGTAAGAGCATATTCTTGAAGTCAATCAATCGCTCTAATAAGAAGCTAATAATATAGTGTTTTTTTATTTAATAATAATGGTAATATTTTATAGGTCAAGTAAAATCTGTTTATGATGTTCTTGTCCTTATCTAAACCAATTTTATATAGTGAATATACTTGTGTTATCGTATATGAGACTCATCCATAGGTTCTTGTCCTATCTGCTGAATTGAACTTGCGAGACTTGAAAATATCTCTGTTGACAAGATTTAAATCCCATAATTCTGTTTTGTTTTAGGAAAACAAGGAAAATAGCTCCTCCATATCGTGTACTACTGCACAATGACAACTTCAACAAAAGGGAATATGTTGTGCAAGTACTGATGAAGGTTATACCCGGAATGACAGTCGACAACGCTGTAAACATCATGCAAGAAGCACACATCAATGGCATGTCAGTGGTTATAATATGTGCTCAGGCTGATGCTGAAGACCATTGTATGCAGCTGAGAGGCAACGGGCTGCTGAGCTCTATTGAACCTGCAGGCAGTGGATGCTGAATTGCGAAAGTGTGAAAGAGAGGCCTTGTGGTTGTGGGAAGGCCAACATAGTTGTATAATGTTTATAAATTACATCTACATATGTACATATCTGGTAGCCATTGCCCATGTGAACCTTGGTTTTTGTTGTGCTCAAATTTAGACAAGATTTATCTTATCAATACATAATATTGCTCTTACTTGACTATTTGGATATTATTGCTTTATAACTTCCAGTTGCAAATGTTTAGTATCAATGAATCGTTATGCAAATCGTTGGCTGTGTCTACAGAGTGCATTGAGAAAATGGCTAATCTTCTTATGCAGATGAATCATAATCAACAGACTCTGCTTGATATACTGTAGGTTGTAAACTCAAAGCATACACCCTCTAAATTGAGATATGTGTAATATTCTTTGAATTGTAGAGTGAGTTGAAGTATTTTTCAATAGATTCTATGTGTATTGACAGCAATACACTTCATACTAATTTTAATTTGTATAAAGAAGCATATTATAATTTATAACTACATCTAAAGGTAGATGCTATTATCCAGTGCCAAATCAAGCAGCATTTGACCCAGAAAATTTTGACTGGGGATTTGATGATTCGGTACAAAATGATCCAACATTGCTGACTCCTAACATTTGTGTAATCCTATAAATATAGTTCTGTACGAAATAACAAGAACCAGCAAAAAATGAGAATAATTCTAAAATTATAGCTGCAGAGCAGCAAGCAACTTGTCATTTCAGAAGTCTCTTGCTCCCTTATAGAACTGCAACGTTATTGTTTGATCTGCTTTGGAGCTTTGGCCGACCAATAATCGCTGCATCAAGCAAATGTATAAGCACTTTTGATCAGATCCTGATTCTTGATCCAGAATAAAATGCAGAAACCAGATCTAAAGCTCTTTTTAATAGGTGGATTTCTCATTTTGTTGGAAAAGACGAGGCAAGCTATTTTTGAGACACAATTACAAAGTATACATTCAGACAAGAAAGCTTATGATTCAGCCACGTCAACAGCATTAAAGGGCATTACACAGGTTCTACACTTCTACATGTTGACTAGGTTCGTATATATGAGCATGACATGCTTTTGATGCATCCATGGAATTCATGCAGCTTTTCGTACATACTATCCAGAAATTGTAAAGGCAATATCTACAAACCTCTTGAATGTTTTTACAAGGGGATTAGTCAACTGGAGAAAGGAAGGATTGAATCCCAAAAATAATGAAAAGAACACCACCAAAAAGGGCAACCTGCAAGATGAGAGCAATTAATCATTAGAAGCCAAAAGCATAATATTGGAAGAAGGCATGAGCTTTTTAATGCATACCACTTTCTCGGATATTTGAGATGCCAAGCTCTTTCCACCCAAGACAGCAGCTGTGGTGCACAATGTTTGTCCTCTACAGATTGTATATAAGTGATATCAGTTAAGATAGATCCTGATACTAAATTGGGAACAAGAGATACCCTAATACTAAATTAGTTATTCTACTCTTAAAGTGGGAGGCCAAAAGAGAAAAAAAAAAAAGGTAACAAGTCCAGAATGCTGCAGCACATTCTGAGTGTACTACTTATCATTCAAAACCCTCATTATGACAATAGGGAACTTGAGCAAAGCAAGGAGAAAGAAGAATATACAGACTTGGTTCAAAAACGTCCCAAATTTTTACAAAAAAGAGATCATGACTAGAAAGTCAACAGCCAATCAATAGGGATAAGCTTGGCCTGCCAGCCCCTCTCGAACAGCTAAATCACTAAACTAATACCAATCATATGGTCATTCCTACCCCTTCCCCTTTCCCTAGCTCACCTCTCTCTATCTTCACCCCCTCTCTCATTCTCTTCCATTGCTTCTCCACAATTGACCATAAGAATAAATTACAGAATACAGGAGGAAGGCCATAGGTAATGATACTTACAGAATTCCACCAAGCACAACACCAAATGGGTTCTCATTTGCAGCTAGACCAATGGTAGCAAGCTGAAGTATCACAATGCAAAATGTGAATTACACAGCATATTAAAGCTCAAGGGATGGCATATTAATCTATGCAGATAAATAAATACAAATTATCACAAAAACACATTCTTGAAGGTCCTTAACCTCACCTGGCTCTTATCACCCCATTCGCCAAAAAAAGTAATGGAGAACGCCTGCAAAACCACAGTAACTAAAGTGAGAAAATATGAATGGCGTCAACAGGAATAAAATATACATAGAAATCACAAATAGGGTGCTACCTTCAAAAGAATTGGTGAGAAAAACTGTGTAAGAAATGGCCTAGTCTTCTTTTTCTTTTCATCATCATCCTATAGCACAAAAAACATTGGGTATCTCCAGTTCACAAGCATCCAGATCAAAAGGAAATCTTTTAAATAATATACAAAGTACAAAGTATTTCCAGAGTAAAGGCCTACTGCCTTTTCAATGGTTGAGGTAAACTCTTTGTATTAATTGCTTAACAATAACTAAACAAGAGGGAAGAAAACCAAGTGAAGAGATGGCAAAGGAATAAATAGCAGGGGAACAGGAAAAACAATAAAAAAGTGGGACTCGACTTGCTCTCACACTATAGATCCATCAAGCTCCAACAGATCAACAAGAATTTGATTTTAGGGTTGCTTCAGCAAATCATGAACTGTCTGAAGGAATTATATTTTATATTTTTCATTTTGTTTTATTACATTACGCAAAGATGTGGTGAAGGCACATGCATCCCTTGTGCTTGATGCCGTTGATGGTCACAGCCTAATGACCTCGCTCACATTTTAAAGCAGAAGTTTTACCAGATCAACTCCAAACATTTAACATCATACATTTTTCTTCAGTTTGTGGTTAAGAAACCTTGATAATGCAAGAGAATTAATGAAAATACATATGCAGGAAATACAAGCAACAAATACATTGATAACCTTGAAAAGGAATATATAAAAGGAAAGAGAGATGGAGGCATCAAGAACAACAAAGAATAAGAGTACTGGAAAATTTGCAAGTGTGCACATATAAAGAATCTCACCTTGTTCACTTTAGCCGTTGTAGTGCCCTTGAAATCAGTATCCTAATCAAATCATAAGAACTGAGTTATAGCCTAAATTAGTACAAATTCAAGAAATGATGAATTGAATACTAACCAACTGCTTTTCAACTTCAGCCAACTCTCCAGCTTCCCTACATAAATGAGATTTTACTGGCTTTCAGCAGAATGAAATTTAACTGCTTTTTTCAACATGAGAAGCACAAAGGAAGACAAATTGAACAAAGACCAAGAAGAAAATTATCACCCTTCCTGATGAAAACCATCCCATAGTGACCATAATCCAAATCCAAAGAACAACAATGTTGCAACATGATGAGTCAGCTTACGAGACATCTGAGTAATTTGCAATCACAAAGCATCAGATAGAAAAATGCAAAAAAGGAACATAAATAAGAATGGCATCTTATTTTATTAAATAAGATTTTAAGAGAATGAGAAATATTATAACCAAGCCAAAGGCATTAACAGATACAGCTTGCAGAGATATCATTAATACATTCTCAGGGATATAAAACAAACAATCCCAATATAAGGCACCAAAGGGTGTCAGATTCTATAGAAGAACTCCTTACCAAATTAGGAGCAGCCCATCCAACAACAGCAGAGAGAATGGTCATCACCTAATTTGAAAGTTAATCAGACAAGTTAGACAGGCAACTGGAGAACATGTCCACAAATGAATAATATGTAAGGCAAAAGGTTGCACTTACTATCAGAGCAGAGAGACAACCAGAAAGGACAAGTCTTCTTGGATGACGCATGGCTAAGATCTAGAAGCAAGGATCAAGGAAAACATCAAAAGCAAGATTTAGCAAAATTATCAGCAATATATGGCGCAACATTAACTTAAAGGTAACATCTTGGGGAAGGAGGGCTTGACATACAGGGGTATCATTATAGTAATGATGCAAAGGTTAAAGGCACTTGATTATCATTATATTTTCATTCACAAGATCAGTATCCATCTACATTGCAAATTTAGGAACTATACATTTGTGGCTTATCCATGCTATCTTACTCGATTACTTCCATCTTTTTTTCATCTATAACAAACAAATATTTATAACATGACCACAATGTCTTTAACAAAGCTTCAACCTATGACATGGTCAATGGTGATGGATATTCAATTAAATGGGCCATGTTCATGTATAGATCCAAACCATTTACATGTTGTTCCCAAAACTTACAACTATTCTCTACTCTCTCTGTCCTTTTTTGTTTACGCCATTTGACTTTTCATGGTCTTCAAGATCCATTTAAAAAATATAAATATCTCTAATCCTATATGTGTAGAAGTTATTAAACTTTGATAATTTTAACCAATCTACTACGTAAAAAAAATCCGTCTTGACTATGTTATCTATAATAGATTAGTGAGAATTTCTGGACAAAGTTAACTTTGACCCCAAAAATTACAATAGGGCGAACAGATATAGATGGAGGGAGTATATTTGAAAAAAAAAAAAAAAAAATATTAAGACCAAGGTAATTTTCTTTTTTATTTATTCCATTTTCCCATCATTTTAGCTAAGGGAATCATTTATCACAGGTCACTTTAATCTATCCTTAACTGTTGAAACAGCAAAAGGTCATTTCCACTAACACTTATTCTTCCAAATAACCCCATATCCTCCCACTAATTAGTGATTCCATGTCTTTAGTATAAAAACTATATGCATTAGATTCCACAAAGAACCAAATTCTTTTCAAGCACTAACAATCAATCAAAGAGCACTTATGCCCCTTCAATTGCAACAAGATACAGTACTTCAACATAAACAGTTTTAAAAATAAAAATAAAAATCAACTCTTAGCAATTGAATTACACAATATTACTCAAATTTACAACATCCCAAATAAAAATCAACCCATTCAACACAAGCATCTAAGAAAAATCAATTCTTGCAACATAGTATAACACAATAAAGATCAAATTAACAATTTACCCACATAAAAAATAACCCATTCAACACATTCCAATAATAAATTATAAAATAGAAAAAATAAAAAATACAGACCGCCGCAGCAATGAAGGTCTTGTCACCGATCTCAGAAAGCACAGTCATGGCCAGTGATTTGGTAAACCCCTAAATTACAAAATAAAAACAACCCATTAAATAAAAAATTCAAAATCCAATAACAATCAAATATACCAATGAAAATTTTACACAAATTACAAATTATTGAAAAAATCACCTGAACTACAGAAAGAGACATCCTTTCTTTTTTAAAAGTGAAAGAAGAAGAAATTATGGTTGGAAAAAACCTCAAATTCTTCTTCTTTTTACTTTTGTTGCAGAAATAAGCAAGAAGAAGAAGTTTGAGTTGAGAGAGTTTGGTGAATGCGACAAGGGTTGAAATTATTATTAATTTCAAAGTTGATTTGCGTATTGGTTTGCCCAAAAACCCAATTATCTTGGGTTTTAAATAAGGGTTTGCTGATGAGAGAGAAAATGTGATGTTTTTGAAGGTGAAGTGAAGCTTAGCTTAGCTCACCTTTGTGGTTGTTTACTAGTCCAATTAGGTGATTAATTTAGTAAAGTCAATGATACTATTAACTTTTTGAGATCTTCTTTTGGATGGATTCCTTCTTGCTTGATCTCTATGTTGGTTTATTGGGTATTCTTACTTTAGGGTTGGTAATGGGGCGAGATTGTCAGACTGGGTATAGAATGGTTATCGATTTGTCAATTTATGATGGGTAAAAATTTTAGAATTGATGATTGTTTCGGTGGGTTCAAAATTAAATTATTCTCGCCTTACTACTAATCTAGATATGAATTATTCGCTTAAATACGACCATACTGATCAAATGTCAATTAAATGATTTCTAACTAGTGCTGCTACGCTATACTTCGTATGAGGTTTTGAACCATATTAGACTGAAGACCGATATTTCAAATTTCTCCACCTGAAGACTAAAGCGGTTTTCTGTGATCTAGTCCGATCCAATCCAATTTTTCTGTATGTACTAGTTTTAAACACACTTAATTGCGAAAGATGATCATGGTTGTTGTTGTGGTACTAATCGAGGAACATCAAAGTTATTTTTCATTCTCTTAGGAGAGGTGGAACCATATAACCTGTATGCAAGTGTTTTGGTTAGGGTTAGGAAAAGAAGCTATGTTATGTGTCCAGTGTCCTTAATCTTAGTCATAAATAAGTGTACAACATCTTTATTAAAAATTGAAAAGGTACACAAAACGTAATTATCCCCTTAACTCAATAAACGACCAAAAGCTAAATTCTTTAAAATAAATTATTGCATAACAATCAGATAAGGCAAAGTAGTATTTTCCTACCTTTTAAAAAGTATATATGAGAAAATATTTCTAAATAGTGTGAGAATAATTATAAATATTTGTTTACTTATATACCTATATTGATACAATGTTAATTGCCTCTAAGCTTTTCTTTATGTGATTTGATTATTTAACTCTTATGAATTGTATTTAGACAATCATACCCTCTAAAATGTTTATTTACTTGTTTTCCTTTGTTAACGTTAATATTTTTTTGAAAAAAAAAGTGTTAATAAGAAAATGTACGAACATTTATACCCTTAAAAATATTTGTTTACATAATTTTCCCTCATTATGTCGCCAACAACTGAAAAAGTTCTCTCAAAATGACTAGATTTGGTGCACGCATTAGCCACCCTAGTGTAATAAAGTGTACATATTGAACTTGTACATGCCTAGAAGTCATTGTTCCTTTGATTTTAATATACTACCTCTGTTTCTGAAAATTCGACTCACTTAATTACTATTCATGTGGTCAAAATAAAATAACATTGACCACATTTTATGAGCTATACAATAGAAATAAATTAGCATGTGAAATCTTATTAGATTCCCCTTATTATAAATAATCCAAATATCAATTTTTTAAAATTTTCACTTATATACAACCAGAGTTATTCATGGTCAAAGAAATTCATTAAAGACTGCGCAATTGTAAAGTGATGAGTCGAACTTTTAGGAATGAAGGGAATATATCTTTTTTTTCAAAAACGTACTTGGTATTTATTTAGTAATGTATAACAATAAATTTACATATTGATCTTTGTTATTAATGCTTAATTATGCTTTCCTTAAACAAATGCTTTAATTATGGTTAATATTTGTAGTTATAGTTCATTATTTAGTAATAACAAATTCACATCTTGAACAATTGTCGTTATCTTATCGGTTTATTTAGTAATGTAGTTGTTAATCATTGTTTTAGAGAGGGTAATAAGGTATCCGATAGGTTAGCTAGCCTAGGGGTCATTCTCCAAGAGAAGGTAGCTTATTGTGATGTTTCTCCAATTGAGGTAAACAAACTTCTCTAGGACTTTACCGGGGTAACTTCACCTTGGTTTATTAGTTTGTTGGTGTTTTGTTTTAGTTGGGTGTGTTTGCCTAAAGTAGTCCCAACGACCGGTAACCTGTTAATTAAAAGGGCAATTTTTTAAATTTTTTTTAAAAAATCCACATGTCAGCATGTAATTGCTTCAACATATAAAAAAAATTAAATAATTTTTTTTTAAAAAAAAAAACCCCAAAACCCATCCCCAGCCACCTTCTTCCCCTTCCCCTCCACCGTGAAACCCTAAGGCCCAACCCCAGGCCACCGAAAACCGGTTGACGACCTCCCATAACCTCCGCAAAACGGCCGACCGACCTTCCCAACCCCTAAAATCATGAGCCATTTGTGCAGCGATGCTTGAATTGGTTGGAGTTGTGAGTTGTGTGGCTTTGGTGGTCGGGTTTGTGCGTGGCTAGTAATTGGTGGTGGTTGGAAGGTTGGAGGAGTGGAGGCTTGAAGCGAGATGCGTGGTTGCTTGGGGTTGAGCGTGGCTAATATTTGGTGGTTGTTTGGGGTTGTGTGGCTAGTAATTGCTGGTTGTTTAAGGTTGCATGGTTGTAATTGGTGGTTGTTTGGGGTTGCATGGCTGGTAAATTGGTGGGTATTTGGGGTTGAGCGTGAGAAGGGAGGTGGCTATGTTAGGGTCGGGGTTGGATTTTCTGTGTAGTTAGGTAGTTTTCTGGCGTGGGTAGGGGTTTTTCGGGGTTGAGGCTGGGATTTCGGGGTGGTTATTAGAGGGTTTTCCGACGCATCGACGTGTTAAACGACGGAGGAGGCGAGAGAAAGAAAGGTCAAGAAGGGGGGTCTAGTGCCGGTCGTTTCAGGGGTAAGGGGAGACGGTCGACAGGCTGGGGGTTGTGGTGGGTTTGGGCTTCGCGATAGCGGAAAGGGATGGGTGGTGGCTGAGAGGTTTTTTTTTTTTGTTTCCTTTTTATTTACTTTTTCCTTTTTTTTTTAAACAAATCACGTGTTGACACGTGGATTGGTTATCTGCTACAACAAGTCATTGACTTTGTGTTGATCGGTTAGGACCAGTACTGTCAAAACGGTTTGACAGTTCGGTTTCGGTTCGGTTTGAAATCAGTTCGGTTTAAAATCGGGTCGGTTTGAAATCGGTTCAAATGTCTTACGGGTCGGTTTCAGTTCGGTTTAAATAATTATCGGTTCGATTCGGTTTCGGTTTATTCTTGAACGGTTTAAATTCAGTTCGGGTTGTAAACGGTCCGGTGCAAATGGGTTGCGGTTTGTTAACAGTTCGGTGTAAACGGTTATTATCCCGGTTTAAATTCGGTCCGGGTTGTAAACGGTTCGGGTAGTAAACGGTACAGGTTGCGGTTTGTTAACGGTTTTTGTCCGGTTACAACACTTTGGTTCTTTTTTGGTTCAGTTTTATTTTAGTTCGGTTTATAACTGGTTCGGTTCGTTAACGGGTACGGTTCTTCTACGATTTAACATTATTTGGATCGGTTTTATTTCAGGTTTACTAAATTACGGTTCGGGTCTGTTTTTTATTTCAAAAAATCGGTTTTTTATCGAGTCGTTCAAAAAACCCCTTATAGGAAGTGGTTTGTAACGGTTCGAATTATAAGCGATTCAGTTCATAAACGGTTCGGTTTATAAGCGGTTCAGTTTATAATCAGTTTGGTTTATAAACGGTTTGGTGAAACGGGTTGCAGTTTGTTAACGGTTCGGTGTAAACGGTTTTTATGCCAGTTTAAATGGTTTCGGGTTAGAAACGGTTCGGTTCATTTTCGGTTCGGTTTTCCTTTCAGTTCGGTTTAGATTTGGTTCGGTTCTTAAACGGTTTAACGTTTACTCGGATCGGTTCTGTTTCGGTTTTACTAACATGCGGTTCGGGTCGGTTTTCGGTTTCATAAAATCGGTTTTTAATCGGTTCGGTTCTCATTTGGATCGGTTGAAACGGTTCGGTTTCACCAGTTCGGTTCGGTTTTTGACAATGCTAGTTAGGACTACTCTAGGCAAACATACCCAATAGTTGGGATTATTTGATAATAAACCTAAATTTGAATTATTAAAAGTAAATTGTCAATAATTGGGATTATTAAAGTATTTTTTTTCCATTAAAGATAACAATTTAATGAAACAGTCAACTTCGTCTCGGTGAAGTAACCAAGAATATATTACGGAGTACTCCGTACGAAGTAATCACTCCATGAAGCTCAGCTACATATCATTTTTTTTTTGTTGCACAATGGAAACTTCCAATTTGGATTTCCATAATGAAATTGTAAATTGCTATTGTACACTAGTAGTGTGGTTAGACACTGCCATACTAGAAAGCTCAAACTCCCTATTGATCTGATGTATCCTAATCTCTTAACGAAGATGAAAGGAGGAAACTTCCTCATGGGCCCAATTATGCCTTTTGTTTGTCTTACTCAATGTAGCTGCACCAGATTGATCTGCAAGATAAATGTTCGGAGTTTATCCTGTAAGTGAAAAATTAAGGTTAAATAAGAGCTAATAATTAAGCTTAAATAAGGCCATATATAAAAGTACATGATACAATATGAAAACAATAAATCAGATAAATTAAGTAATTAAATGAAAAATAAGTGAATAAACGCGTCCTTATATACTATTTTAAGATGAAGAGAACCCGTGCTAAAAATTATAGCGCAGCTACTTTAATAAGCTGAAATCAATATAATAATAAATCAAACGTAGTACTATTAATCTTAATTCTACCTAACATTACCAGAAACATATGAAGTGAAGACTTCTTAAAACTACCTATATGAGTAACTCCTTTTTGGAAATTAGCAGCTGCTTACTTTGCCTCGGATGTCGCCATATATCACTAGAGACTTATTATGCATCTGCTGATCTATTTCTTGATGATATGTCTGATCTTATTTAGCATTAAAAATTATGTCAATATAAAATTAAGTGCGAAAAGATTCTCATTACATTTAATTCTTACAGAGTAAATAAGTTGAATTGATTGAATGATACTCCGTAATCTTTTTGAGTTTTATTGTGTCTCAATAATACTCGTTAGAAAATCCCATAATCTGATACGAGCAAAAGATTGAAGCATTATCCCGTCTTCATATCCAAACACAAAATTGACATAAAAGTGTCACAAATTAAAATATGTTGGTAGTATGTTACAAAAGTTGTTGGGGGTACTATAATCCTAGTCTTCTAATTTGTTGTAGCAGTTTACTACCTATACATCTTTATATATGATCATCTAAAGCTCCTCCTTAATTATGTCTTAATTCAATTATTGTCGGACAACACTCCTTTAAAACTCTCACCTTATTCCTTCCTATTTCACTCCGATTTTTCTTAATGGCTAAAATATCCCCTAATACATGTATTTTTGCTCTTTTGGCAATTTTTACTATTTTTTCATTACCATTGTTAGCTTCTTGTAGGGATTATTCACATTTTAGGTCCAAAACTAAAACCTTAGATGTCAAAACTTCTCTTCAAAAAATAGCTCCAAATTCCCATAAATTGTCTAATGTGCAACATTTCCAAAGCACGAATAACTCTTCTTTTAGCTTAAAGCTACACTCACGTCATCTAGTGTACAAAAATAAACATGACGACTACAGATCACTCCTTTTGACTCGACTTGCTCATGACACAATTCGAGTTGGCTCGATCCATACACGAGTCAGTCTTGCGGCTGAACAGAATCTAAGAGCCCCCATTGTCTCGGGTGTAAGCCGAGGGAGTGGGGAGTACTTTAGTCGTGTCGGGATCGGAAACCCACCACATGAAGCATATATGATCATTGACACCGGAAGTGACTTAAGTTGGGTACAATGCCAACCTTGTACTCAATGTTACACCCAACCCGACCCGATCTTCGACCCAAACCAATCCACCTCATTTGGATCCCTCCCATGCAACTCCACAATATGTAACGCCCTAGACGAATCCGAGTGTCGTTCGGGGAGTTGCATCTACGAGGTATCTTACGGGGATGGGTCCTACACCACGGGCGACTTCATAACCGAGACCATAACTTTCGACGGTGGAGACACCATCCACGACATCGCAATCGGATGTGGCCACAACAACGACGGGTTTTTCACCAGGGCAACCGGGCTTCTCGGGCTTGGCGGAGGATCATTGTCATTACCCTCTCAAATAAACGCGACGTCGTTCTCCTACTGTCTCGTAGATCGCGAATCTAACTCAACCTCCTCCCTAAACTTCAACACCAATGCATCAATACTTCCAGCTGATCCAACCCTAATCACAGCACCACTTCTAAGTAACCCTACAACCGAAACATTCTACTACCTCGGGCTCACGGGCCTAAGCGTAGGCGGTACAACACTATCAATCCCTACTAGATCCTTTGTAATAGACAAGGACGGGAGCGGTGGGGTGATCATCGACACCGGAACAGCCGTGACACGGTTGGAATCACGGGTGTACGAATTGTTACGAGACGAGTTTCGTAAGGGGACTAGTCATCTACCAACGACAGACGAGGTGGCAATATTTGATACATGTTACAACCTTAGAGGACAAGAAAGCGTGGAGGTTCCGGCGGTGGAGCTTCACTTTGCCGGTGGAAAGAGTTTGGCGTTGCCGGCGAAAAATTACGTGATTCCGGTGGATACAGAAGGGACATTTTGCTTAGCATTTGCACCAACAACAGCATCAATGTCTATAATTGGGAATGTACAACAAGAAGGGATACGTATTGGGTTTAATCTTGTTTATTCCTTAGTTACCTTTGAGCCTAATGAATGCTGATTTTCTTATAAATTAGATTTAGGTGTATTATTATTTATTTCAAGGTTTGTGATACATGGAAGAATTAATAATTCAATAGTACTATTTCAAATTTGAGTGATAATTTTTTGTTGGTAACTTGGTATATATCAAAACCTTGCAAATTTACATTTTAAGCAGAATGAATCGAACTAGTTGGACTAATTGGATTTTATATTGTCATGTAGTGTGTCATATGTGTGACAAAATTTGAATGCAATGATGATTATAGTTTTTCATGTTATGAAAAATGAACTAAGTAATTTGATGATCTAATTTCCATATCAATTTTTTGTTGACTATCTTTCAGAGATACTAGTATGAAACTATGAATGTATGATTCACTTTATCAAATTAGGGTATTTGTGACAGTAACCCATTGGGTATATCCATAGTCCTAATATCTGCAGTCTGTAGAAGATATGGGTCAAGGTTACAAGATCCAGACATGACCCTATTAGCTAACCATGGTCAATACAGGTGAAAGTTGGGATTATTTAAAATAATTAAAAGTTAAAATTGTTTAAAGTAAATTGTGTTGTAAAATAAAGAGAAATATAAGAGAGATTGATAGAGAATATATCTGTTCATATTATTCCATATATGATAGGGGTATATATATACATAGAATATTATAAGTAGGGTTTGCTTAGGTAAGAATAAACCCTAGATCTAGAATATTCTGGAAACATACAAAGATGATAATGGATATCCACACAATATTTTCATAACACTCCTCCTTGGATGTCCATTATCGAAGATTGTGCCTCGTTAAAACCTTATTAGGAAAAACCATGTGGGATAAAAACCTAATGAAGGAAAAAGAGTACAACATTCTTCGTAATACGCTCGAAATGCTGCCTCGTTAAAAACCTTGCCAGGAAAACCCAATGTGGGACAAAACCATGGTTAACGAAAAAAGAGTGCAGCGCGTAATTTCTCCCCCTGGTGAATATATAGCTTGAGATCTTATAATGCAATGAATCCAATATAGTTGAGTGTCTTCACATATGACGCAGAATAATATCATTCCTTGATTTTAATTTCGGGTCTTCCAAATCTTCAAATTTTTACTCAAACAAGTGAGTCTTCATATCACCAAACCTATAACAATAATACATGTGTTTGTCCACATTTCATTCAAAATCTCTGTTCAAAGTTGCCTTAACTATTATACTTATGCCTTCTTCTGGAGGTCATGAATAATCGAAATTGATGATCATTATAATTTGATTAAACATTCCTTAATAATAATATGGAAACCCATGATAGTATTAATGTTGATTTTTCAATCTTGTATGAAATAATAATATAGCACATGTAATTATATACGTTGATCATGGCTCTTCTGGACCATGATAAAACAGTCTCACGCATAAGTATCTTGTTGATTCTTTAGAATATTTATAATTAACACGATAGTTCTCTTTCATATACAAATAGTAATTCTCATTACTAACACTTATATGCTCAAACTTCAGGTTGAGAATTCAATGATTTAGTCACATAGACTTTTCAAGAATTTGATAGTAATTGCATTATTCAGGAGATAAACTTTGTAGGGCTGGATATTTAAATACGTCGTATATAAGTTCTTCAGGAACTCTTTTTACATGATTCATAATGTGCAATTAAATAAGTGTCATCAATAATTTCATTACAATTATAAGCCCATTGGAATATAAATATCTCTTTCTAATTTTTCATCAAACTTGTAAATATGTCTTACTATACTTTGAATGAACATTCACATACACCACAACCATTGTAAGAAATTAATCCATGCAATATGAGATATATAAAACATGATAACATATTAAACAAATTATACAATGAGTAATGCATCTAACTTCCTACATATGCAATAAACCATTAACCTATGACTCACATGCACATGAATATAAGACTCAAAATGATGCAAGACACTGTACAGTGTGGATTTAAAAATCCATATTTCATTGGACTTCGGGTCCATGATAAACTTATGATCATTATCATTATGTCGACATCAAAATGTACATATATTTCAGATCCCTTACTTATTAGTCCATTCCATTATGCATATGCATATTATTCATCGGTTCCATTATGTACCGTATCATAAAATTCCTTTAACTTACATTCCGCATGCTATTTTACTATGATAACTGAATACATTTCTCATTGGTACCATCATAATTTTTTCTTACATCATAGGACATCTATATAATAATTCAGATATCTATACCACTTTTAGGGTATTTCATACACTATGGTAGTTATATACTATTACACTATTAGTGTCAACTGCACTATCTTGCCAAATATCATATCTATTAAACATATCTTTATTTTGGAACCGATCATATACAACCTACATTTCAGGTGTAGTGATTCAAGTACAATTGGCAAGATTTTATCTCAATGTATACACATAATTAATATGACCAAAATGTATCTTCAGCGCTATGCAACATGAGTCATAACTGAATACAAATCAAATCATAAATGTGCAACATATCTTGATAATGTATATACAAAAGTTGGCATATATATAACTTTTCAAACTACCATTATAGGGATCATATTTATTATTTATTTATTTTAATTAATTTTTCCAACTTTTGCTAATTCGTTCTTCTCCCCCTTAAGTTGGTAAAATATCTCATTTATAGGGGCATCTTATTATATACCAACTTAGTAGACAAATTTGCATTAATAAATTCACTTCATTAGGAGGATCACAATAAATAATTTATCTCTTTTGGAGAACAATTTCAATGAAGAATTATTTATTCATTAACTTTATATTTCATGTGTATTTATTATTAAATTTTCAATAATATTTTCTCTTCTGGAGATCAATGTCAATGGGGAGACATATGTTGTGCAGTTGTACGTTTTTCTTTTTTTCTCCTATTTCATATGTGCTGACATATAATAGCCCAAATCAAAAAAATTGTTATCCAAGCATAAATCACTTGCTCGTAATTCTAGTTGGTGATGATCTTCTGGATCTTTAAAGACTTAAATAGTATATTTGGTGAGCTTCTAATCACTTGAAAGTTGACAATAATATATAAGTTATTTTGGTGAACTTCTGGTCAGCCATTACTCCTTTATATAAAAAAATCAAAACACATTAAATCTTGAAATTTTCATCAATACAAATTATTAAAACTCACAATCCAAATATAACCCAATCTCAATGTTACGTCTTGCCATTCAATTCATTTTATATATTTAACATTGAGAAAGCGTCAGCACATTATCAAATGAAACTTCAGGTTTCCATTACGGGTAATTATTATTAAACCCGGATGACCTAATTTAATTATCACATCCAATCACTTCTCTAAATTTGAACTTTGGTCAGTTTTCAACACTAGTGATCACTTTATTAAACTTACTATATGCATGGCCATGAATGTCATGTGATTTTAGAACACCAACATGTGTTTCTTTATACAATTGGCAAGTCAATCAATTAATATTTTATCCAATAATTACTCATACTCTACTGGAGTTTAAACTATAAACTTGATACATGTTAATCTTGTTGGATATTTCATACTCTTCTGTAGTCTTTTATATAATCATGAAACATATGAACTTTACTAACAGTGATTTCTTCTAGAAATGTAATGATATTTACCACTTCTTGAAATTTGTCATTGTCAATAGTGACTCATTTCCTTTTCAAAGATACTTAATTATCTTTAGAACCTATTGATTTATCACGCTTCAGGCATGCTATAAGTTCATCAACAATTGATGTTGTACTCTTAGGACATCAATTTTAAATTAGAGCATTTACAACTAGTATATGATAAATGTCATTTGTTTATATCCATCTTCAGGATAGTATCATTTCAAAATATTTAATGAACATGTGGCAACTTCTATTAAATAAATCGTTGATATTTAAGTTATTGTTGTATCAAACTGACCATAAATATATTTTATTATTTATATGCAAGGGTTACATACAATCTCCCCCTAATCCTTGCAAATGGGGGTATGGAATGAATCAATCCAACAACCTTTAAAATCCTTGCAACTTTTAAGCCATAAATTCTTTTGGCAACGTCATGTATCAAGTAAAGTGTTCCTTTTAGCAAAAACATGCTTATATAAAATTATACTTATAGAACACTTATCATGTTCCTCATGCCCAATTACAAAACCTCTTATATTTATGGGCATAATAAAACATTGATTATGTATAGTTTCTCACAATGTCATGTTTAATTACTTGAACTCATAACACACTTTTTGCTATATATTTAATTAATTAAAGAACTTCAAGTCTATATGTACGAGAATATATACCAATCCATCTACATTTTTCAGAAAGAGAAGGTAAAAATAAGACATGACATAATCAGTTCGAGCTTTAATCAAAATATACCTTATTCGATCCACTCAACTATACTAGCCAAATTAAAATTAATCTTTGGAAACATAATTAAACATGACATGTGTTTATAGAATCACGTTAGTATGTAGTGGATATCTAAGCGAACTTTAAATCTATGTGTGTGAATACTCTTTATAAATATAAGGAACTTCAGGTCCGCAGATTATACTCAATTTACATTCATTCCAATAATCTAACTTCAAGTAGGTACATAATACTATAATTGAATGAGAAGGTAAAAATATGAAAACCTACTACTTCACGCTTTAATAAAAACATATCTGAATCAATTGAATCAACTATACTGTCAGATCAATTATATCAATATATTGCCTGATAAAGCTTAATTAGAAAATAGAAACAAGCACATAAGCAACCAAAATTAACACGTTCACATTAGTGGAAAACCACATGTTTCATATCATACTTGAAATATAAAAACATAATTCAATACATAAATTATAAATAGTTTCACATGTACCTTAGGCTTACTTCGTACAATTTACAAACATTCAAGGCATTAGACATAGGATTTCATAAACAAATTATATGGGTAAATAATTGCTAAATCAAACCATTCATATTTGGTATCAAGCATAGAGAAATAACCAAACTCATTTACGGATAGGAAAAGTAATACCAAATCTAGCAAATATATGTAATACAATTTCATGAAAACCATACGTTCATAAAATTAAGACCAATAATAACTCTAAATACCCTTTTAGATTCAAACTAAACAAAACTCATAGTCAAAACAAAACTACTAATTAGTTATACTGCATCAAATTCAACTATTCCCAAATTGCTCATTAAACTCCAGGAATGATAAAAATACGAAAATTTGAGAAACAATATAAACATATTATGTAAAGGCTTAAAATTAACCATAACAGGATAGTTGAGAATGAACTTTGCTGATATCAAAACCTATCGTCAACTTCATGTTATCAACGTCATCTGCTAGCCTGTAACTCATGAAAACGTCAATGAAAAGAAAATAAAGTATAGCCCTTGATTAAGGCTAATCTATTATATTATGGATAGATGAGAAAGATGATTCAAGATAAACAAACCAATGCAATCGAAAAATAATACGAGTAGTTCTTTGTAACCAAATTATTAATACCGTGAGACGCCTTGTACTAGTCCCAGATTAATTAATGAGGATTGAGAATGATATGACATTCTTGAAACGTGTGATTTCATTATTAGAAGATCAAAACCCATGATCAAGATTAATCTCCTTCTAATTTCTTCCTAAGATGCGACACAACAAGATAATAATGAGTATAATTTAGCACATTCAGTATATAGCGAATTAATCATTAACCTAAGAAATCAACAATAAAATTTACATATTGATTAGAGCTTTAGTGCTGATAACGTGTTGTAAAATAAAGAGAAATATAAGAGAGATTGATAGAGAATATATTTGTTCATATTATTCCATATGATAGGGGTATAAATATACATAGAATATTATAAGTAGGGTTTGCTTAGATAAGAATAAACCCTAGATCTAGAATATTCTGAAAACATACAAAGAGGATAATGGATATCCACACAATATTTAAAATAATTAAAAGTTTAAATTGTTTAAAGTAAATTGGACAAAGTTAAGATTATTAAAATGTATTTTTTCCTAATTACTTGAAACTTAAAAACATTTTTTTTGTGACTTCTTTTAATTCGGCCCATTATCGACTTGCCACATTGGCCCAATAAGATGTAACCCTTTTAAACTCAATCCATTTTCGACTCGCATCAGCCCTAACCCCTAATTCGACTTGCCCAACAATCAGATTTAGTTGTGATGTTTGCTATAGAGTACAACCCTTTACCATATACGTAGTAGAAATGTCCGTCAAATAAACAATACAAAATTTTCGTTTTTGGAAATAGTAATGGTTTAGGGAGGCAAATCAAGCAGCGGACTGGATAGCAAATATTGGTCATTTAGTTATTACTTATTAGTGATAGTATGGATATTATTCCTTGTAATTGTTCTTTATTTCCCATCCTTTTTTTAGACGCATTAGGAATTCCCCTCGTGAGGAGGGTTTCCTGATGTTTAATTTTTTTCTTACCATTAAAAAAAGCAAATTTTCAAAAAATAAAAAGAGCAACATTGACTATGGAGTAAACATTTTTAAAAATCGGATGTAAAATAAAATATTGTACTTCCGCTTCAAAATTACCTTAAAATGCTCAAAAGTTACCCTATAAATGAAGTATTTACAATAATATTACTGTACATCGGATTTATACAAAAGTTTTTGATGATTTTTTCTCGCGTAACCCAAATCCTTTAATTCATAAATTGGAGGATGATTTTTTATATTTGGCTAATTATTATTATTATTATTATTATTATTATTATTATTATTATTATTATTATTATTATTATTTTATTATTATTATTTTATATATGTAAAAAAAAAAAAGCATATATTTTCGTTTGAGGGAAAATAAGTTATTGCCTTGGAGCGAGGTTAACCTTGTTAATTTATTTAATTTTTTTTTAGAAGGAAAATAACGTATTGCCTTGGGGCGAGGTTTTCGTAGGTCTTATTTTTTAGGCAACTAATTTTTATTCCATCACCATTAATCCATTATAAATACAACCCAAATATCATACTCCTATAACACCAAGGTAACCTCCGCGAGATCAAGATCAAAGAAAATGCAAGTTTTTGTGAAAACTCTTACCGGCAAGACCATCACTCTCGAGGTCGAAAGTAGCGACACCATCACCAATGTTAAGGCCAAAATTCAAGACAAAGAAGGTTTTACATCTCTTCGTCTTCTACCCTTTTTCTTTCTTTATATTTCAATTCCTTCAATGTCATGCATCATGCATGCTTAGGGCTCGTTTTAATTGTACTATATGCTTTCTTCGTTTTTATTTACATGATTTAGTTCACTTGTCACGTTTGCTGATGTCTAACAAAATAGTTATGCCTTGTTTCATTATGTTAGTCTCAAATATTATTTTAGGGGTTTCAAAAACATTACTCATATTGAATATATTCTATTTTTAACTTAGTTTTTTACTTTAAGTAAAGAAATTCCTCCTTGAATTATGCTTTTTAAAAAAATAAAAAAATTTAAATAAGGCAAATTAATTATAAACTATTTTTGTATTTTAATGTTAGATTCAAAATATATTTTTATTTTATTTTATTTTTTATTTTATGTGGCTGATTCACATAGTACTATCAATCTATCATCATATAGAAATAGAGCGAGTATAATAAATGTTAAATAATTAGAATGACAAGATGTGTTATATGTAGATGCACATAATTGTATATGAATCTACCAAATAACTAACGTGCTATAATTTTGGTTGATTTTGAAGGTATACCACCGGACCAGCAGCGACTAATTTTCGCCAGAAAGCAACTAGAGGATGACCGTACTCTTGATGATTACAACATCCAGAAAGGTATATTAGTATGGTTGTTCACTACTTGTTCATAATACCCTTAATTTTAAGTGGTTGATTAATGTAGTATGGTTGCATTGTGTGTTAGTATATAATTTGATTAGTGCATAATTTTACAAATTAATAGATGAATGATCTATTTTCTTTTAATTAACTTTAATTTGTGTCTATACACTATGTTAAAGATTATTTTGATGTGTTTAATTTAATGGTTTATTTCTCTCTTATCCTTACTTTTATTTGTTGTTATTGATTGGCTGATTGGTTTTTTTTTTTTTTTTTTTTTTTTTTTTTTTTTTTTTTTGTATGTTTGGATAATTTGGTGCAACTGTAGAATCAACTCTTCACCTTGTGTTGAGGCTTAGAGGAGGAGGATCTGGAAAAAGTTATCCACCATCTTTGATGGCTTTGGCTCGTAAATCTAACCAGGATAAGTTGATTTGTCGCAAGTAAGATTTTTGCCATTGCTAACCCCTACTTCACTCCGGTTTTCTTTTTTTCCAACTCATTTTGACATACTTGCCAATGCAAAACTTTTGAAACGTTGGTGACAGGTGCTATGCTCGCTTGCCTTTGAGGTCTACTAATTGCCGCAAGAAGAAATGTGGACATTCTAATGAGGTATTGCTTGCTATCTACCATCCTTTAAAATTTTCATCCAATAATTAAACTAGACCCTTTTCCATAATTATGAACATATTTTCTTATAATCTCATACTAAGATAATTGATAATTGTGCTTGATTGATTCTTTTCAACAGCTAAGGCGCAAGGCTATGATTTTCACTAATGGTAACAAGGGATAGAGGCCACATTTAATTGGTTGAGATTTGCACAAATTTTAGCATTATCTAATAAAAGTTGTTTTTGAACAATTGTCTTATGTCTATGATTTTGATGATTTCATTAGTATTAAACCTAGAATTTTATTACCTTTATAAAAGACTTGTTGTCAAGCCTTCACTCTTAGAAGTGAATATTACTTGTTGGCTTGCTTATTGCAGATTATATTTCCAATTTGAAGACATTTTGTGGTTATCTATGTTATTTTCTTCGTATTTTATTGTGCAAGGGAAAAAAATAGTTGGTTATCAATAATAATAGTAAATTTCTTTTATTCTTAAAACCATTCTCAATTTGGTAAAGTTGGCATTGGTTACAAAATGCTAGATTAAACTAAAATTTTCGCAAAAAATCATTATTAATATCACCTTTGATAAATTTTACAAGTTGAAGGCTACCAATGACAATTAGAAGATATTTTTGGCTACCATTGATTAATGTTAATAACACAAAGCTTTGAATGAAAATTTTCCAAAAACATAAATTTATGATTTGTTCTTTTCACCTAAAATTAGGTGTTTTAGCCTTCATTTGACTATGTTTGGATTGGTAAATCGGTTTGATTATTAAGTTTACGGGATTGATTGACCTTACTCGATCTTACACTAATGTATAAATAAATAAATAAAACATAGTCAAATGAAAATCATATATATTAAATTCACATCATGTGTACTGTGTTGACACTATTTATAAAAAGTTGTTGTGTAATATGTTGTCAATTAGTCTTAATGTTTATTTTCAAATCTTATAATTTCATAATATTTAGGAAATTTTGTAAATTACCATCTAAAAAAAGTATCAATTTCTAAATAACCACCCGTTAAAAATTTTATTTTAAATTACCACCCACTAAATTAATTTGTTACGCAAATTACCACCTTTTTTAAAATTCCGGTGGAATTCAGATGTGTGGGGCCCACAGTCGTTACTTCCCTCCTAATTTTTTTTCTTTTTTGTCGATTTCACTATTGTAAGCTATTGAAGACTACTCCTCTCTCAACTCTCTCATTCAATTCTCTCTGCAAATCCACCTATCTCCATAATTTCACTCTTCAAATTAGGATCCTAAATTGATGATTAAAACCCTAAATTAGTTTTAGTTCACAAATAAAGGTACTCTTGTCTAATTGGAGTTTTGCTTGAAGCTTGATTGCGAATTGAAAGTAATTGCAATCACAATTTTTCCAGCATTAGCAGCAATTCAATTATTCAATGACAGAATACCAAAATTGAGTATTGTACATGAACCCTAATTAACTAAACACTCAATTTCCCCCAATTAAATTACAATAAGAACCTTACTTTGTGAAGAAAATCAACTCTGATCAACTAATCAACCAGTTTTCCCCAATTTAAGTACAATAAGAGCCCTAAATTTAAAGAATGAAAGACTTTACCTGATGCGAATTCACCTATGAAGTTTCTTGAGGACGCTTCCGCAATTACAAGATGATATGCTTGGGGTGAATTTTGAGGAATTTGGGGAGAATTTGCAGTATAAACCGCAAATTAGGGTAGGAGATATTGTTTAGGGTAATTTTACCCCGTCACGTGGTCCAACCAGAGGATGACACGTGTCAGCTTCAGGTTGGTCCAAAGTGGACCAATCTATGTCTGACACGTGTCACTCCAGAAATTAAGGGGAAAAAAGGCGGCCTTCAGGCCCAAATCCCGAGAAAGCCGCAAAGCGGCGCAGCCCACCAGTGATTAGGGTTCAGTGACCTAATCAGGGGCACAAATCCCAAAGACCCTATAAATAGGGAGATGTCCCCCTTTTTGAGGACACGTTTTACCATTTATTACACCAGTATTCTCTTACATCAGAGAAAGACCTGAGCTTGGAATCCTAGCAGATACCCACCTGAATTTTCGCACTTACTCTCTCTCTTCAAGTTTCTAACTTGTGCGTCGGAGGCGGAGCACCACCCAACCGGTGTCTCCGTTTGTTTTGCAGGTACAGCTCACACCGGATCAGTCTTCGTGTTGTAACTCTCCCAAGGGACAAAAACACTCAAAACAGATATGTTATATAGGAAAAAATCGGGGGGAATTCATTTGGGAAGCAAGAACTAACCGTTAGGAGGGCCCCATACATATGAATTCCACTAGAATTTTAAAAAAGATGGTAATCTGCGCAAAAAATTAATTTAGTGGGTGGTAATTTATAATAAAATTTTTAACGGGTGGTTATTTAGAAATTGATACTTTTTTGGGTGGTAATTTACAAAATAAACGCGGCCGGTTGGGAGAAGCTGAGATGGTAGAAGCTGAGGCGGTTAAAAACATCAAAACCTCAGAAGTGATTTCCTTCATCTGGAAAAACATTATCACCCGGTATGGGGTACCCATGTCTATGGTGTTTAATAATGGTCCTCAGTTTGAGACGCCTCAGCTAAAAACATGGTTGGGAGATCAGGGGATCTCAAGCTATTTTGCATCTGTTGGCCGGCCCCAAGCAAACGGCCAAGTTGAAGCCTTCAATAAACTCATCTCAGACGACATTAAGAAGAAAATAGAAAGAGTCGGTGGCTTATGGGCAGAAGAGTTAATCCATGTCCTATGGGCCATCCGGACAACAGCGAAGGGGGCAACCGGTGAAACCCCATTTCTCATGGTTTATGGTGCTGAAGTCGTCTTGCCCATTGAACATTACGAGCCGACTCTCAGAGTCATGCTGTATGATGAAGAGGCAAACTGGGAAGCGATGCGCCTGGCATAAGATTCACTCCCGGAACGCAGGGGCAATGCCGCCTTGCGTCATGAGATTTACCGTCTGAGAATGACTAGAGCCTACAACAAAAAAGTACACAAGCGTCCCTTGAAAGTTGACGACTTAGTGTTACGAAAAATGGAGGCAACCGGTAGGGCCAATGAGCTGGGGAAGCTAACTCCAAATTGGGAAGGCCCCTACCGGATCTATGAAGAAGTAAGGGACGGCACCTACCGCCTGGAAACTCCAGACGGCAGGCGCCTGCCTAGAACTTGGAATGTAGACAATCTGAAAAAGTACTACTTCTGAGAATGTAAATTTTTTGTAAACAGTGAGTCAATTAATGAAGATTCAAACTTTGTTTGCAAAATTGATTTGTTGTTTTTTTATTATCCATCTGGGTAATACCCAGACGGATTCTTCATTTACCTAACTAAGTTCGATACTTAGTAAAGGTTACATTTGTTTGACCGTCTGGGTAATACTCAGATGGATCCATTGTTTATTTAAGTTTGATATTTAGTATGATTTAATAATTGCCTGTTCGTCTGGGTAATACCCAGACAGGCTCGTTTGTTTAAACAACTAAGTTCGACACTTGGTGTAAATTCAATGTTGCCTGTTCGTCTGGGTAATACCCAGACAGGCTCGTTTGTTTAAACAACTAAGTTCGATACTTGGTGTAAATTCAATGTTGTAATAACTATCAGCCAATGCTCCGATTAAAAACTAAGCACAAAAACGCTTAGTGGCTATACAACCGGTCCTAAACAAGACCAAAGGCTGAAATGGCCGGATGGTTGCTCATTTTATAAAATCGCCTGTCCCAGCATGGACAAAGGCGTCCGGCGACACCCCTCCGGGTGCAATCGTCGCAGAGAACAGACTATTTGTCGGTTCTACGTACCCATGCAGACGGCAAAAATTGAACGACCGAATTGGTCAACTCATAGCCGTCTGACCAGAATGATCTGTGATGAACGATCAAGTTACCAAATACCGGATGCCCTGGGGCATCAATCGGTTTCCGGCGAAGTTCTCACTTAGGTTATTTATTCCAAAATTGCACTCTCTATCCCAATTAGGGCAAAAGAGTTGTTCAATGGCTATGAAATCTCTACCAAGACGAACAAAACGTCGTTTGGGTAGTGACTGGAGCGCCTGTTGGTGAACGGCTGTGCACTTGGTTTGGGGCAATCACTATTGAGATTGATTGACTTACAAAACGTATCATGCTCTTTGCAGCATCAGACATTTCCAAGTCAATCAACCAACTCCACTTGAAACCAATCACACAGCCGTCCAGAGGCAAGGACAGCCAGACTATTGATTAGTTAGGCAAAAACTCGCCGCATGCTTTTGATAAGTTAGGCAAAAAATCGCCGCATACTTTTGATAAGTTAGGCAAAAATGAAAAATTAAAATTTGCAAGAATTAAAATTCAGACGCAAAATGATCAAAACCGACTCAGTCGGTGCGTTTCATAAAAGTCCACTCAACCAAACGGTTGTAGTGGATTAAATGTTAATCGGACCTCGTCCGAGAGAAAGAGAAATTGTCAATTAACCCGGCTCCTTAGCCGGTAAATACAAATATACTCAGCACGCAGGCCGGAAAAACAAGTTTTGGCATACTGCCGCTGAATAAATAAAAGAAAAGATAAAAAACAGAGATTAGCATACTGCCGCTGAAAGGTCACTTCTTGCCTGCAGACGGTGCCTCCTGGTCCTCATCATCGGAGGGTATATCTTGTGCTTCACCCGGACCAGGTAGCTGAGGCGCGGAAGGCTCGTTATTGGAGTTGACACAGGCTTCAAAAGAGTCAGGCTCTGGCTCGCCTCTATCCCTTAAGTACACCACGTACTCGGCATAGCTGTGAGCCAGTGCCCAGACGCCGTAATCCGCGTTTGGGTACAGGGCAGCCCAGGCGATCTTCATACGGGTGTCATTGTCAGCATCACTCTCAGCAACAAGGCGGTTCTGCTCCGCCTCCAGGGTTACTGCAAAGTTCTTCTGAGCCTGAGCAGCCTCCTACTCTAGCTTCTCAACCTTTGTCTTCAGTTTGGTGTTCTCTTCAGAAACACCCTGAAGTGTGCCATGGTCCGTCTGGGCCTTCTTGAGCGCCTCATCAGCCTTTTTGGCGCCCTCATCCGCCTTCTTCCGGGCCTCCTCTGCCTTCTTCTGGGCTGTCTCAGCATCACTCGCCTGCTGTTTGGCCGTCTCCAGATCCGCCTCCAGCTGCTGGATTCTAGACGCCTGTGTCATTATGATTGCTTTAGTTTCAAGTTCATTTACGATAGTTGAGTGTAAAGCAATATTATCAGCGTCTATGGCGGACTTCTTGGCCCTTTTTACCTCTTCCCGTTTGCGGGAATAAGGACGTTTGAGCCCGTCCACTCGCAACATAGCCTGCGAAAAAGCAAGCGGTATGAGTATTGCAGGCGGAATAAAACACTTGGAAAAAATAAATTGACAAGTTTCTTACCTCAGCCAGAAGGGATTGAATGCGTTCCAGATTAAACGTCTCTATCCCAGGGATGTTGTCTTTATCCCTCTTCCGGACGGCGTCAAGCATGGCCTTGGCATGCTTCTGGGCGTCTGGCCAGCGGGGATATTGATCTGCACCACAATCAATACGTGATGAGTGCGAAACTAAGGCAACACCTATTTGTTGCCGACCGTCTGAAGATGACGTCTGTTGAGAGTGGGATTTCACCCGCAAAGGCCACCCCAGATCAAGCGGGGATTCAAAAGGGTTCTTACCTTCAGAGCCAGCCAAGCGAGAACCGCTTGCTGGTGCGGTGAACCTCCCGGTCGTTGTTACGGGGTTAACGAGGTCGAGACCCAGGCTGTCGCCTACCCTCTCAATCCGCCCCTCTATCCGTAATTGTTGATTCCCGGCTGAGGCGCCAGGAGTTGAGGCGGAGGTGGATTTCTTCGATTTGTTGAGAACGGAGGGGGTCTCCTCCCTAGCCCGTTTGAGTTGCTTCTCAAGCGTCTTTCCAACCTCTCCCCCCTGCAAAAATAACCAAGTTAAGTCAGCATCCGGGAAAAATAGTCTTTAAGACCAAATTAAGAAAGGGACATGCGTTTATTACCTTGGCCTTGACCTCAGCCGCAGCTTTTTCCGCAAGTTGTTTGCGGATGAGTACAGAGGATCGCTGGGGAGTCTTCTCTGTTGGCAGCATGTTTAAAGCTTCTTCTGCAAAAAAAAAGAAAGAGACTGATTAGTATCATAAATCAAATCTGGTACCAAAGCACTACAGACGGATATAAACTCAGGCGGCACTCTTATTCTATACCCGTCTCCTAACGGGTGCATTTGTGTGAAGTTGTTTAAATTCTCCCCCTTTTGGAGCCGGTCTTTAGCAGAGACGTGGATGTTGAAGGGGTCGTCCTTCTCTTTCCATTTCTTCCTCTCCTCCTCCTCGCTATCCTCAAGCGGGGGCAGGTCATCGCTGCTTTCAGAGGTGGAGGCGGAGCTGTCGCTCTCCGTTTCCTCCTCATCCTGGGCCAAAGGAGCTGAGATGGCCTCATCGCCGCCTTGGTCGCATTCTTCCAAGAAGGAATCTGCGGGAGTCGAAGGGGCGCGCGGAGGGGATCTCTCCAGAGCCGTCTGGTCTCTCTGACCAGACGTTTCTCTCTCAGGCGTTTGGTCGTCTGAGCCCTCGCTTCTATAGTCTGGATATGTGGCCGTCTGCATAGTCCGAGCCATTGTGTCCTGCACAGACACATAAATGGTCGGAATCCAAGGCAAAGGGTGGTCCCAACTCCCCGAGACGGCACTCCCAGTCCTAGACTCAGCCGTCCCTGGTGACCGGCTGGACTCTAACCTAGGTTGTGTCGTGTGTGTTGGTGATGCATCCATTTATTGCAAAGAAATATGTACAACCGGTGAAACAAGAAAAAGAGCTGGGAGAGGCAGAGACGGTACCTTTGGATGTGATATCTGAAGATAGGCGGGTCCGGCTGAGTTGATGGAGAACGAACTTTCTTGATTGCGCCTGACTCAAACGGATGACTTCTGCTCTCTCAAAGTTTTCTCTCTAGAAAATTTTTGTAAACGTACACAATTATGAGGGTAAAACGGCTATATATAGAGGGTAAATATGGCGGCATTTCCGTAATTTACTCGGAAGGTGAACGGTTACTTCTTTATGGTAAAATTACCACCAATCGGAGCGTGACACATGTCACAGATGCCACGTGGCGTGCCACGTCACATCTGTGATGGGCAAATGTTTAGGGTAATTTTACCCCGCCACGTGGTCTAACCAGAGGATGACACGTGTCAGCTTCAGGTTGGTCCAACGTGGACCAATCTATGCCTGACACGTGTCACTCTAGAAATTAAGGGAAAAAAGGCGGCCTTCAGGCCCAAATCCCGAGAAAGCCGCAAAGCGGCGCAACCCACCAGTGATTAGGGTTCAGTGACCTAATCAGGGGCACAAATCCCAAAGACCCTATAAATAGGGAGATGTCCCCCTTTTTGAGGACACGTTTTACCATTTATTACACCAGTATTCTCTTACATCAGAGAAAGACCTGAGCTTGGAATCCGAGCAGATACCCACCTAAATTTCCGCACTTATTCTCTCTCTTCAAGTTTCTAACTTGTGCGTTGGAGGCGGAGCACCACCCAACCGGTGTCTCCGTTTGTTTTGCAGGTACAGCTCACATCGGATCAGTCTTCGTGTTGTAACTCTCCAAAGGACAAAAACACCCAAAACAGATATGTTATATAGGAAAAAATCGGGGGGAATTCATTTGGGAAGCAAGAACTAACCGTTAGGAGGGCCCCATACATATGAATTCCACTAGAATTTTAAAAAAGATGGTAATCTGCGCAAAAAATTAATTTAGTGGGTGGTAATTTATAATAAAATTTTTAACGGGTGGTTATTTAGAAATTGATACTTTTTTTGGGTGGTAATTTACAAAATTTCCTAATATTTATTAATACATAATTATAGATATTTAAGGTTAACTTACATTGTGCATTGGCAAGCATGTCGGTCAAACAATTGTGAGACTTCTAGAATGGACGAAATATGTACTTTTCATTGTTTTACTCATACATAATTAAAGATATATAATTAACAATAAGTAAGCAAGATTTAAAAATAATAATAGGATAATCTACTCTAATAATCTAAATATTTTTGTTATTGTTGGATTATTTGGTTTAATTTGATTTTGACAAGAATCATATAACTAATATATAAAGCTAAACTTTTAGCCAGGTAACGAGGCAGTGACACTTGCGTTACAACTTTTCGCCAAGTGTCGCACCACGTTGGATGGATTTAAATAGACTTTAAAAGATATTTAAAAAAAAGTTAGTTTAGAATTCTATTTGGATATAATTTTAGGATAAAATTGTTAGTATAGAGTTTTATTTTCGATAAAATATCAATATTTCAGATATACAAATTGAATTATAATTTAATTCAAAAAAAATTTAAATTATAATTATAAAAAATTATCATAAAAATTTATTTTTTATATCATAATATATTTTTTTGATCGAACGAAGTAGTTTAAAGCGTAAATCATCCATTTATAATATATACTAATCGGTTTAAATAATATACTAATTGGCAGGTATATAGAGTTTTATTACTCTATAGACCTGCCAATTAGGATCGGGTCATGAGTCATCTCGGATTGAGTCACTTTGGGTTATGAGTCAAGAAATGTTCAACCCTTGCCTTAAGTTTTGGGTTCGGGTCAACCCAACGGGCTTTGAACATTTAGTTTATTTAATTTATTTTTGCTAATTTTTTAATTTTTTTTAATGTATTAAATTAAATCGAACATTTCCACTAACATTATTATTAGTCACAAAAACACATCAATTCCTAATTAATTTTGTATCAATGATATATTTTAAAATTTGACAAATAGATTAATAATTTATCTTAAAATTCAATAAGCAACCCGGGCATCGCACGGGCACAAAACTAGTAAGTGATATAAAGTAAATTTATAAAATAAAATTAAGAGGGAAGCTCTAACCATCTAAGCTATTCCTAACTCTCAACACTTCATAAAGTCGTAAATATACGAGATTGAACCCCTTTCGTGTTTTGTCCCAGAATAACTGGCACACTTAAATTTTATTTATCAACTTTGTCCATCTTTTATTGCTACTATAAAATAAGATTTTGATAAAAATTTGATGTTCCAATAATATACATTGAGATAAATCCAACAAAGGACTACTCTATTAAAAATGCATATAAAGAGGTTTGAACTACTAACCTCATGGAATAAACACCACATGCCTTACCATCTCAACTACCAATAATTTATGTTCTATTCTTCCACATAAACGTATTTAAATGAACAATACAAAATTGCATCCAAACTCAAAAACAAAGAGACACATATTTTTTATATTCTCTTCAATATTCAATATTACATTCCAAATTATGAATACTTCAAACACTTTATAAAAAAAATAAAAAATAAAATAAATAAATAAATACTCAAAGTAACATCCTGAGGCAACGCCCGAGTGACACACTAATTTAAATATTATATCTATCTCATCTTATGGTCTCCTACTAAACCCACTTCTAGTTTTTTTTATTATTTTTTTCCTCACACATTCATTAGTTTTCATTTAATTATTAACTTCATTATCTTTCTTTTATAATTTTTTAAATTTTTTGATACTTAAACTACCCTAACTATCTTATATTTTATTAATCATTTAAATTACCTTAAAATATGTGCTGGTCTAAGTGTAACACTTATAAAAACACAGGGGAGTATCCAAATTTGCGATAGATTGAGTTAGGGCCTATTCACTCAGCTTAATTTTAGTCCAGTCCAGTTCGGTTCAGTTTAGTCCAGCTCCAATCAGTTCATTTCAATTCAGCTCCTAATTTCCTTCTCTTATAAAATATTCATTTCATCTCTATTCAGTTCATTTCAACTCCAAATTAGTTCAATTCACCTCAGTTTAGCTCAGTTCAGTAAATGTGAAAAGACCCTTATTGGGTTAGGCAGATACAGAGTAAGTGTTTGACACCTTCACAAAGCACATCTATGTTATTAACTTGTTCATTACTGAACAAAACTGAACTGAACTATTGAAGCTGAATTGAAGTGAAATTAAAGTGAAGTGACCAGACCCTAACTTGTTACTTATTTTCTCTTATTTTGATTGACCATTGATAATTGACAGTATATTGCTCAAGGAACTCCAGCTTGATTTTTCTCATATTGCCTAACTAGTTAAAGTCCCGTGCAATGCACGGATTTTAATAACTTATATAGCGGATTACAACATTAATTTAACAATTATATGCTAAAAAAAAAAAGAATTACTATAAAATATATACATTCAAAAATATTTCGATTGAGTGCGTATGCCAAAAATATAATTGCTAAAATAGAAAGTAAATATTATAGGCTATAAATATTTTTCATAAGGAAAGATAAAGAGTGGAGGGAAAATTTTTAACCAGTGAATGACATGTGTCATCACTGATTTCGCTTTTAATATTAAGTTATTGATTTTGATTGACCATTGATAATTGACATTATATTGCTAAAGGAACTCTTGATTTTTCTCATATTGCCTAACTAGTTAAAGTCCCGTACAATGCACGGATTTTAATAACTTATATAGCGAATTACAACATTAATTTAACAATTATATGCTAAAAAAAAAAAATTACTATAAAATATATACATTCAAAAATATTTCGATTGAATGCGTATGACAAAAATATAATTGCTAAAATGGAAAGTAAATATTATAGGCTATAAATATTTTTTATAAGGAAAGATAAAGACCGGAGGAAAATTTTTTAATTAAGTTATTGATTATTGATGATTTGCCTTTGTCCCTTGTTATCAATTTTCTCCTTAGAGCTCTTTCACGCTGCACCCCTCTTTCTCTCTCCTCCCTTGAAGCGTACTCTGACTTCTCCATTGAAGCGGCTTCCGAGCTTTCTATCCTCCATTGAAGCATTTTCCGAGGTAAATTATTTCTCCATTTTATTTGGGTTATAGTGTATCAAATATATACTCTACTCTGGGGTTTAATTCACACTGTTGTTATTAATTTCATTATCAGCGGTCAATTTAGGGTTCTTCTAAGGTGGATTATTGAACTATTAATTATAATCACCTAAGTTATGAAAGATTATTGATCGATTTTGTTGCTAGAATTTTGCTGTGCGCTGTTATTAATTTAAGTTGATATTCTTAAGTAAGATGAATTTTATGTGATTTTTCGAGCCTAATTTGATGATTGAGTAAAATTTGTTTGCTAATGTTTTGCATTTTTGATTATTGGCTGACACTGGCAATTATCTACAGCATTTCGAAAATTCCATACTCTTAGTATGTGATTTTTCGAGCTTAATTTGATGATTGAGATATGGTTGCTAATGAATTGCATTTTTGGAGCCTGTTGGCTCGGGCAATTATCTACAAAATTTGAAATTACATATTCGTATACTCCGTATTATACTTCATATAAGGCAATAGGTACATTCATATATTTGGTCAAAGCTATAACTACATTGAAGCACAAAAATGGTGATTGCTTTATTGTTTTTTTAGCTTTAAGAGAACTTGAACATTACAAAGAAATAAAATCGTGGACATGTGGTATGTTGTAGAAGGAAGATTTGGAGGATGGAAGTTTAGGATAGGAGAAAATACAAGTATTCAATATATAATCATAAGAACCAAAACGAAGACCTTTGACTAAATTCATAAGGACATAGCAGTGCAGCTTTTTAGGTAACTTTGTCATCAACATCTGTGAAGTTTCGAATGTATTTCATAACCCATATACTGGAGATGCTTGCGAAAGTGTACCAAGTCATCAGAGAACATAAGATCAGCACTAATCAAGTGATAAACTAAAAACACACCTAACTTGTACAAAAGCCAAGGAAAAAAAGATAATTAATTTATTACAGTGTGTTAGGATAGAAAATTAAAAAAAGAAAGGGAGTGAAGAGGAATAGAGAGAAGGGGAGGGGAAGGAGGACAACATTTAATTCCATTGTTTGGATGATGTTGAATAGGAGGGAACGGGAGGGAAATTTGAAGCAGGGGAAAGGAGAGAGAAAGTAAAAAGGGGTGAAAATTGGGCAAAGAAGTAGGGGGGAAAGGAGGTTAGAATAGAAACAAGGGAAAGAGACTAGCAAGTACATTTTCTTTCCAAATCTCTCCAATCTTGGAGAGATTAATTTCTTAAATATTGATGGACACAATTTCCTTCCATTTCCCTCTTCTCCTTTTCCCTCACCTTCTATGTTACATGGACTCTTCATTTCACCTCAAGTACCCATGTTTGACACTTGAACACGTCATTTTTAGTTCAAAATCATGGATTTTTTTCACAAAATAATTGAGTCGGATGCTTGGACATGTACCCTTGTCGGACATGGGTAATTGAGTCCATGTAACATAGCTCACCTTCTTAATGTACTATCCAAACAATGGAATCCCTCTCTCTCTCTCTTTTCTCCTCTAATCCTTAAATTTTCAAACACACGGTCAGTAGTCACCCTGCCATCTTTAGACATGTATTTAGATTTACCACTTACAACCACTAACATGATAAGTTAAACCCTTAAATTCACTGGATGATTGTATAAGTTCGTTGTGTACAAGTGTTTGGTATATAATTGTTAACTAATAGCTACATTGTGTAAAATGACCAATAAGGATCTATGCATAATTTATCAGCTTAAGCAAACGTGGTAGAGGGTCGGAGTAGAGGGTAATACATTTGATAAACTTTGGGATAGGAGAGTTGTTTCTTCTCAAGTCCTCAACTACCACAAACCTCTCTCCCCAAAAAGCTCATTTACTAGCATTTTCAAAATTAGCCTTTTGGACTCAAAACTAATATCTCTCTACCAAACACTCACCTCAAAACTATGATTCAAAAAAGTGAATTGTTATGTGCTAGACTGCTAGTAGTACCCTTGTTGGGGTAATTTACAAATAGGTCATGACACTCATTCTGTTACCTAAATTCGCTCCACGAATATGGTAATACTAAGTAAGCTTATAATGCCAAGGTGGGTTCTAGATAATTATGGTGAATCAGTTAAAATCAGATTTACTATGATGCTAACTTATTGTTTTTAAGTATAAACTACTTGCTTATATATTGTGATGGAGTCATGTTATACTATGAATTTGCTTTACCGATTTAAGAACTAGAATAATATTTAAACTATTTTTCCAATTTATTAGCATCAAGCCAATTAAGGAAGTATTAATTAGGTGTGGGTTTAAAGATTGGAACCATGGTCTAGTGTAATGATTATAGAATCCTAATGAAACCTTGAGTTAGTATCCATGTCATGTGATCTTAGTTGCATCCTCTAAAGAGTATATCACGTCAAAGAGGGTTATGAATTCCATACCTTTATGATTATAAGTGTTGACTTAATGCATAATTTACATACATTATTCTTAGTAAATTGTTTAAACTGGATGATTCTTAGCAAGACTTACGTATGATTTTAATCCGAATGGTTATACGCCCTTGAAAAACCAATATACCTTAGTATCAGAGAATTTTCTTATATTCAAACTTCAACTTAATTCCACGCTTCAACTCTAATAGTTGAACTTATATAGTAGAGGTGAAATCAGTTTCTGAAGATGTGGGTTTTCTTTGCAGTATTGCTGATTCCTCGGAATAAGTGTTATGTATTCTCTTTTAATTTTATTTTCAGTGACTGCTTATCTTTATGCAGTTGAAGTTTATTGCTGAATTTACTAATATGCTATAGTTGATTATGCATCTTGATGATAGCACTCTGTACATCCTGCATAAATCTTATTTTTTCTTATTTAACTCCTCTCCTTTTTACTTTACATAGATGTCGCTAAGAAAAGCTCCACTTCCTCGCATACTTATCAACAATGCATCCTGCATGCGAAATGCCCAACAAATTTTGCGCCATGTTAATGCCTCTGTTCATGATGGCGGTGGACTTGTGCTGACAGGTAGCAATGGTTCAGGCAAAAGCACTTTCCTCCGCATGTTAGCTGGCTTCTCCAAGCCTTCTGCTGGAGAGATCCTTTGGAATGGGCATGACATTACGCAGTCAGGAGTATTTCATCAATATAAGCTCCAGCTTGGATGGGTTTCTCTAAAAGATGCTGTCAAGGAAAAATTTACAGTCCTGGAAAATATTCAGTGGTTCGAACTTCTTGAAGGAAAAGAAGGAAGATCTCTTCCGGCCTTGGAGCTTATGGGTTTGGGAAGGTTGGCAAAGGAAAAGGCAAGGATGCTGTCAATGGGTCAGCGAAAAAGACTTCAACTTGCTAGGCTGCTGGCAATTGATAGGCCTATTTGGTTGCTGGACGAGCCATCTGTTGCTTTGGATGATGATGGTGTAAAATTATTGGAGTATATAATTGCTGAGCATCGAAAGAAGGGAGGAATTGTGTTTGTGGCAACTCATCTGCCTATCAAGATTGATGATGCAATGTACTTGAGGTTGCCACCTAGATTTCCTAGACGGATGACTTTGATCGATATGCTTGATCGCAGTGACATTGCTTGATTTTGTGAGGCTAGTGGTTAAGTTCTTTGAATTAAATTTAAACCAAGACTGAGGCATGTTAATTAGCTTTTCATCAGTAAACTCAGCTAACAGCATATGGCACTCGACTTCTTCCCCATGCTAGATCTTTGCAAGGTTTGACTCCATCAGCAGCAACATGACAATTGGCTTTCGTGAGGATTTATTTCTTTGATGAGTCAGATTCCCTTTTGGTTCTCTGGGCCTTTCACGGTCTTATACTGGAGTTTCTCTAGTTCATTGGGTCTGCATTCTACAATCAGCTCGCTACCCTTTCGTTGCACTCCAAAGTTATGAATGCTGCCTTTGTGATTGTGAATTATGTTGGCATTTTTGTTCCGTGGTGATGTATTATAGATTCAGCATATTGGGAACTGAAAGAGCATTACGAATGTTGCGAGCTCTAGCCTCTCTCTTATGGAGTGGAGTTTGTGGTAGATTATAAAACACACATTGGAATTACATTATGCTCCATGAAGTTACAGTTCCAAGTAACTGCATTAGTTTGATTTTTTTGCTGTCTATGAATTTTATCTTGGACATTAAATCCTTAATCTGCCTGCAAATCCGTATTATTTGTGTACAAAGTTCGAGATTAATACTCATATTAATTAATGGCTTGTTTGTTAACAATTTATAGCTTTGGTTTCTGTTTTTCTAAGCAATCCCTCAAAACTGTATAAATAAATAAATAAATAAATAAATTATTATCTCTCCAAAATCTTCAACCACTTAACTTAATGATACCTAATTAAAAAGACAATGGAAAAAAAAATCTCAACCTACAACAAAATTAAATACCCACCATTGCCAAAATATTTCGAGGTGCTAATTTTATGACTAATATAAATGGCTAGGAATTATCATCTAAATCATAGAGTTTACTACCAATTTTATTATGCCTATGAAAATAATTATACCTTCAATCTGCTTTATACTACTAAAAAAAATAAAATAAATAAATAAATATTGTACTACTAAAAGTGAAATTAGGAGAAAACTTTGGCTACGTATTACGGAGTACGAAGTATTATATATATTTCTTTCCAAAATAACTTTATTAAAAAAGATTCATTGTTATATAAAATTAAGGTTGTATCCAAATTATTACTTTTACTTTATATAAAATCGAAGTATACTTCCTAATAGTACAACCCGAACCTAAGAGAAAAGGAAGGTAGGTATTGGGATCATGTTCATGAAAATGCTGCGTTGCAGCATTGGTGTCACGTACTCCATAATAGTACAACCCAATCCCCACAGGCATCCCAAACAGTGGCGTATCCAGGATTTTAACTTAGTGGGTTCAGATTTATTTTTTTAACTAGAGTAACTAACACGTGCGATGTACGCACCATAGCTAGCTAGGTTCGGGGAGCTCTTTCAGTTGGGTCATGTGTCACAACTTTAATCGTTCAGATTTAATAGTAAGGGAAGATGTGAAAATAAATATTTTTACGGCTATAGATGCTCGCATTCTTAAAAGTTTAAAAAATACGATTCGTCTTGTGTGTGGCTTGCTACACCCTGTGAACGCTTGTTAATGAACAAACTAAACCCTATAACAGATAATACTGACAAATTAGAAGTTATAATTACCCAAACACTAGATCATTTCGTCAAATTTAAAAATTCAGTCTAAATTGTGAATAAACTAATATATATCTTAAAGGCGTAAATACATTTAAGAAGATAATTTTATTAATTCCAATGATATTTCTAGGAAAAAAAAAAATCATTGTATCACAAAATTAACTTTTGAGATATATGAATGAACCTCTTATATTATTTCTAATTTTAGCTTTGAAAAAGGATAGAGTACAGGATAATAAAAAAATCGAAAAAGATAAATTCTAAAAACTATTCCAACAAAAAGTAAAAAAAAAAAAAAAAACAAAAATGACACTAGCAAGAGTCGAACGCGGACCACACGGAATTGGAAGGCTTATGTTTAACACGCTGACCACCAGACCACCACAATCTTAGAGTAACTAGTTGTTGGCCCCAATTTGGTGATTTCGCCTTGGTGATTAGTGTCATAGTGTGTAATTAGTCGTTGTTTATGTGATAATGTAATTGGTTGCATTTTGATTGTTGATTTTCATTTGCTTTGATTGGTTAGTGTATAATGATCACTTTAGCTATAGTTAATAAATAAGTGCACAAAACTAATGGTTCAACTAAAATTGGAGCAGTTTATAACGTAATGTCAAAGAATTGTGTTTAAATTATACGAACTTTGCATAACATGTAGCACTTCAGAGTGTATTGAACCAAATTAAGTAATGATGGGAAATAATACATATAACTTTATTATAAGTAAACAAATAAGTAATGTTACGGAGGGAAAAGATGAGAGCATGCGGTCCCCTTATATGGTGATCTACTCGGTACGCGCGCGGTCCCTCAATTTGGTGATCTATACTCGGTGATTAATGTGTAATTAGTCGTTGATGTATGTGTAGATTATTTTAATTTTTTTTTGGTAACAGAGTCAGGTAATTTGATTCGTCTTTAGTAAAACTCCCTATTTACTATAACATCTCTTCATTCTCTTTAATTTTGTCATTTGAGAAGTATATATATGATGATAAGAGTACATAAATAATGTTTATTTATTAATTAATAATCTATAATAAAAGTTTTTTTATCAAAATATTTTCATTTTTTGTAAATATCAAATTATAGGAAGGATTTCGAGCTTCTTATGAGCTTTCGAGTCGAGTAATGAGCAATTCGACTCGTTAACATTTCGAGCCAATCTCGAGTTCGAGTCAAGTTTTGACCCCGTTAACATATCGAGCCAATTTCGAGTTCAAGTCGAGCTCACTTGAGTCGAGTTTTGACAGAGTCTAACACGAGTAGCTCGCGAGTTGTCTCGTCTCATAAGCACCTCTATGAATTAGAATCGAATTTAAGAGCTTTGCTTTAAATGAATTAAAATAAATAACTTGGGGCATCAAATGTTAAAAGAATACTTTTAACTCAAATGGAAAAGCTATATAAATACAAGATGTATTTGTTAACAAATTTGCATCATCATAAATAATGGCGCGCAATCCCTCAATTTGATGATCTCTAATGGATTATTATCACTTTTTTTTTTTTTTTTTTTTATAGGGAGTTATTATCATTATTTAATTAGCTTATGTTTTATGTTACATTATTTTATATGTTTACTTATAATAAAGTTATGTGTATTTATAAGTGTGACAATTTTGATTAGCTTTGTTTTATGTTAATCATCGAACATATAATTCTAGATAATGTGAGTGATATTCAATGTGTGTGTATATATATATTTTTTCTAAACAAATTGATTTAGTAACTTTTACGATTATACAATACAGTTATGTAGACATAGACTTAACTGTATATTTTTTAAACAATTAGTCCTGCGTAATAAAAGTATTAATTCTGCAATTCTTTCATAATGAAGAATGCTACTTCGATTTCAATACGTTAACGAATTTCTTATAACCATACAGAAGGGAAAAAAGGGGAAAATTCATGAAAAATTGCACATGTCCAAATGTAATTGCTACTTAAGCTGTAAATTATAAGATTTGATAGCAGCACACCCTACAAAAGAGTGAAGAGCCTGAACTCTTTCATATATTCAGAAATTTTTTGAGCTTAAATTCGGTAAAGAGCCTCCTCGATCTCCTCCTCAGTTGCCGTAAAATTAATCAAAGTAGACAAAGAACAAGAAATATGATCATTCTCATACTCGGCTATAAACCTATCGAAATCAACTGTCCTTATCCCGGGATCAAATCTCATGCCTGAATCATTTACTTTATTTTGTTTCAAAATGTCAGCTAACATGAAGCCAAACTCATCCTTCCAATACATCACCTAATTTTATAAAGGAGAAACCCATAATCAGAACATATTATTTATTTTAATGCCCACATTAATTATCTTTAATCAAAATATAAAGTAGCAAAAATCCTACAAAATCAGAAAAGCATAAGCAAATAAAGTAGCAGCTCAAAATCCTCGGATATTGTTTGAAGCCACATGTACCCACACTGGAATTAACCTAAAAAATTAGTGTTCGACACTTGAGAGTAATAAATCATCTTAAAATACTTCTTATTACTACCATTTCCCTTAAAGAAACTCAAGACTAATCACACAAAGTATTGATTTTAGTGACATAATTCACATTGATAAGCTAGTGATAAGCTTGTGGGAGATCATTTCACTATTGCTGAAAGAAGACAAAGCTAAGAAACTTTTCCTAATTAACATAAATTTAGCCTCTAAATAGTCTTCCAAGTGCTTTAAAATGAACATCAAACACAGCAAAATAAATCTGAATTATAAGGATTATAGATGCAAGCATAATCTCATAATTCCATTATTTTTTGAGATATATGTTATTATTATGGACATAGTATAATATAAGAATATAATTATAAGGCTGAATTCCCTCTTGATGTATATAATAGCTCCTACATCAACATCAAACATGATCTCTAACTCTCATAATTCAAGAATACGTTGTTCCAATTCCAAAATCAAATACTATGACAAATCAGACAAACATTCAACAAATAATTCTTCTCAATTATAATTTAAATCAGCAAAAGAACTAAAAAAGAAAGAATATATACGTACCTGCAATAGTTTTGCTGTCCCACCTTTGCAACTACCCATTGTAGCAGCTTATGCTGCAAATACAGCCCCTCTCATCTTGCTAGATATAATTTACCACCCTATAACCTAAATTATTTCATCACATCAGAATCATAATTAAATATTGCTAATCATACTTTCAAAATTTAAAAATAACATCTTTCAGCATCAAATAACTTAAAACCTTAATTCAACATCAATCCATCAATAACGATAGCTAAATATTCCTCCCATTACAAAATTTCATTCATAGTATAATTTTACTTTAAATTCCAAATCAAATTTTATACATTACAATAAATTACCACCATCCAAGTTTTTTTAGTGGGGTAATACCACAAATCAAAGTTATACATACAACTAAACACACTACAAAATAAACATATTAATAGACCTCATATGTCATATCCAATCAAATAAAGATCTAAACAAATAAATAAATTAATAAAAGTTACCTTTATTTGCAATAGGCAAATCAACCCCCTAAAAAACACAGAAATCAAGTCTTTCATTATTGCCAAGAGATCTAATTTCAATCTATACAAAAAAAATTTGCATGACCCCTAATTATAAGCATAATTCTACAAACAGATTGAATATTGAAAGCCAAGATTAATGGTAGCTTAATAGTCACGGGCAAACCTCAATGATTTTGCAAAAAAAAAAAAAAAAAAATGCAGCGTTTCTAAATACTAATTAGGCAAAGTACCTATATATGATAATATGTTCGGGCTTCTTCTTCTTCTTTTTTTTTTTCGAGAACTGGCATAGAAATCAAGCAGAGCTTAAGACAACATGTACACAACATCATCCTCAAACATACCTCATGATACCTTCATCTTATACACATATTTGAACAAATTGTCATTCATTTTGACCTTAGGAGACTGAGTCTTTACTGATGCCTTGTATCGTGAAATCATTGGAAAAATCAGAATACTAACATCAAAAAAATCATATAATTTGTGAAAAATGAGCAACAAAATGAACTATAAAAAAAATGGAGCTTGCCGTTGCTACTTGCTTGTGACATTTCAGACTGACAATGCTCCTTCTCTCTTTCCCTTCTTTATCTTGCATCGTTACTGTCACATTTTCCCTATCTCCCTCTAACCCTTTTGTTTCCTCATCATCAGCTTCTCTCTTACCTCCTCTTGCTCTTATTCTTCTCTCCTTTTCATTCTTCTATTGTGGTCTTGATAATTCAGTTTGTCCTACTTGCTCCTTCACTCTTCGTCACTCCTTTTTTCTATTGCTCCTCTCATTTGTCTTATAATTACATAGTCATGGTTATTAAGATATTCTCTTTTTAATAATTTATATTTCTGTCATGTCATTGAAAAGATATTATGTTTGTAACGGTCTCCTAAAAGAGCTGTAATTTTCTTGACTCTTCTTTGCCTTGTATCCTTGAGGACCTCGATCTTTCTATATCATCTTAGCCATCACCTAGTAACCCTTCTCTCTCAGTCTCTTCCTTATCCCCCTCTCATTCCTTCATTCACCCTCCTTTCTCCTTTCTCTTGCTTCTTATGCTTCTCTACACCCCCTCTCTCTCTTTAATGGTTTTAACAATTTTAGTAATCGTAGTCTTACGTCCCCCCCCCCCTCTTCTCCCCCTCAGTGAAGTGGAAACCCCTTTTATATGATAAGGAAATTGTGCTGAATTCAAGTTAAATATTAAGAAATTAAAAGAAAACCTTGGACATATATATAGAGTATGGAGTATGTTATAGACTTATAGTATGAAATATCAAAACATGGGTAATCAATTGTATTAATGCTCACATTTAGTGTATTAAAGCTGAATTGTTTTGATATTTCATACTATAAGTCTATAACATACGTCTTTCAGAGTGATAAGCTTGTGGGTGATCACATCCCTATTGCACAAGCAAGACTAAGCTAAGAAAATTTTCCTAATTAACAGATTTAGCCTCTAAATATACACTTCCAGGTGTTCTAAAATGAACATCAAACACAACTAACAAAATGAATTTATCAACACAAATATGAAATGGTAAGGATTGTAGATGCAAGCACAATCTCATGGTCAGGTACTCGAAAAGACAATAAAGTGTTTGATTATCAAATATCCCACAATTTTCTGATAGTTATATGTTATTACTATGTACATTGTCTAATATAAGTATATTTTTCATTCGTATCAAATCTTAAAAAGAATACACAGTAATTAAGATTGCGTCACTCAGCATAGAGATTCTAATTAAGAAATTTTTTTATGATTTACTGACTCTACCTCCTCCATGTAACAGGCTATATATCTACATTTTGTATAGGAAAGAAGCAGCAGCCTAATCACAACTTTCAGCCACCTACTAATATAGGAAAGAAGATAAAGGCCATAAAGTTCAACTATCTTTAGTACTCCTCTATCCATTCTAATACAAGACACTTATAAGGCATTTACTCACTTCAAGCTAGCATTTGTTGCAAGAACGTTCCATACAGTAAGCTTTTTCCTTGGATGAAGATATAAGATAGTGTTGATAATTCCAGCAATATCAATTCATGTATAAGCACTATCTTTCAAATTATAATGTAGTAGAATACAAAAAACCCAGCACAATACAGACTTATTACTTTAGTTAACCACTCTACCGACTCCATACTTTTTTCACGAAACTCCTCACTTATTGCATAAATTTATTTTGAACATCCTCACTCAAATCAACCCACTAAATATTGGTTTGTTTCTTTTGCTACATATTACACTAAGTTATAAAATCATCCATTTAGAAATTGTAATTTAACCTTCACTCATCAAGTCATTACAAATTAACAAGAACATAGCTGTCATTGTCACGTAAAAGATAAATAACTTAAATATATATTTATTTATTTTTTAAAAAAAAATTAATAAAAAACTCTATCATGTCACTATATCATTCACTCCAAGTCTAGGGGCAATCATAAGATCAACATAAATAGAGTATAAATTCCATATACCTTCCATCCAAGCCAACCACAATGATAGTGTTGTGGGATCCAAATGCAACAATGCATCGGGCATTCTCAAGTAAGTGAAAACGCGCAAATGACAATTCAAAACTATTATATTTTGGTAGTACTCCTGCCAAAAGAAAAACAAGGGATATAAAAGTGTTGGTCAATGAAGGCAACTTACTAAAGCACATCCTTTAATAGCTTAATTCATGATGCACTAAAAACTCTCTTCTGAAACACAAACAGACTGCTATCATGGAAAGCTTTTTTCCCCCTATTTCTGCTATAAAATTACTCTTTCCTATTTTAAAACAAGTGAGTACTAAATTATCAATATACTTATAGTAGTTTGATACTATAGAACTTTTCAGATAGTTGCGTGGATAGAGTTAGACAAACGTTAGAATTTTCTTTAATTATATTTAGTTCTTTTGTGACAGTACATAGTTCTACAAAAGGGATAAAGGATTTGCCTTCTTTGAATGCTCAATTGCGTTCACAACCAACTGACCAACATACCCATAATCCCTCCCCAACCTACCCCCCCCCCCTAAGAAACAATCTACAGAATTTTTTCTATTAATATCTACCACATAATATAGCAGGTATACTATTAATCATACTTTTTACAAGAGGAAGAGATAAACTCGGATTAGCACCGACAATAACATTCTGAGGATCGAGGGAATCAAGAGAAGATGAAGAATTCTGATGCTGCAATTCGGGAGTAGAATAAGGTTGAGCTACTCAACATCACCAAATACACGGACTCCAAAACTGAATATATGGATAGTGCCTCTATCACTTGATACAATTAACCATTGAATGTTTTGAAAGAAGGCAAGATCGTATATATCAGCCTTTCCAGTCCCTCTATGAACCTATAAAGAATCAGACAAAATCACTAAAATCTACTTGATCAACATAGTATCAAATCTTGATCGGCAACTAACTAAAACAAGTTCCACTTGGTCTTGAAACCTTATAGAGGCAAATTGAGTTGACCTTAAACACGACTCAAGAAACTCATGAGCAACTCCATATCTTTCATTAATTTAGAAAATATATTTTGTTATTTTGTATACTTTATAAAATGTATGCCTAGCTTTAATATTAAATGAAAATACATATTACTTTAAGAAAATAAAAAAGAGGGGGGGGGAATGGTAAGATGGAATTTGAACTATTTATGGCTTGAAAAATACGGAGTGTACTGCAAACTAAAGATTTACAGTATTACATGCAGTTTTATGCTTTAAAATTATGTGCTTACAGAGATGATTTGTAAATTTAGATTTCTACCGAATCCAATATGAATAAAGACTCCCATTCATCACATTGTCACAACAAACATTGGTCCTCCTGTAGGACTCCAACTACTTTTAGTACGTAAAGATAATTTGCAACTTCAAAAAGAGAATCTCCCCTGAGAACAAGCCCTAGATGGAAAAAGGAAATTATAATGTAGTACAATGCTAAAACCCCAGCACAATGCAAAAAACCATCAAAATTATCGTGAAACAAAAATGGCCCAGCAAATTATCATGAAAATCAAAGCAAAACCATCAAAATTATCAAAAAAAAAAACAAAATAACCCAGAAATTGAAAACACCATATATTGCAATCGGCAAAATCATGTATTTTCAGCACAAAGCAATGTTCATTGGAAGAAATCAACATTCAATTAGCAATCTCAATTACTAACAACTGAAAGCCAAAAAAAATAAAAGAAATAAAAATAAAAAATAAAAAATAAAAAATAAAAAAAAAAAAAAACCCAACAAACCTTAATCCTAAACTTGGTTTCTGGAGCATCTGTAATTTCAGGTCCGACTTCATGGTAATAATCTGCAGGTTGAATCCAAAACGTGATTATCAATCAAGTTAAGATTTTATATAAAATAATAATAATAATAATAATAAATTTGATCTTTAACACCCAAAATCCAGAAAGTTATTATCCTTTACACCCAAAATCAGAAACTCTGCTGAAACAAATTTCAATGGACGCAAAAACACCCCGAGCTTGGAATCCCCAACAATCAGAAGCAAAAAAACTTCAAATCCGACAAAAGGGTTCACAAAATAAGGGGAACCCAGAATCCCAAGAGTTAGGTTATAACAACAAACTGAAAATAATAACAATCAATAAAGAACAAAAAAAGTTCTGTGCTCCATGAACAAAACTATATTGAAAAAAAAAAAATCAATCTTCATAGATAATCAATTAAAATCGAAAAATATTGAATTTAACACCAATTAAACCAGGGAAAATTACAAATTTAAATCCACACACCTTACAGCATGCAACAACCAGACCCAAAGCTACAGCACCACAAGCTCCATGAAACGACCCAATCGAACTAACCGCTGCAACACCCTTACAAAATCAGAAAGGACCGATTAAGAAAGAAAAAAGAAAAAGAAGGGAAAAAATTAAAATGAACAAAAAAAAAAAAAAAAAAAAAAAAAAACAAACAAACAAGACTCAGCTAACCAGGAACGAAAGAGAGAGAATGAGTTACGCTTCCCTCTTCACCTCCTCGTCATCGCTTTCATACAAACCAGAATCAACCAAAAACTGAAATTCCAAATTGAGCGATCAACAACAATCAATTACGATAAACAAGAATCCCTAATTAAAACTAAAAATTCAAGAATCAAATCAACAAACCTTCTTCAATTCTAGAGTCTTCCGCAAATCAACAGTAGAAGGTCCCGCCATAGAAATCGGCTTCGTCACTCCAAGTTGCTTCACCAATCCTTCTGTACTCCCCATCCTTCTTCACTCAACAAAATCCCAAGAAAACCCTAAATTCACAAGTTGCTTCACCAATCCTTCTGTACTCCCCATCCTTCTTCACTCAAATTTTCACCCAAATTCCCAAGAAAACCCTAAATTCACAATGATCTATCCTCACAACCAAGAAATAAATCCGAATTTCACAATTAATTGAAACCCTGATGATCAAAACTCAATCACGATCAGGAGGAGAGAGAAAGTGAATAAAGAGAGAGCAGGCAAATGTACACCAAGCAACGACGCGTCAACATACAAGTAACAGCTAGAATGCGAAAAACAGAAAGACCAAAATAGCCCTGGTCAATCAGGGGAAGGGTGCTAAGGGCAGGGGAGGGCAAAACCGTCAATTTCCTGTTCATAAGGAACAGTAAAATTGCTACAGTAGGGGTGCTTGGGGATTTTATAAGGGTTATAGGGGTGCTTGGGGATTTTATAAGGGTTATAGATAGATAGAATATATAGCATGTGCTTTTATTATAACAAATTTTTACTTTTTCTTTTAAACTTCTAGATTTTGGGGGCGGATCCAGTGGGTTCAATGAACCCACTTGAACCCAACGTCGATCCGCCACTGATCCCAAATCCCACCATCATTGTTAACTTGGTTCCATTTCCTCTTTCAAGAATGCAAATGGTGCAATGCTGATGAGTAAAACGAATCAACGTGCAATCATTCAATGCATAGGATATTTCAGATTAAATTTAGAGGAAGAAAGAAGATATAATGTGATTGCTTAGAAAAAAGGAATTACACCCTACACATTTTAGCATGACTTCAGAGAATTTATAACAAACTAAGTGTCAGCTAATTATTCCATACATTGAACCAAAGAAAACATTTAACATAAAGGAAAGAAAAGGACAAATAGCAAAAAAAAAAAAAAAAAAAAAAAAAAAAAAAAAAAAAAAAGATGCTTGAGGCTACGACATGGCAGCTAATATGGAGAAGCTAGAATAGGATTATGGCAATAATCTTATTACTCCCCCTTAAGCTTGTGAGTGAGTGAAAGGAGCTCCCAGCTTGGACACATGAGAGTTATGAAGCTTGACAAGAAGAACTTTGGTGAGGACATTAGCAACCTGATCACAGGACGAGGAAACTTTCTCAGGCTTAATTATTGTACCCTTCAGACCTTGATCACGCACATAATGACAATAAATCTCGACATGTTTAGTGCGCTCATGCAGAACTGGATTAGCTGCAATTGCTAAAGCTGCCTAATTAATTATCACACTTGAGAATACCCGGAGGAAGGCTCTTAAGATCCAAGTCCTTGAGAATAGCATTCAACCAAGTGACTTCACAAGTAGTCAAGGCCATAGTCCTATACTCGGCTTCAGCAGAAGATCTAGAAACGACAGATTGTTTCTTGGTTTTCCAAGAGATTGGAGAATTACCAAGAAATATACAATAGCCAGTTGTAGATTTTCTAGAGATTGAACAACCACCCCAGTCATTGTCACAATAGGTAGTCAATGTAGCAGCATAAGAGCTAGAGGCAAGAAGAATGCCACGAGAGACTAAACCAGCAAGATAGCGCAATAACCTTTTAGCAGCTTGTATGTATATGAGCAGTTGTAGGGTGTTGCATGAACTAAGTCAAGAAGGCAATGTTTGGCCTTGTTATGGTAAGATAAATCATTTTTTCAAGTAATCTTTGTTATGAACTTGGATTAGGGAAAGGATCACCCTTCTCTGGAGTCAACTTGATGTGGCTATCCATAGGGAGAAGCAAAGGCTTGGAGTGGAGCATGCCAAACTCTTTTATATATAATATCTCTAGTGTATTTCTTTTGAGATAGAACTGTCAATCTCAATGCCAAGAAAGTATTTCACTAGCCCCAAATCTTTCATGTGAAGACTTCAGAGAGCATTGATTTGAGACTATCAATATCAGTCAAGCTATTGATAACTTGTTATTCGATATGATTTTAGGGTGATTTTCAACCTTGTTATTTTGATAAAGTAGTGTTTTGGTTCACTTTTACTTTATTATTATGAAAATTTTATGTATCCTATGCTTCACTGGTTGTTATTATTTTTGTTGATTTTTTAGGTCCAAAGACGATCATTTGAACCATATGGATGATAAATCGAGGAAGGAAGCCAAGATAAAGGAGCAAAACCGAAGAAAATGTGAAGAAAAGAGCCTAAGTCACCCTGCACGTTCGTGCCTTATCTTGCACGTTCGTGTAGGAGTGTTCGAAGAAGATCAGGGACTTTTTCTTGCAGACTTCAGAGCTTACACGGCCGTACAGAGTTAGGCACATCTGTGCAGGATACTCAGCACGTCCGTGCCGAAGCCTGCACGTCCGTGGAGCTTTCCCAGCCCAAATCAGTTTTAAAATTGATTCTGCAGTTCAAGGCCTGCACGTCCATGCCATACTTGACACATCCGTGCAGGATTCCTAGGCCAAAACAGTAGCAATCTGATTCTCACTCTATAGCTCTGCACGACCATGAATAAGGAGGCACGTCCGTGCGGACCTGCAGGCATGCCCGACTCTTGTTTTATTTCTCCGTCTTTTATTTTTATTTTGGGGTCTTATAAATAACCCCTTGAGCTCATTTGTACGACATCTAAGTTTATAGAGATTTTCTCTTAGTTTATAATCTTAAAAACACAAAAAATCTTAATCATTAGTTAGATTTTTAATTATTAGCTTGGAAATTTTAATCTCAATCATTGTAGAAGACAAGTTCCACCATTGTTATTCAAAGTTGAAGCTTATAGTAACATTTCTTACTCTTCTCTTCATTTTAATTGCTTAATTGTTAATTATCTGGCTTAATTCTTGTATGCTTAGATTGTTATTTAGCTTAATCTTTAGTTTGAATCTTGTTCATGAGTTGCTTGAAATTCTTAATTGCTTTAATTTTCATGGATTGTGAGTAGTCTAATTTTCTAGGGTTAGGGTAAACCCCTCAATGTAGTCACTAATTACATGTTGCATGTGCTAATTTTGTAATTGTTGGATGTTAATTAGTTGAGCTTAAGTGGTTTAATTTCTTAGTTCTTGTATATGACCATTGCTAGAACTATTATCCAAGCTTTCTCAATGAAGGATCGAGAGATGAACTAGAGTTAGCTCCCTTATGCTTAATTGACTTAAAATGCCATGAGAATAGGAATTTCCAGTCAAGGGAATGTTTTATCATCGTGATTATGCTTTAATACTTGTTTATGCTTTGTAACCCCGAGAGTAGGTTGTATTCATGATTCAAGTAATCCCTCTAGCTTGAGAGAGTAGTTGAGTGCTTTAGATGACTTCTTCGATACTATCCCCTTAGTTTACCTTGATTGTTACATGTTAATTGTGATTTGTGATGAAGTTGAGTGGTATAGCTCGAGCCCTAGAATCCTCTAATTATTTTTAATCTCCTCTTAGTGTTAGTTGATTGGACTAGTAGAAGTTACTCAAACCAACCCAATTTCGACTTCATTTGGCTTATTTAAACGATGGTATCTCGATGGTTGATTCAATGCCTCTCTTGGGTTCGACCCTTTCTAATCCTTGTTATTAGCTAGTGAGACCAAGATATGACTTTATCTTTGGTAGGCTCGACAACGGCCTATTAGCTATTCCCACATATAAGCAGATCATCTACATAGGTGAGCACCAATGTGAGAGAAGTTCAGTGACTTTGACAAACAAGTTGTAGTCAGATTTGGATTGAGTGAAGCTCATTTGCAAGAGAGTGTAAGAAAGCTTGTGAAACCATTGTCTTGGTGCCTAGTTTAGACCTTACAAGGCTTTCTTAAGCTTGAAGACTTGAGAAGAGTTGGTCTTTGGAATTCGAGTGAAGTCACTTATTTGCTGGATCTTGATACCCAAACCAGTGTAACCTTAAGGGAGTTTCAAAATACATTTTCCATGAGATCACCATGGAGAAATACATTTGTCATATCCATTTGGATGGCACACCATTGTTCCATTACAACAACAGTAAGTAAGGTTCTTACAGTTGTCATTTTGGCAACTAGAGCAAAAGTGTCAGAGTAATCAACACCATACTATTACCTGAAACCAAGTATCACCAGCCTGGATTTGCGTCTTTCAATTGATTTATCTGGATTATACTTGGTTTTAAAGAGCTATTTACAACCCCAATTACTGTTTTACTAGGTGGCAGCTGTGTAATACCCTGTATTTTTAAAACGTATTTTCTAAATTAATTAGTATTCTCTAAAAAGGGTATTTTAAGTGATTTATTTTACTATTTAAATTTTGGAGCCAAAATGATATTTGAATTTTGGCACCAAAATTATTTTAAAACTTAATTATTATTTTTGGATTTTGGATAAGATTAATCATCCATTTATTTTATTTTAAAAACCGGATTACATATATATTTCGGATATTTTAATCAAGTAAAATTATATTTTATTATTTAATTAAAAGAGCCGAATTTCCAAAATAATTAACTAGGAATTTACGGATTTTCTTGGTAAAGAAAATCTGATTTCCTTAGTGAAATTAATTAGTGAATAATTGATATTTTCCTAATTAATTATTTTGAACAAAATATATTATTTACACAATCATTTTTAATCCTTAAAATCTAGTGAATATTTCCCTAAAACTATAACTGGAGCTCCAAAAATATGAGCATAGATATGCTCAATATTTTCGGCCACCATATGATAATTTTGGGTTAATTATTTTGTTAGTTTTGTATTTTAATTATCTTCCTCAAATTGCTGATTTCCGTAATTCCTATTTTCCATCTCACAAAGATTTGATCATCTTATTTCCCTACCTTAAATCATTCTTGATTATTCCCAAAGCAAAGCTCTTTTGCCATATTATTTTTCATGACAATACACTTTCCTTAAATTTATTATTCTCAGTCATTTTAATAGTAAATTTTCCATAATTCTTTAACTCTCTTCTCCAAGTAATTTTCATAATTCTTTTTATCATAATTCTTCCTACATTCTCCTATCATAATTCTTTCATTCATGAGCCTATAAATACCCCTCATACCTCTCATATTCTTCACACCAAAACCCAATTCTCTTCTTCTCTCTTATTCTTCTTTTCTCTTAACCTTTTCTTACTTTTCTTTTCCTTTTTTCGAGCACTTTTGGTCAGTTTTTGGGGTTTTAATGTTTCACAAAATATTGTTCTTCTCAAAATATCCTTGAGGTTAGGCTCAAAAATCACCCAATTTGGAGTTATATTGAAGAATTTATGGCCTCTGCATGTTTTGTCTATTCTTTCCAACGCAAATTCAATTCGCTTTAATCCTATTCCTTTATTTTCTTCATGGTTAGTTTTCTAAAATATAAATACCTATATCAAAGTTATAATTTAATATTAAAGTATTATTAAAAGAGCTCTATAGTCCATGCATATTATATTTGGATTTATGTTCAAAGATGTTGTGTTAACCTTACAGTTATATTAATTGAAAGGTGTATTCGTGATTGAACTTTGAAAGTGCGAAGTGTTGATTGATATTCGAAATCAAGGTACGTTTAGGTGGCTAGATACTTTTGAAAGTTATTGGTTTGAATAGCATGTATTATATGATTTTATTGGTGATTGAATTAAATTGATTTAAATTATGATTTATGAAATAAAGTATGTTTGGTGGTATTGATTTTAATATTTGTTTTAATGATTTTACTTTTGAAGGATTGATTTTTCGTATCATGTTTTGAATGGTTTGAATTACTTATCATGTTTAAATAAAGAAATTTATTTGAAAATTCTGATGAATTATATAAAAGGTTTTTTCAAAGGAAGAGTTATTGATTTTGAAAAGTTATTTACGAGTATATGAGATTTAATTCTCAAGTATTTATTAAATGTTGATTTGAAAGCATGTTGAATAAAATAATAAGGATTTTTTAGTTAACCAATTGTAAAGGTTGATTTTATACAAAGTGAAATTTTATGAGGACTTATTAAATTATTGAAAATGCTTTTACAAGCATGTTTATTATATTAATCCCACTATGCGGATTCATTGAAAACTATAGACTTTGTATGGCCTAGTCTTTCTCCAAGAATAACCTTGAAATAGTAGGAGACTAGTGTTGAGTTATTGAAATCGTTTTGAGAATATTTGAGAATTGGTTTTGAATCCATGAGTTTGGAAGTTATTGGATTAATTATTTAAATTGGTTTTAAAAGCATATTTGCAAATAAATTGAGTTTACTTATCTTGCACTTATCGTACTTAGCATATTTTGCTAATTTGTATTTCCTAATTGTTTTGGTTCGCCCTGTTTACCGTAATGATAAGCAGTGTTGACTATTTTAGGTGGAGTCATAAATGAGCATGGGAGTCCCTGGATTTACTTTACCTAGTTTATAGGAATGTTGGTTTTGTCTTTATTTTGAGTATTCATAACAGAGTTACAATTTTTATAAGCATTAATAAGATAAAGTTGAGTTTTTCGCTGTAAGTTTTGTTATTGAGTTAAGTATTTTGAGTAGCCTTGCGCAATCACGCAGCGGTAACACTCATAATAAGTCTGTCTCTACGGTAAAATTATATGTATTATACTAGTATTTTCGTAGAGGGAGATTTGGTGGTGTTACAAGTTGAGTGATATCCAGGGTGTCATTTTTCTCAAGATCTTCAAGCTCTTAATTCATTGTTGCAACCCAGCGAGAATACTGTACAACATCCTCAAAGAAGACGCGGTCACTTTCTTTCTCAAGTCTGAACAGAAAGCAATGAAATTCAGACTTGACTGTAGTTTCAGCAAGGTTTGATATGTAAGGTGGTTTATCAGGCATCACATAGTCTTTATGCCAAATGGGTGTATGGTGGTTTCTAGTTTATTTTCGAACAGGTGGGGGAGAAGGAGTTGTGATAGACAGAGGTGAAACAAAAGTGTTTTCGGGTGTGAATGGAGAAGTATTATGAATTGAGGGAGGAGAGTTGGTGTGGTGAGATGTAGGAGTGTCATGTGGATTGTTTGGGATTAGTTTGGTTTGCTGAGAGTCATTATCTGAGGTATCAACATCACTAGAAAATTCATCAAGAGTATCTATGATAATAGAGTTGGGAAGAGGTTGCATATAAGAATTTTGAGAGTTTTTCTAAAAAGGAAAGATACATTCATGAAACCTTAGTTTTAGAAAACGCGACCCGCACCTTTAGTGCCCAAAACCTTATAAATCGCTTCTATAGCAAGATATAAGCCTTAAATACTCAAAATATCATTAATAATGCATAAATTAACAAAGGAACTACAAGCTAATTAACTCTAGTATTAGGTTTCGGTTTTCCATATTATCTAGACGGGTCAGAATCAGATGATCCTATCGAAGGGAGGGACTCTTCATTCATGTTCCAAGAATCCAAGCTGAAAAAACAAAGTTAGTCATAATTAGAGTTTTTGAGCTAAATAAGAGAGACAAGAAAATAGAAAGAGAAAAAAAAACCCAAAGCAAAGCAATTAATAAACAAAATAAATAAATAAAGAAGACTTTACAAAAATATACAAACTAGAAATAAAAAAAAAATTAAAAAAAAATATAACATTTTAGAACCTAAAAAAATCAATAAAACAGAACTAGTTCTTATATAAACTAAAAAGAGAGAGGGGGGGGGGGGAAACATAATTTGAAAAGAGAACAAAGTAACAAGATAGATCTATATAAAAAAAATAACATGATAAATATGCTAAATAAAAAAATAAAAAAATAATAAAAAAAGGAAAAGGAACAGAAAAGCAAGTGACAATATATTAAAAAAAAGGATAAAACATAATTTGAAAAAAGAACAGCCCAACATATTTTAAAAAAATGACATTTAAAGAGATTGAAAAGGAAGAAAAAAATAAAACAAACGAAAAATTTGAAGAAGAAAAGCATGCGACCAACAACATACCCTTAGTTTCCAGTGATTTCAACCAAAGATCGGTTGGTTTCCACCAAGAGTCGGCGAATAAATGGCTGAGACCCGGCGAGAATTGGTGGCTAGGGTTTTGGTTTTCGAATAAATATGTTTTCTCTTTCTTCTGGTTTTGTTTTTTTATTTTTATTATTTACTAAAACGTGTCCAGAGCGCTTTAAATCAGCAAAGCGGCGCCTCAAAGCACCTTAAACCTCAAGGTAAAAGCACTGAGGTGTGCACCTCCTGGACTTCGCAATGCTACAAGGTTGGGAAGCGTTTTCGAGGTCGCCTCGCGCCTAGGTGCGCATTTTAAAACTAAGCATGAAACTGAACATCTCTTGAAACAAAGTATTGTTTGCTGATTAGGTTTTGTAGTCTATATCCTTTTTGAGTAGCAGGATATCTCAGGAAAACACATGGACACCTCTTGCATCAAAATCATCAACAATGTGATCTGGATTATAAGAAAAGGTTAGGCAACCAAACACCTTCAGGTGACTATAATAATTAGGTGTTTTAAGATATAAGCACTCAAAATGAGTCTTGTTTCCAAGAATAGGAGTGGAAAGTCTATTGATGAGGTGTACAACAACTAATACACACCCACCCCAATATGGCAGAGGCAAGCCAACTTGAAACCTCAAAGCTCTTGACATTTCTAGAACATGTTTGTGATTTCTCTCAACCCTAACATTCTGTTGAGGTATCTTGACACAAGAGGTTTGATGAATAATCCCATGCTTTGCAAAGAAATTTTTGCAAGGTCCATCATGAAATTCTAAGGCATTATTTGACCTTATGAATTTGATATTCTTCCCAAATTGATTCTAAACATAATTGTAGAATGTTTCAATTGTGCTCATCAGAGATTCAGACTTGAATTGTAGCAAGTAAACTCAGGTGTTACTGCTGTGAACATCATTTATAGTCAGGAAATGTTTGTATTTGCCCTTAGTGCTGAACTTATAAGGACCCCATATGTCCATATAAATCAGTTCAAAAGAAGTTTCTGCATGAGAATCACTCATAGTATAAGGTAGCTTGGTGAATTTTGACATGGGCATGTGATACACACCTTGGAGTCTTGAGTTGTGAATGGTTTTGCACATGGAATATGCTTCAGCTTTGTAAGTGAGGCATGTCCTAGCCTATGATGTCGTAGAGCAAGAGATTCTTCATCAAACTTCACAGATTTAAGATCACACACTTCCTTTTTGCACAATGTGTCTTGTTCCTGAGACTTTGTCAAGTGATTGACAAGATAATATAGGCCATTTCTCGTCCCACCTCTACCCTTAATACTCTAAGTTTTGTTATCAATAATCACACAATATGTGGGGAAGAATTGCACGTGACACTGATTATTTGTAATCAGTTTCTATATAGACAACTAGTTATGCTTAAATGTTGGCACACACAACACATTACTTAGTTTCATTCCAAGATCAAGAAATACATTTCCTACATGGGAATTTCAGCCTTTTCACCATTAGAACAATTGTTTTTCTCAGTTTTGAATGTTTTTCTATATTCATCTAGCATGTGAAAGTAAGGGGTCATATGATCTGAAGCCCCGGAGTGTATAATCCCCTCCTTTAAGCTTTCAGCCACATTGCATGAAATCATTCCTCAAAAGTGATCAAGTTCTTCACATTCTCAGATTCCTTAGACTGAGACATTAGTTTTGGCATCATTTTTGAAATTTGATCTAATTACTGAGGTGTAAACAGCAAGCCTGCACTATCAACACTTGACTGAGCTGTAGTAGCCATCTTAGATCCACCGGATCTACCAGTTTTAAAATCAGGTTTTCATTTTTTCCGAACACCAGCTTTAGCTCTATTGACAAGAGCTTTGTTGTTGTATTTTGGATGCCATGAAGGATATCTAATGACGGTCCAACTGACATCACTCTTATGACCTTCAAACCACAGGTAGCACACACAATCACCCTTTTAGATCCAATAGCCTTACTATATAGAGCCATGGTGTCATTACCACACTTGTTGTGACTCAACACCTCTATAAAAGGGAGAGGTGTCTGAAGAAATAGTTGGCTTCTCTAAGGGTTATATACCTTCAACAAATTATGAACCTCAACATTAGATTCATTAATAATAGGTGACATATTCATAGAATCAAGTTCTTCCCAAATAACTCTCAAGTAAGTATGATATTCATTCACAGGCATAAAGTCTTGCTTAGTTTCAAATAGCTCTTTGTTAAGCTTATATTTTCTAGACCCATTAGTCAAAGAAAAATTTCTTTAGGTTCATCCAAATTTTCCTAGCAGAGTTCATAAACATGATAGATCCCTTAACAGTAGAGGAAACAATATTAGTGATACAGGCTATTACCATGTCATTGCAGGTCTTCCATAGCTTAACTTTGACTTCATCATCATTGGCTTGAGCACTGTTCCCATCACAAATGTTAGCTTGCACTTGGATGTAAGGTTGATTTCCATGGATCTATGCCAGGATCTGTAGTTAGTGCATCCCTGAAGCTTGTCCACTTCAACAGAGAAGGATGAAGGAATAGAGGATTTAACATACCCTGAAATGAAATTCCTCCACCAGTCATTGCAAATAGAGAAGAAGAAGAATAGAAGAAGAGAAGAAAGAAAAAGAGAAGAGAAAACAAAAAAGATGAAAAGAGATGATCATTTTTTTTTTTTTTGTAATCAAAAGATCACGATTCCATCACTGCATTGATAGGCTCTAATACCATGATGAGTAAAATGAATCAATATGCAATCATTCAATATAGAGGACATTTCAGAAAGAATTTAGAGGAAGAGAGAAGATATAATTTGATTGCTTAGCCGAAAGGAATTACACCCTACACACTTATAGCATGACCTTAGAGAATTTATTGCAAACTGAGTGCCAACTAATTATTCTATTCCCTAAACCTGAGAAAACTATTAACATAAAGGAAAGAAAAGGACAAAATAGCAAAACAGAAAAGATTCTTGAGGCTATGACATGGCAACTGATATTGAGAAGAATAGGATTATGGCAGTAAATTATGGCAATAATCTTATTAAATGCATATTGCCGTAAGAAGTAGGGGAAGTCACCAAAGAAAAAACAAAGCCTCATTTTTTAGAATTATCATTGAAAGTATTTTCATCCCGATTGTTATCGATTATTGTACAAGCATCATACCAAAAAAGTAAAAACAAATTGAAAACCTAAGGGTGTGTTTGGCATCATTGTTGTTTTGGTTTTTTACCGGCCCCCAAAATAAAACAAAACAGTGTTTGGTAAAATTGCTTAAAAAAACAAACCTACAACTATTTTATAAAAAATAAAGCAGTAAACCTAAAACACCTAAAAGGAGTTTTTGAGGTTTTGTTTTATTTTTACTAATAATAAACCCTATCAAAGTTACGCTCGTTTCATATATACCTTCAAATTCAATATCTCATCTTTCTTCCTCAAACCCTAATTATTCTTAAGATTCAAGAAGCAAGCAATTACAGGTATGAAGTGTTCTCCTCTCTCTTTTCTTTTAATTTCATTTGTAATCATCACATTTCCCCCTATTATTCTTTCGATCTTTATTATAAACTTATTGATACTTTTGTTGTTAAATTTGGTTGTATTAATCGTTCTTTGATCAAAATTGGTTATATTTCTTCTTTATGTTTCTGAATTTTAATCGCTCTTTGTCTAATTTGTATATAATTTATTTTGGATTTTTATGGTTGGGTTTTTTTTAAATAATAATACGAGTCTTGTTTAATTATGACAATGGAAGAAAGTTATAAACACTGTTATTCACAATCACCATTTTTATTGAAGTTTCAACCCCAGATTGAAGAAAGTTAATGATATGTGTAGTGTTAAGTTTAACTCTTGCCTGTAGTTTTTAATAATCAACATCATAAGATCAGAGCATCTTAGTCCTCTTAGATCTTCAACTTTTCCACCAAAACTATGAATCATTATCTTCTTCACATATAAAAATAAATTCATAAACACAAAAAATTGGAAGAATATCAAATAAGCTATTGTAATCATTGATTCACTTACAGTTACACTAGTCTCTAATTTTAAAAAATGTCTCTTATTTTAACTCCAATCTTTTTCATTAGAACTAAGAATTATATAATTAGATGGCTAATACCTTACTGGGGAGTGGGGAAGATGAAATCTGCCCAATGTATTCCTAAAGTTAAATCTAAACGTCCTACAAACTGCATGTACAAAAAGAGTGATTAATGAGGAAGATTATCTAATATGTTAACTCAACTCTATTTGATGCTTTGGATTTTAAAACTACTCCATAAATAAAATTTTATTTATTATTACTAGAATTATGTAGTCAAACAAATGAATGGCTAAGATTTAAAATTGCATATCAACGATCCATATTTAAAGATTACAATGGCTACAATATTATTGTGGCCATTGCAAAATTGTCCCTAAACTATTACCTATAAACTTTTTCTTGTTTTTACTATATTGAGTCATGCATGTGATCACACTTACGGTTTGACAAGTATTCATATTTGTGAGTTGTGACAGTTTGATTATTCATTGCTTTTCATGTCATGTCAACAATTTATCTCAAATCATATTACCTTATAAATTTCATGTTAATAGACTTGGTTACTACAATGTTTTAAAGTTGTATATTAGCTCTAAGTGATTATGATCCTCATGTTTAACATTTTCTGTTGTATAGTACTGTTTGTGATCAAGTAGGAGTTTTAATATTTTCTGTTGAATAGTACTGTTTGGATCAAGTATTGTTTGTAGATGATTATTATGTCTAATAATACAGTTTGGATCAAGTATTGGTTGTATATATGCTATTGTTTTTCTAGTTGTTGCACATTGGTTATTTAGTTGATTTAGATGATTATTATGTCTAATAGTGAATTACTTTATAGATGTCAAATTTAAAAAATGATGAGTGCGAAGATGAAGTTGTTGTGGTTGAATCTACTAGAGTGGTTGGAGTATGGAATGAAAATATTAAATCTTACCTTATAAGTTTGATAGAGGAGGAGGTAAAAAAAAGGAAATAAACCAACAACCACTCTAACCAAGCAAGCTTGGAGGATTATCAAGCAAAAACTAAAGGAGAAGACAAAAAAGGATTATAGTCAGGAGCAGCTTAAGAACAAATATAATCAACTAAGATAAAGATGGAAGGAATTTAGTAAAATATTACAAGAAACTGGAATGGGATACAATCATATGAGCTTTCAACTTTCTGCTGAGGATGTTGTATGGAAAAAGTTATATGAGGTAATAATCAATAAGTTTATTTTGATTATATTGTTTTATGGATCAAGTAGAGATATTTTTAAACTTATAAGCTTTTATTTTTGTGATATTTGTTGTGAATGTATGATTGTTACAGAAACATAAGTCTGCCAAAACTTTTAGAAAGAAGGGATGTAAGCATTATGATAAATTATGCACAATTTATGGGGATACAACCGCTATTGGTGCTAGTTCACATCCTTCTACTAAAAGCCCTTCTGAGAGTGAGGATGAAGATGACACAGATGGAGAAGGGGGTGACTCAAGAAAACAATGTGAAGAGGGTCCTAAAAACAAAAACAAAATCAAGCCTAATGTCAATCGTAAGAAACTTAGGGATAGTGTTAATGTAGGAATGGCGGATGCCTTGGTAACAATGAGTGAAAATTCCAAGAAAAAAACTTGAACTTATAGAGAGAAAATTTAATGGAAATGATGAAGCTAAGGTGGGCATCAGTCCAAAGAGGATCATGATTTGCTCATGGAATGTGTAGGTGCACTAAGTGCTCTTGAGGGAATTGATGGAGCTTCATTTGCAAAGGCAACCAAACTTATACATAATGATCCATTGTGGAGGAAAATGTTTCTTAGATTTCCAAATGATAGGAAGATAGATTTTGTGCTCAACCTTTAAGCATTATCTCGTTAGTATAAATATTTTTCCCTTCAATAATGCATGTTTGAGTGTTTAAACTCAATTCAGATCTTGTCGTAAGTATGATATTTTTTTTATTTTGTATTTGGATTTGATTTAATATGAATAATAATGGTGATAAAATTCTATATGCTTGATTATAACATTAATATGTACTGATAATATTCTATTTGGTTGCTTATAACATTTATATGTAAAAAATGCAGATAGTTATGGATTTTGACATTGAAGATATTTTATCGGATTCTGATGAGGAAGATTTTCAACAAATATTGACAATTTATATTAACTTACAAAATAACGGGTTCCTTAAAAAGAAACCCCGTTTGCAAAGAATTTCAAAGTTAACACGTCACCAATATGTCCTAGAACTGCTTAACGGTCATCCAATGACATGTTATGATTTGCTTCGAATGACTCCTCAAATCTTTATTAGCTTGTGTGAAGAATTGAAAAAAGGGAAAAGTTGAAAGATTCCAAATTTATATCAATTCAAGAACAAGTTGCAATGTTTATTCTTATTATTTCTCATAATTCGAGGCACAGACTTATAGCGGATAGATTTCAACATTCCTTAGAATCTACTCACCGCCATTTTGGAAAGGTTTTGTATGCCATTGCATCATTATCGAAGCATTGGACTGTTCCTCCGGCATTTGATGAAACACCTCCAGAAATAAAAAATAACCCAAGATACTATCCGATTTTCAAGGTAATTTTTTATCATTGATTTTTAATTTTTACATATTATTTATGTATTAATTCATTAAGTATGTAGTTTAAATTTAACGATTTATTACAGAATTGCATAGGAGCTAGATGGAACTCATGTATCAGCACGTGTGCCACAAGATGATCAAATTCCCTATCGTGGAAAAGAAAAAAAGTCTACGATGAATGTAATGTGTGCTTGCTCATTTGACATGAAATTTACATTTGTGATGGCTGGGTGGGAAGGTTCGGCTAATGATTCAAGAATTTTTTGGGAAACAATTACAAATGTAGAAGAGACCAAGTTTCCTATGCCTCCTACTAGAAAGTATTATCTTGTAGACTCAGGCTATACAAATATACCAGGATTTCTTCCACCGTATCGTGGAGAACGATATCATTTGCGTGATTATAGAGGAGCAACAAGCCCACAAGGTCCTGAGGAAATATTTAATTATACACATTCTTCATTGAGAAATGTTATTGAAATATGCTTTGGGGTATTAAAAGCTAGATTTCCCATTCTCAGAAATATTTAATTTTGTCGTGCTGTGTTATCCACAATTTCATAAAAATGTGCAATTAAGGACGGAGATCCTTTGTTCATACAGTATGCGGATGAAAATGTCGAACTAGAAGATGATGCAATCAACAACAATGGATCCGAGGACCTAGTGACTCCTTCTGTAAGTCAACAAGAACTTCAAAGAATGGCTCAGTTTCGAGATCATTTGGCAACAAGATTGTGGGAAAGACAAAATTCATAATGAAAGTCTTCAACGAGAAATAAATATTACATTGCATTTGACTATTTTATTGTTACTTTTTTTGGTAGTTGTTCCTTTAAATTTTGTTATAACCTTATTCAATCAATAAATTAATTACTGAAATATATGTATATTTTTTTTGTGAAAACAAATAAGCAGCTATTAAAAAAAAATAATAATAAATAATTATCAGTAATATAAGAGTTGATTAAAGCTATAAATGATTTGGTATTATTTTGAGAGTTGATTGTAAACTCAAAACTGAAAAATGAAAACAGTTTTTAAAAACAAAGAATCAAAAACTGAAATCAGTTTTCAGTTTTAAAAAACAAAAAACTGAAAACTGAAAACGATGCCAAATGAACCCTAAATTTTTGAATAAATGTTTGCAGTTATTTCCTCTTTTTCTGTTGTTCATGCTCAATCTTTATTTCTCTTCTCTATGTATCTCTAATTCTCTTCTAGGTTTTTAAAATGGGATCGGAAAGGGATTTTGACAAATTTAGAATAAAGGTTTAATAGGATAACTTTTTATTATATATTGATCAATAAATAGAGTATTTATACAAAACTTGTGCTCATCAATTCAACGTACATACACATATATTTTCTGGTAGTGATTGATTTCATATTTGTAACATTTATTATTCTAACTCATGAAATGAAACATTTATATACACTTTTGTAATACTTGAAAATCTCAAACAAATTGATAATATATGAACAAATTGATAATATATATTATATTATTATATACTCATATTTATATTTTATATATTGCATATTATTTATATATTACATATATATTGCACATGTAAGTATGTTCGTTAGGTGTGTTTAAATTGAAAGAAAGTTCTAACTTACACATTCTCATAATTTAATTTAAATCATTATATCTTTATTTTTTAAATGTTTGTAACAATATTTTTTAAAAAAATTAAGTGGAGTCGATGACACATTGCTTTGAATTTTACTCCTCCCCTAAATGAAGATATTATATATGTGTTAAATTGCAATATGTCTAATACCCTTATAGCTTAGTGAGTGAACATTTTGGTCATAAAATAGAAAACTTTCCTTATTTTTCATGTCATTTTTGTGTTCAAAATGTTTAAATCTCATGTATGCTGCCAACCTACTTCCTCTCAGATCAAGACTTTGCAGTAGTAGCATTTTAGTGACCCATGAAATTAAACAAGAATGCAAGACCACTCCTCCGGCCAATTTTCGACTTCATGGAGTATGGCCAACGTATGGAAATGACATTGGAACCAGCCAATTTTCAAATACATGGAGTATGGCCAACATATAGAAATGACACTAGAAAGGAGTATTGCACAAATCAGCCTCTCATTGGTTCAAATTAAAATGTAAGTATAACTATGAACATTTGATTTGTGTAGTATGACCAACATATGAATTTCTTACACACACTTAACTAGTTTAGGTTTCATGTATGAATGATTATTTCCAGAGTTATTCATAACTAATTTTTTCAACAATTAACAAAAGCATCTACATAATTGCAACAACAAAGAGAGAGGGAAAGTGTAATGACATTGTGGTCGATAATCTCAAATTGATTCCCGTAATTAATTGCCAGACATATAATGGGAATAGGTATTTCTATGAAATGAGGTTGTTTGTCACTGTCGACTTGAAGAGATACCAAATCTTCTTTGGAAGCAGTGTAAGTGGTTGTGGACGATGGAGGGACAGACATATAAAAAAGACTTTATTTTAGCTAGTGTAGTGTACTGGTGTGTCGTGCTAGTATTATCATCGATAAAACTAGTTTAAGCCATGTGTGTATAATGTATGTTTGACTATTTATTAATGTTTCACTTTTCTTCCTTCAAAAAAAATGTATCACTTGTCTTGGTTAATCCTTATATCATTATAAAAATTAAGGTAAATTTTGCGCATCGTCAGCGAATTATAGATTTTTGAGTCACAAATTGCAAACCTAACCATCGTTCATCTACTAGCTACTCCATTAAATAATCACAAAACATCTTTGTAGTTTAAAATGAGCTTGTTAAGAAATTGATTTTTATTGTTAGATTGCAAATAGCTTATGTGGAATCATGTCTTACACTATAATCAATTACTAATGTTCGTTTTCTCACTAAAAGTAATATTCGAACTCATGATCTCAAGTCCCTGTCCCCCTTCGGGGCGAGGGCTGTCCTTCCTATTAAACTTTAACCACTATTCTAATAACAAAACTTATTACAATAAAGTCATATCAATATAAAGAACTGTATATATTCATAAATTCAAAAATTTCAATTAACTAATATATAAGTGCATATTTCAACAACAATATGATTACAAAATTAATCTGATTTCTTTCATTATTTACGCATTCATAATTCTATATATAGGTCATATGTATTTAAAATATGTAACGTAAAATAAAATATGTAACCTAAAAATGCATAACAATTTTAAAAGTTTTGCTATTAAGTATTAGCCACTGCCCACTGCACAAAATACGTTTACTTGAAATTTTTTTTATGACAACTGAAGAATATAACCACTTTAGCAAATAAATTAAACATATGTAAAATTTAGGTTATTGCAGATTTAAAAATGATTTTTGATGTTTTTTTTTGGTAAAATTAAAGAATTGATTTTTTTTTAATAAAACAATGATCCGGGTCATCGCCCGGGCCAAACTAGTTTTGAAATATTTGGAAATAAAACCAGGAATGATGATACATCGCTGCTGATGTAATTATTAGATATCATCAAGCTAAGTAACAATATAGTCATATAGCAATAATAGCATGCTTAAAATAAATAAATAAATAATAAATTAAAAAAAAATCTCAATGGTAACCCCCAACTTTTGTAACACTGAAATGGTAAGTTTATTCCAACAAATAACCTTATTTAAGAATTTATTCCCACAAATAACCTTATTTTAATAAATGGTGAGTTAAAATTAACTATGATTAGCTTTTTTTTACAAAAAAAAAAAAAAAAGAAAAAAACCCACCACAATCACCAACCTTGCCAACACCTCCACAACCTCCACCCTCACCTAGTCACCACAAGACCCAATCTTTATCCAAACCCTCGACCTCGAACATTGCACGCCTAGAACCTACGTTCCCGACCATCGTGACTTCACCCTCCCTCTCTTTCTTTTTTGCCCTCACCTCCGCCTTGATTCGAACCCCAAACCCTAACCTCCCCTTCTCTAACCTTTCCTTCTTCGACCATCCTACCTCCGGATATCCTAGAGTAGGTCATATGTTCAAGGAGAGAGGGGGGATCGCTGGTTTGGTGGGAGTGTGGAGTTAGGGTGAGGGGCTGGTGTAGTGGTGGTGTTTAGGTGAGGGTGAAGGTGAAGGTAAAGGTAGTGTCGGCGGTTGAGATAGGGTGACAATGGCTTTTTTTTTTTCTTGTAAATCTAATTCTGGTTTAACTTTTTAACCAATAAGACTCATTAATGTCATAAGTAGGATAAATTTCTTAATTAGAGTCATTTTGTATAATAAAAAAAAGGAATATTACTATTTTAGCGTTACACAAGTTGACGGTTACTATTGAAAATCCCCCCCCAAAAAAAAGTAATAATATATCTTTTCCGTTGATGGTGAAAGCTACAATTCTTCATAATAATGTGCTATCTATCTATATTTATTTATTTTTTATCGATTAAAAGGCGTTTCAAAAAATGTTTATGTGTCACGGGACACTCTCCTCTATTTGTTTCTTGTTGCATGCGCCACGTGTCACTCTCCTCTATTTGTTTCTTATTGCATGCATGTCATCATTATATAATAATAATAATAATAATAATAATAATAATAATAATAATAATAATAAAGCCGCGTGTCACTCTCCTCTATTTGTTTCTTATTGCATGCATGTCATCATTATATAATTAAAAAAAAAAAATTATCAACAAAATTCGAAAATGCAACCTCTACCTTTGAAACTAAGTGTCTTACCACTAAACTATGTCACATTTTATATTCTTAGTGAACACAAAATATTAATGTAGTGGAAACAAATTTAATTAAAAAAAATGAATCATTAAATTTAATTGTATACTAATAATCAACCACATGTATATGACCAGGGGTATTGCTTGGGTCAAAATACGAGTTAGCTATTTGAAAAATCAAATGCTAATGAGTGATGTCATAAACTTACTTTGAAATTTTGACATTGTCACTTCTCATTATATCCATAAGAAAGCTAGTGAGATTGCACTTTTATTACTAGCTTGGGTTTGTCTGGAATGAGGTTTATTTGGGCATGACCATAAAATGGCTTGACCTGACAAGGTATGAGAGATTGAGAGGTATGATAATCGGTCATGGGTTGTGCATGAACATCATTTTCAAAGTTAGGTATGAATTTAGCATGAGAATAACAAGCTAAACCTCAATCACATATTTTAAACCAATTTAACAAAAACTGATATAGTACTTGACGTGACGACTATTTCTTGATCAATTCTAAGCAAAACTTGTTTACACAAACCACACTGACATAACACGTACACCTACATGACACGACTTGTGCCTACCTTTAGTTATAGTCTTGATCTTTCCATAAGCTTTAATTTTTTATTTTTTTTTAGGAAATGATTTCCCTTATTTTGTGTTTAATTTAATTTTTTATTGATCCAACTTTACAACTTTTTTTTTGACACAATCCAACTTTACAACTTGAATTTTTATTGTCGATGGTAAAAAAAAACTTTAAAAAGTGCTGTAGAGTTCTTGTGTCTATTGCGGCTGCGCTAAAAAAAGGACAATTGGGCACTATACACACTCTCAAAATTTTCTCTCTCTAACAAATTTTCTCTCTCCTGTTTCTGCAAAATGATTCAAAAGCAGACCAACCGCTGTCCCACATTCCCACTCTTCTTCTTCATTAACAGTTTCCTTCTTCCTATTCGATCATTCTACTAACCATTTTTCCTGCAAATGCCGCTCTTTCCTCCATTAATCTCTCACTCCTTAATCCCTTCAATTCAACCATGAATGATTCTCAAAGCCTCTCTTCTTCCTCTTACAACTCCGCCTCCATTTCCGTCCCTGACCAGGTTTCTTTCCTCCTTCTTTTTCTGTTTATTGTCAAATTCATACTACGATTTTTTTTCCCCTTTAATTTGATTTTTCTGGGTAAATATATTTTTTATTCTTTTTGTTTATTATGATTGTAAGTGGGTTTTTTTGGTTTGAGTTTATTTGTTGAAAATTGAAGAAACTGTTTTTTTTTTTTCTTTTTATTATATGATATGTCTTACTGTATGTTTTACAAGATCGGAATCAGAAAACCGATGATCAGTCATGTCATATTGAAAGTTTACTTTACACTTCGATACGAATCCCGTCTACATCACTGCCCTCTTTATTGACTAGAGGTGGGTTAGGAGATTGATTGGTTGGTTGGTTGAATGGAATTAAGTAAGCAAATTTTACCCTAGTACTAGTATAATAATGGTGAAATTTCAAATTATGATTATTATTCGAGTTTTGGAGGACTGGTGTTTGTCTTTAGTAAGAGAAGTGTGGACTTCTTGAATAATTTATACTATGTTGTAATTTATGGTTAGTGGTTAGTGAAGTTTTGTAGTTATATTGAAAATGGGCATTTAGATAGCTTTCTTTAGAAAAAGTATTATTGTACTTTTTACCAAATTTGTGGAATTTGAGGAAGGAAAAAAATGGAAAGTTAACAACATGAATTTTTTTCATTTGTTTTATATTTTTCCTATAATTTTTACCTAACAACAAAATTTTCAGAATTTGCTATGTCTTATCAATAAAGTAAGGATATACTGATTTGGGAATGAGTTGATCAATCACTATGTAGCTTATAGAACTGTATAATGATATTTTTCTTCCATTGATCATTAGTTTTTAATTCAGAAAGTATCATGATCATTTAACATAAAGGCTTTTTCTTTTGTCGAATGAATGATGTGAAGACTTATTGATTCTAACAATGGATTGTATCTTCCTATGGTTTTACTCAATTGAGTTTATTATGGCCTTATAGACTTGACAGTAGTAGGGTCTCTTATAAGTATGTTTGTTTCAAGAGGGAGAAAATAGCAGTATGTTTCCTTGAACTTGGAGAATGTGATCATTTTGATGATACCGTCTAGATTTCATGTTAAGTAATTTTTTTTTGTAGAATGTTTGGACCTGATTTAAGCTTTTCTTTTGCATAGGATGTCGAACCTAGTCGAAGAAACACTAATAGCACCTATGCTTTGTCATTTGAGCAATCACGACACTGGAGGGATGTTTTTTGGTTAGCTGTTTTCATTGTGCATTTGGGAGGGTTAGGCCTGCTCCTAGTTGTCTTCGGTCTCAATAGATTTAAGAAGAATGATAGACTGAACATTGATAAGTATACAGGGTTCTTGGAGCACCATCGTGGTCTTACAGAGTACTACTGGCCATTGTATGCTGTTGCTGCTGGGGCTGGTACTTTCCTTGGATGGACTTGGTTATTACTGCTTGGTTATCAGGCCATTCACATGATGAAAGTGTCAGTTCACATTTTAACCACATATCTTGCTGTGGTTAGCGTGTTTTGTTTTTGGGCACAGCAGTTCTTTTGGGGTGTCGCTTTTGCAATTGGAGCGGTTTTACAGTTTCTGTATGTCATCTCAGTTATAGACAGGTATTCTAAATGTCAGACTTCACTTGTTTTATACTGTTTTATAGCTTTATGATGGTTGCATGTGTGCATGCCTGTATGAGAATAGTTCTGCTTCCGCCGTGAGATCTGTCAATATAAATACTGCACTAGCAAATTTTCTTCCTCGGCTCATTTAATATGACTTGACATAAGTAAAATCTATGCATTCGAAATATGTGAGCTTCATGTTGATTGCTGGGGAGTGTTTATTTTATATCAGTTTGGGTTCAATCATTGGCTTATTGCCTAGTTTGGTTTTTCCTTGACAGGGCAGTTTATTATTTTTAATGGCTAGGGTCAACCTTTATTTGGATGGATGATTATTAAGTTTGTCTGACCATAATTGGATAGAGCTATAGAGGAGATCCACTAATTTCATCAAACCTCAATACCGATGCTTTTGATGACCTCCAGGGAATGATACTATATCATAGTTAGTAGAATACAATGTATTGGATCTTCAGGTGCTTGATACTTTTGCCTGCGAATTTCTACAGTAGCTTGGTTTTTTTTGTTCTCATGGGTTTATTTGATTTCCTTGCTTATGTTATAACTGTGATTGTGTTGGCTTCCTTTTTAACTAGCATACGTAGTTGTAATTATTCTCCTGTGTGTTTTTGCTAATTATGAAATCTTGTTATTTCTTTTGAATGTTCCCCCTCCCTGGCACCTCTTTTAGGGTGTGACTGAACTGTGGTGTTGTGTTCTTCAATTAATTTGGAAGTTGAAATTAATACTTTTTGGTTGTCGATGCTGTGAATTTTGAATTGATTGAACTTTGCTCATCAACTGCCTTTTGTTCCCAATATCAGATAGTTTGCTGCCATCATCAAATCTTCAAATTTTGAAATAATGTAGCCTTGGTTTTAAAAAGCGCGCCTCACTCCCTGGGAAATGGGCTTTAGCTAGGCGAGGCTCAGTCACCTACGAAAGGCGCGCGCCTCGTGCGCCTCAAAGTGCCTTTGGTAAGGCGCGCCTTTGCGCCTCAAGGAAAATAACTAAGATTTAAGTTATAATTTGAAGAATGACGGACATTTTTTCAAATTCAGACTGCCTTAGCTTTAAATATATCATTATTTAATTTATTATGAATCTTTTTAATTGGTATTAAGTACTATCAAAGTAAAAAATAATTTGAAATAAATAAATAAATAAATACATGCGCCTTGCATACAAAAGGCGCGCGCCTTCGCCTTGCTCCTCGCGCCTAGGCTGCAAGGACCATTTGCGCCTTGGTGCGCCTTGCGCCTTTTAAAATTAAGAATGTAGTTTCTATACGAGTTACCAAATCTAAGTAGACATCAAATTGCTTGGGAATTTAGAGTAAGGCATCTTCCTGACTGTTGATAGAGCTTCTTTATGTGCATTTTTGCTAAAAATCTAGTCCTGCTATTTTGTGTGGCCTATTTAAGGACTTATGTCATTAGTTGTGCATTCATCTGTTTGCATCAATTTAATGGATGAAGATTAACAACTGTTTTTTTTTTTTTTTTTTTTTTTTTTTGCTTCCACCCCTTTTTGTTCATTTGAAGTACTTCTCTCCATGGGGTGTAGTCCTTAAAATTATTTATGTGAACTAGTTAGTTAATGCCTCAATGGGAAGTTGAGTTGAAGGACTCCAAACCATGTTATTTAGTGCAAGGATTTTTTAAATTAGCTTGAAACAGTTTGATTTGACTTGGGTAAATGGAGTTAAAAATGTCATGATGAAAGTGGGTTTTTCAAGTGGGTCTTTGTAAGTGAACACATGAGATAGGTTCCCGGTTTATGCAACCGCCCCATCCTTTGCGGAACAAGGCTTTGTTGTTATTTTAATCTCAAACAGGTTGATGTACGGTAGTTAGGTGGTCTATGTTGTGATTTTACTATGCTGATGTAAAGTTATTTGTGGTAAATTGTTTTTTCTCTTTGGATCCAAATGGGCTTCATTGATTTTTGGTGATCTCAACCAGGTAAGCCCACACATTAGCAATGCCCAAAGCAATTTTTCAAGGACCCTTTTTTTTTTTTTTTTTTTTTTGTCTGATGCTGGTTGCTCAGGATTTAAGGAATATTAGTCTGACCTTTGAGGATGAGATATGATCTCTCATCATAGCACTGTTGTCCATGATGACTGGTCTACTTCCTTTACCTAAATTAGAGTCTGAATGTCCTGAAGTTTGGTCTGCAGCTATATACATTGCATACTGAATGCAGACAAGGTCAATTTGGCATTGTTTATTTAACTGGTTAGTCAATAGTTATGGCTTTCTTTACCAGGGAATTGTATTACCATGATAAACCACATCTTTCCCCGCCCTTCTTGCTCAAAGTGCATTTAGCACTAGATAGAGAAGAAAAGAGACCAATGAAAGATGTTAAGTTAGACATGATATTTAATATTAGTATATCACTTAATGTCTTTGAATATGTTGGCTTGTAAATGGAAGGTCATAAATAGTAGGTGTTAAAGTGTAGATAGTTCAACTCTTAATATTGACGTATGGACTTGTGGCCACAAAGCAGCTCAGGGAGAAAGGGTCTTTGAAACTTGTTGTACTTTGATTGATGCTTGATTTGCAAGGAGATAGATAGGCGGACGGATGAGAGAGAGTAAAGATAGGAAGGTGGTGGTGTATCATGTGTGTAGCTAGGAAGGGTTAATTAGTTATGAAACTTCAGAAGTATAATCAACAAAGTTAATTTTAACATCCAAGCTGTCTTTTGGTTCAGTTTTTAGCCTATAGCATAGTGGGGTTAGAAGTTGTTTAGGGATGGGAAATGAATTGAAAATAATTAAATTCATGTCCAAAATCAGTGATGTTGTTTATAATGTTTTTTTCCCCTCTTGAATGCCTTATATCAGTTTGTATGGTAAATTAGCAGTCTTTAATGAAGATCGAGCTGTGATTTTTGAACACACCATGCCATTACAGAATGGAAATTTGACATCCTGTTTAATGTGTTTTGAACTACTTGGTTTGAAATGTACACTTTATATTATGGTTTTTCACTTTTTCTAAGGGTGGGGTTTGCTGGTGAAGATTGGTAGAGGATAGGAGATCATTAGTGACTATGTAGAAAAAGTTCATCTGATTAATTTCTGGCTCAAATATATACTGAACAGTGTACATTAACTGCAAAACTACTCTAGGGGATAAACGAATTAAAAAAATGTGGAAGCTGTTTTATGTAGGAACTACTCTGCCATACTTTATTACTTTTGAGACTAAGAGTTTTTTCAATTACTTTTTACAATATAAATGTTTATTCATTTTTATGTATCAAATGCATTTGTTTGTTTCAGTCTTAAAATGGAATGAAATTTTTTGTTTTTTCCCTTTTCTTATAAGTGTTCTTACTATGTTTAAGGGCCTTGCACAGTTTACCCAAGAAAATGATACATATACTTCAATTCTATCTGCCAATCCTATATTCCAGTTCAACTTATTTATGAAAATCCCTTTGCAGAGGTTTCTTATTAGGGAGTATATGTTAATCTTTACTTTATTTGCAGACTGCCTTTTTCAATGCTCGTGCTGCAGAAAGCTGTGAAAATGGCATGGAGCCTCCCTAGAGTTATGTGCATAGCATATGCTTTCATTCTAGTCATGCTTTCATGGATGGCATTATGGTCCTTTGGAGCAGCTGGGGTTGTTGCTTCAAGCATTGGTGATAGTGGAAGATGGTGGCTTCTTGTGGTGAGCGGGCAAGTTTGCTCTGTGTTCGATTTGTTATATATGAATCTGGGGATAGATTTATTCTTAATGCTGTAGTTATTGGAGCTATATCTCATTCCTCTACCTTGTTTTTGCAGGTATTTTCTATAAGCTTATTTTGGACAGGTGCTGTTCTCTGTAACACAGTTCATGTAATAGTGTCTGGGATGGTTTTCCTTGTCCTCTTCCATGGTGGCCAAGAAACAGCATCTATGCCTTCCAACTCGTTGATGAAGTCTTTGCGTTATGCTGTTACGACTTCATTTGGAAGCATCTGCTATGGCTCTCTCTTTACAGCTGCTGTTCGTACACTAAGATGGGAGGTAATTTTGTTAGTGTCACTTTCGCACTAAAAATATATTTCAGTTTTTTGTAAATAAAGTGATTCTTCAGCTGACATTGAACAGATAAGAGGCTTTCGTGCAAAGATTGGGAATAATGAGTGCTTGCTCTGCTGTGTTGACTTCGTATTCCATATTGTGGAAACGCTTGTTAGATTCTTCAATAAGTATGCATATGTACAAGTATGTTTTTTGCTGTTCTAGCTTCAGTTATTATTTCCATGGATGTTTGAAATTTTCTTTGTATGCGTGGGACCAAAAGTTTCATGTTTGTGTCTATGAATCTTGTCATTAACAAAAACTTCTATCACTTTTAACATGCTATTTCTCTTGAAATGTAGTTGAATTTTAGAATACTTTTCCAGTCATTGCCCTGATACTAGAATTAATTTTAGCCTTTACACAAAAATTTAGTTTGTTGCTTGATTCCCATTTGCTGACTTAGAAGACATTGAGGTTTTTTTGGTGTACTCTATGTTGACTTTGCATAACATTAATAAGGAGTTAAGAGTTGATGAATTTATGTTAGAATAATGTCAATAGATTAAGTAGGACTAATTTCCTAAAACAGCAGCATGGTTGCTGGAAGCCTGGAACTAGAAAGTCCCTTATCATTGTCATCTTTAGGAATGTTAAACCTTTAACCCATACCTATGGAGGGAGAGACAAGAGGAGAAAATGTGTTAGTACTGGGACAACAACCTCAAACTATTATCAAGTTCATTATAGTAAAAAAATTTCTAATTATCAGTGTATTTAATGCAAAAAGATTTGAAACTGCAGAAAATCTTTTGACATTCTGGCCATAATTACCATGATAAAAAATATTAGAATTCTCTTAATTATGTTTGTCGTTTGATAAGTCTTAACGTTGTTAAGTTCTATAATTCATATGATATGTACGGAGTATTTATCTATATTTCTGCTGTATCATTTCTATGAATGCTGCTGTTATTATATGGTCTGCAGCATATGCTAAGATCGATGGGGCATGTAGTTTTGATTGTATTGGAGTTTACTATCACAAATGGCTATAGCTATAGGAATTAAAAAATCTTTAGCGATTTCCTACAAAGAGTTTCATAGCATGCCCTTTCAAAAAAAAAAAGAAGAAGAAGAAGAAGAAGAAGAAGAAGAAGAAGAAGAAGAAGAAGAAGAAACAGCCTGCTACTGATTGGGAGATAAGGTGCTTAATTTTTGCATCATTAACTTTTATTTCCCCCTGCAGATTGCAGTCTCTGGCAAAAGCTTTAATCATTCAGCAAGAGATGCTTGGGAATTGTTTCAGTCAACTGGGGTTGAAGCTCTTATTGCATATGATTGTTCTGGTGCTGTCCTTTTGATGGGAACTATCTTAGGAGGCCTAATTGCCGGAACATGTGCAGGAGTCTGGACATGGCTAAGATCAAGTGATCGAGTTTTGATGGTAGGCTCCACCTCCATGCTGATGGGGATGGTTTTGGTAAGTAATATTATATCTGTCCCTTTGTGAGGCTCAATTTAATGTCAATATACAAGACCTGGTTAGTCTGAATGCTCTCTATGTACCCAGAGATTTGATTGGTTTAAATTATTTTATTTTTTTTAAATGATTACAGTTTTTGGATTCACTATTGCACTGATCTTAGCGGATACTTTTTTTTATTATTATTAAAGCTGATTATACACCACTTTCATGAATAAGTTTGTTGGTCAGATAAGTATTAGTAGATTTAGTACTGTGACTGTAGTCATGTTTTGACGACTGCAGTAAAAATGTAGGCATTTGACATAGCATCTTGTAAGATAGTATCATGAGAGCCTACCCACGTCTTTGGCTAATTCAGCTACGAGTGTGGATAGATCCTTCGCTACTCAGTTCTATTCTTTATATATTGCTAAATTTATCACTAATTATATGGGTTTTTATCAGTCTCAATGCTTACATGAGCTGAACCAAAAATTTCATGGACTACACGTATGGTGTGTTATTACTAATGGCATTTGCTTCAACTTTAGGTTGGACTTGCAATGGTGGTGGTGGAAGGTGCAGTTACATCTTTGTACATATGTTATGCCCTGGATCCCCTTCTCATTCACAGATGGGATCCTGAGTTTTTTAACCAGATGTCGGAAATGCTTCATCAGCGCCTCCAACATAGAAGTGCACGGGGTCGACAAGTCTTGACCCACAACACACTTGATTCGCACATACCCAGTTAATAAGACCCTAATACATTGACACATTGATGCTTGTATAGGCGCAGCAAAGGCTGCTGCTTCCCATTACCCTCTCGTCCCTTCTCCTCTGTTTGTAAAATCTGTGTATGGTGTACAAATATGATGTGGTTGATAAATGCCTAATGCAGTAATGCTTTGGCAATTTGGTGTTGTAATTTTATATGTAGGTTGGCTTCCCCTTAATTAGATATATGGCAAATCAGTTATTCGGATTTTCTGTACATCGTTTTTGGGTCATATTTTGGTGTGTAGCATATTGATTTAGTACGGGGTCAAATTCTTGGGCTCTTGGCGTTATGATAATTAGCTTACTACAAATACAATAGTCACATTATTATTTGGGTTAAGAACAAATTTATTTTGGGCTCAATTGAGTTAGGGGTTAAATATAGTTATGGACTTATGGGTCTAGATACATAATTTAGGTAAGGTGTAGAATAAAAATGAACAGATTAATGGAAGATCTTATGTTTGTAGTTTGAAACTATAAGTCCTTATTAAAATTTATTTCTCTAAACTTATAAACAACACCCAAGAGTTTGTGCGTCGGAAGACGTCGATGACGATGGCAAAAATGGTGGATGATGACGACGATGATGACAATCGGCGATTTAAACCCTAGATAGAATTACTACTTGTTAGAGACGAGGACGATTATGGAGGAGATGAAGAATAAATTCTCCAGCGAAGGTGAGCGTCCTCTGGTGGTGCGATTTGCTGGTGGAGGGTGTGGTGGCCTTGGTTCGCTGGTTTGTGGGTGCGGTGGCCAGGGTTCGCTGGGTGTGGTGGCAGCGAAACAACGTGGCTAATAGTGGGTGTAGTGGTCGGACTGATTTGAGGAAGGGGAATTGAGGAACAAAGGAGAAGGAGAGGGAGTGAAGGGTGGCTAATTTTGTTTTTTTTTTTTTTGACAAAAGCAAATTATATTAATAAAATCAGAGTTTACAACATACAAAATAAAAACTAAAACTTACTACTACATGGCTATTTAAGCCTTTACAACTTTCGACATTAAAAACCTTATAACATAACTGGGTTTGGCCGGACATGTTGCGGATTAGGACCTCTTTGAAGTAGGGTGGCTAATTTTGTGAATATGCTAACAGGAGAGAGAAAGAAAGAGAGGAAGAGGGGGAAAGAGGAGAAAGAATAAAATAAAAATACTAGTAGTTTGTATTTATACTCGTATATACTTTATACATTAGCTAATACAAGTAATATATCAGCCAATTGATATTTCATATCAGTCAACATTGAAAATATTAATAAAAACGTATCACCTAACAAAAAGAATATACCATCAAACAAAAGATACATATCAGCCAACAAGAGGAGTACATTAACCAATAAAAGGTACTTATCAGCCAACAAAGGATGCATATTAGATTATCAGCCAACAAAAAGATGAAATTAGCAAACACGTAAGCCAACAAAATGAAACATATGATCCAACAATTAAATTATGTATATCAGCCAACTAAAAATATATATAAACCAAATATTGTATGATATCAGCTGTTTAGGGTAATTTTACCCCGCCACGTAGTCCAATCAGAGGACGACACGTGTCAGCCCCAGGATGGCCCAAAGCGGACCTATCCCAGCTTGACACGTGTCACTCCAGAAACCTGGGAGGAAATGGCGGCCTTCAGGCCCAAATCCCGAGAAAGCCGTAATGTGGCGCAGCCCACCAATGATTAGGGTTCAGTGATCTAATCAGGGGCACAAATCCCGAGGACCCTATAAATAGGGAGATTCCCCTCTTTTGGAGGGCACGTTTTACCACGATTTACCATTTATTACAAACTGTCCCTGTGATAGAGACATCTGAGCTTGGAATCCGAGCAGATACCCACCTAGATTTCCGCACCTTTTTCTCTCCCTTCAAGTTACTAACTTGTTCGTCGGAGGCGGAGCACCACCCAACCGGTGTCTCCGTTTGTTTTGCAGGTACAGGCCGCACCGGATCAGTCTTCGTGTTGTAACTCTCCCGAGGGACAAAAATACCCAAAACATTTGGCACCGTCTGTGGGGAGAGTACCTCGAAGATGGTTCAAGAGTCTGTACCACCTCCTAACCGTCTGGGCGATGACCTAGAAGTTTTTACAGACCAGGAGGATGAAGATCCTCAGGTCGAAACCTATACAGCCGATGATGGCTCTCTGTTAACCAAGCGCATCCGGCCCAGAGAGACTCTGGAGCGGGGTGCCTCCCAGGCGGGTGCAAATCGACCCCCTGGGCAGCCGGAAGGGGAAACCCATACGGCAGTTGGATTAGCACCCGTCACCCGAGACGAACTCATGAGATTCATGACAAGTTTCAAGGGTGAAATTAAAGAACTGATAACTAAGAGTCGGGCTGGCCCAAGTACGGGTCAGACGGTCAAGAAGACTCCTCTGGAAAAGGGGAAGTCAGTCGGAGATCGGCAGCCCACTCCTCATCCAAAGGAGAAGGCAGCCGGGACCATTGATTGGTCCAAAATTCTTCTTCCTAAGAGGAATACCAACAATACCCGCCGGACCCAGCAGCCGGTGGGAAGTAAAAAATCAACTCTTGATGCCCGGGAGATCATCAACCGGAAGAGAAATCAACAGTTGTCTGAGTCGGCTTCTACGTCGAATTTTCCAGACAGTTTCAACAATACTTCTGCAGGGAATTCACTTTCCTTGCACGAAAGTCAGACAGGCGGTAATACCATCCACTCTGGCCCTCAGATGAAAGGGACTACACCATATGTACCTTCTCATGTCAATGGTCAGTACCCACCTTACTATATGCAACCGGCCCTCTTCGGAGGTCAGGCGGCATATCACAATGTTCAGTCACTGGACTACAGCTCCGTCTGCTTCGCCTGGGTGAACAACCTTCTGCGTTCACCCGGGAGATAACCGAGGCGACACAGCCAGCCAAGATTACCTCATGGCTTACACCAACCTCATGTACCTACAGGGGTTGGATGATGCCGCTTGGTGTCGATGCTTCCCGGCTAAGTTGAAGGGCATTGCCCAACAATGGTTTAGCAACTTGCCAGCCGGGTCCATTGATAGCTTCAAGAAGCTAGCCTTCTTGTTTGCCACCAACTTCTCCATGAACATCCCTGCTAAGAAAACGAGCCTTGATTTGAGCACTATTAAGCAGGGTGAGAGAGAAGGGCTACGCTCATATGTCAAGCGGTTCAACCTGGTTAGAATCCAGATCCAGGGACTGTCTGACGAGGTAGCATTTACAGACTTTTTCAAAGGTCTGAGAGACGGGTCAAACTTCAAGTTTGACCTCGTCAGAAAAGGGGCATGCACGCTACAGGCGGCCCTGAGGGAGGCGGAGAGCTATATTCAGGCTACTGACCTCTGCACGCCTAGTGGTCAGTCAGACTCCAAGAAGTCTGACAAACCAAAAGAAAGCCGGTCTGCTCAGCCGGCCAACAAGAAAGAAGAGAGAAAAAAGAGAAAAGAAGTCTGGGCGGTTAGTGATTCTGACTAACCGTCCCATAAGAAAAAGAGAGAGTTTAAGCCGTACGTCCATAAGTACGAGTTTAACAAAGACTGCAACTCCATCCTCATGGAGGTAAAGAACCGGTTGTCTATGGACAAACCGAATCCAATGAAGAGTTTCGTCCAGTCACGGAACAAAAATAAATTTTGTCAGTTCCATGAGGAGGTCGGCCATGACACCAACGACTGCTTCAGTCTTCAGCGGGCGTTGGACCGTCTGGCCGACAAAGGGCTGCTAAAGTCCTACATTTCTAAGTCCCCCGCTGGGGCAAAGAAGAAGAACAAGGGTCAGTCCTCCAAGACTACCCACCAGCCTGCTAGTAGCTCGGATACCGACAAGGAGCCGGTCTACACAATAGCAGGCGGGTTCTCATGTGGTGGCCCTACCATCCGAGGCACCAAGAGCCATCTTCGAAAGATGGACAAAGATGATGATAAACAGGCGTCTGCTAGCTCCTCCTTCCCAGTCATCTTGATCACTAAGAAGAACAGGGGCAGCGTCCGCCGTCCGCATGATGACCCGGTTGTCATTGAATGTAAGGTTGTCAACCAGCTGGTTGGACGGATCCTTATTGACACCGGCAGCTCATCAGACATCATCAGCCTCCGGTGCCTGCAAAAGCTGAAATACAATGTCAGCAGCATGCATCCGGTCACCCACCCCTTGTTTGGTTTTGGGGGTGGCATGGTCTAACCAGCCGGAAGAATTGACTTACCCATCCGGCTGGGAGAGAAAGGTCGTTGAGGAGTTGACCGCCTACAACATTATCCTTGGTCGGCCAACCCTCAACGAAGCCAAGGCGGTAATCATCCCGTCTCTCATGCTCATCAAGTATGAGAGGGATGACGACTCTGTTGGTTCCTTGAATGGGGATCAAAAGACGGCCCGAGAGTGCTACCTCTCAGCCGTCAAAGATATTGTGGCCCCAGACGGCCAGGAACCAATAGACCTTGACAATGTCAAGGATGCCGACCCAGTACCCGCCCCACAGCAGCCGGGAAGAAAAGAAAAGCGCCTCTGCTGGTGGAGGTGAAAAAAGAGAAAAAATAGCAATCACTGACCGGTGAACGGTCAGACGAGCTCCGTCCCCAACCGGCTGGTGAAAACATTGATCTCGCTTTGGATGACAGCCGTCCAGAGCGTACTGTAAAGGTTGGGACGGTTGCTTATGCTACTTTAGGTGCAAGCTTGCACCTTCTACTGAAAGAATTCAAAGACATTTTTGCCTTTGAAGTGGAAGAGATGCCAGGCGTCAGCCTGGATCTCGCTGTCCACAAACTCGCTGTGGACCCTAAGAAGAAGCCCATCCGGCAAAAGAAAAGAAACCACGGCGAGGAAAGAAGTCAGGCGGCAGCTGCTGAAGTCAAAAAGCTGCTAGACGCCAGGTTCATTCGGCCTTGTAATTTCCCCGACTGGGTTGCCAATGTGGTCCTTGTTAAGAAACCAAATGAGACCTGGCGCATGTGTGTTGATTACACAGATCTCAACAAGGCGTGTCCAAAGGACAGTTACCCGCTTCCAAAGATCGACAGTCTGGTCGACTCTACAACCGGTCACGCCTTGATGAGATTTATGGATGCCTATTCTGGCTTCCATCAGATACCCCTCTGGAAGAAAGATCAAGAGAAGACGGTCTTCGTCACTGATTTGGGGTTATTCTGTTATACTGTGATGCCGTTTGGCCTAAAAAATGCGCCTGCCACTTTCCAACGGATGATTAATACGGTCTTCATTAATCAAATTGGGAGGAATGTGGAGGCGTACATTAATGACATGATATTCAAATCCAAGAAACAGGCGGATCACCTTGCTGATCTCCGAGAAACGTTCACCACCCTCAGGCGGCATAAGGTCATGTTAAACCCCAAGAAATGCGTCTTTGGTGTTGAGTCTGGGAAGTTTCTCGGATTCCTGATTGATCAAAGGGGGATAGAGGCTAACCCCGAAAAGATACAGGCGGTGATTGACATGAATTCACCCCGTTCTGTCAAGGAAGTTCAGAGACTCACTGATTGCCTGGCCGCCTTGGGGAGATTCCTCAGCCGGTCAGGCGACAAATGCCTTTACTTCTTCCAAGCAATCAGGAAGAAGACCAGGTTTGAATGGGGAGACGATGCTGAGACGACGTTCCAGAAGTTATAAGAACACTTGCATTCTCTACCTAGGCTGGTCAGTCCTTTGCCTAGGGAGACATTGTATATGTATTTAGTCGTCTCAGATCATGCTCTCAGTGCCGTTCTCCTTGCTGAGCGAGACGGTGTTCAGCTCCCGGTTTACTTCATTAGCCATGTTCTCAAACATGCTGAACTCTGGTACCCCATGGTTTAAAATTTTGGCCTTTCTTTGTATATGGAATTCAAAAAACTGAAGCCTTACTTTCTGGCACATCCTGTGGTGATTTACACCGATCAGCCACTCAAGCGGCCAATGTCCACCTTGGAGTCAACCGGGAGAATGTTGAAATGGGCTATTGAAATGCAAAGTCTTGAAATCACTTACGAACCAAGAAAGGCAGTGAAAGGTCAGGCGTTTGCCGACTTCATTGTCGACTTCATTATTATTACAAATCATTGATATAGAAATATTGCTCAGCACATTATGCGATGCATGAAACAAAGAACATTGCTCAGGTCAAGAAGCTAAGAAAGTATACAACGTTTTTTCTGATGAATGTTGTCTTGAAAGATGATGAAGCATGCGCGATAGGGATACAAGATTTCATGATAAAGGGTTCCTAAGGGAAAGATGATATGGATATGTATGTGTGAAAGAAGTGTGTGAAAGTGATACTAAGGTGAGGCTGCAAAGGTTATGGTGATGGAAATATATGTGTGAAGAGTCAAAAATGATGACTCTTTAGGCTGGGTAAGCTAATGTGATGTGAGTTCAAGCCCCCAATTCTAGCTCTAAATGGGTAGTGATATAGAGATAAGCATTGGATATTCTTTGACTCGATCATGCATAGATATGAATATGAATGTGGCCGCACCTCAATGTGAGGTTGCCTACGTATCCGTTAGGAATCAAGCCGAACGTAGCTCTAACCGAACTTTGCACAAGTGTATGTACACCTCAAAGAGGTCTTTCAAGGGTTGTAATGTGGTTAAGTTGATGGTTTAAGAAAGAAAGAGGTAAAAGGCTCAAGACCCGAGAGAAGCCCCCAAGATGTGTAATTGTGAATTTGAAAATTTTGAATTTTGCAAGTTTATTTTCAACACATTTTTTTTTTTGCTTTGAACTTTTTTTTTCATTCTTTTGAATCAATGTAGGCAATCTCAGATCATGCGGTCCATCACTCACTTAGCATTCATGTTTCTCAGGCACGGTACCGAGCACTCGATGAGAGACGCAATTTGAGACGTGTTCATATCAAAGACATTGGAACACTTTCCTTTAGACATTGTTTTATTTTTGCTTTGCTACTTTTTTTTTTACTTGCTTTTTGAATGTTATACAATTAAATATCTTCAAATCCCAGGGTTGAGTGAATGTGGGTTGAATAAATGAAGGGCAAACGTTAGACGAGGCTCAAAGTGGTTGATGAAGAAATGGATATGTGATTGAGTGGTTAATGGGGAATGACAGGGTTGCAAAGGTGTCTCAAATCATTGGTGTACCTTGTGTTTAGTTCGGCAATTGATGATTTTTTTTTTATCACATGATCGAATGTAAGAAAGAGATGCTCATTTATGAAGAAGGTAAGAAATGTGACATATTGACACATGGATAAGGAGAACCTATGCTAGACTTTTTAGGGGGAAGGGTTTGAAACAAGACGAAGAAAACATGAAATCTTGGTGAGAAGCATGCATCGTGCATTGTCTTCATGGTTGTTTATGAGTAACTTCTTGCCGCCTGGTGAAAAAAAAAAGTTTCTTGTTGTTGATGTTTTGATTGGAAGGAAGGAAGGAGTGACGTTCCCCTTATTCTTCCAACTATTGCCTAGTGATTTTAGACTCAAGTACTTTGTAATGATGAACTCACTTAATGCATTCACTCAATACTCAGATTTAAAAGGAAGAGTGTAAGAAACAATTTTGAAATCTGATGGGAAAACTCCACTCATTCCTATTACGACGGAAAACGACGCATGCATGGTCCTAATATACGATCATAAACAATATAGTGCATTACTCAAAGAAAAGTGTGTGCAATGACTCAACATGTGTGATTAGATGAGTTTATTAAGACTCGTGGTATGATCGCATGGCTAGACATGAAGACGTTGTGAAAAACAAAGGACCCAATGACCAAATAGCACGGAAGACTAAAAGACAAACTAACTTGATTAATTTTGTCAAATTTTAATGTTTATGCTATTTACTAGGTGAAAACGGTCCATTGGCAATCGTTATTCATAATTAAGATCAACCACAATCAAAGACGAAGAACACATGTTAAGGTTAGCATAAAAATTGATCACAAGAAATTAGGAAGAGGACTAGAATTCTAGAAGAGTTAAGACTCATGGGTATAAAAAAATAAAAAAATAAAAATAAAATTCAATTATCCTATGTTATACGAGTTGACACGGATTAAAGGACTTGGCTAAGACTAGCTTGACACGATTATTTTTTTTTTTAAAAAAATAAAAATAAAATAAAAAAGGTAACGTTCAAAAGACACCTAAACTGGACAGGCTGTAGTATATTGGTTATAACTTTTGATCTGTGACTCTGATTAGGACGAAACCAGCTCCAAGTGAAAGATAAAACTTGGGGCTACAGATCCATAGGTTACACGACACGTAACTTTTTCTAGAACTCCGGCTATGACCAAAACAAGTTCTATGACTAAAAAAAACACGGGAATAAAAATCCGGGTCACTCAAAAAAAAAAATCTATGACTCTACTCTAAAAAAAATAAAAAGGGTTTGATAAAAAAAAATGCACATATAAGCACATCGTCACGAATGATGCAATGAAGTTCGCAACCTAAAGTCAAGATCTAAGTTCCACTATGGTCAAGCTTTTCGGTGTCAAAGGGTACCATGGTTAAGAGTTTGGGCGCGTTAGCAAGGCATCCTCCCTTGAGGATGTATGCCAACGGGCGGCTCTGCGAGTTCGTGATGAAATCGAACTCGACTCTATGGTTTGGGTGGATTTAAAAACTCGGATGAACCCTTATTGCCATGAGCATTTTTGGGTTGATAGAGCTTAAATCCCCCGGGCTAGCCACATACGTAGAACACGTACTATTGTGGCAAAATAGGTGACCTAAAATGCATATGCATATGTGAAAATGCTAATTAAATCGCAGGAATACAATTCAAGAATCTTTCAAGTCTCATCCACTCATCTCAATTAAATACCGATCACTCAAATCGATAAATAACCAAGAATCCTCCCTAGTGGAGTCGCCAAATTGTAGGCGTCATTCGATGTGCGCCTACGTTAAAAGCATGTTGTGAATATGCTTGGCACTCATAGGAAGTGGGAATTTACATAATACGATTAGGGACAAATAAAGTAGGGAGCCGCCAACAAGTTTTTTAAGGAACTTGTAAACCGTTCACGGATCATAAAAAGGCAACCACGATAAAGGGACAACGATAGGCAACAACGATTGACCCGTGAAGGTTACACCCCATTCATAATCCATGAGATTACTAACTCCATATGGTTCGGAACCACGAAAGGAGGATCGGGGATGATGGTACGAAGTGAGTCATGGAGTCACATTCGCTCGTATTGGTCTCTACTCGATTCTTATAGTGAAAAGTGATTCCTGCGATCTCAAAGGCATACAAACAAAAATATTCAATTTGCTCCAAACTATTATTAAGCTAAATTGGTTGAATATTAATGCAACATATAATTCTAAAATATCGTGATCACTTGATTTAACAACAAGATTAAAAAGGAACCTAAGCCGGTTGTCCAAATTATCTTACTAGGCGTGATTTTCAATTACATATTCCCTTTAACATGCAAAATAGTGATCATAAAAATAATAATAGAATAAACATTAATATTGGAAGCAATTTAACAATAAATTGTTAGTCAAATCAAATAATAATAATAACCCTAATCATGATACTAGCAATAAGAATAAAAATAAGAGTAATTAAGTGTTTAAATTACTCACTTTCCGCGTTTCCTTGAATTGCTACATCATGAATAAACTGTTAGTAACTTCAATAAAAATAAATCAAATGGAAATTAAATTAAATAAATGTAGAGTTAATTTGGTCCAAACCCTCAGTTATTTATACCTTTCACGCCTTGGTTTAAGTATAGAACTTCGGGTATTGTATGGACTCCTTGGAGTGCTTAATTAGGGAAAGAATGGTGAGAGAATAGGAATATAGATTTAAGGCTAAAGAGGAAGAAAAGAATTATTTGATGATAAATCTTGTTGATTATTTGAAAGGGGGTGATATGACCTCTATTTATAGAGAAAAAAGAAGGGTCGAAAAAACAAGATAAGATCCGAATTAAATCGGAATAAAACTCGATAGACTGCAGTTTTTGCGGTTTTTTGTTTTTATCATATCTTTTGATCCAGAAATCGAAATAAGATGAATAAGATATGGTTGGAAAGATCTTGAAGTATACTTTCTAACCCAATTAGAATCCGATTAAAACATTTTGTAGAACAAAAGATATATCCGAAATAGTGAGACGGTGTCAGTTTTGGATAGAGTTTGACATTTTATTCATATCTTTTCCGTTATAGCTCGGAATTGATATTATAATATATCATTGGAAAGATAATTTCAAGAGCTATCCAATCATATAAAATTCAGATAAAAAATATGAGGCACGAAATTCATATCTGTCTATCTTTGAACGTCTTTCAATTCGGATAAAATAGGACTTTAAAAAAGAGGAGTTTTATTCAATTTCGAACTCTTTAATCTTATCTTTTCAAAAAGGATAATTAAGATAGTTTAGAAACTTATAGAAGCTTCCAATTAATCCTAATTGGTTTAGGAATGGGATTAAATAATTTGGTCCCTCCACATGATCATTGGGTCGTAGGTAAGGTGGGCTTAGGTTCGGTTTGGGCTCAGTTTAATATTTTGGCCATAACTTATTCGTTATAACTCGGATTTGGGTTTATAATATATCGTTGAAAAGATCTTTTCAAGCCTCATACAACTATTTAATCATTGGACCCATATTATGGACCAAAATAAACTGGATCAAACGTTTTTATAAAAAGGACACGAAATGAATGATTTTAAAGGACACGAAATGAATTATTTTGGGTTTAAAGGCACGAAAAGAGGAAAATAAGTTATGGTTTGGGGAAATGGGCTAGGAATTGGGTTGGTTTATGAAATGGAAATATGGATTTAAGCACTCCAAAAATTAAATACTCAACCCGACTAATAATGGCGGTGAAAGGTTATTTATCATCGGGTTTGGTTTTGGGGAGACATTTTTAGGTGTCTACAGTGACCGATCGAAGTTTTTTTGTTTTTAAGTTGCACCAATTCTCCCGTTTGGGGCAAAAGAGTTGTGCAATGGCTATGTAATCTCTACCTAGACGGACAAACACCGTCTGGTTAGTGACTGGAACGCCTGTTGGTGTACGGCTGTGCACTTGGTTTGGGGCAATCACTACTGTGATTGATTGACTTACAAACCATCATGCTCTTTGCAGCATCAAACGTTCCCAAGTCAATCAATCAACTCCATCTGAAACCAACCACACAGCCGTCCAGGGGCAAGGACAGCCGGCTTTTGATAAGCTAGGCAAAAAATTGCCGCATGCTTTTGATAAGTTAGGCAAAAATCAGGCATATACGCAAAAAGGCAAAAAACAAAATCCAAACGCAAACGCAAAATGATTAAAACCGACTTAGTCGGTGCATTCATTAAAAGTCCACCCAACCAAACGGTTGTAGTGGATCAAAATGTTAGCCGGACCCCGTCCGGGAAAAGAGAAATTGTTGATTAACCCGGCTCCTCAGCTGGTAAAATACAAGGATACTCGGCACGCAGGCCGGAAAAGCAAGTTTTTGGCATACTGCCGCAGATAAACAAAATAAAAAATAAAAAGGTTGGCATACTGCCGCTGAAATTACTTCTGGCCCGCAGGCGGCTCCTCCTGGTCCTCTTCCTCATCATCTGATGGAATCTCATGCGCTTCACCAGGACCGGGTAGCTCAAGCGCGGGAAGCTCAGTGTTGGCGTTGGCCCAGGCGTCGAAGGACTTAGGCTCTGGCTCACCTTTCTCCCTCAAGTACACCACGTCTTCGGCGTACCTGTGAGCCAGTGCTTGGACGCCATACTCCTTGTCTGGGTACAAGGCAGCCCAGGCGATCTTCATTCTGGCATAGTTGTCAGCATCGCTTTCAGCAACCAGGCGGTTTTGCTCTGCCTCGAGAGTTGCTGCAAAGTTTATCTGAGCCTGGGCAGCCTCCTTCTCCAGCTTCTGAACCTTGGTTTTCAAGTTGGTGTTCTCTTCAGAAACACCTTGGAGTGTGCTAAGGTCCGCCTGGGCCTTCTTGAGCGCCTCATCAGCTTTCTTGAGGCCCTCATCCGCCTGCTTCTGAGCCTCCTCCGCCTTCTTCTGAGCCGTCTCTGCGTCGCCCACCCGCTGGTTGGCCGTCTTCAGATCCGCCTCCAGCTTCTGAATTTTCGACGCTTGTGTCATGATGATTGCTTTAGTTTCAAGTTCATTTACGATAGTGAAGTATAAAGCAACATTATCAGCGTCTGTGGCAGACTTCTTGGCCCTTTTTACCTCTTCCCGTTTGCGGGTATAAGGACGCTTGAGCCCGTCTACCCGTAGCAGAGCCTGCAAAAGCAAATCAAGTTAGTATTGCAGGAGGAATAAAGCACTTAGGAAAATGTTTCAAGTATCTTACCTCAGCCAGAAGGGGCAAGATCCGTTCCAGGTTGAACGTCTCTATCCCAGGGATAGCGTCCTTGTCCTTCCTGCTCACCGCCTCCAGCATGGCTTTAGCATGCCTCTGGACGTCTGGCCAGGGAGGAGATTGATCTGCACCATAATCAATAGGTGATGAGTGCGAAATTAAGGCAGCACCTATCTGTTGCCGACCGTCTGAGGATGACGTCTGTTGGGAGTGGGATTTCACTCGCAAAGGCCACCCCAGCTCAGGCGGGGATTCAAATGGGTTCTTACCCTCAGAGCCGGCCAAGCGAGAGACCCGCTTGCAGGCGTGGTGAACCCCCGGTTGCTGATAGGGGGTTGGCGAGGTCGAGGCCCAGACTGCCGCCTACCCTCTCATTTCGCCCCCCTATCCGCATCTGATTTTTCCCGGCTGAGGCGCCAGGAGTCATGGCGGAGTTGGAATTTTTGGTCTTGTTGGGGGTGGAGGCGGATTCCTCCCTGGCCCGTTTGAGATCTTTCTCAAACGTCTTCCCTACCTCTCCTCCCTGTGAAAATAACCAAGTTAAAGTTAGCATCCGGAGAAAGTAAACTTTGAGGCCAACCTAAGAGAGAGTCAGGCGTTTTTACCTTGGCCCTGACCGCGGCCGCCTGTTTTTTCGCAAGCTCCTTGCGGATGGTGGCAGAGGACCGCTTGGGTGTCTTCTCAGTCGGCAACATGTTCAGAGCTTCTTCTGCAAAAAAGAAAAAAGTTGATCAATATATCATCAAGCAATTTTGATACAAAAGTACTATAGGCGGATGTGAACTCAGACGCATACGTTTGGTAAACATGTTTCCTAGCCCGCAGGCGGCTAAGAAACACTCATCCCTGAGCCAGGCGCTCTTAGGGATCCAGTTCTTAGGGACTTTTATTGTCTCCCCGGTTGACAAGGTTGCGTCTGTGAGGCCAAAAAATTCTGTCACAATTAATTTGTCGAAGTCCTCATCCGGGATCCAGGGAAGACAGCACTTCCGGCCCATCAGTTCGGGCTTCTTATTGTATTGGCGGAACTCATAATTCTCCCGCCTGCTGGGAGCCGTCAGCAAGTAGAACCTGTGCTTCCAGCCATCAAATTTCGAGACCTTGTCTAAGGTCATCATGTATTGGGGAAACGTGGTTAAAGTGTACCACGCCCTCCAGCCGCCTGGGCTTCGGCTAAGATAATGCATCTTAGCAAAAGCCTCCCAGCCGGGATGGAGCCCCTGGAATTCGCAGGCGACAACATACCCCAAGATGTTTGCCCAAGAATTGGGGGTAAGTTGCCAGACTCCGAGGCCGTAGCCTCTCAAGATTGCCTTCACCGCCTGGTGAAGGGGAAAGCGAAGACCGGCCTTGAACGCCGCCTCATAACAGCCGAAGTAGTTGTTGGCGTTCTGTTGATCGTCTTCCCAGGCGATGGTGTCGTTCTCAGGCGGCACTCTGATTTTGTACCCGTCTCCTAACGGGTGCATTTGTTTAAATCTTTCTAGGTTGTCCTCCATGTGACCTCTGTCTTTGGATGAGACGTGGATTTTGAAAGGGTCGTCCTTCTCACTCCACTTCTTCCTCTCCTCCTCCTCGCTATCCTCAAGCGGTGGCAAGTCGTCACTGCTCTCAGAAGTGGAGGCGGAGCTGTCGCTCTCCGTCTCCTCCTCATTTTGTGATAAAGGAGCTGAGACGGCTTCATCGCCGTCTTGGTCGCATTCTTCCAAAAAGGAATCTGCGGGAGTTGAAGGGGCACGCGGAGGGGATCTCTCCAGAGCCGTCTGGTTTCTCTGACCAGACGCTTCTCCCTCAGGCGTTTGGTCGCCTGAGCCCTTGCTTCTGTAATCCGGATCGAGGGTCGTCTGCATAGTCCGAGCCATTGTGTCCTGCACAGACACATAAATGGTCGAAATCCAAGCAAAAGGGTGGTCCCAACACCCCGAGATGGCACTCCCAGTCCTAGACTCATCCGTCCTCGGTGACCGGCTGGATTCTAACCTAGGCTGTGCCGTGTGTGTTGGTGATGCATCCATTTATTACAAGAAATATGTACAAGCGGTGAAACATGAGAAAGAGCTGAGAGAGGCAGAGACGGTACCTTTAGATTTGATATCTGAAGATAGGCGGGTCCGGCTAGGTTGACGAGAACGAGTTTTCTTACTTGCACTTGACTCAGACGGATGACTTCTACTCTCTCAAAGTTGCTCTCTTGAAAATTTTTTGTAAACGTACAAAATTATGAGGGTAAACGACTATATATAGAGGGTAAATGCGGGGGCATCCTCGTAATTTACTCATAAGGTGAACGGTTACTTTTTTGGCGGTGAAATTACCACCAACCGGAGCGTGACACATGTCACAGATGCCACGTGGCGTGCCACGTCACATCTGTGAGGGGCAAATGTTTAGGGTAATTTTACCCCGCCACGTGGTCCAATCAGAGGACGACATGTGTCAGCCCAAGGATGGCCCAAAGCGGACCTATCCCAGCTTGACACGTGTTACTCCAGAAACCTGGGAGGAAATCGCGGCCTTCAGGCCCAAATCCCGAGAAAGCCGCAATGCGGCGCAACCCACCAAGGGTTCAGTGACCTAATCAAGGGCACAAATCCCGAGGACCCTATAAAAGGGAGATTCTCCTCTTTTGGAGGGCACGTTTTACCACGATTTACCATTTATTACAAATTGTCCCTGTGATAGAGACATCTGAGCTTGGAATCCGAGCAGATACCCACCTAGATTTCCGCACCTTTTTCTCTTCCTTCAAGTTACTAACTTGTTCGTCGGTGGCGGAGCACCACCCAACCGTGTCTCCGTTTGTTTTGCAGGTACTGGCCGCACCGGATCAGTCTTCGTGTTGTAACTCTCCCGAGGGACAAAAATACCCAAAACATCAGCCAACAAAAAAAACTATCAAAATTTATATATATATATATATATATATATATATATATATATATATATATATATATATATATATATATATATATATACATACATACAGCTAAAATAATATATTAGCCAACACGAAAATTATATAAGTCAACAAATGAAACATGTCAACTAACACATAAAACATATAAGCCAATAAGTAAAACATATCAGCCAAGCCAGACGCACGAAAATTTTGCGGGCATCCGCACGCAATAGCTTCTCAAACTTATATTATCTTAACTTAGTGTTTTTTTAATAGTAAAATTAATTGATTAATAAAAAGTCATAGGACATCAAAGTAAAATACATATATTGAATTAAATGAAAATTTCCTTCATAAAAGCTACAATCATCAAGCAGATTTTGCAATGTGGAACATCTTCCACTTATATCGCTGAAATATACAGCCTTAAGTGTAGATTCCTGAATCAAAAACACTTAGGGCATGTTCACTTCGGTTTTATTTCAGTTCAGTTTCAATCAGTTCACTTCAATCCATTCCTAATTTCATTCTCTGATAAACAATTCATTTCTCTTCAGTTCAATTCAACTCTAATCAGTTCAGTTCAGTTCCATACAGCTCAATTCAGTAAATCAGAATAACCTTTAGTACTAGGGGTGTCCATTATTTGGATTAAAACCAAAATCTAATCTAATCCAAACCGAATTATCAATTCGGATCGGATCCGAAATTTAAATCAAAAAAAAAAAAAAAGATTTTCGGATTGACCCTAATTGGATCCAATCCAAACCGAAAACCGAATTGTAAAATTAAGCTTGCATAAATATGTATTTCTTTAATTTTTGAAGTTTAGCTCAAATAGTTACTACTACAAAAAAATATATTAGGGAGACTTTGTATTAATTAATTAATGACTTGATGTTGAACTATTTATTTTAATAATGATTTTGAAAACTTGTAATAATATTAAAGCTTTATTTTTATAATAGTATTAGGCGCAAAAATATATTGTATTATAATTCGGATTTTCGGGTCGGATTCAAATAATTGAATTTTAATTCGGATCTTTACTCGGACGCTTTTGTTGGGATTGCAAAATGCGACGGTGTAGCAGATGAGTTAAGTTAATGGTAATGCCAACTAAGAAAAAAACCATATTTGTTGGAAGACAATGTGATCTGCCAACTTTATTAAGATAACATAATACTTTTGAAGACAAAGTTGTCGGCTAGGGGATTTAAGTTTGTATACCAACCTGTACTAAAAAGTACACCTAACTTACCATGAATTCTATTAATATGAATACATTTACAACTCATTTCCAGTTGAGTTTCCTTTGGCAGCACATAGTCACATACTGAGATTATGGGATAGATCACAACTTAACATCAAGTTCTTTGAATAAATACACTTTTTATAAATGCATGTCTTTTACTAAGATGGATCAAACATACAAGTATATATATTAAGAATACTTTCATGGGATACCCTAGATTGAGATGGTAGGTGTTCGAGACATGTTTGTTTCGGTTTATAGCAACTCTTGGGTCATTCAAGTCGAGGCGAGTCAAATCAATTTATCTTTTAGATCGAGTTTAGGTTCAAGATAGGGCAAGTTAAATCAATTGCCCTTTCAAAACCAGACCAAGTGCAAGTTGAGTCTAGCTTAGATCGGGTTTAGTTAGTGTTACTGGTTAGGTTTAGGGCAGTTGTAAGGTTAGTAATGATGATTTGAGCCCAAAACTTATTGATGATTTTTTTTAAAACAAAAACTTATTGACGAGTTAGGTTACCATCAAATGTGTTTCTTGGATTTTGGTGAATTTCAAACCAGGGTAAAGTCAAATTTATATATTACGTTTTTTTATACATATAATTCAACCATGTATTATCATATACTAATATACTCTTGTATTATTTAGTGCCCGACTGCCTATGCAGCTTTGCTAACACACGAGACATAGATAATGTAAGAATTCATAAAGAGTTGTACATACAACAATTATTAAATTTTGAAAAATATTTTTTGTAGGATCAATATGCACTCGTATTAATGTTGTCACTAAATTTTCACCTAAAGAATGAGATTTCAAATTTTATGCACTTAAAGAACGAGACAAATTTTACACTCATAAAAGACTCCATATATATATATTCACCCATCCATATATTAAAACATATACACAATACAAAATCACAAATTAAAATAATAAATTGCATGTAACAAAAGGAAAGAAAAAAGTACAAACGTAATTCATGATAATTTACCAAATTAATGATTTAGGGTCTATTCAGATTTACTGAAAATAACTGAACTTATTGGGGCTGAACTGAACTGGATAGAGTTGAAATGAATTGTTTATGAGAGAAGGAAATTCCAAAATTAGGAACTAAACTAAATTGAACTAAACTGAAATTAAGCTAAACTGAAATTGAGCTGAACAGAATAGGCATTACTAAGAGCAATGTCAACAATGATCATTTTTTTCCTCATGAGGAAATTTGATCATTTTGGACATCACAATAATGAGGAAATTGGTTTTTCCTCACCACTTGCTACTTATTTAATTTTTTTGCATGCTTGCTATGTTTTTATAATGTGAACTAGTTTAGCACCCGGGTGATGCCTCGCATTTTGTTTAAATACAAAATGAAAAAATTACTTTGAGTTTAAATAATAGGGTAATGCTATATAAATGCAGCCTTAAGGGTTAGGGTTGCATATAAGCATTTAATATACTTCATTTTTTAGTATTAAAATAGAAATTTATCGACAATACACGAGTAAATCGGCATAATAAATGTTTACTTACTGTCAATTCTTTCCTAAATAATATATTAGAACCAATACCTTAAGTTTAAATAATAATATTAAAAATAGTGAAATTAGTTGGGGATAGAAAGAGAAATTCAGTAGTATTGGTTTTACAATTAAGTAGGGAACTACGTATAATGCTTAAAAACTTTTAGAATCCTTAAAGAAAAGTTACAATTCATATATGAATGTTACAGAGTAATTAAGTAATAAAGTGACATAATTGTAGAATAGTGGTAATGAAAAGTTGGGAATTTCAAGGGAAGTAATGGTTTAAATCGAATCCAAATATTAATGTGTTGTCATGTTATCATATACGTGGCGCTATGTCAAAAATTTTATGATGACAAAGTTTGACACATGTCGTGAACATGTTAATGCGTTGAGTTTTAATGATATTATAGATTATAGATATAGTGATTTATAAGAGAGGGAGAGAATGTTTGTGGGGTATAGGACTTTTTTTTAATTGATTATTGGCGGGATAAAATTTCCTCTACAAATTTCCTCATGAGAAAAATGAGAATTTTAGAGAGAGGATGAGAAAACCACTTTTTCCTCATTGTTGAGGCTATACATACAATTATTGTATGTGGTCCCTATATACAACTCTCATTTATCTTGAATGATGTTTAGATGCAATATTACAAGGGGGGGGTGAATTGTAGTATGGAGATTTCTAGTCACTTTTTGTGGAATTAAAAGAAACTTAACGCAATAGAGAAATAGTGCAAGAGAGATTTTACGAGGAAAACTTCCTAGGCCAAATATGAAGTGAAAAACCTCGACCCAAAGGGATTTTGACTCAAAACATTCCACTAAAATAGGCCAACGACTCTGTTACAACCTATGAGGAACTTGAGCCTCTACCGAGTTCCTCAACGAACTCATATCCCCAATAACTATTCCCTATAATAGTTGCAGCTCAAAATCTTCCCTCAAATACCTCTCTTATCACTCAAGACTTCCCTCAAAGCCTTACTCTTTCTTACTCAAGCTTTATCTACATACAAAGAACTCACTCAAGTTCTCACCTCAATACAAGAATTCACTCAAACCCTTATTAATTCCCCATTACAAGAGTTCACTCAAACCCTTAAACAACTCTCAAATACATATAAAAGATATAATGTATAAAACTAATACGTTGGACACTTTGAGAGATGTAAGGAACTTGGAACCTAGAGGAACTGGCTCACCAACGTGGAGAGAAAATATATTTCTTTTCTACTGCTCTACCACTTGGGACAAACTCCATTATGGAATTACTCACTTAAGCCAAACAGTTTGGAATGAATGAAAACATCTCTTTTTATAGTGCTTTAAAGACAAACCCATTCTTCCCATGATCTTCAATCATAATAGTAGTGCTTCCTAAATTCTATGCATTATCTCCATTAACTCCATGAACATAAGAAGTAATGGAAGACATGGATTGGAGTAAAAAAACATTTTCTCCATAATCTCCTTATTTTTCTCCTATAAAAAGTTGTTTCAAATTAAACGTGAAAAACAATTTTTATTTTTTCCAAAAACTTAATAAATAAAAATAGAAGTTACAAGAAAATAAAATACTAACCAAATCAGATTTTTATCAATTAAAAACTGATTCGGAATTTATTCATTAAGAATAAATAACTATCCTATTTAATTTGAAATATTAAACCAATTAGAAATTAGATAGGAAACAACCTAAAACATATCCCTAAAATATAGGAGAAAATAAAGAGAATAAAAATATCATTTTGACTAAAAAGAAAATCAGATTTTATTTTTAAAAACTTATCTTTTATAAAATAAAATCTATTTAAAATAAATTATACCAAGTCAAAACTAATTACCTAGAAAGTAAGCAAAGATAATGCAATGACTACTAACATGGAAAACTGACTTCAAGTGCTGTGTAAATGTGTGTTTCTCTTATACACGAATTTTAGACTCACCCGTAAGGAACTGGCTGGTCAGCAACACCCAATTCCTTCCAGATTGTCAGTTCCTTAGAGACTGAAGTTCCAATTTAGTTTCATAGGCATGTTCCAAACAATTTCTCGTGTCCAACATACTTACATGATTCCTAGAAAAATATACTTCTATTTTTCTATCTTCATGTTTCTCTGATGAAGCTTCTACTCCGATGAAGGAACTTCTCTTTACTTATTCCCCCTCAAGAACTGCTTCTCATTCCTTGCAAATAACATCTTCTCATTCTTCTTAGGAACTGCATGTAAAGTCTAACAATAAGTTTGTTCGTTTAGACTTCTTCTCTTTGTGTTCCCCTTGAGGAACTCAAGCACGATCCATACATTGTAAGTAGGGAACCATCTTCAATGATGATCTAACCTGTTCTCAATCATCTTCATGCTTCATGACTTGTTCATGCATATCTCAATACACATATTAGTTAGATAATCATCATTTGTTCAAAATCATCAAAACCTTACGACAATGAATCTATTGGCTAAAATAATAAGCAAAAGTTCCATTAAATTCAATTTATATTTGACTCCTAATTTTCTCCCATTTTTTGTTGATGTGTCAAGTTTCTAATGGTGTCGTATGTAGGGACAACATACAATGGTTGTATGTGTATCATCTCTCGTAATTTCCATTTGTCTCGGATTCTTGTCTATCAATCTATCGTACCATTAAATCCATCCTTAACAAATTTAATATATTTTCTAATTATTATTTTCTCCATTTTTTTAATTGACACGTTTCTTTAGTCACGTTTGTTGATGCACAAATTCAACCGTCAATATCTTTAATTACTGATCATCAAAAATTATAAATAATTTATATTTTGAAAATATATATCGTGACGAATCTAACAAAACCCCTCGTGACTATATTTTTCATTACGTATAAATCACAAAATACAGTCAAAGGGAAGTGTGTGATTAATGCTAAAGTCAAAGCGTGTCAACTAAAAAAATGGAGGTAGGACAAGTTTGTCCTTGTTTGGAAATTTTCATTTACTTTAAAATTAAAAAGATAAATTTACCTGTAATAAAATTCAATTTTCTTTCTCCTTCGTTCTCCTCCTTTAACCAATACCTCAAATAAAAAAAACTGCTATATACGGACATACCTATCCAAAGAACCTCTGGGCAATTAATTTTAAATAAACTTTTAAAAAAATCGGGTGTATAATAATTATTGTACATCCATTTTAAATCTCTCTTTAAGAGATCAAAAGTTACCCCTAAAATGAATAAAAGTTACCCTAATATGTATAAAAGTAACCCAATACAAATAAAAATAATCTACGTTTTATTGGTAAAGAATCACATTTTTAGTGACTAAAATTCAATTATTAGTGATTGAAAGTAATTTTATCACCCTTATAAAACTTTTCTTGTTCGATTTATAAAAAAAAAAATATCATATTATGTTCAAAGTTACCCAAAAAAGGCAAAAAGTTACCCTAAATTGGCTTAAAGTTACCCATATACTGCTCGATGTACACTAATATTAGTGTAAACCGGATGTATACAAAAGTTTTTGCTAATTTTAATGCTAATTACTTAGGAATTTTTTAGGATATTCTATATGTAAATAACATACTTCCTCTGTTCTTTTAATATTGCACCACTTGCCTTTTAAGAAAGTTTCGCAAATATTGCACCATTTTTATTTTAGGACAAATCTGTTCACACTGTAATTACCCAACATACCCTCACTTTTTCACACTTATTATTTAGTTTATGTTTACATCATATTAGGGGCGCTAATTGAATTGAGCAGCTCGCGAGTAACTTGAACTCGACTTGGTCAATGCTTCGACTCGAATTAGCTCGACTCGAGATGTTAACGAGCACGAGTAGAGCAAGCTCTAACTCGACAATATATTTTATTAATGTAAAATTCACAAATAAAGTTACCATATCTAAACAATTTTGACACTTAATAAGTGTTAGTTTATATTATCAAAAGAGAAAGAGTAAATCTTTAATAATAAATATATTTAAAAAATAAAACAATAAAAAGTGAACAAAATTAAATAAAAACATATAATTATAGAAGGACAAAAACTTTAACGAGCACGACTCGAGTTGGTTTTATTAGCTTGAAACTTTAGCGAGCACTAGTTGAGCACATGTAAAAGTTTTCGAGTCGAGTCGAGCACCCCTTAACTCGTGAACGACTCACTCGATAAGCACCCCTTCATCACATGGGCACCTTTTTATATTTATCTTACTCTCTCTTCCTTTTTCCCACTACCAAAATTATTGTGCCCAACATGTATGATATAATTAAAAAAAAGGAGGAAGTATATCTTGGTTATTAAAATGCAGTGTGTGGTTCCTACAGGCGTGAGTACCTTGCATGGTACATACGTTTCGCAGAAATAACATAATATATATATGTTAAGAACATACAATTATGGTGAAAAGAACATACTTTTAAAATATAATGAACATATACTAATTAAAAAGAATATATTTTACCATAAAAAAGTGAAAAGAACATGCGTCCATGTTCTTTAATTGTCAGTGTAATGTACTTTTATTTGTGATATAATGTTCATTGCTTATTATAAAATGTTCTTTGAATTTTGTCTTAAAATTATGACGGGTCTCTAATATGTACTAGAGCCCACTACTTTTATGGTGGAAAAAAAATAGATATATAAGAGACCCGTTTCCAGGTTGAACGAATCTCTTACCTTCTTTAATTATTGTATATCATAGATTTATTTCAAGACTTTTTTCCCTCAATTTCCTCACTGACAATTAAAGAACATGGACGCATGTTCTTTTCACTTTTTATGGTAAAATATATTCTTTTTAATTTAGGTATATGTTCATTATATTTTAAAAGTATGTTCTTTTCACCATAACTGTATGTTTTTAACATGTATATATTATGTTCTTTCTGCGAAATGTCTGTACCATGCAAGGTAACCACGCCTGTAGGAACCACACACTGAAGTAATGTTCATTACATAGTATATATTATGTGTTTTATTAATGTTATTGATGTTCTTTAGATATAAAAGAAAAACAGAAAATTGAATGTTCTTTAAAAAAACTGATATATGTTCTTTACAAAATAATTGTATGTTCTTTACAAAATAGATACATGTTCTTTCTGCATTTTTTTGTCTGTACCAAGCAAGGTACAGGTTGCTGTACCTTAAAATTTTCAATTAAAATGACCATTGAACACTAGGCCCACCAAATCACTTCACCTTACAAAAATAAAATTTAGTAAAATTAATTTCACTTTAGTAAAAATAAATTCAATTCAACAAAAATAATTTCTGTTTAATAAAAATAAGTTCAGTTCAATAAAAATAATTTCAGTTTAGTAAAATTAATTTCAGTTCAGTAAAGATAATTTCAGTTTAGTCTAATTAATTTCAATTCAGTAAAAATAATTTAAGTTCAACATAAAAATAATTTCAATTCAGCAAAAATAAGGTGAATGAACGGGGCCTTAATGGTGAAATTAGGATTAGTGGATCAAAATTTGCGTTTTAATTTGAAAAAAAAAATAATTATATTTCTTATTAGTTTTTATTTCTAGACCCGATCATACTTAGCCCGGCCCGATTTTGGGCGGATTTTTCCGGCCTGATTTTTTTTTAGACGGGTTTAAAAATGTGTTTTTTTTATGCATTTTTAGTTGATTTGTTTAGCCCGGCCCAAAAAAATCCCGAAAACAACATAGTTTTCTCATATATTTTATTGAAAGGGGATAAGTTATAATTAATATTTTGCAGGATAAAGCTCAGTACCCGTGGAAGATTCAGTTACTACTACAGGAAGATATTAGAGAGTTCCTTCGTCTTTTCTCCTTCGTCGAATCTAGGCTTATCTATATAAAGGGCAATAGCGCAACATATTATATTGCTTGTGTAGGTCATTTCATGCAAACGCAACAAGATATTAATACTTTTTTTAGTAATATTTTTTTTTATTAATTCAAATAGGTTGGGTTGAAAGAAGCCTAATCAAGCTTCTTATATCTTTCCTTTTTAAAAAAGTATATGCTTTAATGAGTCAAATTATATGTTTTTCCACATGACGTATATGCATGTCATGCGAAGATGTGAGTATATATAATTATAGGCTCATTATAATTTATAATAGTTAAAAGACTTGCAACTTCTTTGATGTGCATAAGGGTGCTAATTGAGCGAGAGGATCACTGCAAAGAGTTGCTCGACTCGTGCTCGTTAAGGTTCAAGTTGAGATGAGTCGATCATGAGTTGCTCGTTTAAATATTTTGGTCTTTTGAATTTCAAACATTTGTTGATTTTATTTTCTTCTTTTACATAAATTTTTCCTACTAAACTGCACTCCGTACTAACTTTAATTTATCGGTTTTAAAGTAAATTTTTGTTTTTAAAGATAGAAAAATACGGAGTATTGAATTTGTTGTACATTTATCGAGTTTCGAGCTGATACGAGCAAGCACGAGCCAACTAGAGTCGAGTTTGAGCTGCTGTGCTCAATTAACACCCCTAGCATGTGCATTTAAATTAAAAGAATTCTTGTTACAAGAGCTCATACTATATTATCAACAACTATTTGACACATATTATTGTACACCCGATGCACGCAAAGATAAACCGAGTTTTTTTCAACTTTTCTTTTCTTCTCATGAAATGGACTATCTTATACTTTCTTGCAATTTACTTGTAAGTTGTAACTTTACTCATCTAATTACATAACCAAAAAGAAAATCAAATTTGTGTTCAAATTTGCAACGTCTTACCAAATACAAGTAGGCAATTACTAGCACACTTTGAGTTTGAGGAGCCAGACTACTTTGAGAGTCATTTTAACTTGTCAAAAACTGGCAACCAACGTGGCAACAAGTTGAGGAGCAACTCACGTGCAGCACGTGCCTTTCTGGGGGTTGACTGTTGGGACGTGGAAACCACCATTTTGCCTTTGCCGTTGATTCCTCAGGTTTTTGAAAGGCTCTAATTTCCAATTTTGTGTCTCTTTCACTCACTTGATAGAAAAAAAAAAAAAAAAAATAGAGAGAGAAAAAAGAGAGAAACCAAAACCCCATTTTCTGGTAATATCTAATCTTTAATCTTTGTTTTTTGATTTGTTTTTTCATGTTTGATTGTTTGTATGTCTTTGTACTTTTGTTAATTGTGATGGGCATTTTTTTTAGCGATACTGATGCTTTTTAATTCATAAATCAGTACCCTTTTCTGTTTTTTATGTAGATCTGATGAAACTTTGGGATATAACTGCTCAAGGGTTGTTTAATTTTGATTTTTGTGTGTTAGATTGGTAAATGGGTTAATGATTGTTTGATTTATGATCTGATTTATTGTTTGATGAAAGTTGAGGGTTTGTAAATTTGAGGTAAAACTACTGTTGTTAGACTTTATAGACTTTTGCTACGGTAGGATCCATAGAAAGACAGTGATGTAGACGAGATTTTATCCCGGATTCCCGGGTTTAGGGTACGATTTGATTTGCTTTTTAAGTTTGTGGTTTGAAGAGCAAAAATCAAGTGCTTGGATAGTTGATTATATAATATTATTATGAGTCATTAAAATGGGTTGTTATTTTAAGCTCTGGGTATTGTTCTTTATATCAATGATTGTTTTTTTTTTGAAGTGATGGTTCTGTTTGGTATAAATCAGGGTTGTTAATTTGACAAAATTTTCATTTTTGTTTAAAGTGAAGAACGATGTCGCCAGTAGAAGGATCCCGGGAAGAGAATGTCTACTTAGCCAAATTGGCTGAGCAGGCTGAAAGGTACGAGGAAATGGTGGAGTTCATGGAGAAGGTAGCGAAGACTGCCGATGTTGAGTTGACAGTAGAGGAGAGGAACCTCCTCTCTGTTGCCTACAAGAATGTGATTGGGGCAAGGAGGGCTTCATGGAGAATTACCTCATCCATTGAACAGAAGGAAGAGAGCCGTGGGAACGAGGACCATGTAGCTATCATCAAGGAGTACAGAGCAAAAATCGAGGCTGAGCTCAGCAAGATCTGTGAGGGGATCTTGAAACTTCTTGATTCACATCTTGTCCCATCCGCAACTGCTTCCGAGTCAAAGGTATTTTACCTGAAGATGAAGGGTGATTACCACAGGTATTTGGCTGAATTCAAGACCGGAGCTGAGAGAAAGGATGCTGCTGAGCACACCTTGTTGGCTTACAAGTCTGCCCAGGTGGGTCTATCAGCTTGCTGTTGTAGTAGTTACAAAATGGGTTATTACATAATTGAAACATAATTAATTACTGAGATATCTTGCTTGTAGGACATTGCGTTGGCTGAACTGCCTCCTACTCACCCAATAAGGCTGGGGCTTGCACTTAACTTCTCCGTGTTCTACTATGAGATCTTGAATTCGCCTGATCGTGCCTGTGCTCTGGCCAAGCAGGTTTGTACACCTTAAACATTCTTTGTTAGTATTGCATAATTGCTTCTTTACTTCAGTATTCTGGATGAAATATGCAATGTCTTACTTTCAGTTTATGGTGGTTCAATAAAAATGTCATGATTGTATAGTTCAACGTAATGACCTAATGCCATAGCCTGGTCTACCTCCAACAAATCAGTATTGACTTTCACTTGAGGAAATAAGGAATTTATTTATTATACAAAAATAATAATAAAGTTAATTTATCATAAGAAAGACACCTCTATTTGAAGAGACCCTGATTTTTTTTTTCGTAGAATTTACCATTATCCCAAGTGATTTTCTTTTCACAAATTTTCTTGCCTATGCAGTTTGCAGCAATATTAAGAGGGGAAAATTTTGAACTACCTTTTAGTTCATGGATGATACTCTTTGCAAACAATTGCCTTGTAAATTTGTAGTGAACTGCTAATCATAAAACATTCTCCCCTCCTCCTCCCCCCAAACCCAAAACAACTACCAGATATTAGATTGTTATGTCATTTAATAATGGAATCTAGGGATTTAAATTTTACAGAAGGAGAAAAATTGGGACAACTAGATGGATTTGTTAGAGCATTTGATATAATGTTGGCGAATAAGTTGTTGTCTTCTAACCTTGGTAAAGTGAGAGGATGTAAATGACAGAGTTACATTGAGATGAAATTATCATAAGCATGCAAATGAACATGGCAGGAAGAGGTAATTGAACAAGGAAGAAGGTAGTAAAGTAAGGGGAATAACAGCCTGTTAAACCCAACTTTTATTTGTTTGCATACGTTAATTGGTGATAACATAAAAAATTAGCTATAATAGGGTTTGCAAAAGTGTTACGTGAGTTAGTTCAGAAGAGTTCCAATTTTTACCTGTTATATTTTAGTCTCCCATGTCAAGGCAAGCCATGTGCTAAGGAGTCTCTCCTACACTTTCTAATTCCCTTCTCTCTGACTGACTATCTACACTTTTTACTGCCTTGAGATTGATTTCTTTTCCTAAAAAGTTTTGTATGTTTGATGGTTCTCCTTCTGGGCCTGTACAATATTTCCTTTAAGTTTCACTTGGTCCTGCACCGTGCACACTTCCTTGAAAAAGTTGTTAAGCACTTGCTCTTGTGGATTTGTCAACTAGATGCTTATCAAGAAATTAGCCTTTAGGAACGAAGTTCGATGTAAATAATAAATCCTTTGTAAACTCTTGTTGATTCGAGATATGTAAGAAATTTATCCTTTTGGGAGTCCTTGTTGCTTATCCTCTTCTTTCCATAATTTTATTTCTCCAATTGAGTGGTGGAGGGTTACTTGTGCCATCAAATTCTTTTCAAATTCCTTTTCCTTGTTATTTACATGGTAGTTGATTGTTTATCTCATTACACAAGATTTATTTGTGAGATGACTCCTCCTTTTCCCCAACACACCCATTTTTTTATGTTTAATGAGGTGATTGGCACAGGTTATACATGGATATGCATGTAATGATAGAATTGGGATGAAATTGTGTTTTGTATAATGTACCTGACACCTCAAGACTCCATGACAATACTTTTTAGTGCTGCATTTTAATTTCAAAGTATACAAATGGCTTTTAGGAAGAGAGATTATATCTATAAAGGTTGTAAATGTTATTAACCAATGAAATAGCAATTTGTTTGGGTTTTCCCCTCTTAAGTTTTTTACTTACATCGAGTAATGGCGCTGGGAATACATTGGTGTGCTTTATCTTTGCTATTTGGATACAGAATATCTAACTAAAAGTTTTGCTTCATTATGTTTGTTAATCACTGTCTTCTCATATATATGGCATTGTGTGTTTATGTTTGCAAGTATGTAGGTTGGTGTTATTAAAGTGCTCTATAGCGAATGCACTTTATTCTTGAGTTTATTAGTGCAAGGAATATATGTCGTTAGCTTCCTTTTGTATGAAATTATTTTATAAGTGACTTCTATTACAACACTTTTTGTATTGTATATCAGTACATAATGTGACCCTCAATTAATCATCATTTGGCTTTGAATCAACCATCAAGATGGTGACATCAACATTTGGTCCTTGGTTGATTTAAAAAATTAATTAGGTGAAGTTCATTGCAGGGAGGTAGTGATTAACCGATAAGTAAAGTAGAAGGTTGAAATTCTAATACAGATTGGAAAGCTGAACTTGCAAAAGGTTTATCTTTATGTCCCAAAGTTAATAGTATAAACACGCCATTATGTATGATTAATCCAATAAGATTAACATATTGACTAAGTACACCATTATGAATTGAAATCCAATAAGATTTTGCTATTTACCACCAATGGTTAATTCTAGCACATGGCAGCGACGTAGTGTATGTTTATAATCGTGATACTGAATGATTATATGTGTGGTTGGCTGTTGGCTGGTTGCAGCTATAGAATTGCTAGATTTCCCTTTGATCCTTCAATTCTTTTTCTCTTGTGTGTGTGTTTTTTTTTGGTTTTAATATTTAAGTCTGTAAATATAAGTTCTTTATGAAGCTTTTGATTTTAAGAGATTCACATTCTGAAATCAAATTTTCTAACGACACAATGCATTCCAGGCTTTTGATGAAGCCATTTCAGAGCTAGATACTCTGGGTGAGGAATCCTACAAAGACAGCACCTTGATCATGCAGCTCCTCCGTGACAATTTGACATTATGGACTTCTGATAATGCGGTACTCTCTCTCTCCCACCTTTCGAACATTCCCCCCTCCTTCCCCGTCTTCTATAGCATAGATGTTATCTTAATTTTTAGAAAGGAAATCCAACTATTGTTTTACACATATGTTGTGCAAAACAGGAGGATGTTGGCGATGAGATCAAGGAAGCTACAAAAGATGACGCCGCTCCTGGACAACAATGATTTGGTCATTTTGTTGAAGGAGTTAGATGGAATGTATTTATTTAACTTGGATATTTGTTATGTTGCTCTAGACTTTTCCCATACTTGGTATGCTTTAATGTTTGTTTGTCATCTGCAGCGTCAATTAGATGCTCTATATATCTTACCAAGACACGCTTCATTAATTATTATTGTCTACCTTCAGTTTTCAACACTTTGCACTTGAGTGCACTCGACGTAGATTCATCAAATGAAAGCTATGTAGTCCAATAATGTGTTCGAATGTATGTGCTCTTTGTTCTAATCAATTTTTAGCTAGAGTTTTTTTCTGGTCAAGGAAATTCTTCTGCTGCAATTTTTATGAAGAATCTTACATACTACATAGTTCTCTGTTGTATCTTTGCTTGTACCTAGTGTCTCCGTGGTGGTATCATGCAGCAACCCACTTTCTTACTACATATGTTTTCTGGGTTTTAACCTTATTCTCTATGAATAGCTGAATGCGATTTATTCCATGTCCCTAGACTCCTACCACCATCAACAACTATTCCATCACCATATCACCCGCCACCACAACACCCTTTTCACCACGAAATGAAGTTCACACAAGTTGCAGCCACACCACCGCCCAGTCTCCCACACAAACACTTATTGCTCAATTTACTTGTTCTCCTTTCAATCTCCTCTGCCCTGACTAAAAACCCCATGCATACCCTTTGTTGCACACTTTTCTTCTATGATTCCACCCCTTTGAATTCCTCTATACAAAATAATCAAATTAAATTTGGTTTAAAAACCAAAATATGATTTCATGCTTGATGTATGTAGTGGAAAATGGTGTGATGGGAATCATGGGATGGTGATGGTGGTTGGGAAGGAGATTGGGAGAAAACTAAAGGTAATAAAATACAGAGTACACAAATTATTATATGTGGCTGGTCTTACGCCCATACCTTGTTAAATGGAGAGAGAAAATTAAGAATGCATGTGATGTCGTGAATTCGTGATGATAAAAGAGATGGAGACAAATGACCTCTTAAATAGGGGAAAAAAAACATTTGTTGCATCTAATGTGTAGCTTCTTTTTATAATACATGTTGCAAATAAAAAGAAACGAAGGAAGCGCATGTCAATTTAGGTTACCATGACATTTCTTTATAGAACAAATATCAAATCGACTTAAAAAAAATGTTGTTTCAATAATTTTTAACAAAAATTATTACATATTCCCGTTAAAAATAAAATATTGCACATTTCGTATAAGTTTTTTAAGCATATGGGGATTTGGTGGGAAAGGATATATAAGTGGGTAACATACTAACATTGCATACATGATTTTTTTGTTTGTATTGAGAATTACATTAGATCCACCACGGCAATGAAATGATGATGAAAGGATGAGAAGCCCAACACCCACCGTCTCCGGTGCCATTGACAATCCTAGTTTGAGTCAAGTCATTCCAAAATTTGCTGATAATTTTCTCCGTTCTCTTTTAAATGCAACACTTTAACTTTTACACGGTTCATATACTTCACTCTGACTGAGCTTGTTGACTTATAATTGATGAAAAATATTGATATATGAGATCTTATTATATCCGTATTGGTTTATAGTTAATTAGTACTATGTACCTTGTATTAAATTTTATAATTTTTCCATGTCAGTAATAAAAGAGAACATTAAATATAAAAAAAGAAGAATTATATTTCAAGCAGGAAACTTCCAGTTACACAGTAGCAGCCCGTGCATGAGGCTGCATAATGCACGGTCACCCCGTATCCGAAACAATAACTTCCCCTCAAAGCGCAGTATGCCGTATCAAAAACAAGAAGCAAGCTACGAGTAGTATGAATTTCCAGTAGATAGAGTCATAGAGCAGGGGGTACACAATACGATGCGAAAACAAGGAAGTGCACGCTCGTAGAGGAGCAAGTAGCGTGAGAAATGAAGACAAAAATTAAATAAATCTGGGTTTCAAGTAGTAGAGGGTTTTTTCTGAAGTTTTTTTGGAACACTAAATTCCCAAGTCAGACGGCAATAATAAAAAGCCTGCACCTATTCTGTTTACCCTATTGCATTGATATTATAATTACCTCTTGGATCTTTTTTTTTGGGGTGCAAAGTTGTAAATCTAATGGATCCATGATTTCATATATGTGTACTATCTATGACTCTTTATGAGCAATGGTTAATTTTTGATGTGCAAAGAGAGATTTGATGAAATAGTAAATTAATTATTCAGAAGTTTATTAAGGTAATGTAAAGAACAAGATTAGGATGCTCTTTCAAACTTAATGGTCTTGTTTGACAAATGGCGGTTGCTGGTTCACTTGTCTTGTTTAAATAGCTAGGAAAAAAAAAACAAAATTTGCTTAAAAAGCCTGCTTTTTTGCTAATTGAAAAGTTAATTATACTTGTCAAAAAAAAAAAGTTAATTATCAAACACTTTTTTTTAAATTTTTTTTTTTTACTATTTGACCACATAAAAAAGGCAAAAACTAATAAAAACCATTTACCAAACATGCCCAATACCAACTACATGATCTAAAACTGCGGATGAGCGTTTAGTTGATTACTTGATTATGGTCTAGGTTAATTTGTTACTTAAATTAAACTTAACAAGTTGAGAACAACGTGAATATGTACATGTACGACCCCAATGGAGCATGGAGGGAGTATTAGATTTTTGGATTGAGTTTTAAGTTCTCAAATTCTTAACACAGGCTTAGCTAGAATTATGGTGGTGGACAAGTATATGTAGAAGAAGATTTAATTTTTATTCCTATAGCCACCTTTGTTATTAAGGTCAAGATTTTGATATTGATATTGATATTCAAAATCATCTCAATATAATGTTTCTTGAAATTGATTCAAAATTTATTATTATCTCATATGTATTTATGAAGTATTAACTACCACAATTTCATATTATGTGCAACAAAGGTCTCAACACAGACTTTCCTCAAAAAAAAAAAGGTCTCAATACGGACTTTTAAACAATTTTTGGGTGTTAATTGGAGAAAGAAAAAAAAATTCATTTGATTAGAAGAGAAACACAGAGAAACGACATATTTAAAAGGAAAGAAAATATTGTTGCATATAAAGTGTAACATTCACTTTTGACAAATTTTGCACATAATATAAAATAGAGGTAGTAATAGTTTATTTACTACTCTATTAAAGATAAACATTCATCAAAATTAGCTTTGTTGTATTGTATGTGGTATACTAAAAAGTGGCATGTTCAATTGATAAAAGATGCTCAATTTGGGATGTATAATGTAAAAGGTCAAACACAAATTCTTACATGTAGCACATAATGTGGGTCGTGTTGTCACTTCACATATAATGTAATTAATTAAATAATAGGGATTATGGTGATGAATAAATGGATTACCCTTGGATGTACATGGGTTACTTCAAAGAGAAAATGGGGTTACTTTGAAAAACAATTTTAGTTATTCATTCATTAGTTTAAACAAAAAAACAGGGATTATTTGAATGAAATGAGATTCTTTATTTTTTAATTACTTTATACTTATACTACTTATTACTTATATAATAAATTTAGAAATTGTTATATACACTCGGATTTCTCGTATACACAATTAATTTAAAGTTAGTTTTTGATTTTCATTGATGATTAAATGAATAACAATCATCAAAATGGAAATAAAATACTCATTGATTCAATGTACACTCAAGTATATTTAGGGCCTGTTCTCTTACGTTGAAATTCAGTTCAGTTTAGTTCAGCTCCTAATTTCCTTCTCAATTCAATTCAGTTCAGTTCAGCACCTAATTTCTTTCTCAATTCAGTTCAGCTGAGTTCAATCAATGAGAACAGACCCTTAACAATCTCTTTAATAAATCTGGATTACTTTTAGAGATAAAATGAATTATCCTTGTGAATAAATGAGGTTATAACTCAAGATGTTTCATGTATTTAGAAACCGAGCATTAAGATGTGCAATAATAATTTATTAGAAATTTGATAACCAAAACTCTAAAAAGACCCACCTCAATCTTAGCTGCTATGGTTCTGATACGCAATCCCCTGGTCAGAGGTCCTTTACTGTTATGATTTTACACTCCAAAAATTTTGACATTTTTCTATGCAATTATATCTTCCTTTATCCATGTTTCTGTACTTCCCTCTTTTTTTCCTTTCTCAATCATTACATTTCCCTATTTTCTTTTTTTAAATACCTCATTTTATTTATGTCATTGTTATGTAACCAAGCTAAGTACCTGAATTTACACTTCTATCTTTTTCAAAAATTGACAACGATAGCTCAGATTAACAGCAACAAAAATGCAAAGCTTCAGAGAATTGTATTACCACTCACCTTACATATTCAGGTCTTTTTCTTCAACCCCTCCTCTTTTATTTAAATGATGTAGACGGGATTTGATCTGGGGTCGGGTTTTATTAATGGTGTGTTCTGTTTTGTGTGAAAAACAGGGGAGATGAAAGTAATACGCGCAACATAGGTGAGCTTGAACACCCAGTTGTTTTCCACCAACAAGATGCGGTTGATTTAAGCCGAAGTAAACTCATCTTTTCTATTTAAAAAAAATTGATAATAATAATAAAAAAAAACACATTACTTTTCATACTATTTATTTTTTCTAACAACTTCCATTGTTCTGTTTCTGTTGTTCATAGGTGGTCTTTGTGGTCTAAGATCAAACAACATCGCCTTTCCTTCAAGTTTACCTTTTGAAGCCGCAAATGCGGTATTATTTTTGTAATTTCTTATAATTTATGCAAAATTAAACAACACCCACTTTTTAAATTTCATTTTAAGAATCTCTGTAATTTTTTGGTTTTTTTTTTGGGTGTTATTTTGGTAGAATAATTACTTGAGTGCAACTCCGACAACAGCGGCGACGGTGACGGTGGCGAACACTCGGGTGGTGGAAGCAGGGGAGGTGGTAGTAGAAAAGAGAGGGGTGGTGGGAAACAGGCAGTTGGAGTATTGGGGTGAGTCTGGTGCAATGGCAGATACCAGCCAACAGACTGATACCTCTACAGATGTTGACACTGATGACAGAAATCAGGTTTGTTATATTTTTTTTTAAAAAGTGTTCTCTCTCCTATTTTTTGTGCATTAAACCAACAATAGTTTTTGGTGTTTGGTTTTATTAATGTTGTCATATGATTTTGTACCTTAGTTTACATTAATATAAGGTATGTAAATGTATTATGGTGTAATGGTGTTGTTGCTTTCATTGTGATTGTACTTGATGCTAAAAAGTTTGGCTAGATTTTTGAGCTTGTAGTTTGGATTTTGGTTGTGTTTTGTTTTGGTTTTGTGTTTCTCGAATTTCATGTTTGTTTTGTCTGAATAATGTGAGTTTAATTTGGTTGTTTTTTCCTATGTTATGTTAAGGACATTGGTGGACAAATTTACTATATGCCAACTTATTTTACCTGAGACCTTGGATTTATATGACAACTTATGTTTGTTTAATGCTTCCACCACAAAGTGCTTGGTGTAGTTGGTAAGGGTTACATCGTGTGACCTTAAATTTAGAAGTTCGATTTTGATCTCTTATTACAATGCAATGAAAGGATATGGGAAAAAACTCGGAAAAAAGGAGTAGTCCTCGACCTCCTCGTTATTAGTTAGTAAAGTCTTTAAGTGTCAAGGATCGAATCACGTATACTTAACACTGTACATTGTGGTCAACTATACAACATATTAAGTTAAATACTCCTTGCATATAGCTACTTCATAATTATCGGGCTTCCTTAATTACCCTTTAAATATGTCACACAAATTTTCTTTAAAACAACTTGAATTAATAAAAGATGATTTGATATGTTTATTAGGTCCATAATTTTAAAAAGCGAACTTTTGTTATAGTAATTAAATTATACAAGCATCATGTAGTACGTCCATATGAATGCATTGTGAAACTCCAACAAAATTTAAACACATTTTTGTGTGTCATTGACCACTTTTCTTCATTTCTTTTCTATTGAATTCCATGGTTCAGTATCGAGTAATTCAGAACGGAGCAGTGGTAGACTCAACAGATCAATCCAAGGGAAAGACCGATGACCAAAAGGTTATATAGCTAGATATAACACGCCATAATTTGATAAACATGCCTTTGTTTACTCTTACCTTTGAAATTATATTGTGGATTTGTTAATCCTCTTTTTCCCTTTTATTCCGTCAGACTCTTAGGAGACTTGCTCAGAATCGAGAAGCTGCAAGAAAGAGTCGTTTAAGAAAGAAGGTAATCATTATCTAATCAGAATGCATTCTATCCTAACACCATCTTATTATATATCTTCGCTAATTACATTGCTGTTTCAGTGTTTATAATTGTTATGCTTGATACTCTCTCTGCCCAAAATTAATGGTCACTTATACTATTTTCCAACACGTTATAAAACTGTCACATTTCCTAACATAACAGGAATAATTCTTAAATTTTCCAATATGCCACTAATTAGATTAAGCATCACAAAATACATAGAAATTAATGTCAAAACTATAATCCATGGCCCTTAAGGAGTTGGGACAACGTTAGAATTATTTCTTTCCTGAATGCTTATTCGTTAAATCAGCATTTTCTGTATCTTAATGCTGTTAATACGAAATGTCGATTATCTAATAGTACAAAACTGTACTTGTCAATAATTCTTGATGCTCCAAGTACCATTTCTGTTTCATCATGTGAAGTCCTCTTGTGTCAAAACAAGAGTACCTCAAGGTTTGTTGCACACTTGCATTACTATACAGTTTGTCTATAAGCCTGTAAATCCAAGAACTCATAAATAGAATCTTTTTGTACCGAAAATTTGCATATCTCAACTTCAAAACGGTTCATCTATTTGTCCTTCTGACTTCCTGTACTTTTCCCTTTGTTAGGCTAGTATCTTACTAGGGAAATTTGTACTTCGTTTCTGCATCTTTTGGCCTTTTATTTTTTACCAGCCTGAGAGGTTATAAGGTAAATCAGACTAGTGAAAGGGTACTAGAATAAAATAATATAATGCCGCTAATATCATTTAAAGTGCCTAAGTGAATTTCTTGGCATGATAATGTTTAATTAGCTGTAAACGATTCATGATCTCGTATTCTCAGGCATTAGAAAACTGCCATCGGCCCATGTCTCGTCTACAAAGGTGCAATTGTGCTAGGGGCATGTGTTAGTGTTGCTAAGGGGGTAGCGGTGAGGGGTATACACTATATATCGACTTATATATAGTCTCATAATGGAATTTATTTGGTACCGATCATTGAATTTAATTATAAATTATATTAGGCATTTCATATTTTTGTTTCTTATAGGCGTATGTTCAACAATTAGAGAGCAGTCGACTGAAGCTTGCACAATTAGAACAAGAGCTCGAAAGAGCTCGCCAGCAGGTGCAGTTCCTGTACTATAAAATTGTCCTGTTTCAATTCTTGCTCCATACATTTTGATACATTAAGTCTGATTTTTTAGTGCAGGGTTTCATGGTCTCGAGTGTTGGAAGTGAGCCAGGTCATTCACTGGGAACTAATGGTAATTACCACTACTAATTGATAATGTTACTAAATTGTACCCCTTTCGAAATTCTGATTACTTTGCATAATGTGACTAGCCAGTAGTCACCCCTCAATAAAACTTTTTTCATTGTATTGACTTCCCTTCTTTACGTTCTCCTTATCGTATCTTTTTGAACTGTAGGAGTCGTGGCATTTGATGTGCATTATGGGAATTGGCTTGACAAGCATCAAAGGCTTATCAATGACACAAGATCAGCACTAAATTCTCATGTGTGCGATGATGAACTCCGAGTTCTTGTTGACAGTTTAATGTCACACTATGATGAACTATTCCGAATCAAAGCCATAGGTGCAAAGGCAGATATATTTCATTTGCTGTCTGGCATGTGGCAGACTCCGGCTGAGAGGTGTTTTATGTGGCTAGGTGGATTCCGTTCTTCAGAATTACTTAAGGTCATTGTCATTGAGCACCCAAACATTAGTTTCTTTTCCCCTCACTTTTTTTCAGCTGAATTAATGTGCAATTATTCATTAGTTTGTGCTGTTTTGAAACATCAGATACTAGTGAACCACCTTGAACCTCTCACAGAGCAGCAGTTGCTGGGAGTATGCAATTTACAGCAATCCTCTCAACAAGCCGAGGATGCTTTGTCACAAGGAATGGAAGCGCTGCAACAATCTCTTGTCGATACACTTTCTGCAAACTGCCTCAGTCCTACTAATACTGGAGTTGTCGCCGATTACATGGGCCAAATGGCGATTGCAATGGGCAAGCTTGCCACACTAGAGAACTTTGTTCATCAGGTATTCAATCTCATACTTCCTCTGTTCTAAATTAGATGACATGTTTTGACTTTTGACACCATTTATTTAAGATATGACAATTAATTAGATGACACATTTTGACTTTTGACACAATATAAGAGATATTGATTGCCGGATAAAAATAAACAGTAATGCTCTAATTTCTAGTTTATTCTTCATGTTAGGCTGATCTTTTACGACAGCAGACTTTGCAACAACTGCATCGCATTCTGACAACCCGACAAGCAGCTCGAGCACTTCTTGTTATCCACGATTATACTACACGTCTTAGGGCACTCAGCTCTCTATGGCTAGCCCGTCCTAAGAGCTGATATGCGTAAATCTTGGCCTTTGCTGCTATCGCCAACTTCTTACTTGAGGGTTATATGCTACTCGACTTAGTTGCTGCTCCTGCAAGCTGCAGTGTTTAGATCAATTCTGACAACACTAATTTTTAGTGTGCACGGCTATGTAACGCAGTACTATACGGCTATGTAAGCTCCCTTGCTAACAAGAAGCAAGGCATGCAAGGTACTATTACTAGTTGCAATGCATTGTGTAAACTATGCTAAAATAGTGATGATGTCTTGGGTTTTTTTTTTTCCTGGGTATCCTTGAAAACTAATGTAAAATTATAACGCGTAAGCATCTTTTATTCTCGGTTGCCTTGATCTATATTTTATCTTATTTTGGGGTGGTAAGACAGTCTCAATATCATTACTCTTTACTGTATTAGCATAGGTGCAAGTGCTTGACATATATGAACATGCGAGTCTATACACAACCAGTGTACGAATGATCGAGGTTTAATCCTAAGGGCTCATAGACATACCTTTCAAAAAAAAAAAAAAAATGCAAGCAATTACATGAATCATAACAGATTGAACAAAGTGATACAAGCCATAAACGGATACCATATATTTTTAAGAATTAGAGTCTTACAATACATAATTCATATTTTTAAAATAATACATAACTAATTTGACATTTGTAATTTGTACAACTAATGACTGCTTTGCCAAACAAACCATTGAACCAATAGAAATATTAAGCTTCATGTTTGATGACTTGATCATAACCAAACTAGTTAAGATAAAGTAATATATCACACATTTATACATAAATTAAACAAACAAGTAATAAGCGCGATTACATTTGTTTGTACAATGTTTAGGGAATGAAGCAGGGCTAGCTAGCAGCGAGCCATGCGAGTTGGGATTGGTGGCTCTCTGAGTCCTTCCCTATTCCATTTCTCCACATTTCCTTGCCAACCTATTCAAAAATGTTGAGGAGAAAGAAGAATGGATTTCATATTATACTCGATAAAACATATAAACATATAACACTACTAAAATCATGGTATAGTTTTGACCAGGAAGGGTTATTGATTCAGGACAAAGGGAGTATAAGGTAAGCGTACCTAAGGAAGGATCAGCTCCACGATTCTTAAGCTCGCGGTACTCTTGGGTAAGGCCGCACACACAGCAACATTCATGAACTAGACAATCATTGTGTGGCTCCTGTGGCAATTTAAACATTTCCCTTAGTCTTCTCCTATATCCAGCTGCGTACATTGCTTTCCATCCGGTTGGAAGAATAGTATACATGCAGCATGCTTTCTGCTGGGCTATATATAAATTGTAAGTTAACCATAAAATCATCAACAGTTCTTTTTAACCATGATAGACAGAACAACTATCAAAATATCAAGTTTGTTGTTAAATACGGGTCTGGGCTATACCAGCATTAAGAGAGAATCCAATTTACAAGTCTAAGGTGGTTCCATCATAAAACCATATGGCAATAAAAGGTGTAGCTTTAGCCTTATTAAGTATTTTAACTCTCTATTCTTTTTTTAACGTGGGATACTTGCATGTGTTGTTTGAGAAATTTCTACAACATGCGCAAAGTATAATGCTGACTTCAAGTACAAGTGCATGCACCTCAATCTTGAGCTCGCAAGGCTCATGTGTGGCATCACACATAGCGCGTTAATTATTGAATTCTAGTAAATAATTTGTTACATCAATTTTCTTTCAAAAAAAAAAAAAGAAAAAAAAAATTTGTTACATCAATTTATTTATTATTTATTTTTTTAAAAAGATAATAATTTGAGCTAGTTCCAAGCATTTCTTGAGTATTGACTATTGACCAAGTCTATAGGTGATGAACTTTGCAACAAGACTTCCACGTTATGTAATTAACTATTGTTCAAAATCTTCTAATAAACTAAAAATCATCATTATCAAGTAATTATTATATAATCTATGACAGATAGAATAGCAAATGAACGTGAGAAAAATAAAGCGAGAAAGACGGCAGATAGATTATTAAAAAAGAACTATACAACATGCATGATGTAACGCAACCGTGACCTACTACTACCTCCGTTTCGTATTATTAGTTGCAACTTTGGAATATTTTATATCTCACACATAATGCCCCAAAATTGCAACTAATAAGATACGGAGGTAGTAATTAAAATGTCAAAGATCAAAGATATATACCAAACTAGTCGTAGTACAGTATTTTATTGCTTACTTGTTGTGCCTCCATCAATAATTTCTGCAATCTCTCCCATGGTGATCATAGGGCAAAAACATGTCTTCAAGCCTACAAAATTGAACAATTACAAGTCATTGATTAGACGAGATTTGATCACATGACTGCCCCACTATACAAACTTAGCTAGCTGATATCGACACAATTTGTTACACAAGTCATACAAATATGAAACAATGTAAATAAAGGAAAATATCACAAGGAGAAACAAAACGAGGAATTGAAGGAGTTGAGCTAAAGCATTACAAAGATTGCGATCAATGCAACAGTCATTGAAGCCGGTGCTCCATTCTCCTTCAGGAGGATACTGGGATACCTTAGGATGGGCTTGAATGTTGTAGGAACTCATTGTATGTATCAAAGAAAGAGGATAAAATTAGGCAAATATATATATTCTTCTAATTGAATTGTAGCCTATTAGCTTGTAAGCTTACGGCTACGTTATGTTATTTGCAGGGGGTTTATATATAATATGTAATGGATGTAACGAAATTCCATGGAAATGGTGTTAATATATTTATTTAATATAAGTTATTATGTGGAATAAAGGAATTTAGTCAAAGCAAGTTAATATACGAAGTACAGCAAGTACTACCTGTTTTATTTGTTGGGAATTTTTTTTTTTTTTTTTTTTTGTCTAACATCTAAGTCGTTAGACTAAGCATTTGATAGCGACTAAGGTTTTATATACATACATATAGTATAACACATATATAAGTGTATAAAATGAAGACAATGACAAGGCTGCCACTAAGAGAATTGCATTTTACATAACCAAAATCAGAAAAAGATTTTAATGAAGTAATGCTTTGATCAAAGACTTTTCTTTTTATTGATAACAAGCATATCATTTAATTAGCTTACTAATAGCTAGCTAGCTCTATAAGACGTGATGCATCATGCATGTAAAGTATTTCATCAATCAATTATGATAGCTAAATTGCATTCATGTTAATTCTTAAAACTTTACGCATATGAAGACTTTTTGGTGGCTACCAAAAAATTATAGCCATTGTATTTGTTTTATAGCTTACTCGACGATTATTTTAAGAGAAAAATATTGGATATATATGGATAATTTTATTAAAGTAAATCAATATCCGTCAATTAATGTGGTAAAAACTTTGAAGGAAGGTGTCTAACCATACAAATTCAAAGCAATTAAGGTATGACAATGTATTACCCGCCCTTTGAACATGGCTAAAACTAAAATGACACTAACTCGTTGATTAATCTTGCAATATCAGATCATCATAAAACAACAATCTATCACTTTGACTCAATAGCATATTTTTACCAAAACAAAAATATACTCCATAACCTACAAAACTGAAAATTTCTTGTGAGAATATATAAAATTACTAATTTTAAATTAATGGAGTACTAATAACGGATATATTGATGTTTGAATTGAAATAATTTGATTGCTTATCAATCCAGATAATTTTGACTATTCAATATTGTATTATTTTGGTTATTACAATTATATTCATTAATCTATTATTAGAAAAATTCAAATGTAATTATGTAACTCTGTGTTTCTTGATAATGATATAATGTACACTTTATTAGCAAATATTCAACGTGAATATGAATGGATGTCTCCCTTGGTACCATTACTAGCATACCCATAAAGGCCATAATATATTCCCTATCTTGTTGGTCGTCTCGCAGAAAAGTCAACCTATGGAAACCGATATTCTTTGATCAAACATGTTACAAATACACACTTTTAAATTGGGTAATGATATATGTAGCTCTTAGGGCTATATATAACCATTAAATATACTTCCCAAAATGGAATTAAGTTGGTAATACATGACAAAATCACGCGCAAATCGTTGTATTAAATGTTAATCTTCCTCAATCTTTTCATTTTAAGCTTCTTATACATAGCCCTTAAATTTAGGGCTATGTTTATCATTTTTCTTTTAAATTTGTGCTAAAGAAATACTCGTTATAAGATTATTTATTAAAAAAATTATAATAATTGGATACTTTGACGTGCAAAAGATGATAATAAAGGCGTTTGGGTGTGCGAATGGCTACCCCATTTGGGCGTCTAAATGTCCAAGGGCCCATGTCAAAGTCCAAAGCTTATGTTGAAGTCCAAAGTAACGCAAATTATAACATGCACCCTTGTGCATGTAGTTCAGTGTGAATCATTAATTAAACGATGCGTTTAATTGGGTAATTCACAAAACTTCAATGTTCTTCTGTTCCTTTTCTATTTTGTGCGTCTTCCAAGCTCTTCTATTTCCTTATTTATATCTGTCCAATTTTCTGATTTTCTGTCTTCTCTTCTTTTTAAACTTTCCTCCACTTTCTCTCTCCTCAATTTTTCTTTCTCCTCTATACTTTGATTGAATTCTTTCATCACTTTGTAACTCAATAAGTTGATCACTCTACTTGTATGAATTCGTTCATCGCTATTAAAATACTGAGCACTATGGAAGGCAATGTATATCTGATTTTTTTTTTATTACAATTGATATTAATTTCTAATTAGGTCATATGTTCTTAATGCATTTAAATGATTTTGCAATTGAAATGGATTTGATGATTTGGCAATCTAAACTACGTACTCTTTCAATTATTAGTTGTAATTTGGTCTACTTTCTTATAATCATTTTTACAATCAATTAAGCTTTGATCTAAGGATTGATGAGTTTTGTTTGTTTTTAGTATGATTATGAATGTTCTGTTCATAATTTGGTATTTTGAACATTTTTTGTTAAAATTATTAACATTTTATTTGAAGAAGAAATCTACTCTAACTCTATGAAGAACAAGTCAGAAATAGGAACTTATAAAGAAAACTTTTGAGCTATAATGGTTATTCTTTTTTTATTTTAATTGCTTTTTTTTCCAGTTTCATTTATAATTTAATTGTTGAATTGATGCTTTAATTTGTACTTAATGAATATAATTTGTTTATATCATGTTTTTGAACATTTTGTTCATATAATTCGCACTTTTCATTTTATTTATTATCAAAATTGTTATTAGTAGTATCATATTATGAACATTGTTTATATTTTTATGAATACTTAGGTTACTTTAATGAACCTTTGCGTTTTACATAATTCTTTGAGTATGTATATTTTCTTTTTTAAAAAATAATTGTACACGTAATTATGAACATTTTTTCCCTGTATTTGAACTTTGTCGTTTTATTTTTGAACTCCACTAATGGTAATTATGAACTATGTTTGTTTATTGCAGTTAGAACGTATGAATTTGTTTATAAGGAAAGTCTAAAGGCTGAGCAGCAGTGTCTTCACGTGCAGAAGTTTTTGAAGGGTATTTAGTGGTTTGTGGTTGAGGTTCAGAAGTTGTTGTAGGGGGTTCAAAGGTTTGTGGTAGGGTGTTCAGTGGTTTGTGGTAGGGGTTTAGAAGTTTTTGTACGGGGTTTAGAGGTTTTTGTAGGGTATTCAATGGTTTGTGGTTGTGGTTTAGAGTTTTTTGTAGGGTGTTCAGTGGTTTGTGCTTGGGGTTTAGAAGTTTTTGTAGGGTATTTAGTGGTTTGTGGTTGGGGTTTAGAGGTTTTTGTAGGGGGTTCAAAGGTTTTTGTAGGATGTTCGGTGGTTCGTGGTTGAGGTTCAGAATTATTTTTAGTGTGTTCAGTGGTTTGTGGTTGGGGTTCAAAAGTTTTTATAGGGAGTTTACAGGTTTTTGTAGGGTGTTCAATGGTTTGTGATTGGGGTTCAGGAGTTTTTATAGGGGGTTTAGAGGTTTTTGTAGGGTGTTAGTGGTTCGTGGTTGGGGTTCATAAGTTTTTGTAGAGGGTTCAAAGGTTTTTGAAGGGTGTTAAGTGGTTCGTGGTTGAGATTCAAAAGTATTTTTAGGGTGTTCAGTGGTTTGTGGTTGGGGTTCAAAAGTTTTTGTAGGGGGGTTCAGGTGTTTTGGTAGGGTGTTCAGTGGTTTGTGGTTGGGGTTCAGAGGTTTTTTAAGGTGATTTAAATGTTTTTGAAGGGTGTTCAGTGGTTTGTAATTGGGGTTTAAAAGTTTTTGTAGGGGGTTTAGAGGTTTTTGAAGGTGGTTATTTGAAGGGAGTTCAGTGGTTAGTAATTGGGGCTCAAAAGTTTTTGTAGGGGGTTTAGAGGTTTTTGAGGTTGGTTTAGTGTTTTCTGGTGGCTTATCAGAAAATTCTTTGGGCTTATCAGAAGTTATAGGGGCTCTTGTGTTGCTTCTAGTGTTTTATCATAAGTTTATGGGGGATGTTCAGAAAATTCTTGAAGGTGTTCAGTAGTTGGTCTATAATTAAATATTAAACAACAAAAGAAGAAAATACACAAGATCCAAAATCAATTATTATTTCATACCAAAATACTTGATAAATTTTTACACAAATTATTATGTCATACAACACATATATATGGACATAAAAGACAACATATGTGAACATCATACAGGAAATATATGGACAAAAATATGAAGGTAATGAATATGGAACGATTAACATTAGATTTGCTAATTTTATTGCACAATCCACCAAAATTAGTCAAAAAGCTAAAAAAAAAACCATTTTTTATTTTACAAAATACAACAAACTTTATATTAAAGTGGATAGAGAAAGTAGAGTTCAATTATTGTTGAAAATTTTAGAGCTTCTAGTAGTTTAGAGATAGAAGAAAGGGACAATCAAAATTGTCAATGAGGGAAAAAAAATAATCTTAATTAAAAAAAAAGATTAAATACGAAAAGGTTGTTGAAAGTTTTAATTTAGATTTTCAAAGAAAAAATATAATATCAAAATTCAATATAGGTTAAAATAAATAAATAAATAAAAGGGCTGGGCTTCTTACTATTATATTGGGCGTGGGCTTCTTTATGTTGGGCACGGAGGGGCACATATTGGGCCTGGTGCACCTATTTCTAGGTGCACCATGGTGTATGTAATACCAATTGCCAAAGTAAATCGTTAATTAGATCAATCAAGGCGGTCCAACGGCCCAAGATGCCCAAAGCACAACTACCACATATTTATGACATTGATGCACATATATCGAAAAGATCATAATGTCTCACAAATTAAGGCATTTCCCGTATGGGACTGGGGACTTGTTCTCTTCAACTTAATTTCAGTTCAATTCAGTTCAGTTCAGTTCATTTCAGTTTTTAAATTCCTTCTCTTATAAACAATTCAGTTCAGTTCAGCTCAATTCAGTAAATCAAAATAGACCCTGAGTATTCTAGGACACATCTCAGCTCAGTTTACAATATTTATGTGCAGGTAAAATGAGGTTAAGATCAACATATTACTTAGATAACAACTCAAGATACACACCCCTTAGCTAGGTGATTGTCCCTATATGTGAAACAATACGAGTAGATAAAGCTAACTAATTATAAGTATTGAAAACCTTGTTAAATTGTGACTCGAAATCTAGTAGGGCTGACTTTGAATGCTTATGTCTCTCAAACTACAACTGATTTTGAGGTGATTCAAGTTGGAGGTGATAGCTTGTTTCAAGATCTTTCCAACGATAGGTCATATGCCTAATTCTGATAAGAAACGAGAAAGTTATGACCGTTTTACGAAAACCTGTCGAAGCTGAAAATTTGCAACGAGGCTGTGAGCTATAGCTCGGCCCTATGAAGACTTGTGGCAGGCATGAGCTAGCTGCCGAGCTATAGCTCCTTAGTTAGGTTATTCTAGGATAATTGATGGAATATTTCCTAAAATTATATCTTTTCTATGACGGCTATTTGAGTATACTTGGGGAATAATCTTAGGGTTTTATTAGAGTTTTCTTGTGTTATAAAAGGACCCTTTAGTTGATCATTTAGATCATATCTTTTGAGCCATTAGATTTAAGACTCCTTGTATTATTCTCTTGTTTCTTTCTCCATTATAGTGAAGAAGCTCTCGAATCCCCCACCCGTGGATGTAGGTCTATTTTGACCGAACCACGTAAGTCCTTGTGTTCTTTGTTTATCTTCTTTATTGCTTTTTCTCATTTCTAAATTCTCATTGATTTGTTCCGCATTAATCAAACACAATTACACCCTTATTTCCTAACAAACCTTAAATCAAAATTACGGAAACATAGAGAGAACAAGCATGCAAGAGAGAAAATTGTAGGGGTCTAGGGGATATGTCAACAAATTGCTCATGAGTGAGAGCCAAGTAAAGCTTGATATAGTGAGAAAGTTTACCTCTCACAATTATAAGGTTGTGAGATTATATTAAAAAAAAAAATAGCATGCAAAGAAAACTTCAGGGGGGTTTATTAGTCAATTGCTAATGAGCAGGAATCAATTAAGGCTTACTGTAGTAAAAAAGTTTGCCTCTTAAATTATGAGGTTTTAAGATCAAATATATGGGGATATTTGGTGTGAAGACTCCCTAACCCCCCCCCCCCCTTCCCAAAGGTCCAAGCTTGTTAATTAAGGCTAAAACTGACTCTCATGATTTGAAATGTAAGAAAGAGTTATTAAGCCTTTTAAGACCTTTTCAGTGTTAATTAAACTGACAAATAATTCAATATGTTTTAGACTAAAATTTTCAAATAGTGCATTTCTCAAATGTAGCATTTGAAGTATTATAATGTACTCATGTTAATACACGGGATATATATTTGCAAAAAAAAAAAATGTAGTTGGCGAAGTTAGTGGAGATGGATAGTTTTTAAGGTGGTAAAATTATATTGAATTTAAGGGTCAAGCATTAATACTTTTACTTTTTTAGTATTAAGTTGGAAATTTATCGACAATTCACGAGTAAATTGGTGTAATAAATATTTATTTATTATCAATTATTTCCACTTTTAGCTTCTTAATAGGCATGCATATATCTTTTTCCTTAATTTAATTGTTTAAGGCTAAGTAGAATTTGAGTATTTGAGTTTTGGAACAACGTGGTCAAAATATACTTTTAATTTGGTATATAATCCGTAGATTAAATGCCGCAGCATAGGCCAAACACATAAACCACTTTATAACCATTATTATTTATTCATTTTTTTTTTCCAAATCATATATACTGTAGTTTTGTTGAAGCAACGTTTGATTATAATCAGAAGTCCATAAACACAATAAGATCTCTGGTGCGAAAAACGAAAAAAGGTTTATTGGATACATGTATTACTGTTAATCTCTCGGTTTTATAATGTTAATCCCTCCGTTTTATAATGTTAATATAATTTAGAATCTTTTAACTTTTAAGAATAGAGGGAATCTTTAAAATTTCTCTTTATATACTCCCTCCGTAAACCGTTATCTGCACCAATTGTACTTTTTACGGAATCTTAGGTAAAACTTCTTAAGCATGATTATTGAAAATTAAGAGGAGAGAGAAGGGATAATTAATCCAACACCCACATCCACGCAACCCCCACCACTGACCCAGAACCACCACGCCACCCCATGAAACACTAACACCCACGCAACCCCCACCACTGACGTAAAACCACCGACCTCAGACCATCGAAACCACCACGCAACCCCCCACTCACGGACGCGAAACCACCGAACTCAGACCACCGAAACCACCACACATTCCCCATTTACGCATCCCCCACTCACGTACCAGCCCCGACCCACGAACTCAGACCACCGACACCCACCACGAAACCCACGACCCCAGGTCTTGAATCGAAACCCACCGCCCAACCCACGACCCCAGATCTTGAATCGAAACCCACCGCCCAATCCACGACCCCAGATCTTGAATCGAAACCCACTGCCCAACTCACGACCTCAAGTCTAGCCACAAAACCCACGGCAAAACCCACGAACTCAGATTATAAGCGGGCTTGGACAACCATTTTGAAAACAATTGAAAATTTTGGCGGGCTAGGCCCGGCCCGTTAATATAAATGGGCGGACACGGACAAGACAATATGAACCGTGGGCTAGCCCGCCCGGCCCATTTATTTCAAAAAGCTATAGTTTAATGATTTTTTAGTTAGTTGATTATGTAGTATATTTTAGAAAATAAACACAAAGAGACTATATTAGACTCTAACCTATTATTAGTTACAACTATTTATTTCAATTTTATATTTAATCATTATACTTGTATCAAATAAGTTCATTCTTTCCTTTTTTCACTAACATATGTCACAAATTAAATATGTTTTTTTCTAGTATCATTAGTGATCAAGAAATTTTTAAGATAACTAAATCAAAATAATATTAACATATGTAAATGATAAAAAAAATAATTAGCGTTAGATATATGTAAAACAAATATTTTAGGCCCGTGAGCCCGCGGGCAAGCCTGACCCGTTAATAGAGCGGGCTTGGACAATTTATCAAGCCCGCATAAAAGGGCTCGGGTTAGCTACAATTAGCCCGTTGAACAAAAAATGAAGTATAGGCACGACCCGTTTCCTGTCCAAGCCCGCAAACGATCACCTATATAGTGGTTGTGGCGGAGTAGTGGGGTCTGGTCTAGGGTGCGGTAGGGTCTGGTCGGAGAATGGGGCGGCGATCTAGATTGTGGTCGGAGAATGGCGCGACGATGGGGTATAGTTGCGGTGGGGGTGGTGCTCTGGGTTTGTCTGGTGGTAGGCAGGTAGAGGCGGCGAATTGGCTAGGGTAAGGTGGTATTAGTTGGTAAGTAAGTGTAATTATATTATAAGATGTTAAACAAAGTTTGAAAAATAAAGTAAGGGTAAGATGGTCATTTTATTGTATAAAATTTACTAAACATGGAAAGAAAAAAATTTGTTGTAGATAATAGAAGCTTCCATTTATGGCAAATGTTGCAAATAACTATTTGCAGATGGAGTATAATAACAAGAAAATTTTGACATTTGCTACCAGGGAAAACACCTCACTTCACATTTGCTACCAGTTTATCATTTATTTATTTAATTATTTATTTACTTTGCTACCACCTAAATCAGAATCTGTTAAAAATCACTACCACTTAACGGAATCTGTTAGGATTCTGTTAAGTTTATTCTGATTCCGTTAAATTTATTAAAAGAAAAAATAAAAATAAATAAATAAAAACCAGCCACCTTAAAACACCTTGCTTCTCCCGTTAGCCACCCTCCCCCTCCCCCTACTGACGCCACCCTTCCCATGGTCCTCCACCTCGTCGCCGGAAAACTACATAAAAACCGCTCTTCCTCCTCCTTCACCCACATTCTCCACCAAACAACACCTTGACGTTACCGCACCAAACAACATATTCTCCACTCTCATTACGGTTTAATGTTTTTTAGATTTGCAATTTGCTCAATTGGGGTTTTTGGCTGGGATCGAGGCGGGTTTTCGAGGGGAGGGGCTTGCGAATTTGGGTTCGATTGATGCGACTTCTCTGATTGGTTGCGGAGCTGGACGGCGTTGCTGCTCCGTGCGGCGGCTGGTGATGGCTGGGATTGGTTGTGGTGGCTGTTGGTGCGGATTGTTGGTGATGCGAGGGAACAGGGGAAAGGGGCAGCGAAAGGGTTGGTAATTGATGGTGGTTTGAGCGGTTGAGGAAAGGAAGAAGGAGTAGGCTAGGGAGTTGTTTGGGTGGCTGGAGTCGCGGCAAGGGATTGGGCAGCTGGTGGGTGGGGAAGGAGTGGTGGCTGGACGGTTGTTGGGTGCTGGTTGCGGTGGGTTTGACGTTGAACAGTGGCAGTGGATTGGGCAGCTGGTAGGTGGGAAGGAGTGGTGGCTGGACAGTGGTTGGGTGGTGGTAACTGAAATACTAACGATGTAAAACAAGTGGTAGTGATTTTTAACAAACTCTGATTTAGGTGGTAGCAAAGTAATTAAAAATGAATAAACCGGTAGCAAACGTAAAGCGAGGTGTTTTTCCTGATAGCAAATGTCAAAATTTCCTAATAACAAACATAGTGATATAAGATCTACTTTAATTGCTATCAATGAGTACTTAATTAATAGGACTAACATATTTACAATAAAAGATTTGCATGATATACAAAAATAGGACAATAATAAGTGTATCCAATAATTTTTTTTTTTTCTTGAAATAAACAAGTTAAATGATGGACTTTTGCCTATTATATTTCCTCCTAATCGTTAATGCAGTTATGCAAGTAACAATGTAACATGACTCATGCGCTTTATTTATTAATTGTTAATTATCAAATCTCATACATCATGATAGCACCTTATTTATTTATTTATTTATTTATTTTGAAAAAGACCCAATGCTTAATAGTGAATTTGTTTTTATTTTACTACGAAGTACTTCCTCCGTTTTCTTTTAGATGCAACACAACTTTTAGCGCGGTAATTAAGAAATGTGGGGTTTGCATGATATAATAAATTTTAAAATAGGATGAGTGGTTGTTAGGAGTGTAATTTAGTGGGTCCATTTGCTTTAAATAAGAGAAATAATATAGTTTTTTCCTAAAGTAACTTTCCTTTTTTTATAGTGTGTTGAAAGTATTGTGACATTTCCTTTTTAAGAAAGTGTTGCAAGTAAAAGAAAAAATATATTTTATTTTTGTAAATGTGTTCAGTATTTTACTACTCCGTGTTTTTGTAAACTTACAAGCTATTGGAGTGATGCTTATCGTTGTTCTGAATTTGTGACCCTACTCGAATACATAATAATTAATTATTAAAAACGTGTGGTTGAAAACAAAGAAATCAGGAAATTAATGTATGAGTTGTCATAATCAAATGTTGATATCTATAGTCTAGGTTCACACTCTCACTAGCAGTTAACTGTAAAATTTTAAGATAATACAAAACGGTTTGGGCAATCTAATCAAGGAAGTGGAGATTTCAGGTTTGTAAACAAGATTGAAGGAGGTTCCATACTAAAATCAATTGGTGATATATAGTACGCATGACGGCATGAGTAACTCCAATAGAAAGACAATCATAATTTTCAAAAATAATCATAGGGCACACATTTACTCGAAAGAAAATTAGATTGTGACGCCCATATTGAATATATTTCATTTATAACTGATTTTTTTCGAATTAATTGGTATTGAATTGATGACATGACTCCAAGTAAGGAAATATTTACCTTAAATTATGCAATTATGACTTGTGCTTTCCTAATAAAAAAATCAAAAAAGTTAAATAAGGTAAACTAATTATGAATTATGTTGCACTTTAATGTTAGATTCCAAATATATATATATATATATATATTTTAAGTGGTTGATTCCATATGAGACTAATATTATGAAACGGAGGGAGTAACATATTTGGTTTTTCTAAATCACAGGGACACCTTTTTAAATCCACCTTTGACATACTATTAAGTTTAACTAGTTTTATTTTGACGAGATTCAGTTTAACTAGTTATTAAATATTATTGAAGGTCAAATGTGTATTATTGAAAAATTATATAATTATATGAATTAATGCTTTTCACGTTTTACTAGTAACTGTAGAAAGTTGATAAAGACAGCAAGCAATGTTTACGATAGGAATAAATTAAAAAAGACTAATTATGCAATTAAAAAAACAAGCAAGTATAAAGTGGAAAACATGTAAAAATGAACAAACCGAGTAAACCCACCAATTAAGAGACCTTCCTAGAAACCTCATCACAAAATTCTGGTAATTGTTAGCTAAACATTTTACAGATGGCAGTCAATAAATGGATGATATTTAACTAACTCATCTAATATATAAATTGCTTATTCTTGACTTAGCTTATAAAACATCTCCCCCTACAATAAAAGGGACTTAATTCACACCCTTTTTATTTCTTTTTTTCAAACTACTACTAAACTTTTTTTAACAACCATGGTTGTGTCTAAACCTGAAAAGATGGTAGCCATGGCCTTAGATCACAACCTTAGTCTCGAAAACGGCACGAAACCCGAGGATGATCATCGAGGCTTGATAATCGAAGAAGTCGAAGGGCTAATCAAGTTGTATGAAAATGGTTGTGTAGAGAGATCACTTAAAGTTATGCCTTGTGTTTCTCCGTTCTTGGCTCAAGATATTGAAGTCAACGCTCGAGATGTTTTTATTGATAAAGTCAACAATATTTGGGCACGTATATATGTTCCAAAATGTAACGATTATGAAAAATGTAACAAGTTTCCACTTATGATTTACTTTCATGGAGGTGGGTTTTGTGTTGGTTCAACTTCATGGAAATGTTATCACAACTTCCTTGGTAAATTATCATCTAAAACACGGTGTTTGATCGTGTCGGTAAATTACCGTTTAGCCCCTGAGGACCGCCTCCCGGCGGCCTATGAAGATGGAATGAAGGCCCTGATTTGGGTAAAACAACAAGCTATGATGAGTCAATATAGTGAATTTTGGGCAAAATATTGTGACTTTTCTAGCATATTTTTGGGTGGGGATAGTTCTGGTGCAAATTTGGCATATAATGTGGCCTTAAAACTTGGTACATCTGATATAAGTCCCCTACCTGTTAAGGGAATTATCTTAATACAACCATTTTTCGGAGGTGAAGAGAGGACTAACTCCGAGTTAATTAAGGTACAATCGCGTAAATCAAAATTGAGTCTAGTGGCATCTGATACGTATTGGCGATTAGCATTGCCCTCGGGGGCGGACCGAGACCATCCATGGTGCAATCCACTAGGGAATGGTACAAGAAAATTGGAGAATATGAAGGTTATAATATGTGTTGCTGAGAAAGATATACTAAAAGATAGGAATTTGGAATTATGCTCAGTTTTAGCTAAGAATATGGGCAACAAAGTAGAGCATCTAATTTCTGAAGGTGTGGGACATGCATTTCATGTTTTGGATGACTCCCAATTCTCAAAAAATCGTAAGAAGGAAATGGTTTCTCATATTGTGGACTTCATTAACCAAAAATAGATATTTAACTCAGCAATTATTGTTAGGAGTAGAATTTACATAAATTTAAGGGTAGAAATTTTTTTATTACAATATTTATATTTTTCAATTGTATTGTATAGAACTTTGTAGAGTTATTGAAATATAAATAACTATGCACACGATGTCCCTTAGACATAATGTTAAGCTACTATTTTATACACCAAATAAGCTTTGTAATACTAATACTTGTACTATTTTATAGGCTACTACGGAGTATCTTATTTTTACATATACTCTATAATTTCCATGTACTAATGAATATCAATTCCTAGTTCAGTTTAATTGGTTCCCAAAATTTCATAGTTTAGATCCAAACCACTTGTCAAATCTACCAAAATTTAGGTAATATGTAGTAAAGGATTATCTAATTGAATCTAATTATGTTACATCTTTGAGTTTAACCCAATCAAGATTGAAAATAGGTAAAAAGGATGAGAAAGAAGTAGAAGAGAACTGTAAATCAGTTAGTATTTCGTTTGCCGATTTGTAACGAGATGCTAGTGAGGGACAAGTAGTGAGGTACAAGTTCTGTTTACTCTTGTGATGCCGAGGAAATACAAGACGATCAGCCTGATCGACTTGTAATGCACATCAGGTGGCATTTTATGTAAATACTCGACACGGGTTGGGGTATATTGTTGCAAATAACGAAACATAACTGGATTGTAGAATGTTTCCTACTATTCAAGGAAGGGCAAATTTTCGTTAAGGTAATACGACATAAAAGATCATAATTTACAGGTACCCTTACAATCAATAACATCATGTAGGAACTACGAACTTTAAATAAATACTTGGTATTAATACATTATGGCACTATAATTGGAATTATGGAACTTTTTAACCAACATAAAACAGGGCCACCTAAATTGCGAAGATAGGCGCAGATAAAAGATCAGCAAAATTCATGAACAAACCAGAGGCATGGTTTTCAACTAGGAGTATTATTAAATAATTTGTACAAAAAACAAAGAAAAAGAAGGCCAAAGAAACGGTACAATTAATAAGAGTGCACTCTGAGAGCTCTCTACGGTTATATAATACTTAGACACGCAACTAGCAGAACCTAAAACTCATGATTACAAGAAGATATGTTTCATCTGAATGCTATAGAAACTACAGCGCCTTTCTGCAGACTGAAGTATACCAACCTTAAGAACCTCATTCAGCTAGCTTGCCTTAACTAGACATCATCACATGATCAATGGATTGGAGCGCTTGGTTTGCAAAGAAACGAACATCAACATCAGGGTCCTCATTCAACTCAACTAAACAGGGCCGAATTGTTTTCTCTACCACCTGCATTAAAAGTACACCCTCATGTATAATCAGGTATGCAGCTCAGTAGGATAAGATTAAATGTTAAAGGTATGACGTATGAGGTGCATCTACTTACAGACTGATCAACAATTGGTACAAGGGATTGCAGCACCTTTGCTACGTTGAACTTTATGTTGGGAACCCTAAACAATTATTACAAGAATTCGTCAGGAATCCAACACCTAAATAAATGTAAGAATATTTTACTACTGATGGAGTTATTACCTGTCTTTTGAGGCAGTAATCACAACTGGCAATAACTTTGTGCACGTAATTTCAGAACCCAAGACAGGAGCAAGTAGAGAAACTGCATGCAAAATTGTCATCCTGTACAGATAGTGTGGATTACTCATCATCTCCAAAACCTGCCAGTTCAGATCAGATTGAAGAGTAAAGCTCAGCAAAATGTGAAAAAATAATTTGAAAACATTGAAGAGCCTAGTATTTTTGAGGAATAGTTGAACATTCAAGATTTTTGAGTAATTGTTGAGGTACCAATGGGGATGAGGTTCAAGGACTGCACCAAACTGCCAGGTGCAAGGCGAGATAAACTCAGCCAGTGCCAGTAGGCAATGGATAATTTTGGGGAGGAAATATGAAAGAAGATTAACTCAAAAGCTATACCTGTGGAACAATGTGCTGCATGGCCCACTCAGGACCAAATTCTTCTGCAAGGCGCTTCACATTATTAGCAGCAGCATCGCGAATAGAGTACACCTACAATGTGGGCCTTGTCCATTATCACTCATATACTTGAGACCAAGCTAAATATACAATTTGTGAATAGCATGTTCAGATAAATAGGTGACTTGCTAATGATGTATTCGGTCATTCGGTGGAATGTAGCGGATGAGAAAAACCTAAGTTTTAATTGAAAGATGAATGAAATCAGAAGAAAATTAGAGAACGGATCAGAAAACTTGAATCTAACCTTATCCTGCAACCATTGCATACATAGGGCGCCAAGTTTATCATCAAAAAAACCAACACCCAGTTGGCTTGCAAGTAATGGTATGTACTCTATAATTGCGAGCCGGACTCTCCAATGTCTATCTTCAGCAAGCTCCACAATGGCAGGCAAGAGGGATTGAGACAATAGATCAATGCCAATAACCTACAAAATAGCTTTAACATGATTAGAGGCAGTAAGAAAATTAAAGCAAATAGAGGGTAACATTTTCTACACGCTAAACAAAATATACAAGGCCACTATATATTTGGGTGTCGTGTCATGACGAGGGATCCAACACACTAAACCCGACATACAACAGGGTGAACAGCCCTTAAGCTGGCATTGCAAGACATGTAAATCATGTTATTAAGCACATTCATCTTAAAAACATGATTTACATGTCTTGGAATAAAATTCACTGGCAGTTTTTGGTTAATAACTTAATATTCCAAATAAATAGCATTTCAATCATGAACAGTCCTTAAGCTGGCATAAGTCAAGCCCTTAGGATATGTGCTGGTCAACCACCAGCACAGCCCACTACCAAATCTAGATTTGCCATATGTACATTCTAAAGGATATACAAACATAACAGGAAGTAAGGGAAAAAAACAGCAAAAATACACTGTTAAACAGACCTGATTTACTTGATCGAGCTTGCTGATTATATTAAGACGAACATCTGGGAATTCATCCTTCAAGAGGGAAAGAAAGATTGGAAGAAGTTGCTCAATTGTAGCATCCTGCAATACCAACTCAATTCCATTCAGAAAGTGGTAAAATTTTCAAGCACACCAACTTGAGAATCATACAGAAAATTTCTCTAATTCATATAACTGGAATTTCATAATGAAAAAAAAAAAAACAATCAAAGAGAGAAAATTGCATGGAATATTGACTTATTGAGTACTAAATAAAAGAGTACTCAAATGAAACAAAGCAGCAGAATCCTTTAGTCTTCCATCATAACTGGAAGATAAATTCAGTAAGCAGAGTAGCAGGCTAATCCCTTATATTTTTACCTTTCCTAAAACAGGGGCCATTCCCATGATCACAGATGCCAAAGCAGAGCGAACATGCTGAGAAGAATCAGATGACAAGTCCTGTACAATAACATAAAAACAAATTTTAAAAAAGCATACCTACCATTAATAAAAAATGTTCACAAATAACAAAAGTTTACACATAAAAATAATTTAATATAGTCATATACCTTAACACAAGGCAGAATATGTTGGATTGCGAGCTCAGGACTCAAAATCCGACAAAACTTAGTTACTTTACCAGCAGCTGCAATACGTACTTCAGCTTCATTATCTCTTAGTAGTCGCACATATGCAGGAACTAGATCCGTCCTAAAACAAATGTAGGTGAAGGATTTATGTTAATTAAAGCTATGAGGGGTCCAGAATCAACATGTTACAGATAAGATAAATAAAAACATAGAACGTAGGAATAAAATGTATAGACACACAATGTTCAAGCCAAAAAAAGGAATAAAGGAGACAAAATTAATATAGCTCAAAAGTTGTAAATAGAAGCAAAGCAAATGACTCCAAATATACACAAGCCCCTTATATCACATCAAATACCCAAGACAATGGCAGAAGTATACTAGCACCAAGTGTGACCACTCTCCAAAATCTAACAAGCCATTCTCAAGCCAAAGATCACACAAAGCCTGCTAATCACCCATTGATAACTAAAGATGGTGAACTTCAGCCACTTAAATCTTACAGAAGAATATCCTGATGAAACTGAGCCTTCCTAGGAATCCAGCTTTCTTGTGATCCTCAATAGATACGGTAGATCATTGTAGCTCCTTCATCCTTGAAAGAGCATTGAATTAATCCACACAATATGCCTTCTTAATTCTAACAAAACATCAATTCTTATTTTCTAGCTTAAAGCCAGATCAGCAATCCCCCAAAAAGCTAACAAAAGTTATCAATCTTTTCACAGGACCAATATTATTACTATCTGTGTGAAAATAATTTCAAGCCAACTAATTTACTCAACCGTCTGCCATTGATATTTGAGAAATTTAGAGATCCCCAAAGACATTCAGAAACACAGAATCACCAATAAATAGCTCCTCCTAAAATCTAATAACAAAAACCAGCATAGTAAGACAACAATATACAAAAAACTGATGCAAGTACTTCCTATGTTCCATAATGATCTTCACTCTTTCCCTTTCATGGCATTCCATAAAGTCATAAACCTCATTCTCTAAGTATCACATTCGCTCTCCTATTTAGAAAGCAAAGAACACTCACTCCTTCCATTGGCTTCTATAACCACAATAAATATGAAGGTCATTATTATACAAAGGGAGTACCATACAACCCATATGTTCTAGGCTCCTTAGTACTCGCTGTGAAAGGATAGTGCATATATAAACTTCAAAGCAAAACCCTAATGATAAGCTCCTTTCATTTCATAGAATCTGTCTAGTTAACCTTTTTTCTACATCAATCACTAAAAACATCAATCATCTATTGAATCTCAACTGATACTTTTTGTCAATTATAAATGCCAATAGCTACTAACTCCTTGGTATGTGCACATACCCTTGAAAGTATCAATCATATCAGTCACATCAGGTAAATTCAGGTTTGGTAAAAGTCAGTTTACGGGTCACTTTAGAGTCAAACAAATTTTCATTATATTCATATATTGATTAAAATACTGGGTTTAACACCCTCCATGATCTGGTCAGGTTCTGATAAGAGTAAAACTACTTCAGACTCACTCAAAGATTACTGATTTGGAACAGAGGCAGTAAAAAATAAGTACCACCATGAGGTTATGGTCGCAATTTTGATAAAAAGAATGTAACACAAATTAATATAACCAATACACTGAATGATTAGCGATTATAGATCCCAAGTTCAAAAAGCCAGCTCATTTGAATAGGTCGTAAGAGAAGTTGGGGAGACCACCCAATCCCCAAAAGTAGGATACATGAAATGACTTCATGGAAAATCTTATAGGATTAGATATACCAAAAAAATTACCAGAAACAATTGATAATGCAGCTTCCTCTTAACTAGACCAAAACCAACTGGGAATTACTATCCAAATACGATTTGTTAAGGATGTTGACCCATCCCAGAACTCAAAATTTCACAAACAACCCTCATATTCTTAGAGCATCAGATAATAGATTCGACTGCAAACAAGTCTTGTCGCTAATGAAACACGCAAAAACATACAGACACATCTAGGTGGGCCTAATTCCTATAAAAAAAAATTACCAATATGATTCCAATCAAAGCCATAATCCTGGTGAAGGCATTACTAACAAAGTAATGCAGTTCATAAATAAATTTGGAAGAAGCAAAGATCAAAGAGGGAACAAACTCCCCATAGGTCAACGTATCATTGTCTTTCAATAACCCAAGAAAAGCAATATAATACAGGGGTCAAGAACCATAACCAACAAAGCATACTCTTCCAATTCTATACAAGACGCTTTCTGAAATTAAGATTTCAACAAAACTAATAGAGCAGTTAAGATCCAATAATCACCTTGTCGGCTCAGGGCCAACAGCTTCGCAAAGTTCATACAGTTGATTGGCAACCATGTACCTCACACGCCAAGACTTATCCTGCTCCAGCACCATAAAACAGAATAAGGTTACCAATAGAAAACTGCTTCCCAAGCATAATCCATACACTAACTTGCATGCTCTTCATTCAACTAGATAACAAAGTTTGAAAAGCAAGAATATTTTCAAAGTACACAAGAAATCTACCTTAAAAACAGCGTTCAACATTCTGAAACAATTACATTCAAGTATGTAATTCAATATAAAATACACATATATTCCAAAACCTCTTAAACAATTTATTGAAATTTTCAGATAAAAGAAATACTGCACATGCACAATCATGAATAATAGTATGTTCCACTGCACCTTCTCAGTAACCTTCTCCGTAAAGGAAATAATGGGCAACAAAAGAAACAACCCAGTAGAAGTAACAGCCACTTACCCACAATTGAGATTTGAGACCATGATCAAACCACAGTTGAATAATATTGCTAGTGGAACATTGGAATACATAGTCATACAGAACAATAAAATAAAGAAGTAAATTACCTGAGAGAAATTAACTATAACAGGAAGTATATGTGCAATACAGTCCTGTGGCTCCAACAACTTCCCAAGTGCAGCACAACCCTCAACAGCTAACAAGCGCACAGAATCCTGATCTATAGTGAAGAAAATTCAAATAAGCACTCATAACGGTAAAGAATGGATGTTTTGAATACAGAAAAGGACGAAAAAAAATTTGCAGAATGCAAAAGATGCGAGTTTAGTCTCCTAATTACCAATTCTAACATGTTTTCAACCTTTATCTACCAAGATGATCTCAAACTTTTAACAATTGGGGATTTCAGTAACACAAGCCAGACACGAGGCAAGTAGCCACCCTAAAATCACCCCTATTCTACATTCTATTCAAGCTAGTAACAGAATTTCACTCCAATATCCCTACAAGGAAGACTTCCAAGATGCAGCAAAGTCAAATTCTTCATCCACTGTCATTGATATAAGTTATAACACTATCGGTAGTTAAAATAGTGATAGTAATGAGGATGTAAAAAGCCATAGTTCTAACCGGAGTAGGGAAGTGAAGTGGAATTATGTATAAAACTGAACAATTTTGAGTGTCTGTAATTTGAGTAGTATGATTCTCTACCCTTAGTGGTGCACCTGTTAAAAAGATTTTCGTCTTATCTATTCCAAATTATTTATGTATCTAGGAATTGTAGGCTCTATATCATCAAAGTAGCAGACCAACATAGTAATTTGGCTAATACTAACCCTTTTGGATCATTTAATGAAAATGCATAAGCACCAAGCTACTATCATTTGATTAGTTCTATCCAACATCTATCAAGTATATCAACTCCTAGATATACAAGGCATGTCTGCATGTAGCATAAAAATTTGAACTTGGTTTCATAATCCTCAACCCTAACATTCTTCTCCATCTATAAACCATTATATGCACCTTATGGCTGTGCCCAAAAGACATATGTAATCTACATTGACGTTCTTTCACACTAAGGGGACGTTTTGTATGAATATTGGAAATGGAGTGGAAAAGAAACATATACGAGAGAAGAAAGGAATTATTAAACTCTTACCTTTTTATTTGTTTGTTTAATCACGGAAAGGGCCAAAGGGGTCACTTAAATCTGACTCCCTTTCTTTTTGTTTGAGGAGGGTAAGGGTAATGGTACCCTACAGGTTTTAAAGAGCTAAAAAATAGGTGGAAACCATTACCCCTAGCCCCCTAGGTAACTGTAATTGTTACTCAAACCTTCTAACCAAACAATTGATAACGGTAATGGTTTAATTGAATCTGTTTCCAATCCAAAAAACACTCTTACCAAACATGCTTATAGATAAGCTTGCAATGGGATTTTTTTTATTCTATGGCTTTTCAAAAATCCTTACAGATTGACAGCAAACAAACTAATTAAAAAATTAAGCCCCTCAAAGAATCTGAGTCTATATTTCTAATTGGGTTATATTGTAGAGGTGATGCAAGAGCTTAATCTCACACTTTGATTTGGTCTTAACAATATATCTATCCTCATCCTCAACACAAATCAAGAGTCTCCTCCATACAAAATGTTCTACAATAATCACCCACTCCAGCTCTTGCACTTCCTCCCTCCCTCTCACAATTCCTATATACTATTATCATCATCAAAATGATTGGTAATTTCATTGAATTGTTTATTGCAAAGTGAAGTTAGTTGAATGTTATTTAATTCATAGGAATAGTGCATTGGTCATTGTAAAGTGAAGTTAGTGAAATATTTGAATGAGGGGTGGGGATTATTTTAATATAAACCTTAAAAGTGGTGGGCCATTGTGTAAGATAGAAAAACAATTAAATATTAGTGGGTCATTGGCATTTTTAGTAATGTGTCAATTATTTAAGAATGGAGGGAGTATTACCGTATTATTGCACATATACTAGCTACACATACAATTTTATATCAAGGTACAACCACGTAACATATTTATTACATAGCTCACCCCAGTAATTTGCTAATAATTTGCCTATGGTCTACCTTGCTTTCACACATATCCATGGCTATCTATTACTAAATCAACTAAAGTAGCTTTAAAGTTTGATTAAACAATCCTCAATTCAGCTAGAGTCTTCAAAAGAGAAAATTAAAAAAAAAAAAAAAAAAGAAAAGAAAAAGAAAAAGGATGTAAGAGACAGGGGAGTCAACAAATCAGTGTTATGTGACAAACAGTTCCCTCATTTCAAAATTAAAAGAATCTAAACAGATTCTTGTGTTGGGATTATTACAAAAAGATCAACGAAGAGGGAAACAAGTGAGAATCACTAACCATCTTGCGTTAGATCCTCAAACATTGCCATAACATCAGTCTTCAGATGAGTGGGTTCTACAGTTGCGGCAAACTTCCCCAGATTCGTGGCAGCAGATCTTCTCACCATTGGCATGTCATCTTGACATAACTGGTTGAATATTGACCTTAACTCAGTCTTCAACATATCAGAGGCACTTGGATAAGCAATGTGAAAAAGTCCGCAAGCAGATACTCGGGCTGTAAACCATTCTCCTGCTGCCAATCTCTGTAGGTGGAAATGTTTAAATTGTGAGTTTTCAAAGCGATACAACAGCACATTGCCATGTTTTACACTACAGCATCATAATTGATCAATAAGGAAAGTGACTGTGTGCATGGCATGATATATTAAAAGAGAAGAAAAATATTTAACAGCAATCACAGATACATCAGCTCAAAGCAAAGAGTCGACATGCACTTTCATTTCTTTTTCAAAGTACTTCAATTCAGCATGATGGGGGTACTTTACTTTCCCTTCCAGAAAGAAAAAAGGACAACACATTCAACGAGCTCATATAATTATTCCCATTAAGGTAGAAATTTGGCCTTGATCAGGGATTCAGGGTGACGTAGACTAATAAACATTGGACAGTTATACTTATGAGATACGAGTATAAAACTAAAGAAATAGACACTAGGGAGCAAACACTAACTAGCACGGTACCAAACCCCACATTCAATGAAATGCCTAATCCAATTCCAACAAATAGCTTCGATTTTCAATCAATACAAAAAAAGCACCAATCATGTAATAAAATATAATTATAATAAAGGAAATGTACCTTCACTAAAGGAATGAAATATTCAACCAAATCACTTTCCCTCATCTGGGATCCAATTCTACTCAACGACTCGACAGCTTTATCCCTCACACAAGTCTCCTCTACCGTGCAAAGCGTTTCCAAGGGCGGAAGCAAAACGTGGGCATGCTCGACACCACCAACATATGGTATAAATACACCCAATTCCTCTGCCATTGCAAGAAGAACCTCATCATCATCATCATTATTCTCACTCAAAAACGGGATCAACTCTTTCCGGGTTCGCTCCTCTCCAAGGGCACGAGCAATTGTAGACAGCCTCCGGATAGAATTCAATCGTAGCTGTATATCATCATTTTTCAACTCATCTATCAAAACAGCAATTGGATACAATGGCTCATCCATTGTAGACATTCTGTCACAAAAGTTCTCCTGTATCCCAAAAGAAAAAATCACATCAGAACTCACGATATATCACAATTGAACTTCATAAATCACAAGAATTGTAATTTCTGAAAGATTTGATGATCATAAGTCCAATAATTTCCCCCAAAATTTCTCAAAATACAAATCAAAAAAAAAAAAATGTGCGGCAGAAAATTCTAAAGCCCAAAAGGCGGAAACAAGATTGAGATTCAATCATTCATATTTCCATTTTTCAATTCATGAAATCATAAAAACAACACAAAAAGATTAAGCTCAAAAATCTACAATCGGAAAATGGAATCTAACGAAAACCCTAGAATTCAATTCCACCACATTCGAAATTCGTGCTCAATCCAGCTGAAATTGGGAGAATTGCATGAAATCAACGATAAAGAAGCTCAAAAATATATGAATCTCAAATCATATCTAACATTTGCAAGCAATTATACCTCTAAATCAAAAAATCGACAAAAGAAAATAAAAAATAAAAAAAAAAAAAAAAAAAGTGGGAAAGAAAAAATCAAAGTATTTTATATAAATCTGAATTAAATTGTAGGAGATAAAAATGAGAAATTGGATAAGAAAGAAAAAAAAAGGGGGGGAGGAGAGAGAAAGAAGTAAGACCGGTTGGAAAAGGTGATTCCCGCCGGCTAAGGGTAAGATTCCAAGGCGCGATCTTGCGTTTGCGCTCCCTAACTTCGGTGTTTAGAGAAGAGATTGAGGGGAAATGGTGAAATCAATTTACGAGCCCACATTTTTCATTTTTCTCTCTCTTTTTCAATTTTTTTTTTACTTTTATTTTTAGGAAAATTTGCCAAGAATAATACCACCTTTCACCGGTCTTCCAATAATAGAACCACCTTTGAATTATCTCAAAATAACACGACCTTTGACATACATCTTCTATAAATAGAATAAAAAACCGGTAACCTGTTTAATAGGTTACATTGGACACGTGTCGCGTTGTAATTTGTTAATTTTTTTAATAGAAAAACCTTAAATTTAAATAAATAAAAAACCATCTTCCTGTTTAGTAGCCCCCCTCCACCTCCACTCCCCTTTCCCCCTCCCCCGGCCTCCCTGTTCAGATCCTCCCCCGTTAGCCTACCACTCACCGAGAACAACCCCCCCTCCACAGCCTCACCCTCGAAACTGCCCTCCATCCCACCCCCACACTCGAACAGCCACGTATCCCCACCCACACCCTCGAAATCGCCTCAAAGCCACCGCCTCGCCCTTAAAACTATCTCAAAATCATCGCCCTGCCCTTGAAACCGCCTTAAAACCACCACTCTGCCCTCGAAATCGCCTCCCAAACCATTTCCCTCACTTACTGGAAAATTGAGAGAGGTTAAAACCTTTTCAACCACCTGCCGGAAAAGAAAGAGAGATCGAAACCTTATCCCCTACCAACCGAAATAGAAAGAGAAAGCTTGCATGAAGGGGAGGGGGGGTGTCGAAATCTGGGTAGGGAAGGGAGGGGGTTCAGAATCGGGAATAGGGTAGGGAAGGGGGACCGAAATCGGGGACGGGGTAGGGAGATCGGAATCGAGGATGGAGAGGGGAGGGGGCCGGAAACGCGAATGAGGACGAGACGGGGGAAAAGAGGGGGCCCCACGCTGGTGGTTTCCGATTAGGGGGGCTATTTTAAAAAATGGAAAATTGATATAAAAAAAAAGACTAATCACATTGTGACACATGTCACAAGTAACCTATTAAACAGGTAACCAACAGGTCACGTTCTATTTATAGAAGATGTGTGTCAAAGGTCGTGTTATTTTGAGATAATCTAAAGGTGGTTCTATTATTGGAATACCGATGAAAGGTGGTATTATTCTTGGCAAATTTTCCTTATTTTTATCCCTTTTTTACCATTTTCCTTTAAAAAAAATATACTTTTCCTTCAAAATTAATAAAAAATAGGGAAATTTTTTTTGATAACACTAACTTGAATCTTTTATATTAAGGTCATGTTTGGCAAAAGTAGCGGTAGAGGGTAGCTTTTAGTGGTGGAATAGAGGGTAGCTTTTAGTGGTGGAGTAGTGGATAGCTGTTAAGGTAGCGAGTTGCGGTCAATTAGTAGTAGGTAGAGGTTAGCTGTCAAAGTAACGGTTGATAATATGAGTGCTTGGTAAAAGTAGCGGTTGTAATACTAAAATATATCAAATTCATATAAATATTGTTTAAAAAGTACTCCGTAATAAAAATAAGTCAAACGCTACCCGCTAGTTATAAACGCTACCTGCTAGTTATAAACGCTACTTTTTTTAACGTTTGAGAAAAGTTACCTAAACGCTACCTCTATCGTTAATCACTGCTAGAATCGCTACTTTGCCAACCACTCTTAAATTTTTCTACTAGTGTTTTGACTGGTCAAAACGCTACTACCAAACAGGGCCTAAGTAAAATATAACATTAACAATAAATTTTAACTAAATATTTAACTATAGTTATTTTTTTTTTATATATATATATTTAAATGAGTTTAGAAATAATTTTTTTTATTGAAAAAAAAAAACCCTTTACCTAAGCCTCCAGCCGTCACCTCTCCCCCATCTCCCTAGACTAGCACCCCTCTTCCTGGAAACCAACTCCCCCCCCCGAAAACCGTAACAACCTCTCCCTCCTCTCAAAATCCCTGGTCGACCACCGGCGACCTTTCCTTACCCTCTCTCCTTCCTCTAACCTCACCATCATAAAAAAAAATACAAACATTCGAACCAATTTGCGAATTTTTTAAGCGATCGGAACCCTAATCTACATAATTGAATGTTTGGATGCAAGTTTCGGATGGGCAAGGGGGTCGTGGTTTTGGAGGTTCAAATTGGGAAGATTTAATTTGAGGGATGTTAGGGAGGGGGATTTGGGCAAGGGGGTGGTGTTCTGGGGGAAGGAGAGGCGCAACGGCGAGGGAAAGGTGGTTGGTTGGTGGTTACGGAGGATGTTGCTGATTGGTTGATTGCAGTGGTGATTGATTGCTTGCGGGGGTTAATTGATTGTGGTGTGGTGAGTTGCGGAGGGGTACTTGATTGTGGTGGTTGGCTGGTGGTTGCGGAGGGTGGGTGCAGTTGATTCAAGGGGAAGGGGAGGCCGACGCGCCGGTGACGAAGGGGCAGGGTGCCGACGTGGGTGGGGACAGGAGAGTGCAGAGTGGTGGCTAGCTGGTGAGTTGGGAGAAGGGGTGATTTTTTTTTTTGTAAAAAAATAAGAAAATTTTGAATTTTGGTACCTCAAAAATGGACCCAATTGAATTTTCGCACTCATTTAAAATTTATTTTTATTTTAGTACCCGTCAAATTTAAAAATTATAGGTTTTGGTACCTCCGTCCATGTTCTGTTAAGTTTTTCGTTAGTGGGGCCTAGCCAATAGCCATAGTCCTGCCACCTCCCAGCCACCCTAAGCCCCCTTCCCCATGTGCGGCTGCCGGCAACGTAACCTCGAGAACAACCTTCTAGCCACCAAAACAACTATTACCACCCCCGAAAACCACTTTCCCTAAGTAATGAATCATGATCTTACAAAGTTAACTTTGCCAACTTCCCTGCCTTATTTTAATAATAATATGCATCATGGGAACACAATGCTATTGCAACCTAAATTGATCGAGTACAACAGTGATGGAGCTACATAAGCTATACACTCATACTAATCCATGAATCTATGATACAATTACCGAAACTTGAGCTACAAACTCACTAACAAACACTGATATCTTTATTATTTCATTTTAAGAAATTCTTACATGCTAGAAATTATTTTCTTTTGTCAAATTTGAATTTATAAAATTTCATAACCCAAAAGTGGGAGGCAAAGCAAACTTGACACCAGCAAATCCAGCTGCTTTGGCCAGGGCCTCAAACTCTCTTACAGTCTGAGTTTGGTTGTTGTTCCTCTTTTGTCTCGCTGCATCTTAACTTTATCAGGTATTTCACATTTAGTATTATCATCCTCATGCCTGCTCTGCAAATATACTTCTTGAAGTATAATTGTTCAAATTAACATAACATAAAGCATAAAGAATATGACTAAAACGGAAAATACCAGAATTCAAGGCATGATATCTAAGAAGGCAAGAAGCATGCATGGAGGGCAGTTATCAGTAAGCTATAACGAGTGCTATATACATAGACACTAGGAATAACAGATTTTAAGCTATGCACAGTACATATTAGAAAGAATGATGACAAACATGGCTTATTCCTTATCTTTAGTGTTAATCTTCCTTACATGCGTTTTTGCGATTCCTGAACTTGAAAAACCTGAACTTGAGAGCTACTACAAAACAATAGTACGACAACAAGATGAGTCAAACACAGAAAATTCCAAGTATTCCAATTAATCCCGAGAAATAACTCTAGACAAAAGCCAAATCAACTCCAAAATACGCAACAAAAAAGTGGATTTGGAGCTGATAGCTCAGATTTCCCCATTATAATCGACAAGCAAAAGCACTATCGTCGAGGAAAAGGTGGAGGGAATGATGGAAGGAAAGGTGGGGAGAATGATGCCCTTAACGGCATTGACCTCCATCTATTGAATTTGACAATATTCAATGCCTTCGAAGACCTCAAACCAAGATATAAGCTTCCCCTGTACTTTGGTAACAGTGGGCCTATGGAGGCAAAGCTGTTGAAGAATCTTGATGTTGATCACCTATCCAATGCAAGTGCCGCAATATCATGTGGCTCATCTCTGTCGGGGCCGGGGGAGACCTACAAATGCGTTCAGTCTAAAACGGACACTAGGCAGGATATGACTAAAACAGAAAATACCAGAACTCAAGGTAGGATATCTAAGAAGGCAAGAAGCATGCATGGAAGGCAGTTAGTAGTAAGCTATACTGAGTGCTATATATGTAGACACTAGGCATAACAACAATTAAGCTATGCACAATACATATTAAAAAGAAGGTTATTTTGACTTTTACCACCCGACAAAAACCCCAAAATTGCTTTTACCACCTCCACAATCAAAAGTTTTATTTTACCAGCTCAAAAAAAAATAAAATTGAAGTTAGATTTTACCACCATAACCTAACTCCGGTGACGAAAAATTTCTGGAGGTAAATGAAAACTCAAGTAAAAGAGAAATCTGATATCCTTTTGTGATTTATGGACGGATGTCATTTCATAGCAAACACCATAGTACGTCTGGTTCCTTTGGTAGGTGAGGACGGAACCAGAGTAATTGCGGTAAATGTTTGTCATATGAAGACATCTTCATGGACTCGAATTCCCTCGTATTCCAACTCATCAATGCCAAACTTGGCATTCCTGGTCTCCCAACTAATCATTCAACATGAGAAATCCAATAAGCGTTCATTTAAATATTTATTGCAAAATAGATAAATAAATAAATGCATAGTGATCCTAGTATGACCCTTTAAACTTGGTAGTGAAGCATCCAATAATATTCAAACTCCAAGGATATCTTAGCATCTTTGGTTCTGTCTTCAAAGAAATATAATATAATTTATATTATATAATTTAATGTGATTATATATAATATAATTATTATGCATGGGTCCAATTTCCAAAATTACATAATATGTGCAAGCACACTTACTAGTTATTATTATATATTGACAGGCATGACATCTAAGAAACATGCAAACACTTACTCTTAACCATATACTCAAGCATTACAACAAGCTTAAACATATCAATTAGAAACATGTTTCCTTAAATTAGCTTAATTTAATAAAGTAGATGAGCGCTTACCATATGTAAGTAAATACACAAGATTCTTTAACTCCTAACCTAGGGAATACATAGATCTCTCAAGTAACTTATAAAATGAAAGTAGTGTAATTATATCTTAGATTTTTCATCTAAATACACTAATATACCAAATAGCAGGGGCGGAATTAGGGGGCCTGGGTGGGCCATGGCCACCCCCTTGGCCCAAAAAAAATTTAATGTTGAGCCCAAATTTTATAAAAAAAAAAAAAGAAAAGTAAAATAAAACCCCACAAAAGCCACAATTAGTCGGCTATAATATCACACAACAAAAAAAAGGAAAGAATCTTTGACTCCACTTTCTTATACTCCTTAAATATTATTTTATTACTTTCCTATCAAACATCATAAAGTGAAAAGTACTTTTCTCTATTACTCAATATATATATGCATATAAGATTAAGTATTTTTTACAATTATTGAACAACTTTTTACCAATTGGATAATTCACAAGTTCACAATACACATACATGATACATCCCTATTCCCTAATCCTTCAATTCTTCAGCTTGTGTCCTTCGTCCGGGTACGTTTTCGGTTTTTTTTTTTGGTTTATTTTTTGTGTTTTATTGTTGAAGTTTCATTGTTGAAGTTTTATTATTTTATTTTTAAATACATGTATTAGTTTTCATAATCAAACTTAAATAATTAAAATTAGATTATACAAATAACTATTATAACTCAATTATACTATGCATTATTTTAGTGTGTAACTGATCAAAATAATATTAATTTTTCTAGGTTGAAATATGAAGAGGAAAACAATTGACTCTTATTTTTCGAAAGCAAAACCTCCTTCCGAATTAAACATTGAAGACCCATCCCCTAACGTGACTGTCGAAACGAATGTTGATGTAAATCCGGAGACCCATAATGAACAATCAACAAATCCATCTACAGTTCAACCTACATTTAATATTGGAAATACAGTTTTGATGCGTGATCAGGCTCTACGTAAATCAACCCACATTTTTCATTTTCTCTCTCTTTTTCAATTTTTTTTTCTTTATTTTTATCCCTTTTTTTTTAACCATTTCCCTTTACAAAAATATACTACGTACTTTTCCTTCAAAAATTAATAAAAAAATAGGGAAATTAATTTGACAACACCAACTTAAATTGAATTTTTTATATTAAGGACTTCTTCCTCTTTTCTTTTTTACTTGACCTGTTTCTTTTATCACGCTTGCCAATGCACAAGTTTAATCATGAATAATTATAATACTCTATAAGTAAAAATTATAAAAGTTATATATTGTGATAGTACTTATTCAGACGATTCTAAAAAGATCCTGCATGAATATGTTTTTCTTTACCTATAATTCACAAAAGACGGTCAAAGGTGGATTGGTGAATAGTGTAAAAGTCAAAGCGGGTCAAGTAAAAAATAATGGAGGAAGTATAACATTAACAATAAATCTAAAACAAGTCCCTGTCTAGGGAGAGTAAGTCCCGAGTTAGGGTTTGAGGGTTTCTTTCAATGTTCTGCTAATTTTGCTCAAATTTCAATCTGTCATCAGCCAAATCCCCTGTTTTTCCTGTGATTAATGAGACAATTTATTGAAAGATTGGGAGAAGTTGCAATTAACAGACGAGGAAGGTGTGGTTTTAGGAGGTAATTACGTAGAGTTGGTTAGTGACGATACGTAAGCAAAAATAAATCTCACTTTGGTGGGAAAATTATGGACTGTAAAACCATATAATCTGGAAGCAATGAAGAAAACCCCAGCGAATGTTTGGAGGTTGAAGGAGAAATTCGCGATTAGGGTTGTTGAAACAAATTTGTTCATGTTCCAATTCCTTTGCGAGGATGATAAAGAACGTGTTCTTGAAGGGCGACCATGGTTTTTTGACGAGAAATTAAAAAGAATGGAAATTTGGTATTGCTTTTCAAAATATGTCATAATAATAGAATTTTGGAACATAATTAACTAAAAGTAATCTATTAAGCTTAACAAAGATAAATTCATAATAATACATTAAAATCTTTGTAAACGCATAATTTGTAATCTAAAATAGAGTAAAAATGATATAATAAAGTATATAAAATATGAACTTATCAGACGACCATGATTTTTTGACGAGAAATTACTCCTTTTGCAAGAGGTTATTGGCGACGAACAACCCTATGATATTGTGTTCAAGTAGACGCCAATGTGGGTTCGTTTACTAGATGTGCCCCTTAACAAGCGATCCATAGAAGTAATGTATGATGTAAGGGAGTTCTTGGGGGGGGGGTTTATTGAAGCTGATGAATTTGACCCTATAGGATGGGGAGATAGTTTGAGTATATCAAGGTGTTTGTGGACATTAATAAACCTTTGCGGAGAGGACTTTTCTTATCTACGGGGAAAAATCATTCTCGTTGGGTGGACATTAAGTACGAAAGGTTGGTTGATTTTTGCTTTTGTGGAAGGCTTCAACACACAGAAGAGAATGTCAGTTCAAAGAGCAAGAAAAAGGGGACGAGACGAAGATGGTGTACCAGTACGGGCCGTGGTTGCGTGCGTGTCCAAAAAAGAGAGTTAAATTCGATATGGCTAAATGAGAAGTTGAGAAAACTTGGGTTGAGCGCCTCAAAAGCTCAACAAGGTCAAAGAAAATTCCTACTTATAATGATCCGGGGGTTATTAAACAAGGATCTATTGGGGCTGCTAGAAGACTCACTTTTTCACCACCGAATGCTCATGGTGATGGAGAAAAACAGGCATCAATAAAGAATAGGGAAGCTAAACTACTTGTGGTGCCGGGAAGTAGTGGAAAAACGTTGGTGCTTAGAACAGTAGGAAAAGTAAATTGCAAAGAGAATGAGATAAGAGAGAAACTCCAAAAAAATTTAAATGTGGTGAGAAATGAGGAGAGTGAAAGAGGGAGTGAGGAGGGGAAAGATGGGGTGGGTTTAATTGATGGTTTTAGTTAGGAGGGAGTGATGATGATGAACACCATGGAGTATAGTGATAAAAATGTTAGCCATGTTATAATAAGTGAGACAAAAAAAAAACAGGGAAGTGAACTAGTAGGGAGGGTGAGGTAAAAGAGTGTGATGCGAAAATAGGAGAAAAGGGGAGAGGTCTCAGGAAGGTTAACATTATTAAGAATGTTAATAAGGGAGAGGGGGATGGTATGACTTTGAGTGGAGGCAAAAGGGGATTATAAGAAAGTGAAGGAAAGGATTTAGTATGGCAGTAAACGGAGAGGAAGTTGATGTTACTGCCAAGAAGCGAAAGAACGTAAATTTTGTTAATAAGGTGGCGGGCCCACACAATGGGCTCGTGGTGGACAATAAATTACGCCCTTTCTTGGAGTTGTAGAGGTTTAGGGAGTACCTCGGCAATTAATGCACTGAAAAATGTCACTATTCTTGAAAACCCCCTAATTATGTTCTTGTCGGAAAGAAGATTGAAAAGCCATGAGATGGAAAAAGTGAAAAACAAGCTAAAGTTCAATAATATGATTGTTGTTATTTGTGCACGGAAGGGAAGAAAACAAAGTGGAGGGATAACCCTTTTATGGAAAGATACTCTGGAGGTGGAAGTTAGGTCGTACTCCTTGAATCACATTGACTCATGGGTCAAAATAAATAGTAAGCATGGATGGAGATTTACGGGCATTTATGGATACCCGGAGGCTGAGAATAAGCATTTGACTTGCATTTTGCTTGAAAACCTGATTGGTGATCCGAACATTCCATGGATTTTCAGAGGTGACTTTAATTTGATGTTGATGTCGAATGAGAAATAAGGAGGCAGTGACTTCAATTTGGTAGAAGATGACATCTTTAGATAAGTTGTGACAGCGTGTGGGCTATTGGATTTAGGCTTTGTTGGTCACGATTTTACTTGGACTAATCACCAAGGGGGCGACAGCAATGTTCGAGAACGTTTGGATCGTTTTTTTAGCAAACTAGACATGGAAAGATCTCTTCCCTGGATTTTTTGTGTCACATTTGTCAAAGAGAAAATCAGATCATTTGTCCATTCTGCTTTATATTAATGAGGGGGTAGGAAAAATAAAAAAGAAAAAAAAAATACAAATTAGAAGAGATGTGGCTTAGGGACGAAACGTGTGGTGAAATATTGAAGGAGGCGTGGGGTTGGGGAGGTGATATATATTCAAAAATTGCTCACACCTCGGGTGAAAGATTGCAGAGCTAGGATGGAGTGCTTGGAGTAGAAAAAAATTTGGTGATTTTGTGAAAGAAATGAAAGATTGCAGAGCTAGGATGGAGAGCCTTATGGGAGAGATTCAAACCGAGGAGATTATAGCTCAGATACGGGCTCTAGATGATAGAATGGATGAGTTAGAGAGAAGGGAAGAATTGTATTGGAGACAACGGAGTAGACAAGATTGGCTTAAAAATGGTGATAAAAACACTATGTTTTTTCACACAAAAGCTAGCCAGAGAAAATTTAGAAATCACATTCAAGAGGTGAAGGATGCGGCTGGGAATGTTTTTCAAGATGAAGAGCAAATTTCAGAAATTTTTGTGCGCCATTTTGACGAATTATTTGCATTCGGTGTCAACGCGATACGGAATGTGTGATTGAGAAGGTAGATTCTATAATTTCATATGCTTAGGTTGCCGATCTTGTTGCCCCTTTTAATGGTGAAGAAGTACGAGAGACGCTTTTCTAGATGCATCCTTGCAAACACCAATTTGTGTCTCCCCAAAATCAAACCAAGTGATGAGTACCTTTCATGTCAAATCGTAATCGAATGAAGTGAAAGTGTGGAAAGTCTAGTGTTGCAGATATTTTTTATTTCTTTTCTTTCTCTCTTTTTTGAAAACCTATTTTAAGAAAACAGCCAATCCAGTTTGGTTTGGTCCATGTCAAGGGTCCAATAATGGTGTGGTTGGGTCGGGTTCAAAATGTGCTTTCCAACGATATATTATAATCCCAATTCCGATGAATAATGAGGAAGTTATGGCCAAATTACTAAACTAGGCCCGGTTTGATATTTATATGCGGCCCAATGATCTAGAGGAGGGACTAATATTGATTTATCATTCCTAATGCGATTAGAATTGATCATAGTCTTCTAGATTCTTCTATAAGGTTCTTTTGAATCCTAATTTAATTAGCATAGATAAATTGACTTTAGTTGACTTTTAGAGTTTTAATCAGAATAAAAGAAGTGTTTTTAAGGAAAATACGATTTTTCCCTCTCGTACGGCTAAATTTTATCAAATTAAGAAAACGCGTGGAAATTTATTTCCAGCGTCTGGCGACAGGACCAGCGCATGGCGCCATACCTAGCGACTGGCGCTAGACATGGCGTCTGGCGCTAGAGTCTAGCGTTTTGCGCCACGCACGTGTTTGGCGCTGCGGTCGTGTTTTATTCTTTTCGAAACTCTGATTCGTTTTTATCACATCCGGCTGATTTTCTCTATAAATAGCCTCCTAAAAATCATCAATTCTTCTCATCAAATCTCATCAATTCTTCTCATTAATTCTTATTCAACAATCACCAATTCTCATCAAGAATCTCTTGATTACTTTCTTCTCTCTCTCTTTTCTAAACTAGCCTTTTGCATACAAAATTCCGCATTCACAAGATCTAGACAAACCTAGCCAAGTTCAAAGTTGCCTTCGCCCTAGACGTGAAAGGTTTTAATTTCTGAGGGTTTGGTCCCAAATCTAGTCTAAACCTTCTTTGATCTCTATTTCAATTATTTAATTTAATTCTTTGATTTTATTGAAGTTACTAACGTGTGTATTTATTAGAAAAAGGTACGAGGCATCCAAGTAAGTGCTTTAATTGATTTATTGATATTATGATATAGAAATCATGTCTAGGTTGTTATTATAATTCCTAGTATCATGTTAGGATGCTTGATGTTTTGAATGACAACAATGATTCCTAGTATCACGTTTAGGGTAATAATTATAATTTCTAATATCAAATATGCTTATTGTGATTCCTGCGATGCTTCCTACTTTCTTTCCTAATATTTATGTTAGTATCATGTTAGGATTAAAGCTTTGATTTTTGATGTTTAGTGACATGGTAGGGTTTGTTATTAATCTTGTTACTATCATGCCTAGTATCTTGCTATTTTTAAACTTTAACATGATTAATTTAATTATTATATATGATTATAATTGCTATTTTCATAATGATTGTTATTATTGTTATGTTGCTTGATTATATTTATATTATATTTTATTATTGTTATTGCTTGATCACGCCTTTTATGCATGTTTAAAGGGAATTGGTACTTGTAATCACGCTTAATAAGATAATTAATAATCTTGTTTAGGTTAATATGATTATAATTCAAGTGATCGCCAGTAATAGTTTTGTTGTTCATTAATATTCAACCAACATAGATAAACAGGTTTAGGGTTAAACCTAATGTTTGCATGTTAGTCAGAAAGCGTACATGAATACGATCAGAATAAAGTAGAGGTCTATTATTAGGGCAGGTTCAATCTCTTTTAGGTTGGATTTGTACTTTCATCCCCGAACTACCAGTCATGGTTCCAGACCTATTGGAGTTGACAATCTCCTAGATCGTTAAGGGGTGTAACCTTCACCCTGTGAATGGTTTACAAGTTCCTAAAACTTGTTGGCGACTCTTTTGCTCTAGCTTCCTTCCCTTTGGACGCCACCGTACTTTAGTGTATGATCACACTGGGGTTCAAGTTTGGGATAATGCTTGAAATATTCCCTACAACCCTACTAAAGCCCCTAGCCCGGATGGTATGTTTGCTATTTTTTTCCAAAAATTCTGGAATTTTGTTGGTAAAGATGTTATTAATAATACTTTGAGCATTTAAAATAATGGTAATGATGTAGGCTCTATTAATCAGACGCACATTGTTTTACTTCTGAAAAAAAAAGAGTGTGAGTCTCCTATTGATTATAGGCCTATTAGTTTGTGCAATGTATTGTATAAAATTGTGTCAAAAATCCTGGCAAACAGACTAGAAAAAACCTGCCATGTATTATTAGTGAGTCTCAGAGTGGATTGGTACTTGGTAGATTAATTACAGACAACATTTTGGTGGCTTACGAATGCTTTCATTATCTGCTGAAAAAGAAAAATGGAAAAAAGGCTACCTGGATCTGAAATTGGATATGAACAAAGCTTATGATAAGGTGGAATGGGTTTTCCTGGAAAAAATGATGATTAAATTTGGTTTCCCGGAGGTTATTGTGAAGAATATTATGAGATGTGTATCCTCGGCTTCCTTTGATGTCTTAGTGAATGGGAAATTGTCAAGGGCTTTTAAACCAAGTAGAGGATTGCGACAGGGAGATCCCTTATCTCCTTTCCTGTTTATTATGTGTGTTGAAGGATTATCTGCTCTTCTACGGGATGCAGAAAGGAAGAAGCTTATTCACGGGGTAAAAATTGGGAGACATGTTGAACCAATTTCTCATCTCTTTTTTGCTGATGATAGTATGTTATTTATATGGGCTAATGAGGAGGAAACCGACAAAGTTCTTGATATTCTTTCGACCTATGAGGTAGCATCAGGACAGAAACTGAATATGGAAAAATCGGAGGTGTCATTTAGCCGAAACATTGATCTTGAGAAGAAAAATGTGCTTTAGATGAAGTTACTTTTAAGGTTGTCGAAGGACATGACAAATATTTAGGTCTTCCGACTTACATTGGAAGTTCTAAAAAGAAAAGTTTCCAAAGCATTCAGGATAGGGTCTGGAAGAAGCTCAAAGGGTGGAAAGGAAACTATATTTCTCAAGTGGGTCATGAAATTCTCAACAAATCAGTAGCGCAAGCTATTCCCACATACGCTATGCAATGCTTTTCTATCCCCGTTAGCATTCTAAATGAGGTAGGAAAAATGTGTAAAAACCTTTTTGGGGGAAAAAGGTGAAGAAAGAAAAATCAGTTGGGTAAGTTGGGGAAAAATGCTCCAGGCAAAGAACCAAGGTGGCTTGGGGTTTAAAAATATGAGGATTTTCAACAAATCTATGTTAGCAAAACAAACGTGGAGAATCTTGAGTAACAAGGAGTCACTTATGTCCCAAGTGCTCAAGGGTAAATATCTTCCTACCCCGACTTTCTTATGTGCTAAAGTTGTCGCTAGTATGAGCTTTACGTGGAGGTCTATTCTAAGTGCCAGAGAGGTGATCGAAATGGGTGCAATTAAGACTATTGGCGTGGGAAATAGTGTTCGTATTTGGGAAGATCCATGCATGGGTTCCTAATCTTCCAAAATTTAGTATCTTGTCACCAAGGAAGGATGGGAGTGACACCCCGGTTTTTGTGAATTAATTGAGGGAAAATCAGAAGTGGAATATGACAACTCTCTCGGATTTGTTCTCTTAGTGTGAAATTGATGATATTGTAGCATTCCTATACCCATGTTTGAGGAGATGGATGGCTGATCTTTGCATCATTTTAAGGATGGTTTCTATGGTGTGAAGAGTGCTTATAATCTTATAGTTGAGGAAGAGGAAAAGGGAAAGGAAACCTCATTCAATGGGCATATTGTTTTTAATTGGAAACAAATATGGCCCCCGAAGATTAAATTATTTGCTTGGAGAAGTGTGAGGGAAAGGCTGCCTGTGATGAGTCGTTTGGTGGTTAGGGGGATGAATATGGATCACCGTTGCCCAATGTGTGGAGAGGGGGAGGAGACCACTGCTCACATGCTACTTTGTTGTCCAGCTGTTACTTCTTTATGGAGACATTCTGTGTTGCGCCTTGATACTAGTTCCCTTGATCCTGAGGCAAACTTTCGAGGTTGGCGTGATATGATGTTTGAAAAAGTCAAAGAGACCAAATTGTGGGATATCTTTTGGTGCTTGGCTTGGGGTATATGGCTAAACCAAAATACGTGGGTTTTTGAAAAGAAAGTGAAGTGGGAAGCTGATATACTTCAGAAGTGTAGACACCCATTTGTGTCTCCCCAAAACCAAACTCGGTGATGAGTACCTTTCACGTCGAATCATAATCGAATGAAGTGAAAGTGTAGAAAGTCTAGTGTTGCGGATAGTTTTAATTTCTTTTCTCTTCTATCTGTTTAATAAATCCTATTTTAAGAAAATAGCCAATCCAGTTTGGTTGGTCTATGATATGGGTCCAATAGTAGTATAGTTGGATAGGGCTTGAAAAGAGCTTTCCAACGATATATTATAAGCCCAATTCCGATGAATATTGAGGAAGTTATGACCAAATTACTAAAATGGGTCCTCATTGAGCCTTATATGCGGCCCAATGATCTAGAGGAGGGCCTGATATGGATTTATCATTCCTAATGCAATTAGGAATGGTTTTAGTCTTCTAGATTCTTCTAGAAGGTTCTTTTCATTCCTAATTCAATTAGCATTGATAAATTAACCTTTGTTGACTTTTTAGAGTTTTAATCATAATAAAATAATGTTTTTGAGGAAAATACAATTTTATCCTCCTGTACGGTTAATTTCTATCTGATTTTAGAAAACGCATTAGAAATTTAATTAGCGCTAAACGCCAGCATTAGCTCTTGGCGCTAAGCCTGACGCTAATGTCAGCGTCCGACGCTAACCTTGTTTTTGCGCGCCAGAATTCTGGTTCGATTTTCTATCTTTTTGGCTGATTTTCTCTATAAATAGCCTCCTAAAAACTCTCTCTAAGCTAAAGCTTCTTTCTCTCTCTTTTCTAAACCCTACCCTTTTTACAAAATTCCACATTCACAAGACCTAGACACACCTAGCATTATTCGAAGTTGCCTTCACCCTAGATGTGAAATATTTTAATTTCTGAGGGTTTGGTCCCAAATCTCTCTTTCAATTATTTAATTTAATTGTTTGTTTATTATTTTCCTTGAAGTTACTAACGTGTGTATTTTGTTATTAAAAAGAGGTACGAGGCATCTAAGTAAGTGCTTTAATTGTTTTATTGATATTATGATATAGAAATCATGTTTAGGTTCCTATTTTGATTCCTAGTATCATGTTAGGATGTTTTTCTTAATTTGATGTTTAGGGTGACAACAATAAGTTCCTAGTATCATGTTTAGGGTAAAGAATATAATGTCAATTATGATTTCTATGATGCCTTTTATTGTCTTTCCTAATAGTATCATGTTAGGGCTATATATTTGATCTTTATTGTTTAGTAACATGCTAGGGTTTGTTATTAATCTTGTTAGTATCATGCCTAGGATCTTTCTATTATTATGCTTTATTTTTAACATGAACATGATTATGAATATTATTATTTTGATGATGATTAATTGATTATTATTATGTTGCTTTATGTTTTATTGTTATTGCTTGATCACACCTTTTATGCATGTTTAAAGGGAATTTGTACTTGTAATTACGCTTAATAAGATAATTAATAATCTTGTTCAGGGTTAATATGATTATAATTCAAGCGATCGCCAATAATAGTTTTATTTGTGCATTAAATTCAACCAACATAGATAAACAGGTTTAGGGTTAATCCTATTGATTGCATGTTAGTCAGAAAGCGCACATGAATACGATCAGAATAAAGTAGAGGCCTATTATTAGGGCAGGTTCAATCTCTTTTAGGTTGGATTTGTACCTTCATCCCCAAACTACCAGTCATGGTTCCAGACCTATTGGAGTTGACGATCTCCTGGATCGTTAAGGGGTGTAACCTTCACCTCGTGAACGGTTTACAAGTTCCTAAAACTTGTTGGCGACTCTTTTACTCTATCTTCTTTCCCTTTGGACGCCACCGTACTTTAGTGTATGATCACAGTGGAGTTCAAGTTTTGGGATAATGCTTGAAATATTCCCTACAAGAAGGTAGTGTGCTTGGCGGGTGAGTTTGAAGACGCCAATGTGAGGCATGATGCTGCAAGTAATACACAACAGCTTTGCTCCAAGTTGAAAGCTCCTGCAGCTGGTCTTTATAAGCTGAATACATACACTGCTTTCTAGGGACAGGTGCTGGGTATTGGAGGGGTCCTGAGAGATGATGAGGGGGATGCTGTGGTAATCTTTTGCTCGACTGAAATGGGGAAGGTGGATGTTTATGTTTGTGAAGCCCTTGCAATGCGTGCTAGTCTGAAGATAGCTATGGAGGCAGGCTTCAGAAATTTCATACTGGAAACTGATAACATCAAGATGTTCTATCATGTTAAGAAGGGACTCTTACCTCCGTGTGTGTTTGGTAATGTGGTGAGGGACATCCTACTGCTCGTAGTTGTCAGCCTCTTAGAGCAGTTCTTTTTCTTTTGTTAGAAGCTAAGGTTTGGAAATGTAGTTGCCCATAGCTTAGCAAAGTTGAATTTCAATTTTAGTGAGTATCGTGTTTGGCTTGAAGAGTATCCTGCTGAAATTCAGGGGGCTTTATGTAATGATATGGAAGACTTGGTGAATTAATAATAAGTGCTAAGCTGCGAATTTTGTCAAAAAAAAAAAAATTAAAAAAAAAATTTTAATTAAATATTTAACTATAGCTATTTTTTTTATATTTAAGGAAAATTCTCAATGGTGCTCTTGAGGTTTTCATTTTTCTCAATGGTAAACATGAAAAAATCAAATTATCTTTAGTAATAAAAAATTTGTGTTATTAATTCAATGATGACATTAATGAGATTAAGTTACATTTATAAGCCTAACCATGATTAACTAAAGGCAAAATGACTAATATATCCTTGAAAATCATATTTTCCTTTATTTTTTAACAATTAAATTATTTTTTAAAAAAATAAAAAAAACACCAACAAAACTTTCCCCAGCCATCACTGTTGGCCAACAGACACCACCAGCCTCGATCCCCTATCCCTAGCGTCGGCCGTGACTAGACCCTCCGACGCCGACGCCAGCACCGCATGAACTAGCAGCCCCCTTCCCTATCCCCACGAAACTTAAAACCATTTTAAAACCATAATCTAGAACCCTCGAAAAACCCCAACCATCCCCAACCGAAACCCCCAACGGCCGACGCTGATCCCCTAATCGATTCCATTTCACCTAATTCACCACAAATTTCCTCAATTACAAAAACAATGAGCCCACAAATTCCCAACAACCTCGTCGATCTTGACCCAGGGTTTGTGAAGTTAGCTCCAAATTCAAGTTACCTGTGGCAAAATCGACCTGATTCGAAGCCGTTAGCCCAGTTCGATCTTCGTCAAAACCCAGGGTTGCTATTAAGCTTTTTAAGGAAGGTTCTAGAGTTGGGATTCCGCCGCCTTAAAGTTGTTGCAGGCTAATGGAATTTGCTCCAATGGTGAAAATGATGATGATATTGGTGGGTGTTCGGTTAATGGGGATTGTGAGTAAGTGAAATCGACGAGAGACGATTGACGGTGTTAATTAGTGAATCAGGGAGGGGATCTAGGTGGGCGCGGCCGGCGCCGGTTGGGAGCAGTTAGTCGAGGCCGGGTGGATATGGGGTGGCGGAGGGAAGAAGAGGGTGGTGGGTTTTTTTCAATAGGGTTTTAGGCATTTCTATTTTCCCTCCCTTCTAAAACATTAACCATGATTAATGTTTCCTTAAAATGCTTAACTAATGTTACCATTGAATTAGTTTTCCAAATTATAGATTACCATAGTAATTTGATATTTTAGTGTTTACCATTGAGAAAAAAAAGTTTATGAGTACTGTAGGGAATAAATTTCAAGCGTTAACCCCTAGCTTGAACCCCACTGTGATCATACACTAAAGTACGGTGGCGTCCAAAAGGGAAGGAAGCTAGTACAAAAGAGTCGCCAACAAGTTTTAGGAACTTGTAAACCATTCACAGGGTGAAGGTTACACCCCTTAACGATCTAGGAGATTGTCAACTCCATAAGGTCTAGAACCAAATAAGGGTTCGGGGATGAAGGTACAAATCCAACCTAAAAGAGATTGAACCTGCCCTAATAATAGGCCTCTACTTTATTCTGATCGTATTCATGTGCGCTTTTCAATTAACATGCAATCAATAGGATTACCCTATACCTGTTTAATCTATGTTGGTTGAATAATAATGCACAAATAAATCTATTATTGGCGATCACTTGAAGTTATAATCAAATTAACCCTAACAAGATTATTAATTATCTTATTAAGCGTGATTACAAGTACCAATTCCCTTTAAACATGCATAAAAGGCGTGATCAAGCAATAACAATAAATAAGCATCAAGCAACATAATAATCATAATCATGAATAATAATTATAATAATCATAATAATAATATCATAATAATAATAATAATCATAATCATCATAAATTAAAACAATTATAATCATAATCATGTTCATGTTAACATTAAAGCATAATAATAGCAAGATCCTAGGCATGATACTAACAAGATTAATAACAAACCCTATCATGTCACTAAGCAATAAAAATCAAATCTTTAACCCTAACATGATACTAACAATCATAAGTATTAGGAAGAACATAGGAAGCATCGCAGGAATCATGTTTAATATTAAAATTACCCTAGACATGATACTAGGAAAATCATAATAACAAATTAAACATGATTTTTACATCATAAAGCCAATAAAAACCATTAAAGTACTTACTTTGATGCCTCGTACCTCTTTCTAATAACAAAATACACACGTTAGTAACTTCAAGGAAAATAATAAACAAGACAATTAAATTAAATAATTGGAAAAGAGATTTGGGACCAAACCCTTAGAAATTAAAACCTTTCACGTCTAGGGCAAAGGCAACTTCGAATATGGCTAGGTTTTCTAGATCTTGCGAATGCGGAATTTTTATATTTGAGAGAAGGCTAGTTTAGAAAAGAGAGAGAGAGAGAATAATCAAGAAAATCTTGATGAGAGTTGGTGAATGATTAAGAGAGAATTAAAGAATTAATGATTGCGAATGAAAACTGATTGTAGGTGAGTGAAAACGGAGTTTTTAATACGTTATTTATAGAGAAATCAGCCAAAAAAGATAAAATAAACAAAACAAAGTCTGGCGCACGCAAAACGAGATCGGCGCCAGCCATTGGCCATTGGCGCCAGGCGCTAATGGCTAGCACCAGGCGCCAATGGCTGGCACCAGGCGCCAGGCCTGGTTCCAGGCGCCAATGCCTGGAGTCAAGCGCCAAGCCTGTTTTTAACGCATTTTTGAAAATCAGATAAGTTTGCCGTACTGGAGGATAAAATCATATATTTTCCTCGAAAATGCTATTTGATTTTAATTAAAACTCTGAAAAGTCAACAAAAGTCAATTTATCAATGCTAATTGAGTTAGGAATGAAAAGAACCTTCTAGAAGAACCTAGAAGACTAAAACCATTCCTAATTGCATTAGGAATGATAAATCATATTAGGCCCTTCTCTAGATCATTGGGCCGCATATAAGGTTCAAACCGGGCCCAGTTTGGTAAATTGGCCATAACTTCCTCAATATTCATCGGAATTGGACTTATAATATATCGTTGGAAAGCTCTTGTCAAGCCCCATCCAAATACACTACTATGGGACCCATATCATGGACCAACCAAATTTGATTGGCTGTTTTCTAAAAATAAGTTTTCAAAAAATAGAGAGAAGAGAAAAGAAATTAAAACTATCCGCAACACTAAACTTTCCACTCTTTCGCTTCATTCGATTATGATTCGACGTGAAAGGTACTCATCACTGGGTTTGGTTTTGAGGAGACACAAATGGGTGTCTATAGAAGCCCCCACTTTGACTGAGTTTGGAGAAACGCAAGTTTTGAAAACAAAAGTCAAAGTATCGATAGGGACGGAGAATGATTCAGAACGTTCTGCGATCCTAAATCACTCTTGCAACGCCGATACCTGCAAACTAGAGTTAGTTAAACAGATAAAAGAGTTAAAAAACGCGTATCTTGCACCGTCAAGCACACATCTCTGAAAGTAACCGATTGTTTTGATGACCTCCTGCAAGCTAGAGAATGCCATCCCGCTTGAAAACTGCTACGCCTGTAACTGCTTCCAAATTAGAAGATTGCTTCTCCTGAAACAATCCTCCTCCGCATTGATAATATTCCACGTCCAAGGGAATACCATCGAAGATTATTTCTCTTGAAACAATATCCATCCGCGTTGATAATATTCCACATCCAAGGGAATACTATCGAAGATTATTCCTCTTGAAACAATCTTCAGTTGCTTTTTGACAACTTTCCACCATCTATGGAACGCCATCTTGCTGTTTGTTTTGATGATCTTCCGCAATCTAGGGAACGCCGTCGATCAATGTTGCTACATCTTGAGCCTTTTCTTGAGTCATAGTGACAACCTTTCCAATCATAGAAAAATTCGTCAAAGAACGCCTCATCATGAACCGCTCTTCTCATATCTTGGTGACAACCTCCATAATCTTAGCGAGCGTCGTCGAAGACCGCCCATCTCGTGCTATCTTCTCAAATCTTGGGTGACAACCTCCACAATCTTAGCGAATGCCGTCGAAGACCGCCCATCTCGTGCTATCTTCTCAAATCTTGGGTGACAACCTCCACAATCTTAGCGAATGTCGTCGAAGACTGCCCATCTCGTACTATCTTCTCAAATCTTGGGTGACAACTTCCACAATCTTAGCGAATGCCGTCGAAGATAACTTTACTTGAAGTCATCCTCAGTTGTTGCAATAATATTCCGAAGAAAAATTTCCGAAGACCAACGCCTGTCGATCTCTAAAGCTTGCTTGAACCTTGCTTCCGTTGAACCATTATGTCCGTGATGAGCCAATTCTTAGGCGCTTTAAGCTAAGTGAGACAATCTTTCATCAGTTCGATCACTTATTTGCGGTTGTAATCAAACCGACTACTTAATCATGTCAAGTTGCTTATAAGGGCTAACTAGCGTACCAAGGAACCCGAAATTGCTGTATGAAGTCGAAATAACCATTTTGAGAGGCTTCGAACTCTGTCGCTGCTGAAATATCTAAGGCGCTAGGAATTGGAGTAGGGTCTTCCCTATTCTGCTGCACCTGTATTTATTTTGACTATAGAACTTTGCCAATCTTTTTAATTATCTTAGGGTTGACCTAAGGTTTAGCATTGCTTGAATCATTGACTTGACACGACTCAAGGTATAAACTTGATTCACTATGATTGACTGACTCGAGGTTGATTCGACTCAAAGCGAAATGACACATGTGACTCGTGACCCGTGTGTGCATAGTGTTGACTCAATGTGACTCAAAATTCAAAAAGCAAAAATTTTCCGTCATTTTTGTGGAGGGTACCGACTTTCTCCCGAAAAGAAAGACGCGAAAAAGAATCAAAGTTTTGAAGGTGCTTGTTGAATGAGCTTAGTCAAATGTTATTTGATACTATCTCTCAAGGTGCAAGGATTAATCCATCCTAGGCTATCTCAACTGTTGACTCAATGATGAAAGCATTTAGGTAACTTAGGCACGGAGGCTAAGCACTTCATACTTCGTGATGCAATGATGATTATGATTGATGAGTGATGTTGATATGACAAGGCATGCTTCAACGTTATGTTAAGATTTCATGACAAAGGGTTCCTAAGGGAAAGTATATTTGGTCATGTATCTGTGCAGTGTGTGAAAGTGACACTAAAGTTAGGCCGCAAGAGCTAAGTGTGTGGGAAAATATATTGAAAAGAGTCAAATGGTGGTGACTCTTAGGCTAGGTAAGCTAATGATGTAGGGATCAAGCCCCCAAGTCTAGCTCTAAGTGAAAAGGGATGAGCATAGGAAATCCCTTGATATGATCATGGTGTAAGTGTGTGAATGTGAATATGAATGCATGTTTATTACGGCCGCACCTCGATGTGAGGTTTCCTACGTATCCGTTAGGAATCAGGCCAAACGTATCTCTAGCCGAACCTCGCACAAGTGTGTATACCTCAAAAAGGTCTTTTTAAGGGTTGTAACGTGGTTAGGCTAAAGGCTGAAGATGAAGGGGATAAAGGCTCAAGACCCTAGATAAACCCCCAAGGTGTGCAACCTTGCTTTTGAATCTTTATATTTTTATGCTTGAGTTTCTACTCTTTTTTAACTCTCTTTTATCTTTTGCTTTAGCATCTATTTTATTTTTATAAGCGTGGGCAATCCCGATCATGCGGTCTATCACTCACTTGGCATTCATGTTTCTCAGGCACGGTACCGAGCACTCGATAAGAGACGCAATCTGAGACGTGTTCATATCAAAGATATTTTCATATCAAAGACATTGGAACACTTACCCTTTTGTACACTTTTATTATTTTTTTGCTTATTTTTGCTATTTTAATATTTTGAATTCACTCAAGCCTTCTTTAGAATTGCAAAAGTTGCACACCATCCCATCCCAAGGTTAGGTAAATGTAGGTTGAAAAAAGAAAGGTCTATCGTTAAACGAGGCTCAAAGTGGTTTATGAAGAAAGGATTGTAAATTAGAAAGGTGAAAGGAGATATGATGTGGCTACAAGGGGTGCCTCAAATCATTGGTATATCTTGTGCTTAATTCGACATGGATTTTTTTTTTGGCAATAAAATGAAATGATCATATATAAGGAAATAAATGCTCATTTTATTAAAGGAAAATAAATAATGATCCTACAAAATAAATCTAAGGAGATTAAAAGGGTGCCTAGACTTATTGGGGAAAGGGTAAAAAATAAAGAAGAAATAGAAAAAAGAGGTCACGAAATCTTGTCGTTGAAGCTCGCCTCTTGTCTTGTGTTGTTTCCTTTATCATCACTCGCTCCTCTTGTTAACCGGAGGCATGGGAAGCTTGTTATTATCAATCAAATGTTGGATAGTTTCCTTTAGCTTCCAACAGCTCTCAGTAGTATGACCCCTACCTTGATGGTACTTGCAGTGTTCGTCTGGATTCCAACTAGGTAATCTCTTTTCAGGTGCGGGATCTTGAATAGGTCCAATGGGAGTAATGAGTCCTTTGGCATGGAGTCGATCGACGGCAGTATCGTAGCTCATCCCAATGGGGGTGAAGTATTTCCTTAGTTGCTTCTTAGATCCTTGGTTATCTATGGCTAAAACTTCACTGAGATCCAAGGTACTAACATTGTTACTAGAGTGGGCGTTTTCGGAAGAAGAAGGATTGTCGCTTTTCTTTCCTTTCCAGCCACTGTGGTTACTATTGTAAGTAGCTTTTTGCTTCGCGAGGTCATCTTCGATTTCAATTCCGATGTCATAAACGGCCTTGAAAGTATTCAGATTGTGTTGATATTTTAAATTCTTCGAATACTTCTCTTGAAGATTCTTGATAAACATCCTCACAGACTCCTTTTCGGTGGGGACCTCAATCATCTTAGCGGAAGTTTCCCTCCACTTATTAAAGAAAGAAGTAAAACCTTCATTCTCTTTTTGTCTCAGCATCTTAAGTTGTCTATGATCAGTTTCAACTTGAATATTGCACTTGTATCTATCAATGAAAGCGTTTACTATCGATTCCCAGGTAGAGGTTTTCTCTTTGTCAAGGGAGAAGTACCACTGTTGGAAAACGGTTTCGAGAGATAATGAGAACAGAGAGGGGAAAACCTTCTTATCGATACCCTTAATACTCATTATGGTTTCGAAAGCTCTTAAATGGAAGTAAGGGTTATCTGTTGCCTTGAATTTAGGGATGTCAGTGGCGTTCAAATTATGCGGAAGAAGTTCCTTGTCCAGCGAGACCCCTTGTGAACTCATGCCCTGAAATTTATAGTCGCTAGATAGCTTGCTTAGACTCTCTTGCATGAGGTTCATTTGTTGTTGCTTCGTAGGGTCATCAATCTTGAGTGTGAGTAGCTTCAGTGTCTCAGTCACGGTAACCAATTGGTTCCTAAGCTCATTGACTTCTTCTTGAATTTCCATTATCTTTTTAGCCTTCCTCTTTTGACGAATCGGTTTATCAAAAAGTGAGACTTGAATAAAAAGGTTGTCCTTGATTAATCGTCATTCTCTCCTCGACCAAGTACTGTGGAAAAGGAATTTGGGGATATTCATTGTTAATTACTTAACTCAAGCTTTATTCAACATGCAATGCATGGAGGAAGTGAAGAAATATTGGAATAGAATGTGAAAGAAAAATGATGTAGATGGAGGGATATAAAAAATTAGGAATAGAATGTATCCCCCAACTCAAATGACAGAAAAGGCCGACTCATGCATGGACCTAAGACATGGTCATGGTGATGTGTACTCAAAGTGTGTGCTAAGACTAGTGAATGTAGATGGTACGTTAAGACTCGTGTCATGACCATGTGGCTAGACTATGTGACTAGACTCAAACAAAGACTAAGTTAAGACTTCACGTATATGCATTAAACTTGACAGACTGTGGCATTTTAGTCATAAATTTTTATTTGTGACTCTGATTTGGATGAAACCAACGCCAAATTAAAGATAAAACTCGGGGCTACAAATCCATAGGTTGTACGACTCGTAGTTATTCCTATAATCCGGCTATGACCAAAACAAGTTGACGTTTGTGCAGTATACGGGAATAAAATCCGGGTTGACTTAAAGGAACTATGACTCGATTTTATATTTATTTATTAGCTCAAATTAATTAATTAATTAATTAAACAAAGTCCTTTATTCATTATTTAGTTTATTTAGTCTTAACACGAGTCAAACAAACGGTTAAGAAAACATAGAATATATGCACAACAAATAATGCACAATTAGTCAAGTAGGCACAATATGATGCAATGAGTTCGCAACCTAACCATGGCTCTAGTTCTCTAAAGTTCGGGATATGGTTTAGTCAATAGAAGGTCCATGGTTAATTGTCCGGATGCACCGCGCGGAAGCCTAACCGTGAAGGGTTGGCGCGAGTGGATGGGACACCGCGAGCTTTAGAAAAAACTCGCTTCCATGGTTTGGTGAATTCAACATCTCGGATGTACCCTTTGTTGCACGGAGCGTTCAATCGGGTAGATGCAGCATGAATTCCCAGAGGGTTATGTCCATATGTAGAACACATATGGGTTTCAGAAAAGTGAGAAAAAATTCAATCAGGAAGTAGGATCGAGCAAACAATACGAAAAACCGGTCAAAATTAGAACGCATATTTCTGGCTCGGTATTGGGGGAGGTTGGCGCCAGCAATCAGAGACTGGCGCCAGTTTTTAACTGTAGCGCCTGGTGCCAATGCTTACATCCCTTAACGATCCAAGAGATCGTCAACTCCATAAGGTCTAGAACCAAATAAGGGTTCGGGGATGAAGGTACAACTTCAACCTAAAAGAGATTGAACCTGCCCTAATAATAGGCCTCTACTTTATTCTGATCGTATTCATGTGAGCTTTTCAATTAACATGCAATCAATAGGATTACCCTAAACCTGTTTAATCTATGTTGGTGGAATATTAATGCACAAATAAATATATTATTGGCAATCACTTGAAGTTATAATTAATTAACCCTAACAAGATTATTAATTATCTTATTAAGCGTGATTACAAGTACCAATTCCCTTTAAACATGCATAAAAGGCGTGATCAAGCAATAACAATAAATAAGCATCAAGCAACATAATAATCATAATCATGAGTAATAATTATAATAATCATAATAATAATATCATTGTAGGGAATAATTTCAAGCGTTAATCCCACTAGCAATCATAAATATTAGGAAGAACATAAGAAGCATCGCAACAATCATATTTAATATTAAAATTACCCTAGACATGATACTAGGAATATCATAATAACAATGTAAACATGATTTCTACATCATAATATCAATTAATCAATTAAAGTACTTACTTTGATGCTTCGTACCTCTTTCTAATAACAAAATACACACGTTAGTAACTTCAAGGAAAATAATAAAGAAAACAATTAAATCAAATAATTGAAATAGAGATTTGGGACCAAACCCTCAGAAATTAAACCTTTCACGTCTAGGGCGAAGGCAACTTCGAATATGGCTAGGTGTATCTAAGTCTTGCGAATGCGGAATTTTTTATTTGAGAAAAGGCTAGTTTAGAAAAAGAGAGAGAGAGAGAGAATAATCAAGAAAATCTTGATGAGAGTTGGTCCATGAAAACGGAGTTTTTAATACGTTATTTATAGAGAAATCAGCCAAAAAGATAAAAAATCAAAATAGAGCACTTGGCGCACGCAAAACGAGGTTGGCGCACGCAAAACAGAGCTGGCGCCAACCCTGGATAATTGGCGCCAGGCGCCAATGGCTAGCACCAGGCGCCAATGGCTGGCGCTAGGCGCCAGGCCTAGTTCTAGGTGCCAATGCCTGGAGTCAGGCGTCAAGCCTGTTTTGGACGCGTTTTCAAAAATCAGATAAGTTTGCCGTACTGAAGGATAAAATCGTATCTTTTCCTCGAAAATGCTTTTTGATTTTAATTAAAACTCTGAAAAGTCAACAAAAGTCAATTTATCAATGCTAATTGAATTAGGAATGAAGAGAACCTTCTAGAAGAATCTAGAAGACTAAACCATTCCTAATTGCTCTAGGAATGATAAATCATATTAGGCCCTCCCCTAGATCATTGGGCCGCATATAAGGCTTAAACTGGGGCTAGTTTAGTAAATTGGCCATAACTTCCTCAATATTCATCAGAATTGGGCTTATAATACATCGTTGGAAAGCTCTTGTGAAGCCCCATCCAACTACATTACTATTGGACCCATATCATGGACCAACCAAACTGGATTGACTGTTTTCTAAAAATAAGTTTTCAAAAACAGAGAGAAGAGAAAAGAAATTAAAACTATCCGCAACACTAAACTTTCCACACTTTCGCTTCATTCGATTATGATTCGACGTGAAAGGTACTCATCATTGGGTTTGGTTTTGGGAAGACACAAATGGGTGTCTACAAGTACTATTAAGAATTTCCCTATTTTTAAATGAGTTTAGAAATAATATTTTTTTCTTAAAAAAAAACCCCTTTCCCTAAGCCACCAGCCTTCCACCACTCCACCCGCCTCGACCCACGTTGGCGCCCAACCTCCATCGTCGCCTCTCCCCCATCTCCCTGAACCAGCACCCCTTTTCCCGGAAACCAAATCCCCCCCCCCCCCGAAAATCGTAACAACCTGTCCATCCTCCCAAAATCCCCAGTTGACCACCGTCGACCTTTCCTTACCCTCTCTCCTTCTTCTAACCTCACCATCATCTAAAAATACAAACATTCGAACCAATTTGCGAATTTTTTAAGCGACCGGAACCCTAATCTACATAATTGAAAGTTTGGATGCAAGTTTCGGATGGGCAAGGGGGTCGTGGTTTTGGAGGTTCAAATTGGGGAGATTTAATTCGAGGGATGTTGGGGAGGGGGATTCAGGCAAGTGGGTGGTGTTCTGGGGAAGGAGAGGCACAACGGCGGGGGAAAGGTGGTTGACTGGTGGTTGCGGAGGGTGCTGCTGATTGGTTGATTGCGGTGGTGATTAATTGCTTGCGGGGGTTGATTGATTGTGGTGTGGTGAGTTACAGAGGCTGATTGATTGTGGTGGTTGGCTGGTGGTTGCAGAGGGTTGGTGTAGTTGGTTCAAGGGGGGTCGACGTGCCAGTGAGGAAGTGGCAGGGCGCTGGCGTGGGTGGGGGCGGGAGAGTGTAGAGTGGTGGCTAGCCGGTGAGTTGGGAGAAGGGGATGATTTTTTTTTTGTAAAAAATAAGGAAATTTTGAATTTTGGCACCTCAAAAATGGACCAAATTGAATTTTCGCACGCATTTAAATTTTTTTTTATTTAAGTACCCGTCAAATTTAAAAATTATAGGTTTTGGTATTTTCGTCCATTTCTGTTATGTTTTCCGTTAGTGGGGCCTAGCCATAGTCCTGCCACCTCCCAGCCACCTTTATCCCTCCTCCCTCACCCCCGTGCGGCTGCCGGCAACCCCGAGAACAACCTAGCTTCCAGCCACCAAAACAACGATTACCACCCCGAAAACCACCTTCCACCACCAAAACACCAATTATCAGGTGCACAACCAACCATAGCCCATTGCCGCGGCCAGGCCATAGCCTTCCATAGTAGCCTGCCATTGCGGCCAGACACGCAACCTCGTCATCAAAGCGGCCGAACACACTCCAACCGCCGCCACTACCACTCGAAGCTCCCTAATTCACCTCCAATTCTCCGCTCCATTACACCATACCACCACCAAAATCACCCCTGCTACACGCACTAGCAAAACCCATTTGAAACATCCCCCATAAAACCCACCTAAAACAACCCAAAAAACCACCCGTTTTCTAGGTTGTTTAAAATCCCTAAACGGGTTTTGTTTTCATGTTGTTTCAAGTGGGTTTTAAGGTTTCGAGGGGCAACGAAAAGGGGAGGGTGGTTGTTTCAGGGGGAAGGGGGAGGCCGACAAAAAGGGGCGGGGGGATTGTTTTCACCTAATAGTGGTTGTTTTGGAGGTCAGCTGTGTGGCGATGTGCGGTGGTTTAGCAGCTGCGGTTGAGATCGGAGGAGGGAAAGGAAGGACGTGGGCTCGCCGGCACCGGGGGAGTGTTTGGGCACCGGCAGCCGGCACGGGGAGGGGGAAGGGTGGCTGACAGGGAGGGGGGGGGGTGGCTGGTTGGTTTTTTTTTTTATTTTAAGCTTTTTTTTTAAAAAAAAGTTTTTTCTTTTTTTTCTTAAAAATTAAATTATTAAATAATTAAATAATGCCCACTAACGAAAAAGTTAACAGAACATGGACGGTACCAAAACCTATAATTTTACACTTTGATGGATACCAAAGTAAAAAAAATGTTTTAAACGGGTGTGAAAATCCAATTGGGTCCATTTTTGAAATACCAAAATTCAAAATTTCCGAAAAATAATTTTTTTAATGTGAAAAAAAAACTAAATATAATTAAATATTTAACTACAATTTATCATTAATGTTATGGTTAGCTTAATATAAAAAATTCAAGTTTACCAAGGGTAACACTAGTAGAAAAATGATAATTGGCACTGAGGAATGGCCACCGGTTTTTGAACCGGTGAGGAAAAAATGAGTAAAATGGGCGGGATTTTGAGGGAAGAGAATTGCCACCGGTTCAAACAAAACCAGTGGGGAAAATATTAATCCCACCAGTTTTGAACCGGTGGCTTTGTTAAAAAAAAGCGCCTGCCTCATCTTAATTTAATTAGCTATTCTTTCATTCTCTTCTCTTAGCTCTTCACTGCACTTCCTTACTCACTCTCACTGCACTTCTCTCAAACCCTTAGCTTCCACCATCGAATTGACTCACCCCCTCCACCACTGACGCCACCTGTGACTCACCTTCTCCACCACTGACGCCACTTGCTTCTTCCTTTCCTTCTTCATTCTCCTTTTTCCTTCTAGCTACGCCCCCTTTTTCCTTCAGCACCCCTCCACCACTCCACCACCTGCACAGCCGCATTGACGCTGCGCGTGAATACAACTGTTTCCACCAGTGCGCCACCTGTCCAGCCGCATCCACCTCCTCTGCCCTCCATCGTTCTACCCCTTCCACTTAGGGTTAGTGTTTAATTTTTTAGTCATTTTGAACAATTAATTTGAATTCTATACCTATATTTCAATTTGCATTTTGAACAATTATTGGGCATATATGAGTAAACTAAAGTTAGCTAAGGTTTCAATATAATTTAACCCCCAATTTTGATTATTGGTAGTAGAGGTGATCAACATTGGCCCGGCTTGAAAATAGGGCGGGTTTAGGCAAGCATAAAAACGCATTCTTAGTTAAAAAGCTCGAACCCGGCCCGAAAAAGCCCGAAAAGCTCGTTTTAGCCCGACAACCCGCTACTTTTTTACGGGTTTGGGCACGAGAAATTGTGTTAAGCCCAGGCCCGATTTTTTATCACCTCTAATTGGTAGTTAAACTGTCTATATTATATGTTTGTTTTTATATATGTTTCTTTTTGTGAATTTTAGGTGGTTTTAATAGGAAATTTTATATAAACTAGAGATTAGTAAGTTTTTTAGTTAGTTGAATTTTGATAATTAAATATATTGTGGTTGAATCAGTGATTAGCAAACGTGTTATAAATTAGTGAATAAATATACTTGAGCAATGTATGTAGTTATTAAATAATTACTAACTTTTATTTTTTATTTTGTTTTTTTATTTTTTGTTTTATTTTTTTATTTTTATTGATTCATATGTAGTGAAGCACAAGTTTATTAGCTACTCAAGTAGGAAGTTCGAGACATTACATCCATTGTACTTTCTATATTGGTATGAACTATAAACTTTACTAAGCTATATTATATTATTCAGATTAGTGGTGATTATCCTTCTTATTTAATTAATTTTTCAATGTTCATGCACGTAGAGCACTACAGGAGCACTTAGCTTAAGTGATGTTGGGGTTTGGTGAGCCCGACTCACCGCGGAAACAAACCCAAAAACAAGATCGCACTCGCAATAGATAAAACCATAAACATATTTAACTTAACAACAAGATTAAGATAAAACGATACTTTGGAGTGTGTTTCGCCCGACCGCTTAGGCTCTTACTTGAAAGCTAGCTTCAAAATTACGAAGCCCACAACGATGATCCACCCGCAACAACGATCACCGACTAGGTCCAATGTCTTGGGGTTAGCAAGACCCGGCCGATAAACCCGAGTAATTGAGTTCAAAGGCTTTCACAAAATGTGATACCTTTTCCAACTCTTGAGTTCAAAGGTTTTCACTACTAGTGATCCCTTTTCCAACTCTTACTCAAGCATTATTTCCAATGCCCTTACTTGGGTATTTATAGGAAATGATGAGAGTATGATTGTCTCTCCCACCAATGTGGGATAGTGAGATTTTCACATTTTATTTTAAAGGTAAAATAAAATTATTTAAGCAAGCTAGTAATAAATCAACAAGTGTCAACTATTCATGAGAGAGCAAGTGAGGACCACTTGGAGAAGGGGGACCAAACTTGCTCCCCACTCTCTCCCTCTCCATGCGCCACATGTCCTCCCCTTCCAGGCTCCCATTCACTACGTGAAAAAATGAATTTGGCACCGGTTCAAACCCGGCCTAAGGCACCGGTTTGAACCGGTGCCAATGTGAGGGGTGCCAAAAAGGGGTTTAAAAAGGCACCGGTTCAAACCGGTGCCAAAACTTGAAATTGGCACCGGTTAACCGGTGCCAAAAATGGGTTTAAAAAAATGTGGAATGGTTTTTTTGCACCGGTTAACCGGTGCCAAAAGTGCCAAATATTATAATATTTTTTTTGTTTTTTTTAGAACATCAAACAATTAAAAATCGAATTAAATTATTTAGAACATCAAAATATAGATCGAATTTCAATCAACATAATAAAAAATTTACAATATATAATCAAAACTAATTTACAATATAGACCAATACAGTAGTAGTTCAATTACAACATATAAAAAAAAATTACAATATAAATAAAAAAAATAAACTCAATATTCTTGCATCTTGATTCTTCCCTTTAAGATCTAACTCAAGATACCTGCACCAATTAAAGCAAAAAAAAAAATGATTAATATAATTAAGCTTCCAAAAAAATTAAACCCAGAAAAAATTAAAGAATTTCGAATTTAAATCGAATAAAATAAAAAAAATCGAAAAATAAAAAAGAAAATCAGTTGATAAGAAAAAAAAAACCCAGAACATCATTTAAAAACCAAAATTGAACCCAGAAATTAAAAACCAAAATCGAAAATCTGGAAAAAAAAAAACTCAGAAAATAAAAAAAAATTCGAATTTAAATCAAAAAATAAAAAAGAAAATCCCAAAACAAACCCAGAATAAACCCAGAACAACAAACCCAGAACAAATCTTGCATCTTTAACGGATCTAAATCAAGTAAAAAAAATCAACAAACCCAGAACAAACCCAAAAACGCATGCATTAACCCAAAATCGTTTATTGTAACCGAAAATTAACCCAAAAATCGAAAAACAAAATCAAAATCGAAAAAAAACAAACGAAATCGAAAAAAAAACCCAGAAATAGAAAAAAAAAATCAAAATCGAAATCAAAAAAATTAACCCAGAAAAATCCACAAATCAAAAACACCCAGAAATCGAAATAGTTGAAATCGAAGAAAAATTGAAATCGAAAGAAAAATCAAAAAACCCAGAAAAAAAAAATTAAAATCGTAAAAAAAAACCGAGAAATCGCTGAAAAAAAATCAAAATCAATTGAAAGAAGAGTTTGAAATTAAAAAAATCAAAATCGAAAAAAAAAACTATTAAATTCGATTGAAAAACCTCAAAATCGATTGAAAAACCTCAAAATCCGTGTTGCATGTTGTTGTCTTCGAATTTGTTGGTGGTTTTCTATGATAATAGAAAGGAGGAGGAGATCTAGAAAGATAAATGAAGGATTGAAGGAGAACGGCGACGCGAAAGAGGAGGAGAGGAGAGAGAAAGAGGAGGAGGAGGAGAGAGAAAGAGGAGAGGAGAGGAGAGAGAACACGGGCGAAATTACTTAGGGTTGGGGGAGTTATAAGGGCGGTTTTTTTTTAATATTTAAAGGAACCGGTTCATAAAGGCACCGGTTCAAACCAGTGTCCTTTTTATTTTTGGCACCGGTTTAGGCTGAACCGGTGCCTTTTCTATTTGTGTAAAATTGCGCCCAATTTTGGGCCGTTTTAGGGCACCGGTTTGGCCTGAACCGGTGCCTTTATGGGGGTGCCTTATTGTATTATTCTACTAGTGATTTAATCATCCCTTGCACTCGGCCCAGCTACCCGCCCACTCGGCCTAGCTACACGCACCATAGAGTTGCGGGTTGCTGCTGCTTGCGGCTAGCAAGCCGAGCACTCCAAGTGTGGGCTGTTGCTGCTTGCGGCCAGCATGCCGCGCACTCCGAGTACGGGCTGCTGCTGCTCGTTGCCCCTAGGTGCCGAGGCTGTCCCTTAGCTGCTAGCAATGGTGCGCTAGCACGCACCAGCCAGCCTAAGCTCGGCTTGGTGCACATGCTAGCCACCATGCTATGAATTATGCCCCTAGCACTCGGATTGCTCGGGGAATTCCGATGCTAGGGGTATTTTGGGAATTATGTTGATTTATTACTGATTGCACGTCTCGTCTTTTATTATATTTGACTCGACTTCTGACGCTCAGTCTCGACGCTCTAAGCTCAAATTTTCGACGATTAAATAAATATTACTCGGTCGACTCATTAACTCCTTCTAAATTAACTCGTCGCTTTGGCTCGTTAATTGCTTGGGTTTGACCCGAAGGGTTCAGTCAAGATTAAGTTGTAATATTAATTATGCATTAATATTACTGATCGGAAGCAGCCTCCACCTTGGCATTCCGATCACTTAACCTTACTGAATATATTAGCTTTCTAATAATTCTGAACCCACTATCAGAATAATACACTTGTTCGAAGGACACTATTCCTTTCAATCTCCCACTTGTCGTTCCGGACAAGTGTGCTTTTAGTGTATAGCCCTTTTCTTATGTCGCTTAATGCCTCTTTATGAATTATAAGGTATGATTTATTTGCCATCCTTATTGCGTCTAGAAGTGTTTCTCAATTCCGAGTCCGGCTGTCAATAAAGAGATGATTTCTAAAATCCATCTGAGCACGGCCATGCATTTTTAAAGTCTCGCTCTACAAGAGGCCTTGTAAACAACAAATACATCTTTCTTATTTTAGTAGGGGGACATTTCCGGTCTTGTAATGTAGCTTCTCTTACTAAGAGGACCTAACCGCCCGAGTGATGCCGTTATAATCCCCTATTACGGCAAACGTTTGACAATCATCAAAGCGGACTATTACTCAAACAAGAAAGCTCACAATACTCATGGTCAAGGAAAAAGGTTCCGATAGCAATAATGAGAAGTATACTTATGACGATTTTTAATCTCTTAAAGTATTCTCATGGGTTGATCCAATACGGTTCTAAACCAATACCTGTGCAAATGATTCATGACGATCATGTCCTTGTAGCACAAGAAACGGTGCTATAAATCAAACTACACACTAATCTCAAATGGTCATTAATCGTCCATCGTTTAAATGACCTCGATTAGGGATAATTTTCGATTATAATATTTAATGTTCACTTAATAGGTGTTTCCTTACCAAGACTGGTCTTGATACCCTATTTTGAATATTCCAAGAATCAAATGGACTCATTATTTGATTCTAAACCACAATTAAATAGCAAACGGAGTGATAAAAATTGCATGAAATTTTAATTTACTCCAAAACCTAAATGGTTCATCTTATGATAAATGGTTTTTTTTTTCGAATGTTTTAAGAGTAACACTCTTTATAAAACATTTATAGAAATCACACCCATATCTATTATGCTTGATTTCTTTCGTGCAATTGTGAATGTTGTCGTTCACTTATTGCATAGGTTTAGTTATAATTACTTTGCTAATCTTAGCATCTTTATTACTGATCACTTTTATAATAAGATGATAAAATTTGAGAGTGCCATGGATTATATGTGATTTAGGATTTACTGTCCAAGTGATGGCTCCCAGTCATTTTCATGATTGAGATCTTCAACTTGACAACCTACAATCATTAACGTTCAACAACGAACTTTCCATAGAACATCTTCTTTATTATTGTGTTTAAGGCAACAATATTCACAACATATATTTTAGTAGACTTTCTGATGATGCTTTGCTTAGGTTTCACACCAAACGACTCACAATGATTTGGGATACCCTAATCACTTGTGATCATGGAAATTTACTTTAAATTCCTGCATATTACACATGGATGCACATCCATGTTACCATTCTCAAGCCACGACTTATTGTTAGCTCGTGCTTATAAACGGCTTCCTTGTTAAGGATCTAATCCTTGTTAAGGTTTGTGCTTGCAACATTAATTCTCAAATTGTATTTGTTTCCACAAGTTAATAACTCATCCTGTTACTTATATTATCCAAGTACTTTGGATGTTCTTGGCCATAATCTAACGATCTATTACATAGATTCAGGTTGATTGGTACTACATACATACTTCACATGCTCTAAGAAAGTAAGTTGTGCAACGATTCTATATCATAGCGTACATGATGGATTAAGTTGCAGAGTAATTCTCAATCTTATTCCATCCATACGACATTTTAGGTCATTCAGTTTCACTGAGTCGTGCATAAATTGTTCGCTATGTGATATGGTTGAAAGTCTCTACTAGAGTCTTTCTTGTTTGACTTAGTATTTAGCCTACCTTGTACTTAGTTCAAACATTTACTTAGTTTTATACATACGGGTCGAAAGTCTTTCAAAGTCCTTCAATTCATGTTTAACACGATAAATTCCTTTACACGTTTAAACATTTTATTAAGTCTATACAATAGATCTTAATACCCAATATGTACTAAGTATCGTATTTTTCTTGGTCCATTGTTAAAATTACTTTCAAATCTAAGCATTTAGCATTTGATAGTTATTTGTCATAATAGAGTTCGTAAACTTTTCGTTGGACCTTTATATAATTTACTTTTGCTCCCACTAAACTTCTTATTCATAAGAGTTTCTATGTTTCTCCATAATTCAATTCTCTTATTAACTTCATGAGAAAACATGTTCCAAGTCCTATATGCAATGCTTCCTTTAATCCTATAATGGATTCCTTGAGCTTGCTTTCAAATCTAGCATTATTTAGATTTTCAAACCCCTTAGACTATTTTCATAGTCACTTCCAAAATCCTATTTTAGGAAGGCAGTTTTGGTATCTATTTTGTCATATTTCATATGTGCAATTTTGCTAGAACAATCACGAAAAGACTTTAGCATTCTGATTGGTGAATAGGTTTTTATTAAAATCAACTCCGTGAATTTAATTGTATCCTTTTCAACCAATCTAGCTATGTATACATATACATTTCCACATTTTTTAGTTTTCTCCTTGAAAACTTATTTGCAATCGATGGGTCTTTCACTCTTCATGCAAATTAATCAAGTTTCAAAACATGATTTTCAAACATGGAGTCTATCTTGGATTTATATGGTCTATTACCATTATTTGGATTTGTCGTAGCTATCTTACAAGGCATTATTCCTTTACTATCTAATAGTAAATAGTATGCTTGTAAGTCTTAGGTTTATTTCTAACTTAATAGAAAATTTATAGGATTCAATCCAAGCCTTTGGTGAATTCTATACCTATATGGGGTTATTGCATCAAACACTGAGTTTTAAGGCGTTTCCAAAGACCTTTGATTATCTTGATCTTACTCCAACTTATCAAAAGTTTTGTGAGAAATGAATCCTCTTTTAAGGTACATGTAAAGTCCTTTTGAGTATTCTTGATCAAGTATTCTCACGAAGCCCTTTTAAGGTCTTCCGAGATTCTCAGTTCTAGTTTGTTGCTAAGCTCGATTGTCATCGAGTTCATTTTCCTCCCACTTGTTGTTTTGGAAATGTGTTACTTTCCAGAAAGACACCACTTAGAGCAACAAACAATATGTTCTCAATTAGGTTGTGGAGGTAATGCTCGTGGTCTCACTTGAATGTTTACAAAGAGACATGTATATTGTCTTTGGGTAAAAGGTCATTGTAAAAAAAAACCAGTTAGCTGCCACTTGAGCTATCTTAGCCTTTAATGATCCATTAAGCTCCCACTCAACCACCTAGCTCTTGCTAAGCCGGTGAGCTCCCACTGAGTCACTTAGCTCCCAACGAGCTAGTGAACTCCCACCGTGGCTAAGAGTTTTAGACATATACTTGAAAAGACATTTAGAAGTTAATTCTATCCATAACTGAATATGGCGTCCGTTTTTAGCTTCAACATTTTGTTTAGTGTAACATTAGTCCTTCGTGCAAATCTTAAGAACTTTATAGGAAGGGATGTGATCCATCATTGTTCGAGTCATTTTTAAATGGCATCGAGGTCTCCGTGAAGACACACTATGTTGTTCTTTGTGGAGTTATTTATGAAAATTTCAATTTCATAACTTTGTGATGGTCACGCTTGGCTCAAGCAAACATCGCTCGATCTAATCTAGACGTTTTGATATCTTGCCAAGTCGATTGTATACTTCACTGAACTCTTGAACTATTCAAGGTCGGGTTTTTTCACATTTGATGAATATAGCCATATTTTTTCAAATTCTTTTTGAAACGTTAAAGTAAATGAATCCTCTTTAGCTTTCAGAGTCAATTGTCTATACCAAGAATAATAGCTCTTTACTTTGTTAGTTTCAACAAGTAAGACTTGCTTGTCTTAGAACGATTCCGAATTGATCAACTATCAAGAGCCTATCTAATAGAGCCTTGAGTACGTTCTTATCGATGTGACATTGCTAAAGATGTTCGGAACGCAAATCATGCCCATGACTTTGAGCTTTTGCCAGTTTATCATGTTAAGAAAATGTTTGTTTATAATCAAGCATTCTTGACTCATGGTTTAGACAACCATGCCGTTCCAATAAATTTGCAACTATTGCTCATTGCTTTGAGTGTGAGTCTTTTCGTGTGTAAACGGATCAATTGCTGATTATGGAACACAATAACCATTTATTTGTTACAGCCTTAGCTTAAAGGTCTTTAAACAAAGCATACGACCTTACAACTGATGTAGCACCACTTGCTTCATTCTAAGCTTGTAAGTCGATAGTTTAGCTTATCTTCAATAGTTTGAGGTCACTTTCAAAGTGGAACACTCAAGTAGTATCCGATACTTTGTGAAGATAATGAGTTGCTAAACTTCAATAACATGAATTCTTTACTAAAATGGAATCTCATTCCTTTTCTTAGCTTTGTTCCTCATTTCCTATATTTCTTATCATACTTTATCTCATAATCTTGAAGAACCATTTCTTTAAGAGTCTTTGACTTTTATACTTTGTTAGGAATAATTAAGCATCTAATGCGCCGTAAAACAAAGTTCCATCTTTTCCTTTAATTCACGCTTAAATTACTATATCAATGAGTCCTACTCATCTATGTATTAAGCGAAAAGATATGTTGGTTGTCAATATTGACAATTTGAGTTTGCAACTCAATACTTCATGTTTTATCAACACTACCTAGTATTTTAAATACATGATGTCCAACTGTCCTTTCGGACTTTGTTATAAAAGTCATTTATGAGAATTGTATTTTAGAAATGCTTTACTTTTCTTTGAGAACCATTCTCAAAGATTTCCTTTACCAATCATGGAAAACGATACAGTTTGCTTTGGAATTCTACAAATATAAGTGCAAAGTATAACTATTTATATTATCAAGTAAATAACATAATAAGTTTGAAATTTAAAAGGTATTCATGCAAATTTTCAATCTTATTAAACGTCTTATCCATGCATTAATTTGTCCCCATTTGGCGAGAATAAGTCGATTCCAAGATCCAAAAAAACAAAGAGTGGTTAAGCATGATTTGGCTTGTCTTTACACTCAATCTCCTAAGGTAAGCAGTGCTTTGCTAATGGCTCCAAGCCTTTCTTGATTGAATAAATCGTCGCATCTAATGCTCTCTCAACAATTTATTCACTTTGCAACGACATGTAAGGACTCCATCACTCATATCGATGAGTACAACCAAAACCAACTTGTATGTGATGTTTTGCTTTGGCAAACCGATCCACATACCTTACGTATCCTAGGGAATAATAGTGATGCCTCGCCTTGGCGTAGCCCATCACTACTCTCAATAGGTCGATAAATGTTGTTTTGGAATGACAATTTCACTCAATATTTTAGGGACCTAGGATTTCTATGTTGGTTGATTTAAGCAAATTTAATTAATCATCACAACATTTGAAATCCTAATTATGCATTACTAGTATATACTTCAAAAGGTCTTCCTTTCCAACTTCATGGATTTGTCTTCCAAGAACCTCCGTCTTCAAGACATGACCATAATTATGCATTACTAGTATATACGATTAGGACTAATCTAAATATTAAGGTACAAAAATACTCAACGGTACGCAGACCGTATTTAGATTTACAAATAATACATCACGGATCACAATCCGTATTTTCTATCCTAACCGGGACCCACTAGTTGCCATTTTATAAAACCTGTTGTAGACATCTATTTTTGGCCTCCTATCCTGACAGGAAGTGCAATGACGATAAATAAAGCCATCTTCTTGTTAGATTAAAGTGAAGAATACTTATGGATAACTGGTTAAGCCACAAAACACAAAAGACTAGCCCGAATAAAAGAACAAGGCCAATACAAGGTCCAATTAACTAAACTCGATCATAATTAGGCTTAAGCCCGTGCTTAAAACCCAATAATGACGGATTTAGGAGCGCCTAGATTAAAATTAAAGCAGCCGCGGAAAATGTCGCGCGCATCTCATAAAGTCGCGATGGGAAGTCGCGCGCAACTTATTCAGTTGCGCGCGACATTCTGCGCAAATTCTGGAGATGCGCTTGCAAAAGATTCAGAATATCAAAAAATCGGAAAATCGAATCTTACCATAGAGCTGCGCGCAAAACAAATAGTTGCGGGCGTAATCTGCGTGCGACTTATTCACTTGCGCGCGATGGCCGCACGCAACTCAACCAGTTGCGCGCGACACCTGCTGCGGCAGAATGCTCTTAACCCTAAACCTAATAATTCCCTATAAATAAGTCCCTAATCCGAGGCTTAAACACATAGAAAATAACCTAAAATGCTGGCAGAATACTTGTGAACTTGTGCTTCCTAACCCTCTTGTCCTAAACACTCACCCCTTTTGATACTTTGTTACTACGATGGAGGTTCCCTAACAAGAAGGAATCCATAAGTGTTCTAAACGGAGATCTAGCAAAGAGAAGTGGTAAATTTCCGAGCAGTTAGTTAAATCACATTTATTTTCTTGTTTAAAAAAACCTTAATTAATTAATTAATTAATTAGTGTTGTTTGATCACCTTTAAAATAATTAATTAATCAATTCCACATAGTATCTTTCGTTAAATAAAGATTAGAATTGAATAAAATAATTGTTGGTTGATCACTTAAGCCAAGGCGAATATTGTTTATTTTCTTGTTCTTTTCACGAATTTGATTAAATAAGAATAACGACCTTACGATGTAATTCCTACGTGAATTGATGTGTGTAAATAAAATCAATTAACATAGTTTTAGGTATCACGTTGCATATATTGTTTGGTGATGAAATTGTGCAAAGGAAGAGCTAGTGGAGGCCGCACTAGGGCTAGGATCGCGATTCCCCTCTAAAGGGAACGTTATCTTGGTACCCTCGCTCCCGAACTCATTTCTAGTTTATGTAAACCAATTTGGGTATGGGTAAACTTATGATTCATGCTAAATATCCCTTGAACTCTACTTGGGAGAAAGGCATGAACGAGGTTTATGGGTTTTCCTAAAACTCATTGGCGACTCCTACTTGTTCCTTACAAAAAAGCGTGTATGATAGAATCATTTCTAATTTAAGGTCTCCCAAACAGTCAGGAATTTAAACCCTAATACACTCTAAAAAGTGTAAATTCCTAGGCTTTTAAAGGCTCATGGGCATTTAAGGAGAGTACCCCTTACGACGGGATCACCCTCCTTACAGTGGCGACTCCACTGGGGACTTAGAGGTTTCATGATTAGTTCGTAGTTATGATCCAAGGTTTCCAACACCAGGTTGCCTATGGGTTGTAACGAGATTTAACTTGGATAATCTCTAGTTAGAAAGCAAGACTTGAACGCATAATATCTTCCTTTTGCGCAAAAGTAAAAACCAAACAAGCAACATTGCATCATGCATAAGTATAGCACACTTAAACATTGGGGATTGGCTCATTGACTAGGGGTTGCCAACACTAGGCTTCTATCCCGAAATCAATAACAATCACCCCATCCATATCGCCAACAAAATGTTGGGAGAGCGATGTCATAAGTCAACTCGTTGAGTGATTGATTTGTGCATCGTTTCTTAAGATATGGTACCTTGGACATCCAAGCCTTTTTTGACCTTAGAATGGTATTGTATGCTTAGAAGGTTTCTTTTATGTGCTTATGTAACTACATGAATATGTGCTTCGTGTCTAATCTAACTAATTTTAACTTGTTACCTAGTGTAGGGAATAAATTTCAAGCGCTAACCCCCTAGCTTGAACCCCACTGTGATCAAACACTAAAGTACGGTGATGTCCAAAAGGGAAGAAGATAGAGAAAAAAAGAGTCGCTAACAAGTTTTAGGAACTTGTAAACCGTTCACAGGGTGAAGGTTACACCCCTTAACGATCCAAGAGATCGTCAACTCCATAAGGTCTAGAACCAAATAAGGGTTCGGGGATGAAGGTACAAATCCAACCTAAAAGAGATTGAACCTGCCCTAATAATAGGCCTCTACTTTATTCTGATCGTATTCATGTGCGCTTTTCAATTAACATGCAATCAATAGGATTACCCTATACCTGTTTAATCTATGTTGGTTGAATAATAATGCACAAATAAATCTATTATTGGCGATCACTTGAAGTTATAATCAAATTAACCCTAACAAGATTATTAATTATCTTATTAAGCGTGATTACAAGTACCAATTCCCTTTAAACATGCATAAAAGGCGTGATCAAGCAATAACAATAAATAAGCATCAAGCAACATAATAATCATAATCATGAATAATAATTATAATAATCATAATAATAATATCATAATAATAATAATAATAATAATCATAATCATCATAAATTAAAACAATTATAATCATAATCATGTTCATGTTAACATTAAAGCATAATAATAGCAAGATCCTAGGCATGATACTAACAAGATTAATAACAAACCCTAGCATGTCACTAAGCAATAAAAATCAAATCTTTAACCCTAACATGATACTAACAATCATAAGTATTAGGAAGAACATAGGAAGCATCGCAGGAATCATGTTTAATATTAAAATTACCCTAGACATGATACTAGGAAAATCATAATAACAAATTAAACATGATTTCTACATCATAAAGCCAATAAAAACCATTAAAGTACTTACTTTGATGCCTCGTACCTCTTTCTAATAACAAAATACACACGTTAGTAACTTCAAGGAAAATAATAAACAAGACAATTAAATTAAATAATTGGAAGAGAGATTTGGGACCAAACCCTTAGAAATTAAAACCTTTCACGTCTAGGGCAAAGGCAACTTCGAATATGGCTAGGTTTTCTAGATCTAGTGAATGCGGAATTTTGTATGTAAAAAGCTAGTTTAGAAAAAGAGAGAGAGAGAATAAGAGAATTGGTGAGAATTGAAAACTGGTTGTAGGTGATTAAAATTGAAAACTGGTTGTAGGTGAAATCTGGTTATCGAAAACGGAGTTTTTAATACATTATTTATAGAGAAAATCAGCCAAAAAGATAAAATATCAAAACAGAGCATTGGCGCACCTGAAAACAGATTAGCGCCAACGCTGGCTTATTGGCGCCAGGTACCAACATTAGCGCCAGGCGCCAACATTAGCGCCAGGCGCCAGGCGCCAATGCTAGCGCCAGGCCCCAATACCTGGCGTTAGACGCTAATCCTGTTTTTGACGCGTTTTCTAAAATCAGATAAATTTTGCCGTACAGGAGGATAAAATCGTATCTTTTCCTACAAAAATGTTCTTTGATTTTAATTAAAACTCTGAAAAGTCAACAAAAGTCAATTTATCAATGCTAATTGAATTAGGAATGAAAAGAACCTTCTAGAAGAATCTAGAAGACTAAAATCATTCCTAATTTTATTAGGAATAATAAATCATATTAGGCCCTCCCCTAGATCATTGGGCCGCACATAAGGCTCAAACCGGGCCCAGTTTGGTAAATTGGCCATAACTTCCTCAATATTCATCGGAATTGGGCTTATATTATATCGTTGGAAAGGTCTTTGCAAGCCCCATCCAACTACACTACTATTGGACCCATATCATGGACCAAACAAACTGGATTGGCTATTTTCTTAAAATAAGTTTTCAAAAACGGAGAGAAGAGAAAAGAAATTAAAACTATCCGCAGCACTAGAATTTCCACACTTTCGCTTCATTCGATTATGATTCGACGTGAAAGGTACTCATAACTGGGTTTGGTTTTTGGGGAGACACAAATGGGTGTCTACAGAAGCCCCCACTTTGACTGAGTTTGGAGAAACGCAAATTTCGAAAACAAAATTCAAAGTATCGATAGGGACGGAGAATGATTCAGAACGTTCTGCATGCGATCCTAAACCACTCTTTTAACACCGATACCTGCAAACTAGGGTTAGTTAAACAGATAAAGGAGTTAAGAAACGCGTACCTTGCACCGTCGAGCACACGTCTCTGAAAGTAACCGATTTGCTGCCGCTTTCTTGTTGTTTTGATGACCTCCTGCAAGCTAGAGAATGCCATCCCGCTTGAAAACGATCCTCCTCCACTTTGATAATATTCCACGTCCAAGGGAACACTATCAAAGATTGCTTCTCTTAAAACAATCCTCAGTTGTTTGTGACAACTCTCCACAATCTAGGGAACGCCACCTTGCTGTTTCGATGTTCACTCGTCTCTGAACAAAGAGCTTCTTTTTTATATGTTCACGCGCCTCTGAACAAAGAGCTTCTTTTTGATATGTTCTTCTGAATGATGTGTCCATGCGTCTCTGAACGAAGAGCTTGATAATAGGATGCCCACGCGTCTCTTGAGCGAAAGAGCTTGAAGGAAAAGTTCACGCGTCTCTGAACAAAAGAGCTTGAATAATATGCCCACGCGTCTCTAGAGCAAAGAGCTTTGATGGAGATGTTCACGCGTCTCTAAAAAAAAAAGCTTGAATAATATCCCCACGCGTCTTTTGAGCAAAGAGCTTTGATGGAGATGTTCATGCGTCTCTGAACAAAAGAGCTTGAATAATATGCCCACGCGTCTCTGGACAATAGAGCTTGAATGATATGCCCACGCGTCTCTAGAGCAAAGAGCTTTGATGGAAATGTTCACGCGTCTCTGAATAGAAGAGCTTCCGTGATTGAATGTTTGTTGTGATAATATTCCGAAGAAAAATTTCCGAAGACCAACGCTTGCCGATCTCTAAAGCTTGCTTGAACTTTGCTTCGGCTAAGACCAGTACGTCGGTGTTCCCGTGATGAGCCAATTCTTAGGCGCTTTAAGCTAAGTGAGACGATCTTTCATCAGGTCGACCACTTATTGTGATTGTAATCAAACTGACTACTTAATCATGTCAAATTGCTTATAGGGGCTAACTGGCGTACCAAGGAATCCAAAATTGTTGTATGAGGTCGAAATCACATTTCTGAGAGGCTTCGAGCTCTGTCGTTGCTGAGATATAACTGGCGCCAGAAATTGGAGTAGGATCTTCCCTATTCTGCTGCACCTATATTTATTTTGACTACAGAACTTTGCCAATTTCTTTAATTATCTTAGGGTTGACCTAAGGTTTAGCGTCGCTTGACTCAACTCATTGACTTGACACGACTCAAGGTTTAAACTTGACTCTCTGTGATCGACTGACTCGAGGTTGACTCGACTCGAAGCGAATTGATACGTGTGACTCGTGATCCGTGGGTGCATAGTATTATGATCGTGCGACTCGCAAAATGCAAAAAAGCAAAAAGTTTTCTGTTATTTTTGTGGAGGGTACCAACTTTCTCCCAAAAAAAAGAAAGACGCGAAAAAGAATCAAAGTTTCCAAATGCATGTTGAATGAGCTTAGTCAAATATTGTTTGATACTATCTCTCAAGGTGCAAGGATCAACCCATCCTAGGCTATCTCAATGGACTTAATAATGAAAGTATGTAGGTAACATAGGCACGGAGGCTAAGCACTTCATACTTCGATGCAATGATGATTATGATTGATGAGTGATGTGACAAGGCATGCTTCAGCGTTGTGTTAAGATTCCATGACAAAGGGTTCCTAAGGGAAGTATTTGGTCATGTATCTGTGCAGTGTGTGAAAGTGATACTAAAGTTAGGCCGCAAGGGCTAAATGTGTGGAAAGACATTACTTGTTAAAAGAGTCAAGTGGTGGTGACTCTCAGGCTAGGTAAGCTAATGATGTAGGGATTAAGCCCCCAAGTCTAGCTCTAAGTGAATAGGGATGAGCATAGGGGATCCCTTGATATGATCATGGTGTAAGTGTGTGAATGTGAATATGAATGCATGTTTATTACGGCCGCACCTCGATGTGAGGTTGCCTACGTATCCGTTAGGAATCAGGCCGAACGTAGCTCTAGTCGAACCTCGCACAAGTGTGTATACCTCAAAAAGGTATATTTAAGGGTTGTAACGTGGTTAGGCTAAATGTTTGAAGAAGAAGGGGATAAAGGCTCAAGACCCTAGATAAGCCCCTAAGGTGTGCAACCTCGCTTTTGAATCTTTATATTTTTATGCTTGAGTTTCTACTCTTTTTTAACTCTCTTTTATCTTTTGCTTTAGCATCTATTTTATTTTTATAAGCGTGGGCAATCCCGATCATGCGGTCTATCACTCACTTGGAATTCATGTTTCTCAGGCATGATACTAAGCACTCGATAAGAGACGCAATCTGAGACGTGTTCTTATCGAAGATATTTTCATATCAAAGACATTGGAACACTTGCCCTTTTGTACACTTTTATTTATTTTTTTGCTTTTGCTTATTTTTGCTATTTTAATTTTTTGAATCACTCAAGCCTTTTTTTAGAATTGCATAAGTTGCACACCATCCCATCCCAAGGTTAGGTAGATGTAGGTTGAAAAAAAGAAAGGTCTATCGTTAGACGAGGCTTAAAGTGGTTTATGAAGAAAGGATTGTAAATTTGAAAGGTGAAAGGAGATATGATGTGGCTACAAGGGGTGCCTCAAATCATTGGTATACCTTATGCTAAATTCGACATGGATTTTTTTTTTTTTAATGCAATATAATGAAATGATCATATATAAGGAAATAAATGCTCATTTTATTAAAAAGGGGAAAAGGAAAAAAACTACAAAATTAATCTAAAGGAAAAGAAAAGGTGTCTATGCTAGACTTATTGGGGAAAGGAAAAAATGAAATAGAAAAAGAGGTCATGAAATCTTGTCGTTGAAGCTCGCCTCTGTCTTGTGTTGTTTGCTCCGACATCATCTAGTCTTCTCGCTAGCTAGAGGCAATGGGATCTTATTTGCCTCTATGAGATCTTGAATGAGGTTTTGAAACCTGTAGCATTCATCAGTAGTATGACCGCGCCCTCGATGGTACTTGCAATAGGAGTTTGGATTCCATCTCGAAGATCGATTTTCTGGTGTTGGATCCTCGGTAGGGCCAATAGGTTTGATTAAACCTCTATCGTAAAGACGATCGAAAGCAGCATCGTAGGTCATTCCAATGGGTGTGAACTCTCGCCTGGGTTTCCTTTTAGATCCTTGATTGTCCATGGCTAAGACACCATTATGGTCAAAGGTATTAACATTATTACTAGAGTGGGCGTTTTCGGAAGAAGAAGGATTGTCGTTCTTCTTTCTTTTCCAGCCACCGTGGTTACTATTGTTAGTAGATTTTTGCTTTGCGAGGTCGTCTTCGATCTTGATACCTATGTCATAGACGGCTCTGAAAGTATTCAAGTTGTGTTGATATTTTAAGTGCTTTGAATATTTTTCTTGGAGATTCTTGATAAACATCCTCACAGACTCCTTTTCGGTGGGGACCTCAATCATCTTGGTGGAAGTTTCCCTCCATTTATTAAATAAAGAAGTAAAGCCTTCATTCTCTTTTTTGTCTTAGCATCTCAAGTTTTCTATGATCGGTTTCAACTTGAATATTGCACTTGTATCTATCAACGAAAGCGTTTACTATCGATTCCCAGGTAGAGGTTTTCTCTTTGTCAAGGGAGAAGAACCATTGTTGGAAAATGGTCTCGAGAGATAGTGGGAACAGAGAGGGAAAAACCTTCTTATCAATACCCTTAATGTTCATTATGGTTTCGAAAGCCCTTAGATGGAAGTAAGGGTTATCCGTTGCCTTGAATTTAGGGATGTCAGTGGCGTTGAACTTATGCGGAAGAAGTTCCTTGTCCAGCGAGTCCCGTTGTGAACTCATGCCTTGAAATTTATAGTCACTAGATAGCTTGCTCAAACTTTCTTGCATGAGGTTCATTTGTTGTTGCTTCACGGGATCATCGATCTTGAGTGTGAGTAGCTTCAGTGTCTCAGTCACGGTAACCAATTGGTTCCTAATCTCATTGACTTCTTCTTGACTTGCCATTATCTTTTTAGCCTTCCTCTTTTGACGATTCGGTTTATCAAAAAGCGAGACTTGAATAAAGAGGTTGTCCTTGATTAATCGCCCTTCTCTCCTCGACCAAGTACTGTGGAAAAGGAATTTGGGGATATCTATTGTTAATTATTTGACTCAAACTTTATTCAACATGCAATGGATGGAGGAAGTGAATAAAGATTGGAATAGAATGTGAAAGAAGATTTAGATGGAGGGATATGAAGAATTAAGAATAGAATGTACTCCCAACTCAAATGACGGAAAAAACCGACTCATGCATGAACCTAAGACATGGTCATGGTGATGCATACTCAAAGTGTGTGCTAAGACTAGTGAGTGTAGGTGGTACGTTAAGACTCGTGTCATGACCATGTGGCTAGACTATTTGACTAGACTCGATTAACGACTTGACAAGGTGTGATTAACAGCGACAATTAACCGAATTAATTAGCAAACTGGTTAATTAGACTCTAGGTGATGACTCGACCAATAACCCGAACTGTCGGCCAAACGACAGGACTGGCGTCACACTGTGTAGCTTGGCGCCAGACGACCCTGTCGCCAGGCGCCACACTCCACAGGGTGGTGCTACAGCTCAGATTTTGGCGCCAATGGTGGAGCTTCAATCTGAGACTGTTTTCGGTGTTATTAATCAACTTTGGTATGCCTAAAGTCGTACTAGGTCAATTCTGATTAAAATATTAGGCTTTATTGACTCAAATTAATTAATTAATTAATTAGGCAAAGTTCTTTAAGTCATTAATTTATTTAATCTCAACACAAGTCAAACAAACGGTTAAGAGAACATAGAATATATGCACAACAATATGCACAATTAGTCAAATAGGCACAATATGATGCAATGAGTTTGCAACCTAACCATGGCTCTAGTTCTTTAAAGTTCGGGATATGGTTTAGTCAATAGAAGGTCAATGGTTAATTGTCCGGATGCACCGCGCGGAAGCCTAATCGTGAAGGGTTGGCGTGAGTGGATGGGACACCGCGAGTTTTAGAAAAAAAAACTCGCTTCCATGGTTTGCCGAATTCAACAATCTCGGATGTTCCTTATTCCTTTTCTTAGCTTTGTTCCTCATTTCCTATATTTCTTATCATACTTTATCTCATAATCTTGAAGAACCATTTCTTTAAGAGTCTTTAACTTTTATACTTTGTTAGGCATAATTAAGCATCTAATGCACCGTAAAACAAAGTTCCATCTTTTCCTTTAATTCACGCTTAAATTACTATATCAATGAGTCCTACTCATCTATGTATTAAGCGAAAAGATATGTTGGTTGTCAATATTGACAATTTGAGTTTGCAACTCAATACTTCACACTAGTAGAAAAAACGCATTAGGCAGCGGTTCAAACCCGGTCTAAGGCACCGGTTTGAATCGCTGCCTATGTGGGGGGTGCCAAATTCCCCCTTTATAGCACCGGTTCAAAACCGGTGTCATATATCCAATTAGGCACCGGTTAACCGGTGCCAAAAATGTAAGAAAATATTTATTTCATTGGTTTTGGCATCGGTTAACCGATGCCAAAACTGCCCAAAATATTTTTTTTTGTTGCCTTTAAATCAACTAAAATAAATTAGAACATCAAAATATAAATTAGAACAAGTGCAAAAGACAATGAAATGGAGTATATCAATATATTAAACTGTTATTGTACAATACAAAAAAAAATAAAAAAAATACAATGAATTATAATCATACAATAAAATTCAACGTTAAATTGATATTGAAAAATACAAATAAAAATTACAACATCAAAAACAATATTCAAAAATCAAAGTCTTGAATCGTTGTGCATCAATTAACACCTGCATCAATTAAAACCCATAAATCAATAAAACTCACAAAAAAAATGCAAAAAAAAAACCAGAAAACTCATGTACGAACTCAAAAATCAAAATAATTTACTTTAATAAATAAATAACCAAACAAAAGGCAAAAAAATCGAAACACAATTAACCATAAAATTTTCGAAATCAATTAAATGCAAAATTTTCGAAATCAATTAAACTCGGAACCCAGAAAATCAATTTCGAAAATCAATTAAACGAAAAAAAAAATCAAAATCAATTTCGAAATCAATTAAACTCAGAACCCAGAAAAATCAATTAAAATTATTCCCAAAATTTTCGAAATCAATTAAACTCAGAACCCAGAAAAATCAATTAAAATTATTCCCAAAATTTTCGAAATCAATTAAAACTCAGAACCCAGAAAAATCAATTTCGAAAATCAATTAAACGCAAAAAAATTCAAAATCATCCCAGAAAATTCAAAAATCAATTAAACCCATCAATTTCGAACAATATTACAACAATCAAACCAAAAAAAAATCAAGGCATTTACCAAAAATAATCAAACCCAGAAACCCTTATCTCGAATATTAAACCCAGAAACATGCAGGTGGCGGCGGTGGTTAGTAGCGGTGGTACGGTGGGCAAAAGACAGAAGGGAGAAGAAAGGTCGGAGAAGAGGGGGGAAAGAAGAGGAGAGCGAGATCAGACAGAGAAGGAGGACAATAGAGAAGAAATCTGAGGTTTCGCGCGTTGTGGTCGGAGAGATCGAGAAGGAAGATGATAGAGAAGAGAGGAGAGAGAAGGAGGAGAGAGAAGGAGGAGAGAGGCAGCTAATTAATAATAAGGAGAATGAAGCTGAGTTAGTTCTCTAGGGTTAGGAATACAATTATAATATAGATAAGTTGACCGTTTTTTTTTTTTTAAATCTAACAAGGGCACCGGTTCAATTGGAACCGGTTCAAACCAGTGCCTTTTTGATTTTTGGCACCGGTTCAGGCTGAACCGGTGCCTCTTCTCTTTTGGTAAAAACCCGCCCAATTCTACACCGGTTTTGGGCACCAGTTTAGGCTGAACCGGTGCCATATGGGGGGTGCCTAATGCTTTTTTTCTACTAGTGTCATGTTTTATCAAAACTACCTAGTATTTTAAATACATGATGTCCAACTGTCCTTTCAGACTTTGTTATAAAAGTCATTTATGAGAATTGTATTTTAGAAATGCTTTACTTTTCTTTGAGAACCATTCTCAAAGATTTCCTTTACCAATCATGGAAAACAATACAGTTTGCTTTGGAATTCTACAAATATAAGTGCAAAGTATAACCATTTATATTATCAAGTAAATAACATAATAAGTTTGAAATTTAAAAGGTATTCATGCAAATTTTCAATCTTATTAAACGTCTTATCCATGCATTAAATTTGTCCCCATTTGGCGAGAATAAGTCGATTCCAAGATCCAAAGAAACAAAGAGTGGTTAAGCATGCTTTGGCTTGTCTTAACACTCAATCTCTTAAGGTAAGAAACGCTTTGCTAATGGCTCCAAGCCACTCTTGATTGAATAAATTGTCGCATCTAATGCTCTCTCAACAATTTATTCACTTTGCAACGACATGTTAGGACTCCATCACTCATATCGATGAGTACAACCTAAACCAACTTGTATGTGATGTCTTGCTTTGGCAAACCGATCCACATACCTTACGTATCCTAGGGAATAATAGTGATGCCTCACCTTGGCGTAGCCCATCACTACTCTCAATAGGTCGATAAGTGTTGTTTTGGAATGGCAATTTCACTCAATATTTTAGGGACCTAGGGTTTCTATGTTGGTTGATTTAAGTAAACTTAATTAATCATCACAACATTCGAAATCCTAAACATGCATCTAACATATAATTCATATATAAATAATCATGAATATGTAAAGCATAAGCATTTTGATGCATATTGGCAACTAGCATGACCTCTTGATTTCTTCAAGTCTTCAAAAGGTCTTCTTTTTCAACTTCATGGATTTGTCTTTCAAGAACCTCCGTCTTCAAGACATGACCATAATTATGCATTACTAGTATATAAGATTAGGACTAATCTAAATATTAAGGTACAAAAATACTCAACGGTACGCAGACCGTATTTAGATTTACAAATAATACATCACGGATCACAATCCGTATTTTCTATCCTAATCGGGCCCCACTAGTTGCCATTTTATAAAACCTGTTGTAGACATTTACTTTTGGCCTCCTATCCTGACAGGAAGTGCAATGACGATAAATAAAGCCATCTTCGTGTTGGATTAAAGTGAAGAATACTTATGGATAACTGGTTAAGCCACAAAACACAAAAGACTAGCCCGAATAAAAGAACAAGGCCAATACAAGGTCCAATTAACTAAACCCGATCATAATTAGGCTTAAGCCCGTGCTTAAAACCCAATAATGAGGGATTTAGGAGAGCCTAGGTTAAAATTAAAGCTGCCGCGGAAAATGTCGCGCGCATCTCATAAAGTCGCGCGCAACTTATTCAGTTGCGCGCGACATTCCGCGCAACTTTTGGAGATGCGCTTGCAAAAGATTCAGAATATCAAAAAATCGGAAAATCGAATCTTACCATAGAGCTGCGCGCGACTTATTCACTTGCGCACGATGGTCGCGCGCAACTCATCCAGTTGCGCGCGACACCTGCTGCGGCAGAATGCTCTTAACCTTAAACCTAATCATTCCCTATAAATAAGTCCCTAATCCGAGGCTTAAACACATAGAAAATAACCTAAAATGCTGGCAGAATACTTGTGAACTTGTGCTTCCTAACCCTCTTGTCCTAAACACTCACCCCTTTTGATACTTTGTTACTACGGTGGAGGTTCCCCAACAAGAAGGAATCCATAAGTGTTCTAAACGAAGATCTAGCAAAGAGAAGTGGTAAATTCCCGAGCACTTAGTTAAATCACATTTATTTTCTTGTTTAAAAAAACCTTAATTAATTAATTAATGTTGTTTGATCACCTTTAAAATAATTAATTAATCAATTCCACATAGTATCTTTCGTTAAATAAAGATTAGAATTGAATAAAATAATTGTTGGTTGATCACTTAAGCCAAGGCGAATATTGTTTATTTTCTTGTTCTTTTCACGAATTTGATTAAATAAGAATAACGACCTTACGATGTAATTCCTACGTGAATTGATGTGTGTAAATAAAATCAATTAACATAATTTTAGGTATCACGTTGCATATATTGTTTGGTGATGAAATTGTGCAAAGGAAGAGCTAGTAGAGGCCGCACTAGGGTTAGGATCGTGATTCCCCTCTAAAGGGAACGTTATCTTGGTACCCTCGCTCCCGAACTCATTTCTGGTTTATGTAGACCAATTTGGGCATGGGTAAACTTATGATTCATGCTAAATATCCCTTGAACTCTACTTGGGAGAAAGGCATGAACGAGGTTTATGGGTTTTCCTAAAACTCATTGGCGACTCCTACTTGTTCCTTACAAAAAAGCGTGTATGATAGAATCATTTTTTTTAGTTGTAATTGGTCAACCTTGATTTAAGAGTATAATTTATTTACCTCTTCTATGGTTTAAAAAGAAAATCCCGAGAACTTTACTTGGGATGATTGCCTCACACAAAAAAAAGAAATAGAACGAAAAAAAATGAAATATCGTTCTTAAAAAAAAAAGAAAGAAAGAGAGTATGATAAAAAAAATATTACTCTAAAAAAAGAGAGAAAATAATGAATGATAAAACCGAGAAAATGGTTTAATTATTTCTTGGATTTTACATTCGGAGGCCATCATTCTTTTTAATACAATAGTAAAATATTATCCTTTAAAGATAAGCAATATGAGAATCATAATTAAAAAAAACGATATTGATCTCTATTATAATCTAAATGGTCAACAAATACTATAGTATATTCGATTATTTTAAGGAGTGTGTTCGAGTCGTTTAATATTTCTAAAAATTTAATGCGTTTAGGGAATATTTCAAGCGTTAATCCCTAGCTTGAACCCCATTATGATCATACACTTAAGTACGGTGGCATCCAAAGGGAAAGAAGATAGAGCAAAAGAGTCGCCAACAAGTTTTTTAGGAACTTGTAAACCGTTCACGAGGTGAAGGTTACACCCCTTAACGATCCAAGAGATCGTCAACTCCAATAGGTCTTGAACCATGACTGGTAGTTCGGGGATGAAGGTACAAATCCAACCTCAAAGAGATTGAACCTGCCCTAATAATAGGCCTCTACTTTATTCTGATCGTATTCATGTGCGCTTTCTGACTAACATGCAATCAATAGGATTACCCTAAACCTGTTTATCTATGTTGGTTGAATATTAATGCACAAATATAACTATTATTGGCGATCACTTGAATTATAATCAAATTAACCCTAAACAAGATTATTAATTATCTTATTAAGCGTGATTACAAGTACCAATTCCCTTTAAACATGCATAAAAGGCATGATCAAGCAATAACAATAAATAATATATCAATATCAAGCAACATAATAATAACAATAATAAAAATAATAATAATGATAAAATAATTATGAACATGTTAAAGCATAATAATAGCAAGATCCTAGGCATGATGCTAACAAGATTAATAACAAACCCTAGCATGTCACTAAACATTAAAAGATCAAAGCTTTAACCCTAACATGATACTAATAATCATAAATATTAGGAAGAACATAGGAAGCATCATACTTTTAATCATACTTGATATTAAAGTTACCCTAGACATGATACTAGGAATTTATTGTTGTTACCCTAAACATCAAATTAAGGAAAACATCCTAACATGATACTAGGAATCAAAATAACAATCTAAACATGATTTCTATATCATAATATCAATTAAACCATTAAAGTACTTAATTGGATGCCTTGTACCTCTTTCTAATAACAAAATACACACGTTAGTAACTTCAAGGAAAATAATAAACAACAATTAAATTAAATAATTGAAAGAAAGATTAGGGACCAAACCCTCAGAAATTAAAACCTTTCACGTCTAGGGCGAAGACAACTTCGAATAATGCTAGGTGTATCTAAGTCTTGCGAATGCGGAATTTTGTATTTGAGAAAAGCTAGTTTAGAAAAGAGAGAGAGAGAGAATAATCAAGAGAATCTTGATGAGAGTTGGTGAATATTGATGAATGAAAACGGAGTTTTTAGAAGGCTATTTATAAAGAAAATCAACCAAAAAGATAAAAAATCAAAACAGAGTTCTGACGCGTATAAAACTTGATTAGCGCCTGGCGCTAATGCCGGCGTTTGGCGCTAACTTAAATATTGACGCATTTTCTAAAATCAGTTAGAAATTGCCGTACAGGAGGATAAAATCGTATTTTCCTCAAAAACATTCTTTCGTTCTGATTAAAACTCTAAAAGTCAACAAAAGTCAATTTATCAATGCTAATTAAATTAGGGATGAAAATAACCTTCTAGAAGAATCTAGAAGACCAAAACAATTCCTAATTGCATTAGGAATGATAAATCTATATTAGGCCCTCCTTTAGATCATTGGGCAGCATATGAGGCTCAAACCGGGCCTTGTTTAGTAAATTGGCCATAACTTCCTCAATATTCATCGGAATTGGGCTTATAATATATCGTCGAAAAGCTCTTTTCAAGCCCTATCCAACTACTGTTATTGGACCCATATCATGGACCAACAAAACTGGATTGGCTGTTTTCTTAAAATAGGTTTTCAAAAACAAAGAGAAGAGAAAAGAAATTAAAACTATCCGCAACACTAGACTTTCCACACTTTCACTTCATTCAATTATGATTCGATGTGAAAGGTACTCATCACCGGGTTTGGTTTTGGGGAGACACAAATGGGTGTCTACAGAAGCCACCACTTTGACTGAGTTTGGAGAAACGCAAGTTTCGAAAACAAAAGTCAAAGTATCGATAGGGACGGAGAATGATTCAGAACGTTCTGCGATCCTAAATCATTCTTGTAACGCCGATACCTATAAACTAGCGTTAGTTAAATAGATAAAAGAGTTAAGAAACGCATATCTTGCACCGTCGAGCACAGGTCTCTGGAGGTAACTGATTTGTTGCATTTGTCGTTGTGACAACCTTCCGCAAGCTAGGGAACGCCATCTTGTTGTTTTGATGTTCACTCGTCTCTGAACAATGAGCCTTTTGGATATTTTCACGCGTCTCTGATTAAAGAGCCTTTTGGATATGTTCACGTGTCTCTAAACAAAGAGCTTTTGAATGATTTGCCCACGCGTCTCTGAAGCAAAAGAGCTTGATGATATGTCCACGCGTCTCTGAACAAAGATCTTGATAATAGGATGACCACGCGTCTTTGAGAAAAAGAGCTTGATAATAGGATGCCCACGCGTCTCTGAGCAAAAGATCTTGATAATAGGATGCCCACGCGTCTCTGAGCAAAAGAGCTTAAAAGAAATGTTATGTCCACGCGTCTCTGAACAAAGAGCTTTTGAATGATATGTCCACGCGTCTCTGAACAAAAGAGCTTGAAAGAAATGTCCACGCGTCTCTAAAGAGCTTGAAAGAAATGTCCACGCGTCTCTGAACAAAAGAGCTTGAAAGATACTTGAATGTTTGTTAAGATAATATTCCGAAGACCAACGCTTGTCGATCTTTAAAGCTCGCTTGAACTTTGCTTCTGCTATGCCTGTACGTCGGCGCTTTTGCTGCTTGTGAACCATTATGTTGGTGCCTCTGCTGTTTATGAACCAGTATGCCGGTGTCTCTGTTATTTATGAACTAGTACGTCGGTGTCTCTGCGATGAGCCAATGCTTAGGCGCTTTAAGCTAAGTGAGACGATCTTTCGTCAGGTCGATCACTTATTACGATTGTAATCAAGATGACTACTTGATCATGTCAAATTGCTTATAGGGGCTAACCAGCGTACCAAGGAACCCAAAATTTGCTGAAAGAGGTTAAAATAATTGCTTTGAGTGGTTAAGCGTTCTGTCGCCGCTGCAATTGCTCTGGCGCCGCGATTTGGCTCTGTCGCCAGACGCTGGGATCTAGTGCCAGGTGCTAAAAACTGTTGCCAGACGCTGGATGTTTTCGTCTGGCGCTGGAGTAGGGTCTTCCCTATTTTGCTGCACCTGTACTTATTTTTTACTATAGAACTTTGCTAATTTCTTTAATTATCTTAGGGTTGACCTAAGGTTTAATGTCGCTTGATTCATTGACTTGACACGACTTAAGGTATAAACTTGACTCACTGTGATTAACTCGAGGTTGACTCGACTCAAAGTGTTTGACACATGTGTTAGACTCAAATCAAGGTGATATGACACGACATGACTCAATGTGTACATGACTCGTGTGTGCATTGTAATGTGATCGTGCGACTCAAAATGCAAAAAAGCAAAAATTTTCTGTCAATTTTGTGGAGGGTACCGACTTTCTCCCGAAAAAGAAAGACCCAAAAAGAAAGAAGCGAAGTTTTCGAATGCATGTTGAATGAGCTTAGTCAAATGTTGTTTGATACTATTTCTCAAGGTGCAAGGATTAATCCATCCTAGGCTATCTCAATGGTTAACTCAATGATGAAAGTATTTGGGTAACTTAATCACGGAGGCTAAGCACTTCATACTTCATGATGCAATGACAATTATGATTGATGAGTGATGTTGATATGACAAGGCATGCTTCAGCGTTGTGTTAAGATTCCATGACAAAGGGTTCCTAAGGGAAGTATATTTAGTCATGTATCCATGATGTGTGTGAAAGTGAACTAAGGTTAGGCTGCAAGAGCTAAGTGTGTGGAAAGATATTATTTTTAGAAGAGTCAAATGATGGTGACTCTTAGGCTAGGTAAGCTAATGATGTAAGGATCAAGCCCCCAAGTCTAGCTCTAAATGGATAAGGATGAGCATAGGGAATCCTTGATATGATCATGGTGTGAGTGTGTGAATGTGAATATGAATGCATTTTTATTACGGCCGCACCTCGATGTGAGGTTGCCTACGTATCCGTTAGGAATCAGGCCGAACGAAGCTCTAGCCGAACCTCAAAAAGGTCTTTTTAAAGATTGTAACGTGGTTAGGCTAAAGGTTATAGAAGAAGGGGATAAAGGCTCAAGAACCTCGATAAGCCCCCAAGGTGTGCAACCTCATTTTTGAAATCTTTATATTTTTATGCTTGAGTTTCTACTCTTTTTTAGCTCTGTCTTTTTTGCTTTATTTATTTCTGCTCTCTTCCTTTTTTTTTGCTTTTGCATTTCATATTTTTATAAGTGTGGGCAATTCCGATCATGCGGTCTATCACTCACATGGAATTCATGTTTCTCAGGCACGGTACTGAGCACTCGATAAGAGACGCAATCTGAGACATGTTCTTATCAAAGACATTTTTATGTCAAAGACATTGGAACATTTTCCCTTTTGTACACTTTTATTTTCTTTATTTATTTATTTTGATCCTTTAAAATCACTCAAGCTTTTGAAATTGCATAAGTTACACACCATCCCATTCCAAGGTTACGTAGATGTTGGTTGAAAAAATGAAAGGTCTATTATTAGGCGAGGCTCAAAGTGGTTTATCAAAAAAGGATTGCATATTTGAAGGGTGAAATGTGATATGATGTGGCTACAAGGGATGCCTCAAATCATTGGTGTACCTTGTGCTTAGTTTTGACATGATTTTTTTTTTTTTTTTTTTTTTTTTTTTTTTTTTTTTTGCAATGTAATGATCATATGCAAGGAAATAAATGCTCATTTTATTTAAAGGAAAAAGAAAGAATCTACAAAATTAATCTAAGGGAAAAGAAAGGTGCCTATGCTAGACTTATTGGAGAGATGAAAAAATGAAAAAGAAATAGAAAAAAGAAAGATCATGAAGTCTTGTTGTTGCAGCTCGCCTCTTGCCTTGTGTTTATCATCACTTGGTGTCCTTGCCGACTGGAGGTATTGGAAGCCCGTTATTGTCGATCAAATATTGGATTGCTTCCTTTAGTTTCCAACAGCTCTCAGTAGTATGACCCCTACCTTGATGGTACTTGCAGCGTACATTTGGGTTCCAACTAGGCAATCTCTTCTCAAGTGGGGGATCTTGAATAGGTCTAATAGGAGTAATGAGTCCCTTGGCATGGAGTCGATCGAAAGCATTATCGTAGCTAATTCCAATAGGGGGAAATCCTTTCTCAGTTGCTTTCTAAATCCTCGATTATCCATAGCTAAGATTTCATTAAGGTCGAAAGTACCAATATTGTTACTAGAGTAGGTTTTTTTGGAAGAAGAAGGACAGTCGTTCTTCTTTCCTTTATAGCCACTGTTTTTATTGTTACTAAGCTTGGCCTTCTTGTCGTGCGGGGGAACATGAAGGAGATTTGAGTCAATGAGATCTTGAACACGATCTTTGAGGGCGAGACATGCTTCGGTGGTGTGATCACGACCTCTATGGTATCGACAATAAGAATTTGGATCCCAATTGGGAAACCGTTTTTCAGGCGGAGGGTCTTGACTAAGACCAATGGGGTGAATGAGACCTTGATCGTGAAGATAGTCAAAAGCTTCATTGTAAGTCATTCCTATTGGTGTGTATTCTTCAATGGTCCGTTTTGCCCGTGGCTTAGGAGCATTGAGTTCTTCATTAAACCCTTGGCGAGAATTTTGTTCGATAACAATCACCCGATTTGCTAATCCTTCTACCACATTCAAGAGCATGACAATAACATCTTGCAGTTTTCGAACGTCCTCTTTTAGACTTGACGAGTCTTCCCCTGGTATTATCTAAGAAAAGACTTTCATCCTCATCAATTATGGCCACTTCATCGAGAGAGGTTATATAAGTTGTCTCGATCATGGGCTCACCTACAGGTGTGATAAGAAGTGATGGATCGAAGGATGTTTGATCTTCTTCGATGGATAGAATCTCGGAAGTTTCATTATTATCGATCAAATGTTGAATAGCTTCTTTGAGTTTCCAACACTCCTCAGTGTCGTGACCCTTTCCTTGGTGATATTTGTAGTGCTTATTAGGGTCCCACTTGGGTGGCCTGGCTTTTGGAACTGGATCTTTGATGGGCCCTATGGGCATGACTAGTCCTTTGTGATGTAGCTTCTCGAAAGTTGTTTCATAACTCATACCAAGTGGAGTGAACACTCTTTTTGACCTTTGGATTCGCGATTTAGAGGCGTTCATAGCATGTACTTCATTAATGGGAGAGGAAGAAGAAGGATGGTCGTTCTTCTTTCCTCTCGCACTATTATCTTTCAGAAGGTCATCTTCAATGTCAATGCCTATATTATACACAACCTTGAAGGTATTCAAGTTGTGTTGGTATTTTAAGTGCTTTGAATACTTCCCTTGGAGATTCTTGATAAACTTCCTCACAGATTCTTTTTCGGTTATCCTTGATTAATCGCCCTTCTCTCCTCGACCAAGTACTATGGAAAAGGAATTTGGGGATATTCATTGTTAATTATTTGACTCAAACTTTATTCAACATGCAATGGATGGAGGAAGTGAAGAAAAGATGATGTAGATGGAGGGATATGAAGAATTAGGAATGGAATGTACCCCCAACTTAAATGACGGAAAAAACTGACTCATGCATGAACCTAAGACATGGTCATGGTGACATGCACAAGGTGTGTGTTAAATTAGTGAGTGTAGGTGACATACTTGGACTCGTGTCACGACCAAGTGGCTAGACTATGTGACTAGACTCAATTAATGACTTAACAAGGTATAATTAACAGGATTAATTAGCAAACTGTTTAATTAGACACAAGGTGATGACTCGATCAATAAACCGAACTGTCGCCAAAACGACAAGACTGGCGCCGCACTATGTAGTGTAGTGCTGGACGACAGAGCTGTCGCCAGGCGCTACACTCCGCAGAGTGGCGCTGCAGTCCAAATCTCGGCGCCAGTGCTGGAACGTTGATCTAGAGCTGCTTTCGATATTATTACTCAACAGGGGTATGCCTAAAGTCGTACTAAGTCAACTCTGATTAGATTATTAGACTCTAATTACCAAGATCAATTAATTAATTAATTAATTAATTAAGAAAAATCTTTTTAGCCATTAAGCAGTTTATTTTGTTCTTAACGGAAGTCAAACAAATGGTTAGGAAAAATCACATAGAGTATGCACAACAAATAATGCGCAATTAGTCAAGTAGGCACAATATGATGCAATGAGTTTGCAACCTAACCATGGCTCTAGTTCTCTAAAGTTCGGGATATAGGTTAGTCAATAGAGGGTCCATGGTTAATTGTCCGGATGCACCGCACGGAAGCCTAACCGTGAAGGGTTGGCGCGAGTGGATGGGACACCGCGAGTTTTAGAAAAAACTCGCTTCCATGGTTTGGTGAATTCAACATTCTCAGATGTACCCTTTGTTGCTCAGAGCATGAATTCCCAGGGGGTTATGTCCATATGTAGAACACATATGAGTTTCAAAAAAGTAAGAAAAACTCAATCAGAAAGTAGGATCGAGCAAACAATGCTAAAAGCTGGTCGATATTAGAACGCATATTTCTGGCTCGGTATTGGAAGAATTTGGCGCCAACAAACAGAGATTGGCGCCAGCTTTTGGCTTTAGCGCCTGGCGAAAAAGATTTCGTCTGGCGCTAAAGCCAAAATATTGGCGCTAACTTCAGTTCGTTGACGCTAATTCCTACATGCCTCAGCAACTTTCTGTGCTCGATAAAATTTTCCAGTTTCTCGTAGTGTTATTTCGGTCCTAGTTGTGAAAGATATTCCTCTAATTTCCTACGTGTAAAATCCTATGTTTTAACTCATTACGGATGGTCTTTCCAATGAGATCTTTTTTATGCATATGACAATACTGTTAATCAAATTACGCACATGAAATACTTACAACTTTTCGAGTCTCATCCACTCATTCTAAATCATTGCCAAAATAAATTTCTGGAATTAAAATAGAAATCATCCCCAGTGGAGTCGCCAAAAACTGTAGGGAATATTTCAAGCGTTAATCCCTAGCTTGAACCCCAATGTGATCATACACTTAAGTACGGTGGCATCCAATGGGAAAGAAGATAGAGCAAAAGAGTCGCCAAAAAGTTTTTTAGGAACTTGTAAACCGTTCACGAGGTGAAGGTTACACCCCTTAACGATCCAAGAGAGCGTCAACTCCAATAGGTCTTGAACCATGACTGGTAGTTCGGGGATGAAGGTACAAATCCAACCTAAAAGAGATTGACCTTGCCCTAATAATAGGCCTCTACTTTATTCTGATCGTGTTCATGTGCGCTTTCTGACTAACACGCAATCAATTGGATTACCCTAAACCTGTTTATCTATGTTGGTTGAATATTAATGCACAAATAAAACTATTATTGGTGATCACTTGAGTTATAATCAAATTAACCCTAAACAAGATTATTAATTATCTTATTAAGCGTGATTACAAGTATCAATTCCCTTTAAACATGCATAAAAGGCGTGATCAAGCAATAACAATAAATAATATATCAATATCAAGCAACATAATAATAAAAATAATAAAAATAATAATAATGATAAAATAATCATGAATCATGTTAAAGCATAATAATAGCAAGATCCTAGGCATGATTCTAACAAGATTAATAACAAACCCTAGCATGTCACTAAACATTAAAAGATCAAAGCTTTAACCCTGATACTAATAATCATAAATATTAGGAAGAACATAGGAAGAATCATACTTTTAATCATACTTGATATTAAAGTTACCCTAGACATGATACTAGGAATTTATTGTTGTCACCCTAAACATCAAATTAAGGAAAACATCCTAACATGATACTGGGAATCAAAATAACAATCTAAACATGATTTCTATATCATAATATCAATTAAACCATTAAACTACTTATACTTGGATGCCTCGTACCTCTTTCTAATAACAAAATACACACGTTAGTAACTTCAAGGAAAATAATAAACAACAATTAAATTAAATAATTGAAAGAAAGATTAGGGACCAAACCCTTAGAAATTAAAACCTTTCACGTCTAGGGCGAAGGCAACTTTGAATAATGCTAGGTGTATCTAAGTCTTGCAAATGCGGAATTTTGTATTTGAGAATAGCTAGTTTAGAAAAGAGAGAGAGAATAATCAAGAGAATCTTGATGAGAGTTGGTGAATATTGATGAATGAAAACGGAGTTTTTAGAAGGCTATTTATAAAGAAAATCAACCAAAAAGATAAAAAATCAAAACAGAGTTCTGACGCGTATAAAACTTGATTAGCGCCAGACGCTGACATTAGCGCCAGGCGCTAACGCTAGCGCCAGGCGCCAAGCTTAGCGTCAGGCGCTAATGCTGGCGTTTGGCGCTAACTTAAATATTGACGCGTTTTCTAAAATCAGATAGAAATTGCCGTACAGGAGGATAAAATCGTATTTTCCTCCAAAACATTCTTTCGTTCTGATTAAAACTCCAAAAGTCAACAAAAGTCAATTTATCAATGCTAATTAAATTAGGGATGAAAAGAACCTTCTAGAAGAATCTAGAAGACCAAAACCATTCCTAATTGCATTAGAAATGATAAATGTATATTAGGCCCTCCTCTAAATCATTGGGCCGCATATGAGGCTCAAACCAGGCCCAGTTCAGTAAATTGGCCATAACTTCTTCAATATTCATCGGAATTGGGCTTATAATATATATCGTCGGAAAGCTCTTTTCAAGCCCTATCCAACTACACTATTATCGGACCCATATCATGGACCAGCCGAATCGGATTTTCTGTTTTCTTAAAATAGGTTTTCAAAAACAGAGAGAAGAGAAAAGAAATTAAAACTATCCGCAACACTAGACTTTCCACACTTTCACTTCATTCGATTATGATTTGACGTGAAAGGTACTCATCACCGGGTTTGGTTTTGGGGAAACACAAATGGGTAATGCGCACTTTCAATCCAACTTTCTTCTCTTTTTCTTCTACCTTTTTCGAAAACAATTCATTTAGAGTAAAATCCTTAGATAATTACCTTGTTGAAGTCAACACAAATCATGACATTCCATTAATGATTGTTCGTGAAATTTTTTGACATTCTTCATCAACAAACTTGCTTAAAGTGAATTCGTATTACAAGGATTAAAAAAAAGGGGTAAAACAATGATTTTGACTTTGGTTCATTTTTTGAATGCTTGGCAGAAAAGGTTTAAGTGAACGCGCTCAATTTCTCGTGACACACACTATTAGGTCATATTCCACATTCGTATACTAGTCCAATCATGGGTGACAAGGCAGCATTGGAGAAATTTAGACAGGAACTCCAAAACCTAAAGGCCCTACGAGAAGAAAAAGCCCAATTAAAGGCTCATAAAAAAAGCAGAAAAGGCTAAAATAAAAGCGGAGAAAAAAAAGGAAACATTCTGCAAGAAAAAGCAAGAGCCGAAAGACTAGTGGCCTTGGAGAAACTTATCCTTCGAGCTAGCTCAGAATTAATTACTTCAATTATGAGCTTGCACCACAACCTACTGGCAAGACTCTTCCAAAAAAGTTCTTGACTACGGATTTACCAACCTTTAAGATTATGGACAATCCTAGTTCTCACTTAATGAGCTTTATTGGAATCATAGCATTGAAAGAGGTGGAGAAAAGTCTATATACATGTACTTTTCCTCTTTCATTGGACCCAACTGCTAGATCATGATTTTATATCCTAGATAAAAAAAAACTTCCACTTGGAGTGATGTTGTAAAAGCGTTTTTTTAACCCAATATGGATATAACATCGAGCTCACAAATACCTTGCGCGATCTTGAATTGCTTAAGCAAGGGGGAGAAGAAGGCTTCATTGACCTCTTTTCCAGGTGGCGATCAAAGGTTGCTCTTTGTAAGGAATATTTCGAGCGTTAATCCCTAGCTTGAACCCCACTGTGATCATACACTAAAGTATGGTGGCGTCCAAAGGGAAAGAAGATAAAGAAAAAGATTCGCCAACAAGTTTTAGGAACTTGTAAACCGTTCACGAAGTGAAGGTTACACCCCTTAACGATCCAAGTGATCGTTAACTCCAATAGGTCTTGAACCATGACTGGTAGTTCAGGGATGAAGGTACAAATCCAACCTAAAAGAGATTGAACCTGCCCTAATAATAGGTGTAGACACCCATTTGTGTCTCCCCAAAACCAAACCCAGTGATGAGTACCTTTCACGTCGAATCATAATCGAATGAAGCGAAAGTGTGAAAAGTCTAATGTTGCGGATAGTTTTAATTTCTTTTCTCTTCTCTCTGTTTTTGAAAAATTATTTTAAGAAAACAGACAATCCATTTTGGTTGATCCATGATAAGGATCCAATAGTAGTGTAGTTGGATGGGGCTTGCAAAGACCTTTCCAACGATATATTATAAGCCCAATTCCGATGAATATTGAGGAAGTTATGGCCAATTTACTAAACTGGGCCCGTTTTGAGCCTTATATACGGCCCAATGATCTAGGGGAGGGCCTAATATGATTTATCATTCCTAATGCAATTAGGAATGGTTTTAGTCTTTCTAGAATCTTCTAGAAGGTTCTTTTCATTCCTAATTCAATTAGCATTGATAAATTGACTTTTGTTGACTTTTCAGAGTTTTAATCAAAATCAAATAGCATTTTCGAGGAAATTATATGATTTTATCCTCCAGTACGGCAAACTTATCTGATTTTCGAAAATGCGTTAAAACCAGGCTTGGCGCCTGACTCCAGGCATTGGCGCCTGGAACCAGGCCTGGCGCCTGGCGCTAGTGTTGGTGCCTGGCGCCAGTTAGCCAGGGTTTGCGCCAGCTCTGTTTTTTGTGCGTCAGACTTTGTTTTATTTATTTTATCTTTTTGGCTGATTTTCTCTATAAATAACGTATTACAAACTCCGTTTTCATTCACCAATTTTCACCAATTCTCACGAATTCTCATCAACAACCAGCTTTTCAATTATATTCACCAATTCTCACGAACTCTCATCAAGATTTTCTTGATTATTCTCTCTCTCTCTCTTTTTTTCTAAACTAGCCTTTTCTCAAATACAAAATTCCGCATTCGCAAGATCTAGGAACACATAGCCATATTCGAAGTTGCCTTCGCTCTAGACATGAAAGGTTTAATTTCTGAGGGTTTGGTCCTAAATCTCTCTTTCAATTATTTAATTTAATTGTTTGTTTATTATTTTCCTTGAAGTTACTAACGTGTGTATTTTGTTATTAGAAAGAGGTACGAGGCATCAAAGTAAGTACTTTAATTGTTTTATTGATATTATGATGTAGAAAGCATGTTTACATTGTTATTATGATATTCCTAGTATCATGTTTAGGGAAAAAGTTATAATATCAAATATGCTTATTAAGATTCCTGCGATGTTTCCTATGTTCTTCCTAATATTTATGATTGCTATTATCATGTTAGGGTTAAAGATTTGATTTTTATTGCTTAGTGACATGCTAGGGTTTGTTATTAATCTTGTTAGTATCATGCCTAGGATCTTGCTATTATTATTATGCTTTAATATTAACATGAACATGATTATGATTATAATTTATGATGATTATGAATATTATTATTATAATTTTATGATGATGATTTTATGATGATTATTTTATTTATGATGATTATTATTATGATTATTATTCTTTATGATGATTATTATTATTATGATTATAATTTTATTGTCATGATCATTATTTTTATAATTGTGTTGCTTGATTTTATTGTTATTGCTTGATCACACCTTTATGCATGTTTAAAGAGAATTTGTACTTGTAATCACGCTTAATAAGATATTTAATAATCTTGTTTAGATTAATGTGATTATAATTTCAAGTGATCGCCAATAATAGATTTATTTGGGCATTATATTCAACCAACATAGATAAACAGGTTTAGGGTTAATTCTATTGATTGTATGTTAATTGAAAAGCGCACATGAATACGATCAGAATAAAGTAGAGGCCTATTATTAGGGCAGGTTCAATCTCTTTTAGGTTGGATTTGTACCTTCACCCCCGAACACTTATTTGGCTCTAGACCTTATGGAGTTGACGATCTCTTGGATCGTTAAGGGGTGTAACCTTCACCCTATGAACGGTTTACAAGTTCCTAAAAACTTGTTGGCGACTCTTTTGCTCTATCTTCTTCCCTTTCGGACGCCACCGTACTTTAGTGTATGATCACAGTGGGGTTCAAACTAGGGGTTTAACGCTTGAAATTTATTCCCTACAATAGGCCTCTACTTTATTCTGATCGTATTCATGTGCGCTTTCTGACTAACATGCAGTCAATAGGATTAACCCTAAATCTGTTTATCTATGTTGGTTGAATTTAATGCACAAATAAAACTATTATTGGCGATCAGTTGAATTATAATCACATTCACCCTAAATAAGATTATTAATTATCTTATTAAGCGTGATTACAAGTACCAATTCCTTTTAAACATGCATAAAAGGCGTGATCAAGCAATAAAAATAAAATATAATCAAGCAACATAATAATAATCACAATAATTATAACAATAATCATAATCATGTTAAAGCATAATAATAGCAAGATCCTAGGCATGATACTAACAAGATTAATAACAAACCCTAGCATGTCACTAAGCAATAAAAATCAAAGCTTTAACCCTAACATGATACTAACATGAATATTAGGAAAGAAAATAGGAAGCATCGCAGGAATCATAATTATCATATTTGATATTATAACCTTTTCCCTAAACATAATACTAGGAATCATTGTTGTCATTCAAAACATCAAGCATCCTAACATGATACTAGGAATCATAATAACAACCTAAACATGATTTCTATATCATAATATCAATAAAATCAATTAAAACACTTACTTGGATGCCTCGTATCTCTTTCTAATAACAAAATACACACGTTAGTAACTTCAAGGAAAATAATAAACAAAACAATTAAATTAAATAATTGAAATAAAGATTTGGGACCAAACCCTCAGAAATTAAAACCTTTCACGTCTAGGGCGAAGGCAACTTCGAACAATGCTAGGTGTATCTAGGTCTTGTAAATGCGGAATTTTGTAAGAAAAAGAGTAGGTTTAGAAAAGAGAGGGAGAATAAAGAATTTCTTGATGAGAGTTTGTGAATTGGTGAATGAAAACGGAGTTTTTAGAAGGCTATTTATAGAGAAAATTAGCCAAAAAGATAAAAAAATCAAAACAGAGTTCTGACGCGTAAAACGAGGTTAGCGCCAAACTCTGACATTAGTGCCAGGCGCTAACGCTAGCGCCAGGCGTCAAGCTTAGCGTCAGGCGCTAATGTTGGCGTTTGGCGCTGACTAAAATATTGACGCGTTTTCTAAAATCAGATAGAAATTGTCGTATAGGAGGATAAAATCGTATTTTCCTCAAAAACATTCTTTTGTTCTGATTAAAACTCTAAAAAGTCAACAAAAGTCAATTTATCAATGCTAATTGAACTAGGAATGAAAAGAACCTTCTAGAAGAACCTAGAAGACTAAAACCATTCCTAATTGCATTAGGAATGATAAATCCATATAAGGCCCTCCTCTAGATCATTGGGCCGCATATAAGGCTCAAACCGGGCCCAGTTTAGTAATTTGTCCATAACTTCCTCAATATTCATCGGAATTGGGCTTATAATATATCGTTGGAAAACTCTTTTCAAGCCCTATCCAACTATACTACTATTGGACCCATATCATGGACCAACCAAACTGGGTTGGCTATTTTCTTAAAATAGGTTTTCAAAAACAGAGAGAAGAGAAAAGAAATTGAAACTATCCGCAACACTAAACTTTCCACACTTTCACTTCATTTGATTATGATTCGACGTTAAAGGTACTCATCACTGGGTTTGGTTTTGGGAGACACAAATGGGTGTCTACACTCTTCTTTTACAAAGACCTCCGGATCATGAACTTGTCCCAAAGTTCATAGACAATATGTCTCCACCATACAACTGCCATTTACAATACCTTGGGAACAATAAAGGGAATTGATAAATGAAACCATGAATCATATAGATGGACTAGATTTTTAGAGAGGATTTCACCTACGTCAGAAACGGACAAAGCTCGAAGACGCAATCTTTAGAAGTTGTCAACAAATCAAGATGTAGCATCCTAGGTCTTGTTTTGTTTCTTTCCTTTGTTTTTTTTATTTTTTTATTTTTATTTTTATGATAAATTAAAAGATTCATGTTGTCGAATCTACTTATTTTGTACTCTCATTAATTAATGAATAAAAAATATATTTTCAAGTACGTCTATCTTGTTCTCTTTTCAATCTTTTTATTGTTATTGGCTCACATAAAATAAAAGGCATACATACAAACATGCAATATGAAAAAGGCATACATACTCAACACTTCATGAATCTTGATAAGCTTTGGCTTACTAGATCTATCGAACGAAAAGAGGCCCATCTTTGGCCCAGAAAGAAAGGATATGATGATTTCACCAACACAGGAGGCAACTTGAAACTCCACAAAGATCCCATGTTCTTAATCTTAGAGGAAATCCATCTTCTTGGCAGCCCTTTTGAGCCTCGTCAGTTAAGCCTTAGTTATTCAACCTACATTATTCCATACCTTGGGATGGGAATGGTGCAAAGAGATATAAATAGAAAATTGGGGGAACGAAACATAAGAGGGTCGGGGGACACAAAGTTAGTCTAAGCCCAAAAAGGAATGATCCAATGCAAAAGAAAGAAAACAATCGTTCTAAACCCGAAACAAAGCTCGTCAGAAAAAAAGGAGAAAGAGAGACGACAAGGAAAAGGCACCTAATGTAGGAAGTTGCCACATAAAGCAGAAAAGGTTTTAATCTGAGAAGTACCAAAAGTAAGAGATTTTGGGAGTATACTTGAGCCTGTCCATTCTTCATAACCCCAAGCTTAGCCACGTTACAACTGATTAGGGGATTTTTATCCACCAATCAGCATCTGACACGTGGGCCAGCCAGGTTTCGCCACGTGTCCTTCATGTAGGCCAATAGGAGCCTGCCACGTGTCATCAAGAGGTTCGTCCTCCTTGGACCAATTGCAATGTGACACGTGTCCACCCATGCCAAATGGGAAAACCGGCCAACAAGGCCCAATCATTGTGGGAGGCCCAGTCAGCCTTAGGTTTAACCTAAACCTAGTACTGGCACGCATCCCAAGGCATATAAATATGCCCATTAATCCTCATTAAGGGGGATTACGCACATTTAACACTCTCACCTAGAGAGACCCAATTACCTTTATTTCCGCATTAATTACTCCTTAATCAAGTACTAACTTGACCGTCGGAGGCGGATCTCCAATCGTCCGGAGCATCCGTTTGTTTTGCAGGTACAGGCGTCCGGTTCCAGTCTCCGAATTGTAACTCTCCCGCAGGACATCAGAAAACCCCGAAACATTTTGGCGCCGTCTGTGGGGAGAGTACTTCTGAGATGGCATCCACGTCTGTACCGACTCCTAACGAGAGGCGTCCCCTAGACGACCCTCAAGTTCAGTCGGACCATGATACTGAGGAAGAATTTGAAGTTGAAGCTCACACAGCTTCAGACGGGACCCTAAGGGCCCGACGCACCCGTCATACCGAAAGGAGGGAACGGGAACATCTTCAAACTGGACTCAGTGATCTAGCCGGCGCACTGCCTGTTCAGCAGCAGCCGGCTGATGGGTCTGCTCCCATTACAAGATACGAACTCATGACCTTCATGAGGGGCTTCAAGGGAGAGATTCAAGAGTTGCTCAACAAGAAGCCGCCTGCTCTGGCCAAGGAGCAGTCGGCTAAGAAACCTTCCTCTTCAGGGAGGAGGAAGCCTGTTCGAGGGCGAGAGGCGACCCCTCATCCTAACTCTAGGAAGTGGGAGCCGCCTGTCCTTGATTTCACAAAGTACCGCTTTCCTACTCCAGGAAAGAGGAAACCTGTTCGTCATATTCAGGCGGACGGGTCGAAGAAAACATACACAGATGCTCGGCTATTGCTAGAGAAGAAGAAGAATGACCGATTGTCAGAGTCGGCCTCTACTTCAGACTTTCAAGACAGTCTACGTAATACCTCGATGAAGTATACTCAGTCGCATCATGAGAGTCAGTCAGGCGGCACCTCCCGTCAGTCCGACTTTCATAGTGACCAGGCGGTACCAAACTTACCATTTGTACCGCAACAACAATATTTTTTGCAGCCACCTCTGTTTGGTGGGCATGCAGCAAAGAATGTCCAACCTATGGACTGACAGCTACGGTTGCTTAGACTTGGGGAACAACCGTCGGCCTTCTCCAAGGAAATTGCTGAAGCCGCTCAGCCGGCCAAAGTGAAAAATGTATTAGTAGGCGCCTATGACGGCACTACTAACCCAGAAGACCATTTGATGGCATTCACCAACCTGATGTACCTTCAAGGGTTGGATGATCCCACTTGGTGCAAGTGTTTTCCAGCGACTCTCAAAGGAATCGCACAACAATGGTTCGGCAACCTGCCGACTGGTTGTGTGAATAACTTCAGGACGCTTGCTTACTTATTCACCTCCAACTTTGCCATGAACATACCTGCGAAGAAGACGACCCTTGACTTAGGAACGATTCAGCAGGGCGAGAAAGAGGGGCTTACATCAGGCGGTTTAACCTGATGAGAATACAGATTCAAGGGTTACCGGATGAGGTAGCCTATACTGACTTTTTCAGAGGCCTCAAAGACGGGTCGACATTCAAATTTGATTTGGTTCGAAAAAGGGTGGCGACTCTTCAAGAGGCCTTGATTGAAGCGGAAGCCTATATATAGGCAACTGATCTTTGTAGTACGGGAAAACAGTCGGATGGGAAAAGGTTCGACAAAAGAGAAGGACGACAGAAACAGTCGTCGAACAAAGATGAGAAGAAGAGAAAAGAGGTTTGGGCGGCTGATTCCTCTAAACAGGCGGCCCAGAAGAAGAGGAAAGAATTCAAACCATACTCCCCAAAGTATGCGTTTAACAAGGATAGCCAAGCTATCCTAAAGGAAATCAAGGGACGGATCTCAATTCAGAAGCCGGCCCCCATGAAGGGTTCTGCAAGCAACCGGAACCAACAAAAATTCTGTGATTATCATGAAGATGTTGGTCATCACACCAACGAATGCATCAGTCTCATGCGGTATCTGGACCGCCTGGCTAAGCAAGGCGATCTTGACTCTTATGTTAAGAAATCTACGGGGAACACTTCCTCGAAAAAGCAGTCGACCAAAAAGAGTCAACAGGCCGACATCTCTGATATAGATGATGCAGTCGTCTACACCATTGCAGGCGGCTTCTCAGGAGGCGGCCCCACTATTAGGGGCAAAAAAGACAATATCAGGCGGCTAGACGTAAATTCCGTTCACCAAGAACGACCCTCCAAATATTCATTTCCTGAGATTGTCATCACTGAAGAAGATCTAGGAGGGGTAAGGGGGCCGCATGACGACCCTATCGTTATTGAATGTAAAGTGGCCAACCAGAGAGTTGGACGAATCCCTATAGATACAGGAAGCTCCTCAGATCTTATCAGTAGCATATGTCTGTCAAAACTTAAATATCAGACTGATTGCATACATCCGGCATCCCACCCTTTAGTAGGGTTTGGAGGAGGAGTCGTCCACCCAGTGGGACGAGTGGATTTACCCATCCGCCTGGGTGAAAAAGGGGAAGGACGACACATGGTAGTCCGGTTCCTGGTAGTAGAAGAACTCTCGGCCTACAACATGATTCTGGGACGACCAACCCTGAATAATTCCAAGGCTGTTATAATCCCATCTCTTATGTTGCTCAAGTTTGAGAGGGATGATGGAACAGTCGGGTCCCTAAGGGGAGATCAGAGGATGGCCCGAGAGTGCTATCTCTCGGATATCAAGCCCACTATTATGGTCGCTGGGTCAAGTGGTGGAAAAACAGACCTTGACAATGTCAAGGAGAGTGCGCCTGTTCAAGAAGCAGGCGACAAGAAGAGAAAGGCAGCCCAGACGGGGGCCGCAAGAAAAGACAGAAAATAGCAATCATTGGCAGAGGGGCGGTCGGATGAATTCCGCCCTCAGCCGGCTGGTGAGCATACGGACCTGATCTTAGAGGACTCATGTCCTGAGCGAACAGTCAAAGTTGGGACGACTGCTCTGAGAGTCCTGGGTGACGACTTTCACAAACTATTGAAAGAATACAAGGACATCTTTGCATTTGAAGTCCACGAAATGCCAGGCATTAGTCCTGACCTGGCGGTACATAAACTGGCTGTGGATCCGAAAAAGAAGCCGGTAAGGCAGAAGAAGCGGAACCATGGCGAAGAAAGAAGTCAGGCGGCAGCCACCGAAGTTAAAAAATTACTTGATGCAGGGTTCATTCGGCAATGTTACTTCCCAGTATGGGTTGCAAATGTGGTGCTTGTTAAAAAGCTGAATGGCACCTGGCGAATGTGTGTAGACTACACAGACTTAAACAAGGCGTGCCCCAAAGATAGTTACCCTCTGCCTAAAATTGATAACCTGGTCGACTCAACAGCCGGCCATGCTTTGATGAGCTTTATGGACGCCTACTCTAGTTTCCATCAAATTCCTTTATGGAAGAAAGATCAGGAGAAGACGACCTTCGTCACTGATCAAGGGTTATACTGTTACACGGTCATGCCGTTTGGTCTTAAGAATGCCCCGGCCACCTTCCAGCGAATGATAAACACTGTGTTTTTTGATCAGATTGGGAGAAACGTCGAGGCATACATTGATGATATGATTGTCAAGTCTAAGCTTCAGATAGATCATCTGTCGGACCTCCGAGAAACTTTCGCCACACTCAGGCGGCCAAAAAGTACTCGTCATAGAGCCATTTGAAGCTCGGGACGCAGTGCAGGGGTACTTGCTCTCGTACCCCTGTAGTAGAGTCGACCCTCGACTCTACTTTAAAGAGTCCTTTATCCAGGATCTCTTTCTTAGCTTTGGGGGGAACAGGCGGCATGCTGCGGCCGCCTACAAGAAGAGGCGGATTCCTGTTCCACCTGTTGAAGCGCTTGTTCAGCTCTGTGTCTGAACTTTCAATGATAAGGAAGGTGCTTCGCCAATCCTTCCACTTGTTTGCTTTACCTCTTGTCATGAGGTAGCCTCTCTGGCTCGTCAATTGATACCAGCCGGTACCGCCTGCCTTAGGGGTCCGGCTGAGGTAGTTCATGTGGGCGAAAGCCTCGAAGTTTGGCTCCACCCCGTGCAGTTCGCACCCGGCCACATAGCCGAGTACGTTGACCCAGGAGTTTGGGGCTAACTGCCATAACCCCAACTCATACCCATCCAAGATCCGCTGAACAGCCGGATGTAGTGGGAAGCGCAGCCCAGCCCTGATGGCCGCCTCATAGCAGCCAAAGCAGGCGCTATCATAACTAGTGCCAGCCGGCCAGACGACTGTGTCTTCTGGATCCGGCACGAAAACTAAAAAGCCGGGGCCCATTGTGTGGTTCGCAATAAAGCTCCCCACTCTCTCTTGCATGGCCGTGATCCGGCCCCGTGGGACAGTGCAGTAGTAAGGGGTATTTTGCTCTCGGTAAGAGGCGGATGGCTCCGCCCAATTGTCCCCCTTCTCAACTGCGTGAGAAAGCCTCGCCTCTTGTAGGCGGCTGTTTTTCTCTTCCGTGTCCAAAGAGGCATGACCAGAAGAACTAGACTCGGATTCGTCCTCTAACGAGTCCTAAGAGGACGACTCCTCCCCTCTCCCAGAGGGGCCCGCCTTCTTTCCTTCAAAAGGAGCAGGAGAGAATGTAGACTTGTCAACTGTAAAATGGGAAGGGGTCACCTTGACCCCTCCCTCAGAACTGTCGGCTGTCAAGCCGCCTTGGTTCACGTCCACATCTGGCGCCTAGTCAGATGTTTCACTAATCGGCACTCTGTGGGAGGAGCCGTCTGAGTTCGAGATCCTAGCAGTTCTTTTTGTTCTGGCCATCATGTTCTGCATAGACACAGAGACAGTCGGACTTTGTATAAAGGGAAAAGATGGGTCCGGAAAAGGGTAGGCGGCACTCCTAGTCCTAGATTCAGCCGTCCCCGGTGACCGGCTGATCACTAACCTAGGTCGTGTCGTGTGCTTCCGTGGTGCCATTTCAAAAAAGAATAAAATAAAGAGAAAATTAAGAGTAAGAGAGCCGACGGTTACCTGAACGAGTGAAGTTGACGGAGTTCTGAAAATCCTGAATAGCCGGCTTGTCAGAGCAGGCGGTAGGCAGAAAGAGTCCGAAATGTCAGAGCAAGTTCAGGGATCCAAATGTTCTCTCTAAAAAGTTCTCTAGTGTGAAAATGACTGAAGTCAACACACCCTTATATAGGCAAAGTGAGAAGGCGAAGGGTCACTTCCCAAATTCAAAATTTGGGCGGGAGAATCTCTCGGCCTTTCGCCGAGTGACACTTGTAGCAGGCCGTCGCCTGTCACGGTACGACACCTGTCACAGGTAACACGTGACCAGTCACGTGCCACCTGTGAGGGGCAAATGATTAGGGGATTTTTATCCACCAATCAGCATCTGACACGTGGGCCAGTCAAGTTTCGCCACGTGTCCTTCATGTAGGCCAATAGGAGCCTGCCACGTGTCATCAAGAGATTCGTCCTCCTTGGACCAATTGCAATGTGACACGTGTCCACCCATGCCAAATGGGAAAACCGGCCAACAAGGCCCAATCATTGTGGGAGGCCCAGTCAGCCTTAGGTTTAACCTAAACCTAGTACTGGCACGCATCCCAAGGCATATAAATATGCCCATTAATCCTCATTAAGGGGGATTACGCACATTTAACACTCTCACCTAGAGAGACCCAATTACCTTTATTTCCGCATTAATTACTCCTTAATCAAGTACTAACTTGACCGTCGGAGGCGGATCTCCAATCGTCCGGAGCATCCGTTTGTTTTGCAGGTACAGGCGTCCGGTTCCAGTCTCCGAATTGTAACTCTCCCGCAGGACATCAGAAAACCCCGAAACAACAACCTTGGAAAGGCCCTCCTTGACGTAGACCATAACCATGTACCAAAATCATCATTCCATGAAAATATGGCCAACCTTAGGCCTTTTGCACATATGGACCTACTATTGAGTAGTCATGCCCATATATAAAATGCATGAAGTGTTGAGTTATGATTACAAAATCATATAAAAAAAATCAAATGATTTGGATGATTTGATAGCCATTGGCTTGATGACACCATTTTCAGTAAAGCAATCGAATCAAATTAAATTCGATGTTTTCAATATTTTTGCCAAAGAAAATTGAGATGACTATCACTCTAAAAAAAACAATCATCTTATTTTCTTTTAATAATAGGGCTATTTATTACCAAGGTAATTCAAGTTCTATATACATTGCTGAAGGGAATATTTCAAGCATTATCCCCAAACTTGAACACCATTGTGATCATACACTAAAGTACGGTGGCGTCCAAAAAGAAAGAAGATAGAGCAAAAGAGTCACCAACAAGTTTTTAGAACTTGTAAACCGTTCACGAGGTGAAGGTTACACCCCTTAACGATCTAGGAGATCGTCAACTCCAATAGGTCTGGAACCATGACTTGTAGTTCGGGGATGAAGGTACAAATCCAACCTAAAAGAGATTGAACCTGCCCTAATAATAGGCCTCTACTTTATTCTGATCGTATCCATGTGCGCTTTCTGACTAACATGCAATCAATAGGATTAACCCCTAAACTTGTTTAATCTATGTTGGTTGAATATTAATGCACAAATAAACTATTATTTGCGATCACTTGAATTATAATCAAATTAACCCTAAACAAGATTATTAATTATCTTATTAAGCGTGATTACAAGTACAAATTCCCTTTAAACATGCATAAAAGGTGTGATCAAGCAATAACATTAAAATATAATCAAGCAACATAATAATAAGTATAACAATTATAAAAATAATCATAATATTCATGTTAAAGCATAATAATAGCAAGATCCTAGGCATGATACTAACAAGATTAATAACAAACCCTAGCATGTCACCAAACATAAAAATCAAATCTTTAACCCTAACATGATACTAACATGAATATTAGGAAAGAAAATAGGAAGCATCATACTTTTAATCATACTTGATATTAAAGTTACCCTAGACATAATACTAGGAATCATTGTTGTCATTCAAAACATCAAGCATCCTAACATGATACTAGGAATCATAATAACAACCTAAGCATGATTTCTATATCATAATAACAATGAAAACCACTAAATCACTTCCTTGGATGCCTTGTACCTATTTCTAATAACAAAATACACGCGTTAGTAACTTCAAGGAAAATAATAAACAATAATTAAATTAAATAATAATTGAAAGAGAGATTTGGGACCAAACCCTCAGAAATTAAAAGCTTTCAAGTCTAGGGCGAAAGCAACTTCGAATAATGCTAGGTGTATCTAGGTCTTGTGAATGCGGAATTTTGTAAAAAGGGTAGGCTTTAGAAAAGAGAAAGAAAAAAGCTTTAGCTTAGAGAGAATTGATGATTGTAGATTGTCGATGAAAACGGAGTTTTTAGGAGGCTATTTATAGAGAAAATCAGCCAAAAAGATAGAAAATCGAACCGGAATTCTGACGCACAAAAACAAGTAGCGCCAGACGCTGACATTAGCGCCAGGCGCTAACGCTAGCGCCAGGCTCTAACGCTAGCGCCAGGCTCTAATGCTAGCGTTTGGTGCTAATTAAATTTCTGACGCGTTTTCTAAAATCAGATAGAAATTAACCGTACAGGAGGATAAAATCGTATTTTCCTCAAAAACATTCTTTTATTCTGATTAAAACTCTAAAAAGTCAACAAAGGTAAATTTATCAATGCTAAAGGAATTAGGAATGAAAAGAACCTTCTAGAAGAATCTAGAAGACTAAAATTATTCCTAATTGCATTAGGAAGGATAAATCCATATTAGGCCCTCTTCTAGATCATTGGGCCGCATATAAGGCTCAAACCGGGCCCAATTTAGTAATTTGGCCATAACTTCCTCAATATTCATTGAAATTGGGCTTATAATATATCGTTGGAAAGCTCTTTTCAAGCCCTATCCAACTATACTACTATTGGACCCATATCATAGACCAACCAAACTGGATTGGCTGTTTTCTTAAAAAAGGCTTTCAAAAACAGAGAGAAGACTAAAGAAATTAAAACTATCCGCAACACTAGACTTTCTACACTTTCACTTCATTCGATTATGATTCGACGTGAAAGGTACTCATCACTGGGTTTGGTTTTGGGGAGACACAAATGGGTGTCTACAATTGCCTAGAAAGAAAAAGAGTTAATACAATTTGATATATCGACAGCCTCGACGTAAACTCTAGATGTCTTTTACAACTCTTTAGAATTGGTTTTCTTGCTTATACGTCCGCCTGCGTGGGATATCTCCATCTTCTCTAAGTGAGGAAAATTGATTGAACATGATCACTACATGAAAAAATGATCGTTATCACTATCACATGTATACCTCACTGCCAAGTCATCACGATGATTCAAATATTAAGTCAATAATCCTTGCTTTTCAAAAAACATTTCTAATTTTCTTTCTTTAATCTTCTATGGGAAAGTTGGATTCCCCTTCCTTTTTATAAAAATCCTTCTTTTTAGTTCATTTATTTTTTAGGGGGTAAGTCGGGATGATCCCTCCCATTTGGCAACTAAAATACTTGAAAAATAGTATAATTTTTTCGGACATCCCCACTTCATTCTATTTACAGATTTGAAAACGCTATTTATGCTGCGAAATCAATGTCATGCAAAGCTTATTATGAACCATCTTAATAACTTTAAAATGAAAAAGGGAAGAATATCACTTCCTATTGTTTGACCAAGATAATTAATTATGTTACTTGATCAGACAATTCATGATAAACATATGCAATATTCCACAAATTAAAAAAAAAAAACCTTGAGGCTTCAAAAAAAAACATGAGAAATATCCCCTAGCATATGTATACATAAACTGCAAAAGCCACCTAAGGTTACACTTGGGGGCTACAAAAATATAGGTCTTACCTCGATTCTCGTTTTGAAATAAGACCATATTTTGGAGAATGATTAGAACGATTTTATGAATTATTCTAACACTCCACCAAACCTAAGTTTGATAAGCATTCATTTTCAAAATACGACACTTTTTAATTGGAAGAACTTCACTTTCAATTATCAAATTATGACAATGATGACAAACACTAAAAAGGGAGAGATGACAAAATTGGATATACAAAAGTTTGCTCACATTTTCATATATTTGTTGAAATAAGTTGCAAATTACAACTTACCTTCATCAATCTTGGACAAAAAAGTCATACTCAATTACGAGCTAGACTTTTCTTTCCATTTTGGGTCCAGTTTTGAAAACAATATGATTATGATTTTTGATACTAGAAAAAGTTGCTTTTCAAAGCAAACTATTGGACCCTTTTCAAATTTTGATTACTAATTCAAAACAACATGTTTTTAATAAAGATAGTATTCAAAATTTCCATTCTAAAATTTTGTTTTCTCAAATAATAAATTTTTAGATTCTCAATACCGTTTGGATAATACGTGTATATACATAAATATTTTCAAAAGGAATGAATCAAGATTCGACTTCTTCTTGACTCGAACTTATTCTCGCTTAGTTCTCCTGCGAATATTGGCTAAGGGATGGTAAACGAACCACCTACAAGACCAAAATCAAAGATTGATTAGAACAAAGAAAATATTTGATGTTCTAAATCAACTTTGAGAATAAAATCACCGCAATGATCTTTACAAACGTTTAAACATTAGGTAAGATTACTAAACCTTAAACACAATTGTTTTTGGTTTGTAAACAAGCAAAGAACTAACTTGCTTTCTTGAACATGACTTTAACTTAAATGCAAAATCCATGTCATTATCCTAAGTATCTAAAAAACAAAAATAGGATACATACATAGGTCCATCCCAATATCATGATTATATGAATGGCCTAAACAATAGCAAGTCATTAGAACTACCCCAAAGTGGGGGCTCCAAGGCTTGTGAAATAGCAAAAATGCGCGTAACCCGACACATGGGGGCTTCAATATAAACAAAAAAATAAAATGAGATATTCATGCCATTCGAGCTACTTTCGAGAATCGCCTAAACTACAAATGGTTTACATAGAACTCAAGCCTTACAATTTTCAAATGCATCACAATGATTTAATAATCAGTTTGTTCCTTTGAAAACTAAGTTTACAATTGAACTTGGCCATGAAACAAGTTACATATTCGAGACATTTTCAAGTTTAAACTTCAAGAACTAATCTTAGTGCATAATTGTTGTTTCAATACCTCAATTTACTCTAGTGATTAGAGAGTATGACTAGTAAAGAGCAAAGAAACAAAATCATGATACATAAAAAATATTTGCTCATACGAAAGTTTAGTACTCAATCATTCATCATGAAAATTGTATCAAGACACATAATTAACATAAGACAAACAATTCATGAGTTAGAATGTAAACAAAAGACTCCTAAATTCTATATTAAGGAGTCTTTATTCTAAATTATTCTCCATTGGAATTTCGCAAGGAGGATAACATCTACTTTCTCAAGCTTCAAAACATTGACAAAATTCGAACTCAAGAGAAAGAATTCAAAAGTAGCAAGAATAGACGAAAAATTTGAACAACATTTCATTTTTCCTCTTACTTGTTCTAATGAATGACCAATATTACTAGACTTGGAAAATTTCTTTGTTAAAATTATAAATGGTCAAAAAACGATTTAAACACACTAGTTTAGTTGTTTCTAAGATCCTAGTCGTTATCATAATAAGAAGAAACACGGGATTTCTAGACCCATTTCAAGCAACATGAAAGGGTCTAATTATTAAAAACAAACAAGCCATCGAAGTCACCCAACATTGGGGGCTACAATATTCGATAACATAAAATGGGGGATCAAAAGCCCAAAGTATAGCCAAACTACTCTAGTTCGATGATGTCTTCAAAAATTTCCTAAACTAACTAGTTTTGCACAAATCTTGAGATCACAGTTTTATAAGTGAATAATAATAACCGTCGGTTATTTTTATCATTGATAAAACCAATTTTGAAACTTATGCATGAAAAAATAAACATGAGTCGCAAAGAACAAATTCATGCTATTATAAAAGTTCAAAATTTCATTTATAATTTTAATGCCTAATTGTTGTTCTAAACACTTCAATTTACATTAAAAATAACAAGTATAGTCTATGTGAGCAAAACAAAAGAGAAATAAAGTTCAAGCACAAAGTCAAAATTAGAAAAAAAAACACATATATGCTTGATATTCTCATATAGGATCAATACTTTACAACTTCGAATGAAATTTGTTGCAATACAAACAAAAAAATTCATGAAAACAAGTCAAATGCCACCTATAGTTGGGGGCTACGATACCTGCAGTTAAACTCAGTAAACGGAGGCTTCTAACACCCACAAGAGCCATCCTATACCAGTTTCAACTAAGCATTCAAGGGATTATATTCTAAAATCTCAAAGAATCAGCTACTCTTAGGCGAATAATAGTAACACCAATACAATTATCGTACCAATCAATTTTGAAGTTTGAACACGGCAAAAAAAAAAAAAAAAAAAAAGAGAAAAAGCTAAGAGTACACTTCGTGCCATTTTCCCAATTTCAAAAATTTCAAACATAATTTATGAAAGTAATATTAGTTCCAATACTATAATTCACTTCATAATAAACAAGTATAACCAAGATGAGCAAGTAAAACAACAGATTCGAAGGGAAAAAGCAAGAACATATTTAAACGAAGAAATGCTCATGCAAGGTTCAATACTTAACTATTTTTCATGAAATTTGTTGCAAAATGCTCCTTAAACATAGCATAATGACATGGAGCGAATAATTTCATGGAAATAAGCCAAATAAAAAAACCACCAAATTCGAAATTTGGGGTTTAATGGTTCGAAAATCGCCCAAAATTCAGCCAAAAGAGAATGAATTTTAGCAAAAACTTACATAGGATTATGGAAAAAATGAATAAGGGAAGAGATCTACTTCCTTTAACTTCGAAAAAACAAGAAAATCCGAGCTCTTTAGAGAAAGAAAGAAGAGAAAATCGTGAAGGAAGGAGAGAGAGAGAACAAAATGAAACATTGCACTCCGCGATTTTCTTTTTGCTGAACTAAGTGTCGCGTGCAACTGAATCAGTTGCGCGTGACAGACCAGCGCAACTCAGAATGATGCGCGCGCCTGGCCAGCGCGACTTACTGAGTTGCGCGCGGATACTGGTCACTAAAATGACCGGTATCCGAATTTTGATCCGTTTGGTCATTTTTTCAACGGTTTTTGCTCGCTATTAGACGTAATGGCGCACAAATTATCAAAATCCTTTTTTAATTACTTTGCATATGTAGTTTATTTTCTTCTTTGATAGTTTTTTGCATCATTTTGCATGCACACCGTGCTTTGTGCCTTCCCCAAGCATACGTTTTGAACGTTTTTCATAAGCGTGCCTTAAGACGTTCCGTGGTGGTGCTTTACGTAAAAGCACCCATAGACAGGTTTGTCATTTTACTGTATAGACGTTATAAGTGTCCAGGTTTTCTTCTTTTTCATGTTCGAAGCAAAAGGAAGGCGTTTTCATGCAGCGTAAAAATGCAAATGGCGTAGCGTACATCGTAAAATTGTACGGCGAAGGTGTTGCGTAAAATTTCACCTCAGCCCAAGCTTTGCGAGATCTACCTCTCGGAACTAAAAGGTAGACTATTATTGTAGGCGTTAGCTCACGAGTCGACAGGCGCGCCAAACCTTCAAGAACAGGCACTTCTTGAATGGAAGCAAATATGGTAGTTAGTGAACTTACTAACTTACTGGATAGTTAGGGTGTCCGTCCACCCCCTTTATAAAGAGAGACGAGACAATGTCGCACCCATGTAGTCACGTGCCCCCAGTCCTGAGACACGTGTACTCATCTTGTGGACAAAACAGCTGAGAGAGTTGCTGAGTTCTTCCCTCTCACTAGATTTGGATATATGCCTCCAGTTCTAAGACATGTATTTCTATCTTGTGGACATCCGGTTCAAATACCAGACCCGACTCTAATGCCGGACCCTTTTCGGTTCGAATATCGAAAACCCCTTTTCATTCTTTTTACTTTGTTAAATTCAGGCTAAAGTTTCAATGACATATCGAGGGACTTTAGACTAACGATGACATGATTGAGAGGAAATCATCCCCTTTTATTCTTTTTAAAAATCGATCTCTTCTCATGACTTGACATCACCCAGAATACATTTACTTGTAAAAGTATTCTACAATTGCAAAGAATCAATCTAGATTCTTTAGCGCATTAAGACTAGAGAAAACTTTCTCTAGCCTTAATAGCTACTTGTTTCAAACACTTAGCAAACCGAGGACTGTTGCGACATCCTTGAAAGATTCTCTAACCTTAGAGAACTTCGCAGAATGAGTCTTGGATTTTTCCTTGACTACTTTGATCATCGTCTATCCTAGACTCGATCAAAGTGGGGGCTAACTGTAGACATCTACTTTTGGCCTCCTGTCCCAACAGGAAGTGCAATGACGATAAATAAAGCCATATTCGTGTTGGATCAAAGTGAAGAATACTTATGGATAACTGGTTAAGCCACAAAACACAAAAGACTAGCCCAAATAAAAGAACAAGGCCAATACAAGGTCCAATTAACTAAACCCGATCATAATTAGGCTTAAGCCCATGCTTAAAACCCAATAATTACGGATTTAGGAGCGCCTAGGTTAAAATTAAAGCTGCCGCAGAAAATGTCGCGCGCATCTCATAAAGTTGCGCTGGGAAGTCGCGCGCAACTTATTCAGTTGCGCGCGAAATTCCGCGCAACTTCTGGAGATGCGCTTGCAAAAGATTCAGAATATCAAAAAATCGGAAAATCAAATCTTACCATAGAGCTGCGCGCAAGACAAATAGTTGCGCGCGTAATCTGCGCGCGACTTATTCACTTGCGCGCGATAGCCGCGCGCAACTCATCCAGTTGCGCGCGACACCTGCTGCGGCAGAATGCTCTTAACCCTAAACCTAATCATTCCCTATAAATAAGACCCTAATCCGAGGCTTAAACACATAGAAAATAACCTAAAATGCTGGCAGAATACTTGTGAACTTGTGCTTCCTAACCCTCTTGTCCTAAACACTCACCCCTTTTGATACTTTGTTACTACGGTGGAGGTTCCCCAACAAGAAGGAATCCATAAGTGTTCTAAACGGAGATCTAGCAAAGAGAAGTGGTAAATTCCCGAGCACTTAGTTAAATCACATTTATTTTCTTGTTTAAAAAAACCTTAATTAATTAATTAATTAGTGATGTTTGATCACCTTTAAAATAATTAATTAATCAATTCCACATAGTATCTTTCGTTAAATAAATATTAGAATTGAATAAAATAATTGTTGGTTGATCACTTAAGCCAAGGCGAATATTGTTTATTTTCTTGTTCTTTTCACGAATTTGATTAAATAAGAATAATGACCTTACGATGTAATTCCTACGTGAATTGATGTGTGTAAATAAAATCAATTAATATAGTTTTAGGTATCACGTTGCATATATTGTTTGGTGATGAAATTGTGCAAAGGAAGAGCTAGTAGAGGCCGCACTAGGGCTAGGATTGCGATTCCCCTCTAAAGGGAGCGTTATCTTGGTACCCTCGCTCCCGAACTCATTTCTGGTTTATGTAGACCAATTTGGGCATGGGTAAACTTATGATTAATGCTAAATATTCCTTGAACTCTACTTGGGAGAAAGGCATGAATGAGGCTTATGGGTTTTCCTAAAACTCATTGGTGACTCCTACTTGTTCCTTACAAAAAAGCGTGTATGATAGAATCATTTCTAATTCAAGGTCTCCCAAACAGTTAGGAATTCAAACCCTAATACACTCTAACAAGTGTAAAGTCCTAGGTTTTTAAAGGGTCATGGGCATTTAAGGAGAGTACCCCTTACGACGGGATCACCCTCCTTACTCCTGTGAGAGAATATACATTCCATTCACCCATTTCCTATTTGTGAATGACCCATGCATTTTACAACAAAAAACAAGTAATAATGCATAAACACGCGATAACTAGTAACTAATCTAGGTGGTTAATCCAATTAGCACGCCTAATTAAAACTAGTGAAAGTTGTTTTAACCGATTATGTAAATAAGCGCAATTAATATCTGAAGCTCCCACTAAATTCCGCATACATATTAAATATTCCAATTAATTAAGCCGTTAAAACCCAATTATTTTCCAAAATAAAATTTTTTCAAATGTCGCTCAAAAACTCGAGGCCTAGGCTCCAAAATTTTAATTAAATAAAACAAAATAATTAAAATAATTAAAACGACAAATTAAGCAAAAATTACGTAGTCCAAAATATCCAAGTGCCTAGCACTAAGACTTGGAGTGCTCACAACTCTCACACAACTCATACGATCTCATTGCACCACATTGCTTTACAAGCAATGTCTACGCATATTACCCTTCATGATGTACCAAGCTATGCACAAAAAATAACCCTCAAGTAAGCTTTAATGCAAGCACCCTAGGCGGCTTACCCACGGCAAGCCACAAGGCTGCCATGGTGCGCCCAGGGCTGCACGAACAATAGCCAACACACACATGTGCACCACTTCGAGGCGCCTAGCAGCCTCGACAGCCCCATGTGGGTTGCATGAGCAACCCGACTAGCCGAGAGCATGCTTTGGGCTCTTAGGCCTCGATTTGGTGCTAATGCCTCGGGAAAAATCCCTAATTTGTGTGACATATTTAATTAATTACTAAATTAATATTAGAATCAATTAATTTTGAGGAAAAATGAAAAATATAACAAGTCCAACTTAAATAAATTCATCCAAGTGCATAAAACCAAAAATTATTCCAAGAACCATTCTTTAATAAAATTGGTTTAACTTGGTGCAACAAAAATAAGAGGACAAGTATTCACTATTAATTTAATTAATTTAAATTAATCTTGTGATTTTTACAAAATAAAAGGGAGTTGGAAAAATGAACATAAGTTCAATAGAGATTCCAACTTTAATACTTGTGAATCCTTGAAAAAAAATTATATCTTCCAATATGAAGATAAACAAATTTCTATCAGAAGTTTCAAACTTTATGATTCCAATCAACTAAAAAATGATTAAATCAACAAAGTTCAACAAAAAATTAATGGAATTTAGTAACTCAAAGTTTCAATCACTTAACATAATTAAAGATTGAATCTTTAGTACTTAGAAGCCTCAAAGAACAACAATTTCACACTTAATGTAATTAATTTGCAATTATTTGAAAAATAAAACCAAGCTTTCAAACACAAATTACCACCAAGTAATCATGCCTAAAGAGGTTTAAAATTACATATAAAATATGTATTGAACCAATTACATAACCACCATAAATATGCAATTAATTTTCAAGGTTAGAAAGACTTAAAATTTTTCGTAAAAACGAAAAACCCCTCGAAAAGTGCATTTCTGGTCTTTTTTGGCTAAAAACTGAGTCCTCAAAAGATAAACCATTTCCAAAACGCCTTTTCCACCCAAAATTCACTATTTTTCGGTCGAAATATGGGTTTGGGAGATGAAGTCAGCTTTAATACGAGGTTAAAATGGATAAAACGAGCTACTAATCTATTAGTAACTTAAAACCAGAAAAATTAAGCCATAAAAACACCTTGAAAAAATTATGATTTTAAAAATAAACGAGCGAGGCTCCGATACCGCTGTTGGGGTTTGGTGAGTCCGACTCACCGTGGAAACAAACCCAAAAACAAGACCGCACTCGCAATAAATAAAACCATAAAAATAATTAACTTAACAACAAGATTAAGATAAAATGATTACCTTTGGAGCGTACTTCGCCCGATTGCTTGGGCTCTTACTTGAAAGCTAGCTTCGAAATTATGAAGCCTCCAACGATGATCCACCCGCAATAACAATCACCGACTAGGTCCAATGTCTTGGGGTTAGCAAGACCCGACCGATAAACACAAGTAATTGAGGTCAAAGACTTTCACAAAATGTGATACCTTTTCCAACTCTTAAGTTCAAAGGTTTTCACTACTAGCTTAGTGATCCCTTTTCTAACTCTTACTCAAGCATCATTTCCAATGCCCTTACTTGGGTATTTATAGGAAATGATGAGAGTATGATTGTCTCTCCCACCAATGTGGGATAGTGAGATTTTCACATTTTATTTTAAAGGTAAAATAAAATTATTTAAGCAAGCTAGTAATAAATCAACAAGTGTCAACTATTCATGAGAGAGCAAGTGAGGACCACTTGGAGAGGGGGGACCAAACTTTCTCCCCACTCTCTCCCTTTCCACGTGCCACATGTCCTCCCCTTCAAGGCTTCCATTTAATCCTCCTTTACACTTGGCCTAGCTACCCGCGCACTCGGCCTAGCTACCCGCACCATGGAGTTGCGGGCTGCTGCTGCTTGCGACTAGCAAGCCGCGCACTCCAAGTGCGGGCTGCTGCTGCTTGCGGCCATCATGCCGCGCATTCCGAGTGCGGGCTGCTGCTACTCTCTGCCCCTAGGTGCCGAGGATGGCCCTTGGCTGCTAGCAATGGTGCGCTAGCACGCACCAGCCGGCCTAGGCTTAACTTGGTGCGCATGCTAGCCACCATGCTATGCATTATGCCCCTAGCACCCGGATTGCTTGGGGCATTCCGATGCTAGAGGTATTTTGGAAATTATGTTGATTTATTACTAATTGCACGTCTCGTCTTTTATTATATTCAACTTGATTCCGACGCTCGGTCTCGACGCTCTAAGCTCAAATTTCTGACGTCGAAATAAATATTACTCGGTCGACTCATTAATTCCTTCCAAATTAATTCGTCTCTTCGGCTTGTTGATTGCTTGGGTATGACCCGAAAGGTTTAGTCAACATTAAGCTGTAATATTAATTATGCATTACTATTACTGATCGGAAGCGACCTCCACCCAGGCATTCCGATCACTTGACCTTAATGAATATATTAGCTTTCTAATAATTTTGAACCCACTATCAGAATAATACACTTGTTCGAAGGACACTATTCCTTTCAAGTGACACTAATTCCTTTCAAGATATCCGCTACTAGAATCTTAGGCAACCACCTTGAAGTGATGTATTATGTTGAACAGAGTATCAAGGAATCAGTGCGCGCGGGAGACATGTTCATATTCACCCCATGTTATGATGAGTACGTTTAACCATGTCTAATTCAATTATTTCCACATTGGAATTATACGTTGACTCCTAATTATTCATTTGTTTATAGATTGTGATTTATGTAGGTTGCATTGGTCCGTCATGGTGATTTGTTCATCCAATAACACAATATATCACCTTGATTCAACTCGATCAACAAAGAAGTTGCTCGTGAGGGCTATACTAAAAACGTAAATATAGCAACCCAGTGTTGATTATCATTACCTAACTCATTTAGTAGTTAGACTAATCAAATTTGAATATACTTTACTATAGTGTTATGAAGAAGCTACATTGTCGTGCTCCTCAGGGTCCTACATGGAAATCACCGATGGCAATGCCACAGGATATTGTGATTATTGTAATAAACATTACGTAAATTATTGCTAATTTTCCATGCATGTTTGATTCATGTGATTTGTTTAATTCCTATGCTAGTGCGCACAACAAGATAATGGATTTGATTGTGGCCTATACGTGATGAGATTCATGCTTGACATAGTGACTAATTGTACGGACACTCTACAGCTTGATGAGGTACGTCCTAAAACTTGGTAAAATGCTCTTTTGATGTGATTTCAAGCCTTAGACACCTAAATCTATGAAACAATGACATGTTATGAGATAAAACTAGTTCATTTGTTAAGAAATGTCAAAAATGGGCAAAGTAGAAGTCATATGGGCCTTATTTAGGCCATTTAGGATGAAAATGCGTCCTAAAACTAATTAGTAAAATGCTCTTTTGATGTGATTTCAAGGGTTAGCCACCTAAAACTATGAAACATTGACATGTTATGAGAAAAAACTAGTTCATTTGTTAAGAAATGTAGAAAATGGGCAAAGTAGAAGTCATATAGGCCTTGTTTAGACCATTTAGGATGAAAATGCATCCTAATACTTATTAAAATGCTTTTTTTTATGAGATTTCAATTAAGGGTTAGCCACCTAAAACTAAGTATAACTATGTTAGTTCTCGTGCCATGCACGGTAATTTTCAATAATCATTATTAAACTATCATTATATTAGTTTTTTTTAAAACAAAATTATCTAAAAATTTAGTTGACAAATTTTGATATAAAAAAAAGTATTACGAAAGATATGTTACATATAAAATGAAGTAGAAAATGACAAAGTTATGTTAAGAATCTTTTTTTTAGAAAAATAGCTATTTAAAAATCTGTGTTAAAAATATATCAAATCTTTTTTTTATTTTAATTTATAATATCATATGTTCCTAAAAAAAATTAATAATATCATATAAGATTAGGGAATTATATTCGGATAACACTTGTTTCTTTAATAAAATTTTATTTAGAAAAAAAAAATCTAACGACACACCAGAAGATGACAAGTGTCATTGCTGGTGTGTCTTTTAGTATATAGTTATTGATTGACATGTTATGAGAAAGAACAAGTTCATTTGTTAAGAAATGTAGAAAATGGGTCAAGTAGAAGTCATATAGGCCTTATTTAGGCCATTTAGAATGAAAATGCGTCCTAAAACTTAGTAAAATGCTCTTTTGATGTGATTTCAAGGCCTAGCCACCACGCACTAAGTATTATTGACGTTTATGAGAAAGAAGTAGTTCATTTTTTAAGAAATGTAGAAATTGGGCAAAGTAGAAGTCATACATGTCTTATTTAATTTTAGGCCATTTTGACCAAAGTGAACTTGTAAATGCATGTCTATGACTATTACTTGCTTATTCTTACAAGTAATAGAAACATTCTATATATGTGAGTCACGTATAATAAATCAAGTTTGGTATTTAATTATTTAAAAATTTAGTTCTACATGTTTAACATAATTTATATGTATTCCAAGTTTTGCAAGGTACAAAAGGAAGGTTCGTTAACAAGCAAGGAACTTAATGAAGTTCGAGACATGTTGACGTCTTTCATCACCTTTAATTTGTAAATGTCACTTCTATTTGAATTTATATTTTATCAACTTTTTAACTGCATTATTAAATAATTAGTGTTGTTTGTATATATGTATATGACACTTATTTTATTTATTGTTGCATTTGGGATTATTAATATCTATATATATATGTATTGTTCTTATTTCAATTTAGAAATTATTCTTATTATTATTAGTAGTAATTATAATTAATTATACAATTAATTATAGTTAATTATAATTAATTATATAATTAATTATAGTTAATTATAATTAATTATATAATTAATTATAGTTAATTATAATTATTAATAATAATTATATAATGGCATAATTAATATCAATATTAATGGCAGAATTAATATTCGATGTATAGAGTTTTTTTATAATTATTATTAGGAAAAAGAAAAGGAAAAAAATATATAAGTAAATGGCACCGTTTAACCGGTGCCATATATATTTAATACCAAAAAAAAACGGGAAGGGGTTATTGGCACCGGTTAATAATCGGTGGCAAAAATAAATATTGCCACCAGTTAATCGGTGCCAATACTTGTTTTTGCCACCGGTTTTGAACCGTTGGCTTTTCAGAGGAGTATTGGTGTAGGCGTCGTTTGAAACGTGCCTACGTTAAATCATGTGTGAATATGTTTGGCACTCATAGGAAGTGAGAATTTTTATAATACGATTAGGGACAAGGAAAGTAGGGAGCGGCCAACAAGTTTTTTCAGGAACTTGTAAACTGTTCACGGATCATTTAAGGCAACCACGAATAAGAGACAACAAAAGGCAACAACGATTGACCAGTGAAGGTTACACCCCATTCATAATCCATGAGATTACTAACTCCATATGGTTCAGAACCACGAAAGGAGGATCGGGGATGATGGTACAAAGTGAGTCATGAAGTCACATTCGCCCGTATTGGCCTCTACTCGATTCTTATTATGAAAAGTATTCATGCGATCTCAAAGGCATGCAAACAAAGTTTCCATTTGCTCCAAACTAATATTTGGCTAAATTGGTTGAATATTAATGCAAATTACAATTCTAAAATATAAGTGGTCACATCGATTTATAACAAGATTGAAAAGGAACCTAAACCGGTCCTCCAAATTATCTTATTAGGCGTGATTTTCAATTACATTTTCCCTTTAAACATGCAATATGGTGATCAATAAATATAATAAAATAAACATCAATATTGGAAGCAATTTAACGATAAAAACGTCAGTCAAATCAAATATAAAATAACCTAATCATGATACTAGCAATATTAAAATACAATAAGTAATTAAATTAATTAATTACTCATATTCCGCGCATTCTTTTAAATTGCTACATCATGAATAAATTGTTAGTAACTTCAATAAAAAATATAAATCAAATGAAAATTAAATTAAATAAATGTAGAATTGATTCGGTCCAAACCCTCAGTTATTTGTACCTTTCACACCTTGGTATAAGGACGGAACCTCGAGTGTCGTATGGACTCCTTGGAGTTCTTAAGGGAAGAATGGTGTAATTAGAAATATAGGTTTAAGGCTTAGAATATGAGAGAGAGGGAGAGAGAAGAGAATGATTTTTGGTGTAAAAGAGATAAAGAAAGAATGATTTCATGCCCCGAACTATAGAAAAGAGGGGGGTATTTATAGGGAAAATGAGCAGGAGGAACACAGGGAACTCTAAAAAGATAAAAACCTTAAAAAACACTGTCGTGACACGACAAAGCATGCCGTGACATGGCAAAATATGTCGTGACACGGGGAAAAATAGTGTGACCCGGGGAAACCTAGAGTGACGCGGGATAGAATTAACCTACGGAAGATAAAAGCGCATTAAGGATTTACGCGAAGGAAACACAGAACAGCCCCGTGTCACGGAATGGGTACCGTGACACGGCACGTTTCTACCGCGACACGGCAAAAAGTGTCGTGACACGACAAAATATGCCGTGACGCGGCAAAATATGTCGTGACGCGGGGAAGTAGCCATCCTAAAAAAGATAAAACCCATGTAGGTTTAACGCGGAGAAAACACGGGACATCCCGTGATGCAGCATGGGTATTGTGACACGGCGGAAGCTGCAGTGGCGCGACACGTGGCGCTGTGTCACGGTGCACTAATTTTCTTGAAATGAGCCCATATTCATAAACGTGTGAAGAAAAATGCGGAAAATACACAAAAGGCATCGTGTCACAGCAATATGCCCCGTGCCACGTCAGCATTTGCCGCATCGCGACATTTTAACTGTTGCGCGGTAATTCCAGTTTTTTACGCGTTTTTAAAACTATGATAAATTTTGATCCGTAACTTAGAATAAGATATATAATATATCATTGGAAATATTATCAAGTTTAATTTCCATCCCAATTAAAATCAAGTGAAAATCATTTGTAGATTTTAAGATATGAGCGTTTTAGTAGAAAGGTGTCGGTTTTGGGCCGAGTTTAGTATTTTGCTCATATCTTCTTCGTTTTAAATTGGAATTGGGCTTATGATATATTGTTGGAAATCTTATTTCAAGGCCTATCCAACCAAATAATAGTTGGATAAAAATTGTTGGGCCACAAAATCAGTTTCTCTTGGTTTTGTGATGTGGACATGAAAAAAGGAAACATGTTATGGTGTGGGGAAATGGGCTAAGAATTAAGTTGGTTTTTGAAATGTATTGAATTTAAACATGGATTTAATCACTCCAAAGATTAAATACTCAACACGACCAATAATGGCGGTGAAAGGTTGTTCATCATCGGGTTTGCTTTTGAGGAGTCATTTTTAGGTGTCTACAGAAGCCCCCACTTTGACTGAGTTTGTAGAAACGTCAGTTTCGAAAACTATAGTTAAAGTAGTCGATACGGACAGAGAATGATTTAAGACATTCTGCGATCCTAAATCACTCTGTATACGCCGATACCTGTATAAAAATGTTAGTTCTACATATAAAAGAATAACAGGATAAAATGCTTATCTGACACCAGTGAATCAGTGACAAATGAGTTTGGTAGCTTCCTATGCTTGAAGGAATCCACCGGATGACGTTTCGTTGAGATACTTTCCATGCTTGAGGAAAGTCGACTGATGACTTTTGTAGCTTTCTATGCTTGAACAAATCTACCGGATGATACTTTCCATGCTTGAGGAAAGTCGACATATGAATTTGGCGATTTTCTATGCTTGAAGAAATCCACTAGATAATACTTTCCATGCTTGAGGAAAGTCGACAGATGATATAATCGCTGAATTCTTCGTTTTGAGAGGTGGCAACGATCGACAATTTTCCATGCTTGAGGAAAAACTTGTCTAATGATGATATTGTAAGTCTTTGTGTATCGAAAACCTTGCACCGTGAATCGTCTTCGCTTGGGAGATGATCACAAAAAATGATGAAAACTGAATTTTTATTTTTGAACTTCTCTCGATGAAAGAATTTTGAAAAAGTTTTGAACTTCCCCAAAATAAAAGACATGAAAAAGGAAAGAAGTTTAGAACTTCCTCGTTGAGCAAGAAAAAATGAATCGTATGGATTGAATTGCTTATCTTGAAAATAATGTATGCATGATGCATGTTCTTAGGCCAGGAGGCTAAGGGCAATTACATCATGTGACACGATAGATGAATGAACTTAGGTCATGGAGCTACGCATCATATATGGTGTAAAGAATCAATCTTGAACGTCACTTAGGTCTAGAAGCTAAGCACGTATATAGATGAAGTGATTATTGCATAATGAATGTTGTTTAGGTCAAGGAGCTAAGCACGATATGCTTTGTATGATTACAAATTATTGATACATAAATGTTGATCAGCATATTACGCGATGCGTGAAACAATGAACATTGCTCAGGTCAGGAAGCTAAGCAAGTATACAATGTTTCTTTTAATAAATGTAGTCTTGAAAGATAATGAAGCATGCGCGGTAAGGAAACAAGATTTCATGATAAAGGGTTCCTAAGGGAAAGATGATATGGATATGTATTTGTGAAAGAAGTGTGTGAGAGTGAAACTAAGGTGAGGCTGAAAAGGATATGGTGATGGAAAGAGATGTGAGAAGAGTCGAAATGGTGACCCTTTAGACTAGGTAGGCTAAACGATGTGGGTTCAAGCATAGGATATTCTTCGACTCGATCATGCATATGAATGTGGCCACACCTTAATGTAAGGTTGCCTACGTATCCGTTAGGAATCAGGCAAAATATAGCTCTAACCGAACTTTGCACAAGTGTATGTACACCTCAAAGAGGTCTTTCAAGGGTTGTCATGGTTAAGCTGATGGTTTAAGGAAGAAAGTGGTAAAAGGCTCAAGACCCGAGAGAAGCCCCCAAGATTGCAATTATGTATTTGAAAATTTGGACTTTGCAAGTTTTATTTTTCATATATTTTTCTTATTTGAATTCTTTTTTTCTTTTAATTTTTTTTTTCATTCTTTTGAGTCAATGTAGGGAATCTCATATCATGCAGTCCACCATTCACTTAGCATTCATGTTTCTCAGGCACGGCACCAAGCACTCGATGAGAGACACAATTTGAGACGTGTTCATATCGAAGACATTGGAACACTTGCCTTTAGACATTGATTTTTTTTTTAAACTTGCTTTCTGAATGTTAAACGAATTGCACACCTTCCCATCCAAGGTTTAAGTGAATGTGGGTTGAATCAATAAGGCCAATCGTTAGACGAGGCTCAAAGTGGTTGATGAAGAAATGGATATGTGATTGAATGGTTAATAGGGAATGATAGGGTTACAAAGGTGCCTCAAGTCAATGGTGTACCTTGTGTTTAGTTTGGTAATTGCTTTTTTGCCTTTTTTTTTTGTGAAAATGATCGAGATGTAAAGAATACTCAATTTATTGATGAAATGGTGAATTATCAAATTATAGAAAGGGAAATCTATGCTAGACTTGAATTAGGGAAAAGGAAACTAATAGAAAGAAGAAATCATGAAATCTTGCGCCAAGGGCTTGTCGTGCGCCTTGTCTTCATTACTGCTTGTCACTTCTTACCACTTGGAGGGACGGGAAGTTTGTTTGCATCTCCCAAGTCTTAAATGAAGTCCTTCAAATTCCAACATTGCTCGGTAGAATGACCCCTTCCTTGATGGTACTTGCAATGGGCATTGGGATTCCATTTGGCTCTCCTTTCTTTAGGTTTTGGCTCTGGAAATGGCCCAATAGGTGTGATCAAGCCTTGACCGTAAAGGCAATCAAAGGCCGCATCATAAGTCATTCCTAAAGGAGTGTAAGTTCTCCTTTTCTTGGGCAATGGAGCATCAAGAACTAACACTTTATTAAGATCAACTTGGCTTATATTGTTGGCAGTAGGGGTGAACACCGGTCTAGATTTGGACCGGACCAGACCTGAACTGGATCAAACCCGGACCGGTTTGTACCGGTTTACGTGGACCGATATTGTACCTGTACCTGGCGGTCCGAGTCCGGTCCAGAGCTGAAAAATCAGGTCCGGTCTAGGTCTAGACCTGCTTGGACCGGTTTGCCTTTTTCCTTTATAAAGGCCTATTTTAGACCTGTTTTAAACATGTTTCTAGACCTGTTTTGAACTTATTTCTGGACCTGTTTCACGACCTGTTTATGGGCCTTCTTTTGGACAAACTATTGACCTTTTTTTTAAGTCCAAAACATAGTTATCTACTTATTATATACATCAAAGTAGAGTATAAAACATATTTAACAAGTTACATAAAAGTCCTCCCCTCAAATAAAGTTACTTAAAGTCCAAACTAGATTATATTAGATTGTATGCTTGATCTTGATCCCTTATCTCCCTTCAATCACACGCTTCAAACGAATCACACCAACGAGTTTACTAATTAGTTAGGACTTGGGATACTAATTGTAGCAATGAGAAATAGACTGGAAATTTACACTTCAATCTATTGCATCATCAACTGGATATGCTTCTGCATAGTTATCAGAGTTTCTGATGCTACAAGGGCTCAAGGAGTTCCCTCTCCCACACCCTACCTTGATTATTTTTTGTTACAGGGAAAAAATACAAGAAATCTAAACATACGTTACACACATGGTGATTACGAATGAGCTTACTTGAGCTAATTCCTACTAGCTATCATTATGTTTTATGCCATACAAAGTTTGCATTTTACTTTGACCTATCTTCAGTCAACTCAAAGTCTATGATTTCAATAATTATCCCAAAGCAGAACACAAATTAAACTCTGTTATCTTTATTGAAAATAAATAAATAACACTTATGAATTCATGACCACAAGACAGGAGGAAAAATGATTGGCAATTTTTATAGCCTCATTGATCGAAGTTAAACTTCTTGATCTACCGATTATTATTAGTGAGCTTTTGTAATACTTCCTTACATTTATAGAGCTATAGATGTCCTTTAGAGTTCAAACTACAAAAACTAAAGGCATTATCAAACCCAACTTTGTGCTTAAAACAACAGAATAACCAAAACCCAAGTTGAAATAAGAGTCAAATCAACAAATAACTTCACAATTACTAACTACCAAATTATTTCAAAGCTTAGTAGCAAATGTTGTAATTTTATCGAACAGGTGGTGGGCATTGAAAAAACAAAAACCCAGAATCAAAGCTATTGAAAAATCATAAACCCACATATTCAAAGAAACCCTAAAACCCATACAAATGCACTCTAAAAATGTAATACAATTCAAAAAATTAACATGCAAAAATCAACCAAGTAAATATTCATCAATAATTGAGAAAAAAAAACCTAACCATGAATGAGGAGTCGCAGAGAGATATTTGATTCCGGTGAAAGAGAATCGCCGGTGAGGAAGAATCGCACTTAGGGTTTTTTAGGTGAGAGAATTGAACTGAACGTTGGTGAGACTTGAGAGTGAGAATGAATTTTTTCTTGATTATACCCAAATATTTAAAATAAAAACCGGGTTTTCGGTCTTCACCGAAAAATTCCGGGTTAAACCCGGACCAGACCGAAAACCGCAATAGACCATTTTTAAGGACCGGGACCGGAACCAGACCTGAATGTTCCGGTCCGGTTCAGATCCGGTTTCCGGACCGGTTAATTTATGTACACACCTAGTTGGTAGTATTTTCGTGCTTAGAACACGAAGAAGAAGGATGATCGTTCTTCTTGTTTTTCCAAGTGTTATTATTGTTACTACCAGTAGTCTTTATTAGCTCATCCTCGATATTGATGTCGATGTCGTGTACAGCTTCAAAAGTGTTTAGTGGAAGAAATTGATGTTCCCTATATTTGTGAGTCAGATTTTGAATAAAGAGGCGAATCATCTCTCTTTCTTTGGGAGGATCTACCAAGAGTGAAGTCGTTTCCCTCCACCTGTTCAGATAGGCGGTGAAGCCTTCATTCTCTTTATGTTTGAGAATGGAGAGTTCATGTTCAGAAGTTTTAGTTTGAATGTTACACTTGTAATGATTCATGAAACTGTCAGTGACATCTTGCCAAGTTGCAGTACGCTTAGCATCTAGGGAATAAAACCATTGTTGGCAAGCATGATCTAAGGAGAGAGGGAACACCGTAGGGAAGAGTGTTACGTCCAATCCCTTAAGAGCCATGGTTGCAGAGAACACCTTCAAATGGAATATTGGATTTTCAGTAGGCTTAAACTTTGGAATATCAGTAGTGGAGAACTTTTTAGGGAGCATGTCTTTCACATCCAAAGGAGTGGGAGGTTGTTCCACTTAAGTGAAATCTTCAGAAATCTTACTCATTTGTTCCTTCAATTTGTCAAAGGTAGAAACAGTGACCTTGTTTTGTTCCATGGTAGTGACCCTAGTGGTAAGGGTTTGCATCATTGCAGATAGTGCCTTGATGGATTTGTTGGCGTTCTCAATATTTTCTTTAGTAGCCATTAAAAGGTGATATGTAATGTGGAGATGGCGAAGTTCTCTTTGAACGCCTCTTGGATTTAAGAGATTGTTGCGCTAATGACTCGAACCGTATTAATCTACCCCTGCTCCTTGACCAAGTACTGTGAAATAAAAAAATTTGCTTAATTGTTTGACTCATTGCTCAAGATAGGAAAGGAAGGGAAAAATACACATTTGAAAACAGGTGAGAAACACTCCATTCATTTTTTTATTATGAAGAAAAAAAGGGTGCATGAACCTAGTATACGATCATAAAAGACCTGGTGCACAACTCGAGTTGGAACATAAAGAAAGTGTGTGGACTATACTTGACTCGTGAGTGATTAAGTGATGTTATAAGACTCGTGGTATGATCGTATGGCTAGACATGTGAACGGTAACCAAAATGACTGACACGCGGGCCAAATTAGTACGGAAGACCAATTTAGGGGATGACTAGACTTAGACTTGGGCACCGTGTCGTGGCGCAACTATCATGTCACAACAAAACTGCACCGTGGCGTGGTACAGGACATCGTGACACGGTACATTTGTTGCCGTGGCACGGTAATCAGTTCCAAGTTTTTAAGTGATTTTACCAATTTTTTTGTCAATTTTAGAGTTTGCGCTAATTACTAAGTGAGTACGGTACATTGGTAGTTGTTAGTCATAAAATAATCCACCATAGACAAAGAAATATCGTTAAGGTTAGGATCAAATCGATCAAATATACACACATAGGACACGTAGGCACAATGATGCAATGAATAATTCGCAACGTAAGGTCCAGTTCTATGTTCATCTATGGTCAGGTTTTAATTGGTGTCAAAAGGGTACCATGGTTAAGAGTTTGGACGCGTTAGCAAGGCAGCCTCCCTTCAGGGTGTATGCCAAGGGGCGGCTCCGCGAGTTTGTGATGAAATCGAACTCGACTCCATGATTTGGGTGGATTTAAAAAACACGAATGAACCCTTATTGCCATGAGCGTTTTTGGGTTGATAGAGTTTAAATTCCCCGGGGCAAAGAAGTATGTAGAACACACACGTTTTTTCAGAAAAATCGAAGGAAGATGACTGTGAGAAGAGAAATAAAGCCACTGGAAGGATTTCAGGACTGGCGCAACACAACAAAATATACCGTGTCACAGTGCCAAACATCGCATGAAGGTGCCCAACGCCGTGACACGACAAGCTCTGCCGGGGCGCGGCAGTCAGGATATCTGACTGGTGCCTCTGTTTTTTTCGCTCACGACCAGGTTATCCAATTTTTCCTATGGGACATGCCTGAGATACGACGTTAAAATGTCTATGCATATGCAAAAATGCCAAATTCATCACAAGAATACTTTTCAAGAATCTTTCAAGTCTCATCCACTCATCTCAATTAAATACCGATCACTCAAATCGATAAATAATTAAGAATCCTCCCAAGTGGAGTCGCCAAATTGTAGGCGTTGTTTGAAGTGCGCCTATGTTAAGCATGTTGTGAATATACTTGACACTCATAGGAAGTGGGAATTGACATAATAAGATTAGGGACAAGAAAAGTAGGGAGCCGCCAACAATTATTTTAGGAACTTGTAGACCGTTCACGGATCAATTAAGGCAACCACGAATAAGGGACAACGAAAGGCAACAACGATTGACCCGTGAAGGTTACGTACACCCCATTCATAATTCATGACTCCATATGGTTCGGAACCACGAAAAGGAGGATCAGGGTTGATGGTACGAAGTGAGTCATGGAGTCACATTTGCCCGTATTGGCATCTACTTGTAGGGAATATTTCAAACATTACCCCTAGCTTGAACCCCGACCCACTGTGATCATACACTAAAGTACGGTGGCGTCCAAAGGGAAAGAAGATAGAGCAAAAGAGTCGCCAACAAGTTTTAGGAACTTGTAAACCGTTCACAAGGTGAAGGTTACACCCCTTAACGATCAAGGAGATCGTGAACTCCAATAGGTCTGGAACCATGACTGGTAGTTCGAGGATGAAGGTACAAATCCAACCTAAAAGAGATTGAACCTGCCCTAATAATAGGCCTCTACTTTATTATGATCGTATTCATGTGCGCTTTCTGACTAACATGCAATCAATAGGTTTACCCTAAACCTGTTTATCTATGTTGGTTGAATATTAATGCACAAATAAACTATTATTGGCGATCACTTGAACTATAATCACATTAACCCTAAAAAAGATTATTAATTATCTTATTAAGCGGGATTACAAGTACAAATTCCCTTTAAACATGCATAAAAGGCGTGATCAAGCAATAACAAAATATATATCAAGCAACATAATAATAATCATAATCATAATAATTAAAATAATAACCATCATCAAAACTATAATCATGTTAAAGCATAATAATCATAGTAAGATCCTAGGCATGGTACTAACAAGATTAATAACAAACCCTAGCATGTCACTAAACATCAAAGATCAAAGCTTTAACCCTAATATGATACTAACAAAAATATTAGGAAGAGAATAGGAAGCATCATAATAATCATAATTGTCATATTTGATATTAGAAATTATAGTTATTACCCTAAACATGATACTAGGAAGATCAAAACGCCCTAACATGACACTAGGAATCAAAATAACAGCCTAGCATGATTTCTATATCATAATATCAATAAATCAATTAAAGCACTTACTTGGATGCCCCACTCGTACCTCTTTCTAATAACAAAATACACACGTTAGTAACTTCAAAGAAAATAATAATCAAACAATTAAATTAAATAATTGAAAGAGAAATGGTGGACCAAACCCTTAGAAATTAAACCTTTCACGTCTAGGGCGAAGGCAACTTCGAACTTGGCTAGGTGTGTCTAGATCTTGTGAATGCGGAATTTTGTAGAGAAAACAAGAGAGAGAAGAATCATTAAAAGCTAGAGAGAGAATAAGAGAGTTGATGATATTTGATGAGAATTGATGATTTAAAACGGAGGTTTTAGGAGGCTATTTATAGAAAAAATCAGTCGGATGAATAAAAAAAGAGTCAGAGTTTCAACAAGAATAAAAGACGATTAGCGCCAGATGCTGGTCATTAGCGCCAGGCGCTGAAGGTTAGCGTCAGGCGCTAATGCTTGTCGTCAGGCGCTAATAATCAGTTTCACGCGTTTTTGTTTTTATCATATCTTTTTATCTGGAATTTCAAATAAGGCATATAATATGTCGTTAGAAATCTCTTGGATTCTACTTTCCAACCCAATTGGAATCAGATTAAAATATTTTGTAGATAAAAAGAGATGGCCGAAATAGTAGAAGGGTGTTAGTTTTGGATAGAGTTTCATATCTCATTCATATCTTTTTCGTTATAACTCGGATTTGATATTATAATATATCATTAAAAAGATAATTTCAAGATCTATCCAGCCATATAAAATTTGGATAAATATTATGAGGCACGAAAATAAAATCTGAATATATTCTACTTCGTACAAAACAAGGATTCTAAAAAGGAGTAGTTTTATTCAATTTCAAACTCTTTGAAACATAATTATCAATCCTAATTCCATTAGGATTTAAAAGAACCTTCTAGAGTATTATAGAATACTATAATCAATCCTAATAGCTTTAGGAATGATAATTAATAATAGGCCCTCCTCTAGATCATTGGGCCGTATATAAAAACCAAACACCCAGTTTAATATTTTGGCCATAATTTCCTCATTATTCATCGGAATTGGGCTTATAATATATCGTTGGAAAGGTCTTTTCAAGCCCCATCCAAATACAATATTATTGGACCCTTATCATGGACCAAAATAAATTGTAATGCACATTTTTCATAAATAAGGTAAGAAAAGAAATATTTTAATTAAAAAACAGAAAGAAGAGATATTCTAATACAAACATCCTCATCACTAGACTTTTCACACTTTTTCTTTGTTCGATAATCAATGACATGAAAGGTATTTATCACTAGGTTTGGTTTTGGGGAGACACATTTAGGTGTCTATAGAAGCCCCCACTTTGAATGAGTTTGGAGAAACGCAAGTTTTGAAAATAATCGTCCTTCTCAAATCTTGGTGACAACCTCCACAATCTTAGCGAATGCCGTCGAAGACCGCCCATCTCGTGCTATCTTCTCAAATCTTGGTGACAACCTCCACAATCTTAGCGAATGCCGTCGAAGACCGCCCATCTCGTGCTATCTTCTCAAATCTTGGTGACAACCTCCACAATCTTAGTGAATGTTGTCGAAGACCGCCCATCTCGTGCTATCTTCTCAAATATTTTCTCAAATCTTGGTGACAACCTCCACAATCTTAGCGAATGTCGTCGAAGACCGCCCATCTCGTGCTATCTTCTCAAATATTTTCTCAAATCTTGGTGACAAACTCCACAATCTTAGCGAATGTCGTCGAAAATAACTTTTTCTTGAATTCATCCTCAGTTGTTGAGATAATATTCCGAAGAAAATCACCGAAGACCAACGCTTGTCGATCTTTTAAGCTCGCTTGAACTTGCTTTAGCCAGTCCGTCGGCGCTTCTGCTGCTTGTAAATCAATACGTCGGTGCTGTTAACCATTACGTCGGTGCTTCTGAACCAGTATGTCGGTGCCTTTGTGATGAGCCAATGCTTAGGCGCCTCAAGCTAAGTGACACGATCTTTCGTCAGGTTGATCACTTATTTGCGGTTGTAATCAAATCGACTACTCAATCATGTCAAATTGTTTATAGGGGCTAACTAGCGTACCAAGGAACCCGAAATTGTCTTACGAGGTTGAAATAACTATTCTGAGAGGCTTCGAGCTCTTTCGCCGCTGAAATATGGCTGGCGCCAAGAATTAGCTCTATCGCCAGACGCTGGGATCTAGCTCCAGGCGCTGAAATCTGTTGCTAGACGACAGATGTTGTCGGCAGGCGACATCCTTTTTGTCTGGCTCTGGAGTCGGGTCTTCCCTATTCTACTTTTGCTGCCGCTGTTCATTGCTCGGTTTCGCCTCGAACTTTGAACTTGGTCGTTTCCTTTCAACCAAATCTGCTCAAATCTTTTCGTAAATTAAAGCTCTTCATCTCCAATTTACCAATCCATGTAATTTTGATCAAGTTCCTCTCATCTTGGAAGAATCTCATGCGGTCATATTCACGGTTTTTTGAAGAAAAAAAAAAGATCTGGGAATGTCCTCGCTTGCTGGGATGTACCTGCATTTATATCTTTGACTATAGGACTTTGCTTATCTTTCTTTAGGGTTGACCTAAGACTTAGCGTTGCTTGACTCGCTGACTTGACATGACTCAAGGTATAAACTTGGCTTAATGATTGACTCGAGGTTGACTCGACTCGAAGTGAAATGACATGTGTGACTCAAGGCATTGTATTGTGATCGTGCGACTCGAAAATGCAAAAAAAGCAAAAAATTTCCGTCATTTTTGTGGAGGGTACCGACTTTCTCCCGAAAAAGAAAGACACGAAAAAGAATCGAAGTGAAGTTTTTTTAAGATGAATGTTGAATGAGCTTAATCAAATGTTGTCTCTCACAGTTTAAGGATTGTAACATCTTAGACACTTCATACTTCGTGATGCAATGATGATTGATGAGCGATTTTGACATGACAAGGCATGCTTCAGCGTTATGTTAAGATCTCATGACAGAGGGTTCCTAAGGGAAAGTATATTTGGTCATGTGCAGTGTATGAAAGTGACACTAAGGTTAGGCTGCAAGGGCTAAGTGTGTGGAAAATATATTGAAAAGAGTCAAATAATGGTGACTCTTAGGCTGGGTAAGCTAATTATATAAGGATCAAGCCCCTAAGTCTAGCTCTAAGTAAATAGGAATGAGAATAGGGGATCCCTTGATATGATCATGATGTGTGAGTGTGAATATGAATGCATGTTTATTACGGCCGCACCTCGATGTGAGGTTGCCTACGTATCCGTTAGGAATCAGGTCGAACGTAGCTCTAGCCGAACCTTGCACAAGTGTGTGTATACCTCAAAAAGGTCTTTTTAAGGGTTGTAACGTGGTTAGGCTAAAGGTTGAAGAAGAAGGAGATAAAAGGCTCAAGACCCTAGATAAGCCCCCAAGGTGTGCAACTTTGCTTTTGAATATTTGTATTTTTATGCTTGAGGCTTTCTACTCTTTTTTTTCTTTTTTTTTTGCTCTTTTTTTTTAATTTTTTTTAATTTTTTTATTTTGAACCTTTTTGGTAAGTGTGGGTAATCCCGATCATGCGGTCTATCACTCACTTAGCATTCATGTTTCTCAAACATGGTACCGAGCACTCGATAAGAGACGCAATCTGAGACGTGTTCATATCAAAGACATTGTAACACTTGCCTTTTTGTACAATTTTATTTTTATTATTTTTTATTTTTTGCTATTTTAATCTTTTGAAGTAACTCAAGCTTTTTTATGAAATTGAAAATTGCATAAGTTGCACACCATCCCATCCCAAGGTTAGGTAGATGTAGGTTGAAAACTGAAAGGTCTATCGTTAGACGAGGCTCGAAGTGGTTTATAAAGAAAGGATTGTAAATTTGAAGGGTGAAAGGTGATATGATGTGGCTACAAGGGGTGCCTCAAATCATCGATATACCTTGCGCTAAGTTCAGCATGGATTTTTTTTTAATGCAATATAATGAAATGATCATATATAAGAAAATAAATGCTCATTTTATTAAAAGGGAAAAAAGAAAAAACCTACAAAATAAATCTAAGGAGAATAAAACGACGCCTATGCTGGACTTAATAGGGAAAGGGTAGGTAAAAAATAGAAAAAATACCATGGAATCTTGTTGTTGAAGCTTGCTTCTTGTCCCTTGGCTTATCATCACTTGGTGTTCTTGCCGACTGAAGGTATTGGAAGCCTGTTATTGTCGATCAAATATTGGATTGCTTCCTTTAGCTTCCAACAGCTCTCAGTATTATGACCCCTTCCTTGGTGATATTTGCAATGTGCATCTAGATTCCAACTCGGCAATCTTTTTTCGGGTGCAGGATCTTGAATATGTCCAATGGGAGTAATGAGTCCCTTGGCGTGGAGTCGATCGAAGGCAGTATCGTAGCTCATCCCAATGGGGGTGAAGTCTTTCCTTAGTTGCTTCTTAGGTCCTTGGTTATCCATGGCTAAAACTTCACTGAGATCATAGGTACTAACATTGTTACTAGAGTGGGAGTTTTCGGTAGAAGAAGGATTGTCATTCTTCTTTCCTTTCCAGCCACCGTGGTTACTATTTTTAGTAGCTTTTTGCTTTGCGAGGTCGTCTTCGATCTCGATTCCGATGTCATAAACAGCCTTGAAAGTATTCAAATTATGTTGATATTTTAAATGCTTCGAATAATTTTCTTGGAGATTTTTGACAAACATCCTTACGGATTCTTTTTCGCTGGGCACCTCAATCATCTTAGCGGAAGTTTCCCTCCACTTATTGAAGAAAGAAGTAAAACCTTCATTCTCTTTTTGTCTTAGTATCTCGAGTTGTCTATAATCGGTTTTGACTTGAATGTTACACTTGTATCTATCAATGAAAGCGTTTACTATCGATTCCCTGGTAGAGGTTTTCTATTTGTCAAGGGAGAAGAACCATTGTTGGAAAACAGTTTCAAGAGACAAGGAAAACAAGGAATGAAAGACTTTCTTATCAATCCTTTTAACGTTCATTATAGTTTCAAAGGCTCTTAAGTGAAAATAAGGATTATCTATTGCCTTGAATTTTGGGATGTCGTTGGCATTGAACTTCTGCGGAAGAAGCTCCTTGTCCACCAAGACCCCTTGCGAACTAATGCCATGAAACTTGTAATCACTAGATATCTTGCTCAAGCTTTCTTGCATAAGGTCCATTTGTTGTTGCTTCACAGGGTCATTAATTTTGAGGGCTAAAGCCTTCAACGCCTCAGTCACGGTAGTCAATTGATTCCTAAGTTTGTTGACTTCTTCTTGAGTTGCCATTATCCTCTTAGCTTTCCTCTTTTGGCGAGTCGGTTTATTAAAAAGTAAGATCTGAACAAAGGTGTTGTCCTTGATTAATCGCCCTTCTCTCCTTGACCAAGTACTGTGGAAAGGGAAATTAGGGATATTCATTGTTAATTATTTGACTCAACTTTATTCAACATGCATAGATGGAAGAAGGTATGAATAATGAAGGTTGTGATGTGAAGATAGATGATGTAGATGGAGGGATATGAAGAAATTAGGAGTAGACTGTACCCCCAACTTAAATGACGGAAAGAACCGACTCATGCATGAACTTAAGACATGGTCATTGTGTATACATATTAGTGCGTGCTTTATTGTGAGTGCAAGTGACATGTTAAGACTCGTGTCATGACCATGTGGCTAGACTATGTGACTAGACTCGAACAAAGACTAAGTTAAGACCTCACGTATATGCATTAAACTGGATAGGATGTGGTATTTTATTCATAACTTTTGATCTGTGACTCTGATTGGGATGAAACAAACGCCAAATTAAAGATAAAAATCGGAGCTACAGATCCATAGGTTTTAAGACTCGTAGTTATTCATAGAACTCCGGCTATGACCAAAACAAGTTGACGCTTGTGCAGTATACCGGAATAAAAATTCGGGTTGACTTAAAGGGACTATGACTTGATTTTAGACATATTCATTAGCTAGAATTAATTAATTAATTAATTAATCAAAGTCCTTTAGTCAATAATTAGTTTATTAAGACTTATTTACAAACACAAGTCAAACCAAACGGTTAGTTTAGTCACATAATAAGTATGCACAAGTAAGACATGCACAAGTAGTCAAGTAGTCACAACATGATGCAATGAGTTTGCAACCTAAACATGGCTCTAGTTCTCTAAAGTTCATGATAAGGGTTATTGAAAGAGGTTACATGGTTAATTGTCCGGATGCACCGGGCGGAAGCCTAACCGTGAAGGGTTGGCGCGAGTGGATGGGACACCGCGAGTTAAAAACTCGCTTCCATGGTTTGGTGAATTCAACATTCTCAGATGTACCCTTTGTTGCATAGAGCGTTCAGTCAGGTAGATGGAGCATGAATTCCCAGAGGGTTATGTCCATATGTAGAACACATATGGGTTTCAGAAAAGTGAGAAAAATTCAATCAGGAAGTAGGATCGAGCAAACAGTGCTAAAAACTTGTCAAAATTAGAACGCATATTTCTGGCTCGGTATTGGAAGAACTTGGCGCCAGCAAACAGAGGTCGGCGCCAATAATTTGGCTTTGGCGCCTAACGCCAAAAACTGTCGCCTGACGCCAAAGTTAAATTAGTGGCACTTAACTCTGTTTTCTGACGCTAGTTCCTACATGCCTCAGCATCTTTCTGTGTTCGATAAAATTTTCCAGTTTCGCGCAGCATTATTTCAGTCCTAGTTGTGAAAGATATTTCTCAAATTTCCTATGTGTAAAAATCCTATGTTTTAACTCATTACGGATGGTCTTTCCAATGAGATCTTTTTTATGCATATGATAATAATGTTAATCAAAATAACGCACATGAAATACTTAGAACTTTTCGAGTCTCATCCACTCATTCTAAATCATTGCCAAAATAAATTTCAGGAATTAAAATAGAAATCCTCCCCAGTGGAGTCGCCAACAAGTTTTAGGAACTTGTAAACCGTTCACGAGGTGAAGGTTACACCCCTTAACGATCCAGGAGATCGTTAACTCCAATAGGTCTGGGACCATGACTGGTAGTCCGGGGATGAAGGTACAAATCCAACCTAAAAGAGATTGAACCTGCCCTAATAATAGGCCTCTACTTTATTATGATCGTATTTATGTGCGCTTTCTGACTAACATGCAATCAATAGGTTTACCCTAAACCTGTTTATCTATGTTGGTTGAATATTAATGCACAAAAAAAAACTATTATTGGCGATCACTTGAATTATAATCACATTAACCCAAACAAGATTATTAATTATCTTATTAAGCGTGATTACAAGTACCAATTCCCTTTAAACATGCATAAAAGGCGTGATCAAGCAATAACAAAATATATATCAAGCAACATAATAATAATCATAATCATAATAATTAAAATAATAACCATCATCAAAACTATAATCATGTTAAAGCATAATAATAATAGCAAGATACTAGGCATGATACTAACAAGATTAATAACAAACCCTAGCATGTCACTAAACATCAAAGATCAAAGCTTTAACCCTAACATGATACTAACAAAAATATTAGGAAGAGAATAGGAAGCATCATAATAATCATAATTGTCATATTTGATATTAGAAATTATAGTCATTACCCTAAACATGATACTAGGAAGATCAAAACGCCCTAACATGACACTAGGAATCATAATAACAGCCTAGCATGATTTCTATATCATAATATCAATAAATCAATTAAAGCACTTACTTGGATGCCTCGTACCTCTTTCTAATAACAAAATACACACGTTAGTAACTTCAAGGAAAATAATAATCAAACAATTAAATTAAATAATTGAAAGAGAAATTTAGGACCAAACCCTCAGAAATTAAACCTTTCACGTCTAGGGCGAAGGCAACTTCGAACTTGGCTAGGTGTGTCTAGATCTTGTGAATGCGGAATTTTGTAGAGAAAGCTAGAGAGAGAAGAATTCTTAAAAACTAGAGAGAGAATAAGAGAGTTGATGATATTTGATGAGAATTATATTGATGATTGAAAAAGAAGGTTTTAAGAGGCTATTTATAGAGAAAATCAGTCGGATGAATAAAAAAACGAATCAGAGTTTCAACGAGAATAAAACGATTAGCGTTAGACGCTGGTCATTAGCGCCAAACGCTGAAGATTAGCGCCAGGCGCTAATAATCAGTTTCACGTGTATTTGTTTTTATAATATCTTTTTATCCGGAAGTCCAAATAAGGCATATAATATGTCGTTGGAAAGCTATTGAAGTCTAATTTCCAACCCAATTAGAATCAGATTAAAATATTTTATAGATAAAAATATATAGCCGAAATAGTGGAAGGGTGTCAGTGTTGGATAGAGTTTCAAATCTCATTCATATCTTTTTCATTATAGCTTGGTTTTAATATTATAATATATCATTAGAAAGATAATTTCAAGATCTATCCAACCATATAAAATTTGGATAAAGATTATGAGGCACAAAAAATTAAATCTGAATATATTCCACTTCGTACAAAACAAGGATTCTAAAAAGGAGTAGTTTTATTCAATTTCAAACTCTTTGAAACATAATTATCAATCCTAACTCCATTAATCAGGATTTAAAAGAACCTTCTAGAGTATTATAGAATACTATAATCAATCCTAATAGCTTTAGAAATGATAATTAATAATAGGCTCTCCTCTAGATCATTGGGCCGCATATAAAAACCAAACCGGGTCGAGTTTAGTATTTTGGCCATAACTTCCTCATTATTCATCGGAATTGGGCTTATAATATATCGTTGGAAAGATCTTTTCAACCCCCATCCAAATACACTATTATTGGACCCTTATCATGGACCAAACTAAACCGGAATGCATGTTTTTCAAAATAAGGTAAGAAAAGAAATATTTTCAAAAATAGAAAGAAGAGATATTTTAATAAAAACATCCTCATCACTAGACTTTTCACACTTTTGCTTTGTTCGATAATCAAATGACATGAAAGGTATTCATCACTGGGTTTGGTTTTGGGGAGACACATTTGGGTTTCTACACTACTCGATTCTTATTATGAAAAGTATTCCTGCGATCTCAAAGGCATGCAAACAAAGATTCAATTTGTTCCAAACTAACATTAGGCTAAATTAGTTGAATATTAATACCTCATACTTTCTCCGTTAAGATTAGTGCATAATTAAATTAATTGTTGTTATCTTTATGGGCACATTTGAAATAAATGTTGTCTTATGTTTAAAAACAGGGCAACATTTTATATACTGTTGTCTTACATATTCTAGAGCAACACTTTTAAACGCTGCATTGTAAAGTAGTATAGATTGTTTAAGATCAAGATATCAAACAAGTATTGTCGTCTTTTATTACTAAACGCAACTTTTGACATATTGTTGCAATTTTGTGCTTTGCCTATATTCTTTTTTTTTTTTGGTAGTGACAATGTTTTGTACTCCATATTTTGTTATTTTTTTTTACGGGTTGTTACTTGATTTTAAGTGTATAGTTTCATTGTAATTTGGTATTTTATACTTTGATCATTTCAAAGAATAGTAAAAAAAAAAATCAAATTTTATTTTACATACTCGATAATCAGGGCCCCAATTTGTCATTCCTCTCATAGGCCACCAAAAAGCTAAGAACGGGCCTGAGCTGCTCAGCTGACAGAGAAAGGGCGAACAACCCTTTTGCCTTATTCTCAAAGGGTGGTGTAGGTGGTCCTCCCACCTACCCACTCTTGTAAGACGACAATTGGCGCTTGACTATTTGTTTGTGCTATTTAATCACTACGTGAAAAAACGTAATTGGCACCGATTCAAAACCCCTCAATGCCACCGGTTTTGAACCGGTGCCAATGTGGGGGGTGCCAATTATGAGCATGAAAATCCACCGGTTCAAACCGGTGGCAAAAATGGTTTTTGGCACCGGTTAACCGGTGCCAAAAATGGCCCAAAATTTTTTTCCATTGTTTTTGGCACCGGTTAACCAGTGTCAAAAATGCCCATTATATATATAATTTTTTTTTTTGTAATTTTTCACTTAACAATTAAATCAAAAAATTAAAAAAATTTAAGAACATCACAATTAAATATGACGAATTTCAATCAATATAATCCAAATTTTACAATATATAATAAAAAAATTACAATCAATTACAACATATAAATAAATAAAAAAAATTACAATATACTCGTAAATAAAAAAAATTACAATATAAATAAAAAAAAAAACCTACACATCTAAATCAATATTCTTGAATCTTGATTCTTCAATTTAAGATCTAAATTGATGTACCTGCACCAATTAAAACAAAAAAAAAAGATTAATATAAATAAGCTTCGCAAAAAAAATAAAAAAACCAGAAATTCAATCCAAAAAATTCAAACCCAGAAAAAAAAAACACAAAAAAAACCAGAAATTCAAATGTATGACAATTGAATTGAAACCCAGGAAAAAAATAATAAACTAGAAATCGGAAAAAAAAAAAAATCAAAATGAAATCCACAAAAAAAAATCAAAATGAAACTCAGAAAAAAAAAAATCAACCCAGAAAAAAATTCAACCCCGAAATCGAAATTGAAAAAAAAAAATTAGCCCAGAAAAAATATAACCCCAGACATCGAAAAAAAATGAAAATCGAAAAAAAAAAATAAACCCAGAAAAATCGAAAAATTAAACCGAATTAAAATCCAAAATCAAACACATGCAAGAACCCATAAAATCTATTTAATTCCAGAAAATCGAAAAAAAAAAACATGCAATAAACCCAGAAAATCGAAATCAGAAATCGAAATCTAGAAATCGAAATCGAAAAAAAAAACACATGCATTAAACCCAGAAAATCGAAATTCGAAAATTGATTCAAATCAATTAATGAAACCCAGAGAAAATTCGAATTAAAATCCAAAATCAAACCCAAAAAAACACCCAATAAACACAAACCCAGAAAAATCGAAAAATTAAACCCAAAAAATCAAACCCATCTTGATTAGATTCGTTGTTGTTCGTGGTCTTGGGTGTTGGACTTGGTGGTGGTGTTGGTGGTCGTCTTCGGTGGTGTTTAGGTGAACAAGGGGGTTTTTTTAGGGAGAGAAGAGAGAGAGGAGAGGAGAGGAGAGAGAAGTGAGGAGAGGAGATCAGGAGAGAGAGAGGAGGAGGGAGGCCGAGTATGAGGTAGGGTAGGGTTTAAGGAAATATAAGGGTTTTTTTTTTTAAAAAAAAAAAGGTTTTTGGCACCGGTTCGGTTCAAACCGGTGGAAAAAACCATTTTTCCCACCGGTTTGAACCAAACCAGTGCCAAAAACCTCTTCTAAAAAACCCGCCTACTTTAACCCATGTTTTTGCCACCGGTTTTGAAGAACCGGTGCCATTCTACTTTTTTCACCTAGTGAATTTATTTTAGAATTAAATTAAATGCCTTGGGTTTAGATGGTGATCCTCCTCATGGCATTTGGGGATTTCCCTACCTTATAAAAAGTGGTAGAATACTCTTATGAATAGGGCATGGACATTTATATCCTTAAAAATGTTATTTTACATTGAATTCAAAAACCTTAAAATTGTCTCTTGAATCACCAAAATTGATTAATTGATTGTGTTTATTTCAATGTTTAAAGCATTTTTTAGACTCTCCATTTTTTTACATTCTCCATATTTTACAAAGTATATAATTATTACTATGCAAATAATAGATATAATAAAATATCATGCAAATATGCATAAGTTATGCTAATTATATCCTTCAAAATGTGCATTTACATGTTTACCCTTATTAATATGTACAAGTTTTTATTTTGCCTCCATTAATGTTAATTTTTTTTTAATTTGGCTTTTATTAATGTTAATTGTTTCTATAAAAAAAAATATTTAGAAAAATATGCGAATAGTTTTGCTTCTATTGCAGACATTTTTGCCTCTAAAAAAATTTTGTTAACATATATTATGTTATTTATGTAACCAAAAACAAAAAAAAATTCCGAACAAGACTAGGTATGGCGCGCATCACGCGCGTTAGCCACCCTAGTTTCAAGAAATTTGGATTATAGGGATCTCCGTCTATTCGTGAGGAAACCGAGAGGCTAAATCTCAAATCATATCGTAACGCGCTCTACGCTAGCTTGTAACGACCAAGGTTGGCCGTGCGAGTAGACTTCGTTAGAGGGGCCACATTTGGGATTCTTGGCTAGGGTTCGAGGTCAAGCTCAAAGGTATACGTGTAACCTTATACGTGTTTCATGTGTTAATCGTATGAATTATTACATGGGTCCAAGGCGGGTTTTGGTTTCCGCATGATGATTAGATCATCGTAAAACCTTACAGTTTGTAATTTTTTGGACAGATTAAGGGTAAATCTGTACTTCATGGTGATTAAGAGTGATGAGTTAGATTATGAAGGAGTAATTGTGCCATTTGAGCTTGTATTGGGATTCTAACATAATGTAGGCCCAAATAGTTGGGATTATTAAAATTAATTTTTCCATAAAATATAAGGAGTAAATAAAAATAAAACAAATGAAGCAGCCAATACTTTCTGCAAGGGAAAAAAAAAACAATAAAGAAAACTGAGTTTTGAATGAGGTATGCCTTTAGCCCTTTTCCATGCCATATCTTCTATTCAGGGGTGTCGACTTATTTATATTCTCCAGTTTCAAACTCATAAAGTAGATTATTTTGACTAAATTACAGCTCACTAATCCAAAGTCAATTATTCCAACATCTGATCAAACTTACAAAAGTACAAAACCAATAATGCTTCTAGTAATACCGACCTAAATAATATCAAAATGCACCAAGTCCCCACTATTTCTTATTTATTTTAGACTTCAACTTTGGTATGCCTTATCAGACAGCTTTAGCCACCTAATATCATTCACTCATATCTTTTTTTCTCCCTCCCTCAAATTGAAAAACTTTCTATCCTTTATTTTCAATCACATTTACTTGTATTTGCAATATTAACACTTCAATTAACCAATATTATTATTAGACAACAATGTCCTCCTAATCCATTCTATCCCCACTAAAACCTTAATTACCTGAAATATCATTTGAAAATATGTTCAAAAATTTCAATCTTTTGGGTATTTTTTCCCTGTTATTGATCATCTCAACTGCATTCGCGCAACAAACAGAATTCTTATATGAAGATTTCAGCAAAGCAGGCAGCACCATAATCTTAAAAGATGCAGCTAAACTAGTCAAACATGACAGTATCATACAGCTAACCAACACAACAAGCCGTATGATCGGGCACGCCTTCTACTCTACTCCAATTAAGTTCAAAAATACTCAAAACGACTCCGTTTTATCATTTTCATCTGTCTTTACAATAGGAACTGTACCCGAATTCAAGACCCTTGGAGGTCATGGCATGGCCTTCATTGTTTCCCCTTCAAACAACCTCCCTAAGGCCCTCCCTAGTCAATACCTCGGCCTTTTCAATGCAGCCGATATTGGAAACATCACCAACCATATCTTTGCGGTCGAATTCGACACGGTACAAGATTTCGAGTTTGGTGATATTAATGACAATCATGTTGGTATTGATCTTAACGGCTTGGTGTCCAACTTCTCTGTTCCAGCTACATATATTATGGAAAATTCTACCAAACAAAATGTGTCCATGAAAAATGGACATACCATTCAAGCTTGGATTGATTATGATGCTACAAATCATCTTATTAATGTGACCATTTCACCTTTTTCTACAAAACCAAGTTTCCCTTTAATTTCATACAAATATGATCTTACTCAGATTTTAGAAGAAGAAATGTATGTTGGATTTGCTGCTGCAACTGGTTTACTAGCAAGCTCACATTACGTTCTTGGTTGGAGTTTTAATATGAGTGGTCCTGCCAAATCTCTTCCAATGCCTCCCCTCCCACACCCTTCTAGTACCTCTAATAGTAAACACAAGGAAACTATGGCCATTTCTTTGTCGATTTCGGTATCGATTTTTATCTTTCTCTTTATTATATGTGTCATCTATGTGATTATCAGAATTAGAGACCGCGAAATAATAGAAGAATGGGAGCTAACAGTCGGGCCTCATCGGTTTCGATACCACGAGTTGAAGGAAGCAACAAGAGGGTTTAAAGAGAAGGAGCTACTTGGGAGAGGTGGATTTGGAAGGGTGTATAAGGGGAGTCTTAAAAAATGCAATACCCAGATTGCAGTAAAGCGAATAAACCACGAATCGAAACAGGGGTTACCTGAATTTGTTGCTGAAATTGCAAGCATTGGTCGCCTATGCCACCGGAATTTAGTCCAGCTTTTAGGTTGGGGTCGACGTAGAGGCGACCTTTTGCTTGTGTATGATTATATGCCTAATGGAAGCTTGGATAAGTACTTATTTGATCAAGGACAACAAGGTTTTTTACTTAGTTGGGAACAGAGGTTTAGAATAATTAAAGGTGTTGCTTCAGGGCTATTGTATTTACATGAAGGGTGGGAAAAAGTGGTTATTCATAGGGATATCAAGGCGAGTAATGTATTACTTGATGGTGACTTTAATGGTCGACTTGGTGATTTTGGGCTAGCACGATTGCACGACCATGGGGCGGACCTAGGCACGACTAGGGTCGTAGGCACATTGGGCTACCTAGCACCGGAATTGTCACGAACGGGTCATGTAACAACTTGCTCTGATGTGTTCGCGTTTGGGGCACTTTTACTTGAAGTAGTATGCGGGAGAAGGCCTATAGAACCAAGGTTTAAAACTGAGGAGCTAGTACTAGTTGATTGGGTCTGGTCAAAGTGGAATGAAGGGAAAATAATGGAAGTAATTGATGCTAAATTGAGCAGAACATTTAACCGTGAAGAAGCTTTAATGGTATTAAAGCTAGGATTGATGTGTTCCTGTGATGATCCTCGATTTCGACCGAGTATGAGGGTCGTAGTGAGGTACTTGGATGGAGAGATGGCATTGCCAGAGGTTTTGAGAGCACCTAATTCAGATGATGAGTTGAGGGTTTCAAGTAGAGAACCTAGACATGAAGATTTTGTTTACTCATTTGCAACGTCTTCTTCTGAGGTGAGTGTGCAATCACATAGTACTGGAGATAGAACTAGGGTGCTAATATAGAACTAGGGGTACTATGCTAGTGTTAGTCCAAACACTGTGTGATAACTGATAAGTACATCAATGTGATATATACTTTATTGGGAAAAACTAAGTCCCCCAATTTTGCGAAATTAAACTCGAGGTATTAAATTTGTAATTGTTGATTGTTAGAGCGATAGTTCATATAAAAGTATTACGAATGGGGCTAAAAGAAAGAACAATATAGATAATAAAATGGCTAAAAGAAAAGTAGATGAATAATATAAAAGTATCTCGAATATACACAAAAAATAGGGAACAGTCTATATTAATACTGCTTATATAATGACACTTAGATTGTACAAGCTATGATCTGATTGACTGAGGCAATTAGACCGTCTTGCTCCACTGATGCTGCACAATATAAACAAACATTCGGAAAAGGTTATGAATTACAAATAGAGCTGTCAGTTTCTGACCTGAACCGTTAAACCCGACTGTTTCGAACCGATCCGAAAAGGAACTGAACTGTTTAAAACCCGTTTTTTGGAAATCGAAAAATGACCCGACCCAATTTTTTCCAAACCGAAACTGAACTAAACCGAATTTGTGCAAACCGTTACTAACCCGACCCGTTATCAAGCCAAACCGTTACAACCCGAAACTGAAAGCAACCCAAACCGATTACGTTTAAACCCGATAGTAACCCGACCCGTTTTAAACCGAAAACCGTTAAAACCCGATAAAAATCCGATAAACCTAAATCGTTCCAACCCGTAACCCGTTGTGACCGAACCGGTTATAATCCGTAACCCGTTGTGACCGAACCGTTTACGACCCGTAGCCTGTTATGACCAAACCGTTTAAAACCCGTAACCCGTTATGACTGAGTCATTTACAACCTGTTACCCAATATGTTTATGATCTAATCTGTTTCAACCCACTACTCGATAAACCCAATTTATTTATGACTTAACTTCATTATAACATGACTCGTTCCTACCCATTATCTGACTAATTCGACTCGATAATCATCCGACTCAATTTTAACCCGATATGATTTTGATTAGAAACCCGTTTCAAATTGGGTAAACTCGTTTTCAAACCAACCAAGTTCAATCTAAACCGATTATAACCGAAACAATAATGGTTGGACCCGATTTCACCCGATCTATTTTGAACCGAAACCCATTTTCGAACCGACCCAGTTAAACCCAAACTGATTATGACCCGAACCAATTACGACCCGTCCTGATTAAGACCCGAACTGTTTTTAACCGAAACCCACATTAAATGGGCTAAACCCGTTTTCAAACCGACCCAGTTCAACCCAAATTGATTATGACCCGAACCGACTAGAACCCGACCCGATAAGGACCCGATCCGAATAGAAACTGCAATTAAAAAAACCAAACCGAACTGGCCCGATAATTTTCAAAACCGACCCAAACCGACCCGCTTATTATTTCAATCCGTTATAAACCGACCCGTTATAACCCGAAACTGATAAACCCAACCCAAACCCGAACTGTTTAACCGAATTGACACCCCTAATTACAAACTATAAGCTATTGGAAAATATAATAAGCTTAATAATTTCATGATTATGTTAAACTTTTATGAAGAAAATTTATTGTTATTACACCTTGGGGAGCAAGGAGATTAGCAGCCTCAGAAGATGGCTCATTAAACATATATTCCAGACCACATCCTGTATGAGCAGTCAAGCATAACCCAAGCAATAAACCCATTCCCTTCAACCCAAACATTTTCAGCTGAAGTGGCAAATGCAACAGTTTTACGAGAAACAATTTCTAAGAAGCCAACACAATCAATTGAAACATGTTTCCTTGTACATTAGGTCCAGGGCAACCCTCTTTTCTTTTATACGCTCTATGCACTTATGCCTAGCTTTCAACAAAGCTGATACATTTTAAGCCTATCAGAGGTAAGATCAGCCACATGAACTCTGTTTAGGCGCAACTGTGCTTAGCCAAGCCTACCAGTACATAAGTGGGTCTTGGTAGATAAAGTCAGTCAGTTATCTAATTTAGAAGAGCCTGTAAAGCAATGCAAACTTAGCTCGGTTCTGAAGCCATAACCTGTAACCGGCAAAAAATGCTTTCATAACTAAGCAAAGGAGAGGTAAATCGGTAGGGAAGAAAAGACTTTCTAAAGGAAAATGCAGGAACATTTTCTGCACAGAACACACTAAATACCTAAGCCATGGGTAACAAAAGAAACTAACAATAGAGAAATACCTAAGCGGGTAACAAAAGAAACTAACAATAGAGAAACAAGAATTCAGCGAAGTGCATGCGTTCACCAAAGCACCTTACCCCAAAAAAACTGCTGCATACAAAGGTCAAAAATTACAAGCGCATCCAATTAACGCAACAAATTCATCAAAATGAAACATTGTTAAATCAACACTAAAAAGAACCCAATCCAAACACTTGAAATCTTTCTCGTTAGCTCTAAAAAACACAGAAGAAAAGCGAGCGTACTCCTCAGGCCAGCAAACATACGAAGTTAAAACAATACACCACCAACTCCTATTTTTGCTTTTGGTAGAGAAATAAAATTGTTGCACTGGAAAGGATTCATGGTTAACTTTAAAGTGAAAGACAAACAAGAGGTAGAGGTCGCATTGTGGTAACGATGTATATCTCTGAGCTTGTAAATCTTATAACATTAGAAACACCAGGATACAGTCTATAGATAACATACAAATTCAGAAAAATTAAGGACTGCAAGCAAAATTCCAGTTAATATTACTGTGTCAATCACTTGCATAACATTCTCGGAGTGTCAAGATTTTCCATAAGTGCATTAGGTAGTAACAAAAGATTATGATGTGATAAAATTCTAACAAAAACATCAACTTTTGTCACCACTAAACCTTTTCTAAGCTTCCTAGTTGAACCTGTATATAGGATACATGCATTGTGCTTAAGAAACCATTATATTCAAATATGCATACCCTATTGAATGTAGGTAAAATAGAAATCTCCCTATGAAGGTCAAATTGATAAAGCACAAGTAAAAGTAAAATAAGTAGATTTACGGTCAGCAAAGAATAATTGAGGTATAGTAGAATGAAAAAGATCTCTATAAGACTACAACTCTCTTTATTGATTTAACAGTGTTTCATTTTGAAAAAGATCTCTATAATCCTATGCAAAATAGCCCTTTCATATCTCTTGAGTGAGCATGTATTAAAAGCATTAATTACTAATTACCTTTTGCAAAACGATATCATCCGCAAACAACATGCACCATGGAACCTCATCTTGGGTTGGTTGAGTTACTTCATCTAGAACCGATGTAAAAAGAAAAGGGCTTAATGAGACTCTTGATGCAATCCGATTGTAATAGGGAAATCTTGGGTTTTGGGCACACGTTTTCCGGGCCGAAGCTTGGCCCGACCCGACCCGAGAATTGGGCAAATTTTTTGACCTCGGCCCGGCCCGGCCCCTCCCATTAATCACCTCTACTTATATTACAACAACGACAATAATAATAATAATAATAATAATAATAATAATAATAATAAAGACTATTATGCGGTTATACCATATTTCACTTAATGACTATTATATCATATTTCATTATTTGACGAGCTAGGAGTAAAAATAGAATCAAGTTAGTTTTTAAATAAGACCGGACCAACTCTTTGTTTTTTTTATTATTTTTTTATTTTTTTCATTTTGAGAATTTTTTAAAAAGTGTTTTGTGTTCTTTTGTCATTTTAATATTTTATTTTGTAATTATATAGTATATATTTTTCAAATGTTTTGTGGTTCTATTTTTTAATATATTTTTCATAAATATTTAAGTTATATAGTATATTTTTCTTAAATATTTTAATAAGTATATTTTTATATACACCTATATATAATAATAAATAATCAAAGATCATTAATCCGTAGTTAAAAATCACTAATTAATAATTTTAGTTCAATTCAGCTCTAATCAGTTCAGTTCAGTTTAGTTCACCTCATTTCAGTCAATGAGAACAGACCCTATGTTATTCATTACAAATTTTGTAAAGCACCGTACAACAATTAAGTTTTATATTAATGAATTGAATTTACTACTAGTACATATATTTATATATTAATAGAATAGAGGAAGTGTGAATTATTGTTAGGTTAATAATGAATAAAGTTTTAGCAATAATTGTATGTGACGATTCCAAATCATATCCACTTATGTACTCCGTATTATTTTACTGTTCCACCTAAAATTCCACACACGCCGTTATGAGGACACTTGAAAAAAATGGAGGGAATATGTTCATGATATTAATAGTAGTAGTATCAAAGATTTTTATCATGGGTGTACACAAAATCTAATGACGTATGTCGTCCAAAAAAGAAAAATCTAATGATGCATATTACCATAGCGATAATGTGTCATTGATAAGAAGGAAATGCACTTACCATATAAATGTATCATTGACACATTTGACAGGCATCCGAGGCATGAGAAAGAGCTAGAGAATAAAACCAAAAAAAAAAAAAAAAAAAAAAACATGAGCAAGCGCACTTAGTCATTTACCATATATACATATATATAGACAGGCATGACAGCTAAGCATGCAAGCACTTACCAAGTCACCAATTATACTTAGAGCAAGTTTAGCCCCAAGTCTTAAAACTTAGATGTGACAAATCATTTTTGGTTGTCTTCATTGAAAATGATATCATTAAATTCTTGTTATATACAAATTTATCACTTTTGCCCTAAAACATTTCACATATTATGGCCATGTTTGGTAATTGGCTTTTTAATGGTTTTTTGATTAACTTTTGGCTTTTGGCTTTTTTATGTGGTCAAAGAGCCAAAAAAATGTGTTTGGTAATTAGCTTTTTAGTCAGCGAAAAAGCTAACTTTTAAGCCAAAATGAAAAAGCTGCTTTTAGTAGCTTTTTTGTTGGCTTTTGGCTTGTTGACCCACAAATTATCTAATAAATAGCCAACAACCAACAATTAGTTTACCAAACACTTTTATAAACAGCCAGCTTAAACAACCAATTTCAAAAGTCATTATAAACAGCCAAACATTCCAGCTGGTCAAACAAGCCAAGTGAACCAGCCAACAGCCAACCGCCAACAGCCATTTGCCAAACAAGGTCTATATGTAGAAAAGTGTAAAAAAAAATAAATACATAAAAATAAAAGTGAAGTGGGTGAAGTGGGTCTCAATCTCAAGTCTGAAGTAGAGTATTGAAATTTCAAGACTCAACTTGAAACTTGCTTGAGATTTTTGAAAAAAAATGGGAAAAGTCTTAAGTATAAATCTTAAGACTCAAAATAATGATGTTACCCCAAGTATTATTAAGTAAAAAAAAAATATGTGCAGAATTATTTATTAACATATGAGCATAAATATGAGTATATGACTAAAACTGTCTTAAGCACAATTAAAGATAATAATTTAAATTCTCCAAAAAAATTTAAAAATATCTTTTTTCCAAAATAATAAGATAATATATATTTGAATAAATCTTGCAGTGACATGTTAAGCGTAAAATAATACTTCGTAAAACATAATCTAATAGTTTGTGTTTTGGCAGTGTCCAAAATTACATATGGCCGTAATAAGCAATAAAACAATATACTTTTTTTTTTTTTGAATAGCATAAAACAATATACTTATATACTCCAATATTAGGTGATTCCCGGTTAGCATATGAGAGTGTTTTTTTTTTTTTTGACAAGAGCAAAAGAACAAACAAAACTAAGGTAGATTAAGAGTAGAAAAGCGGCAGTTTCTAGCGATATCATGTGCCCTTTGACTTGTTCTCTCAAGACCTTCAGGATGGCACATCTCTTGATGGATGTACCCACTTTCCTTATCTCCTTTACCGTCCACGAGATCTCAATTTCCTTACCTATGTTGCCTTGGAGGTTGTTGAGTATGGCGGTCGAATCTGAAAGGATTAGGAGGCCCTGTTTATCCTTTGCACGAGCTCATTTTATAGCTTCCAGACAAGCCCAAGCTTCACATTATAGAGCTGAATTTGTCGTTCCATGCCTTCCTCCTTCGCAATTTCTTGTTTCTGCCTCACAATCCAAGACTGACCATCCAATTCCTGCCCTCTTAGTCATTTTATCCTAGGAGCCATCTACTCCTACCAAGAAGTTTTCAAAGCCCTCTTTTTCTTGCCCCAGCTAGACATGATTAAAACCCGGAGGCAGAATGGGCCTACCCTTTCCTCACCGTCATTATTGTAGTAACTTTCTTCGTTCAGAGTGAAGGTTTCATGGTTCTGCATTTCTTGGTTGATGAGTTGCGTTACCAAGCTTGTTCCTCCATTATTACCATTGTAGCTCCTTTCATTCCTCGTTCTCCATAGTCCCCATAGAGTTGCAATAAATAAAACAATACGAGTACTATGTTTCCCATCCTCGCTATTAAATAGCAGGATAAATGATTGGATCCAATTCATCAAAGAATTGTACCCTGTAGAGTCAGAGCGAATTGCCAGGGGGCTATTTTCCCAGGCCTCTTTCGCTAGATTATAGAATCTGAATAGGTGTTGGTTGTCTTCCGAATCTATCCCACAATAGCCACAGGTTTCATCTAGTTGTATGCCCCTTGTGGCTAGATTTACCTTGACTGCAATCCCTTTATGGTAGAGTTTCCATAAAAATATCTTCCATTTCGGTTGGATGTTCAACCTCCAAATGAGCTTTACAAACTCCTGATCCTTACCATTAGATGTGGTATCCCGAGCTAGTTCCTCTCCTTTCATAAGGTAATAGTAGCCCGTCTTTACAGTATACCTCCCCGAGGGGTGGAATTTCCAGTAAATAAAATCATCCTCATTTGTGGAAGGTAGTTCCATTGCTAATACAGACTTTGCACTTTCCCATTCAAAGCATTCTCTTACCTTCCCCGCTTTCCAAGTGCATGTATCCCTGTCAATAAAGTCACTTACCATCCAGTTCAACGTTGTCCCAAGAGATTGACCTGAATTAACAATTGGGGTCTCCCCATTGACCCATGGCATGCTAATTGCTTTTATGTTAACACCGTTACCAGCTTTCCAAGCAAACCCCTTCTTGAATTTATCTATGACTTTTTGAATGCCCGTTCTCCCCATTGAAGGATTCCCTTTCCGGACATAAGGCCTAGACATTGTGCACATGCCACAGGACTGCATGCCATTATGCACCCTTGACAACAACAACTGTGGATTGAGGTGCATCCTTGTTGGTTGTTTGAAGAGGAGAGCATCATTTAGATTTGAAGCCCCCCTGATTCCTAGACCTCCCATGCTTTTTGGGAGTTGGGTGACAGTTTTGTTTACCTAGTGCATGCCTTTGTTTCCGTTATTGGACCACCAAAACCTTGTAATTAGAGAATCAGTTTTGTTGGCAACGCTCTGTGGGATTTTGAGGCATATCATAACATGAGCTGTGATATTAACCAGAACCGTGTTGATAAGGATCAACTTTGCCGCTTGTGATAGGCGCAGAGAAGCCCACGAAACAATTCTTTCAGAAACTTTATCTACTAAAAACTAAAAAGAGTGTCGCTTTATTCCTTGGATATCAATTGGGGCTCCCAGATGAATTCCCATATTATGTGTTTCGTCCATAGCTTGGATTCTTCTCAGTTCTAGCTTTTTACTATTATTCACCCCCGGAGAAAATTTGACGAAAGATTTTTGTAGATTCAGCTGTTGGTCAGAGGCTTTCCCAAATCTGTGGAGAATGTCTCTCAAACACATACAAGCCCCTTCATTAGCTTTAAAGAAAAGCATCGTGTCATTTGCGAAGAAGAGGTGAGAGATGGAGGGGGATCTTCTCGATACCTTTAGACCCTTGAGCTGGTTGATATCCTCTGCTAGTAGTAACATTCTAGAGAGAATATCCATACAGAATATAAAGAGGTAGGGGGATAGGGGGTCCCCTTTCCTTAAGCCACACTCTGGCAGAAAATGATCTATGACTTTCCTGTTGATGATCGCTTTGTAACTAACAGTTGAGATACATTGTGAGATCATTCGGATCCAATGCTCTGAGAAGCCATAGGCTTGCAGTAACTTAAGTAGAAAAAGCCAATCTACCCTGTCATATGCTTTAGACATATCTATTTTGGGTGTTTTTGGTCCCTCAAGAGAGTTACAGCTCGAAGATTGGTCCGGTTCGGCATGTACCTGCAAAACAACGGAGACTCATGTTGGTTGGAGTTCCGCCTCCGACAATCAAGTTAGAACGTGTAGGAGTGAGTAAAAAGTGCGAAAAAAGATAAAGATGAGATCTTTACAGATCCCGAGATCAGGTGCTTTCTCTGATGTGAGAGAAATGCAGGTGATGTAATAAAAATGATTCCAATTCTCCCTCATAATGGGGAATCTCTCCCTATTTATAGGGTCATGGGAAAATGTGTCCTTATTCTAGGTCATGTGACCTAGATTTGGTGGGCTATGACAAGTTATGGGGAATCGAGCCTGAAAGCCGCCATTCCATGACATGACAGTGGGGTCCATGTGTCAGTATTCGGTTGGTTTTGTTTAGACCAATGCTAGGCGGACAAGTGTCCTAATGCTGGGCGGACACGTGTCGTATTCTCAGGCTGCCACGTGGTAGGGTAATTTTACCCAAAACATTTGCCCCTGTCACAGAGGTGACGTGGCGCGCCACGGGGCGTCTGTGACACATGTCAGCGCCTCATTTGGTGAATTAAAAATGTTACTGTTCTCCCTCTAGGGATTACCGAGAAGCCCCGGAATTACCCATCTATAAAAGTAATTTTTTGACCCTCATTTCAAACATCTTTGCGTGAAATTTGAGAGAGTTTCTAGAGAATTTTCACAAAAAATTGTGTACTATGCCGCTTGTTACTGTCCGTCTGCACCAACCGGCTCATTTCAAGTCAACCGTACCTTTCTCAAGGTAACCTCCTGGCTCTCTTCTGTTTAAACTTTTAAAATTTTCGCCTGTGTTTGTTTTTCCTTTGTTTTCATAAAATGGTTTCACAAACACATTCGGCACGGCCTAGGATAGCTGTCAGCCGGTCACCTGGGCCGGCTGAATCTAGGACTAGGGGTGCCGTTTTCCCCACTCTTCATCCGTCCTCCAATCCAACCGTCTCTGTGTCTGTGCAGGACACCATGGCTAGAACCAAACGAACAGCTAGAACTGAAGAGGGGGATGGCTCCATTAGGGTGCCTCGGAGCGAGGTGTATTATGACAAACCAGGCACCCCAAGCACTCCGGAAGACTCAATTCTGTACATGCAGGTTGGTAAGCAAGAAACTGAATTTGACCAGGGGTCTTCCCACTCTTTCTCCCTCACAACCTCAACCTCTAACTCAGGCGGCTCCAAAACTGAACAGGAGCCGTCTGAAAAACCTAATGAGGAGCCCGCTTCCCCTACAAAGGGTCAAGGTGAGGCGTCCTCTTCCCTTCAAGACGAATACACCCCTTACTTCACACACATTTCCCTTTCCACCCAGAAATTATTGCTGAAGGGGTTGAATGACTTTAGGGACTCTTATGTCATGGGGGACGGATATGAAGTCGAAGTGCCAGCTTTGACGGATGCTGTAGTTTGGCCCCTTAACCAAAGCTATAGGAACACTGCATTCGGCTGCTATGCCGCAGTGATACAGGCGGGCCTGAGGTTTCCCTTGGATCCGGCCATTGAGGCGATCCTAGACGGGTACCGCCTGGGGGTGTGGCAACTCACCCCAAATTCATGGGTGAACATCCTGGGGTATGTAGCCGCCTGCAGGATACAGAACATTGAACCTGGCTTTGAGGTGTTTGCTTCTATGCACTACTTGAGCAAAGCCCCTCAGTCAGCTGGCCCCGGCTGGTATACCCTTACTAGTAATAAGGGGTACATGATGACACTTGGGAAGGAGTCCAAGTGGAAGGACTGGAGGAACAAATTCTACATAACCACTTCCCCAGACACTAGCTGGAATGCCAAGTTCAATTCTTGGAACCAGAACCCTTACCTCTTAGGCCAAAAAGCCCTTCTACCGCCTATTTCTGAAGAAGGTTAGGATCACATCCTTGACCCTGGGTTGTTCAAGGTGGAAGTGTAGGCGGTAGAGGGGGGTTCTGAGAAGGAAATCAGGTTCAACAGCTACATCCCCCAATATGAATGGCTCAAGGACCCGACCTATTTGGCCGCCTGTGGCCTGAGCTTAGAAAAAGGAAGAGGTGGGTAGACGGATGGGGGTTATATCATGCATGCTTTACTTATAGCAAAAGAATTTTATTGTTGTTTTCTAACCACCCATCCGGGCTTTTTGCAGAAGAAGCAATGTCTCAGCTTACCCCAACCAAGAAGCCAAGCGGCACCGCTTCCGCCTACCGCCAGATGATGAACAAGAAAAATCAGATCTTCAAGCGGGAGCAGCTTGAACATGTAAGCCCTTCTTTCATCCGGCCTTTTCTCATTACCTTAGCCTTAATTTTACTAACTTGTGAATCGTTGTACAGGAGGGCTCAGTGAAGCCTCCAGTCGTCCCTGGGGTGAACCTCAAGCCCCCCAAGCGGACTGTGGAAGAGGCGGCTCCGACTCCCCCCAAGCGCTCCCGGAAGACTGTGGCTCACAAGCCATCCGCCAGCAACTCCGAGTCTCACCCCTCCACCGGCGGTAAATCACCGGCTGCTCTCTCTGCTCTAAAGCAGGCGTCCGAATCCAAAGCTTCCAAGGATTCGCCGTCTGCTGGAGCAGGCTCACCTGACAAGCGCCGCAGCAAACAGGTCCAGGACCTGGTTGTCATTTCAGGTACTTGAGTTTTCACTTTTTTTTTTTTTTTTTTTTTTTTTTTGCTAAGTATAGTTTATCATGCGGCCTTTTTCCTATGCCGGATGTATGTGTAGTAACACCCAAATTTATTCTATCTTTTGCCGGATGCATGCATACAATCCCCCAGTCTTGTTTTCTCTTTTCATGCCGGATGTATATGCTCTTAACACCCAACTTGATTCTTTTTATGCAGAAGCCCCCTCCCAAGCTCCAGACCTTAGAGAAATTGCTAAGGAAATGCTCCGAAAAGGAGTCACTACTGAGCAGCGAGACTCCATCCGGGGAGTTGGCAGCATGAGCCTAGAGGCTATCCTTGCTATTCTCGCTGAGGTGAGAACTTAGTATATTTCAACTTAAAATCTCACTCGGACCGCTTGTTTTGCTAACGGCCCTTTTCTCTTTTCCGGATGCAGGCTATGATGCGAGTGAATGGGCTCAAAAAGCCATTCAACGAGAAGACCAAGGAGGTAAGAGCTGCCAACCTTAGGGCCGCCTCCAATCTTAACAGAGCACAATATGATGTAAACAAGAAGAGTTGCTAACTCGGGATATCCTGTATTCTCAGGCGGCTGCCAACTTGCAGGTTAAGAAGGATTTGGAGGCGGCTCAGCAAAAGGTGGTGGAGCTCAAGGGGGAGCTGAAGACAACCAAGGTGGAGCTTGACAAGTTACAGGACATCGACAGAGACACAACCAGTCTCCGTCGTCAGGTCGAGAACTTAAAGAAAAAACTTGCCAACCAGGAGGAGCAGCTCAGATCCAAGTTTGAGAAGCGCACTGAAGAGGAGAAGTGCAAGCTCATAGAGGAGAATGAGGCAGACTGTGCTACTCGAATGGAGATGGCATGGAAGGCTCTCTTTCCTAATGACGATTACTCCATCTGGGAGTATCGTTATGAGCAGGCGACTGACGCCTTGGATCAAGAGCAGCAGGAGCAGGCGGAGGCTCTGGCGGAGGAGCAGGCGGAGGATGGAGCCTTGGATGGGGAGCACCGGGATCAAGCTGAGGATCAAACTGTCGATCATCCCGCCAATGATCAGGAAGGGGCAGATGATAATGAATAGCAGTCGGGTCCCGGGGCTAATTAAGTTGTTTCTGAGTTTTTTCTACGGCCGTATGGCCATAATGAATGCATTTCCGGCCTGCGTGCCGAGTATCTCCTTGTTTCTTTATCAACCGTGGGGTCGGGTCACTTAACAATTTTTTTTATGTCTCCGGCTGTTTAGCCGTTTAACAATATTTTGGCTGACCATGGGGTCAGCTTTTTAATTAATGATGAATCATCCGGCCGATAGGTTGGTTGCTTTTTATACTTTACGTTGCGTTTAAATTTTGCATTTGAATTTGGGCTTGATAGGTATGGCATACCGGATGCTTTGCCCCTGGACGGCTGTGCGCTTGGGTTTACCAGTTGGTTGATTGACTGAAAATTGGTGATACAAAAGAAGGGTATGACTGATTTCTAGGTCAATCAATCACTAAGGTGATTGCCCCAAGCCAAGCACACATCCGGCTATATGATCACACGATGCTGAATGCAGGCGGTCTTTCGACCTTGATGTCATGGTTGGATGATTAGTCATGCTACAAATATTACAGGTGCATGAATTAGAATATAAAATTTGCTTATTCCGCCTGCTATTCTTTTATTACGATAGCAGACGGACTGGTATTTTCCAGGCAGCCTTAGGTGCCTTCAAAGGTTTAAGCTATCCTACTAGGACCAATTTTAGAATCGGTCCATCTTTGTAGGTTGATAATCAAAAAATTTTCTAATTATACTTAGCCTGTTTTCCCCATTTAGGGAGACTGTATAATTTCTGGGAGTAACCTGAGTTAAAACTTGGGTCAATAGCCGGGTGAGATAATGACCATCTGGTTTCATAAGACCGATTCGTTCTTCAAGTTACTAAGGGTAGGCGGCTACGAGTTGGTCGATCAGACCGTTCAATCTTTGCCGTCTGTATGTGTTGGTAGAGCAAACAATAGAATGCTCTCTGCGACGATAACACCCGGAGGGGCGTCGCCGGATGCCATGTTTCGCATTGGAGCAGGCGAATTTATAAAATGTCCAACCATCCGGCTTAGAGCCTCATGCCCCGTTTGAAGGGCGGTTGTATAGCCACTAAGCCTTTTTATGCCTAGTTTGATCTCTGGCCATTGGCCTCTTATTCAGATCTGTACTGATCAAACGGTTCTAGCTGCTACTCAAGCGGATAGCTAACATAGTAGGGCGCATGTATGTTAAGTAAACAACATGGTAAATAACTTAAAAACATAATTTGAAAACAGGAAGCAAATTTTTCATTCATAGACTTACTATTTACAAAAAATTTACAATGCTTAGAAGTAGTACTTTTTAAGATTGTCTACATTCCAAGTTCTGGGCAGCCGCCTACCGTCTAGTGTCTCCAGGCGGTAGGTGTCGTCTCTTACTTCTTCATAGATCCGGTAGGGACCTTCCCAATTGGGAGTTAACTTTCCAAGTTCATTCGCCCTACCGATTGCCTCCATTTTTCGCAACACAAGATCGTCCACTTTAAAGGGACGCTTGTACACTTCCTTGTTGTAGGCTCTGGTCATTCTCAAACGGTATATCTCATGGCGCAGGGCAGCATTGCCCTTGCGTTCCGGGAGGGAGTCCAATGCAAGCCGCATGGCCTCCCAATTTGCCTCTTCATTATATAGCATGACTCTTAGAGTAGGCTCATAGCGCTCAATGGGCAAGACGGCCTCAGCACCATAAACCATGAGGAATGGGGTTTCGCCGGTTGCCCCCTTTGTAGTAGTCTGGATGGCCCATAGGACATGGATTAATTCTTCTGCCCATAGACCACCGGCTCTTTCAATTTTCTTCTTTATGCCGTCTGAGATGAGCTTGTTAAAGGCTTTAACTTAGCCGTTTTCTTGGGGTCGGCCAACTGAAGCAAAGTAGCTGGAGATTACCTGATCTCCTAACCAAGTTGTGAGTTGAGGTGTCTCAAACTGAGGGCCATTATCAAACACCATAGACATAGGTACCCAAAACCGGGTGATGATGTTCTTCCAAATGAAAGAGATGACATCCTTTATCTTGATGTTCTTGACTGCCTCTGCCTCCACCCACTTGGTGAAGTAATCCACAGCCATCAGAATGTAGCGTTTTCCGCCTGGAGCAGGCGTATAAGGACCAAGGATGTCCATGCCCCATTTAGCAAATGGGACCGGGCAGTGAATTGCCATCAGATTAGTAGCCGGACGGTGGATCATTTTGCCAAACTGTAGACACCCATTTGTGTCTCCCCAAAACCAAACCCAGTGATGAGTACCTTTCACGTCGAATCATAATCGAATGAAACGAAAGTGTGGAAAGGTCTAGTGTTGCGGAAAGTTTTAATTTCTTTTCTCTTCTCTCTGTTTTAGAAAACTTTATTTTAAGAAAACAGCCAATACAGTTTGGTTGGTCCATGATATGGGTCCAATAGTAGTGTAGTTGGATGGGGATTGCAAAGACCTTTCCAACGATATATTATAAGCCCAATTCCGATGAATATTAAGGAAGTTATGGCCAATTTACCAAACTGGGCCCGGTTTGAGCTTTATGTACGGCCCAATGATCTAGGGGAGGGCCTAATATGATTTATCATTCCTAATGCAATTAGGAATGGTTTTAGTCTTCTAGAATCTTCTAGAAGGTTCTTTTCATTCCTAATTCAATTAGCATTGATAAATTGACTTTTGTTGACTTTTCAGAGTTTTAATCAAAATCAAATAGCATTTTCGAAGAAATTATATTATTTTATCCTCCAGTACGGTAAACTTATCGAATTTTCAAAAACGCGTTGGTATCAGGCTTGGCGCCTAACCCCAGGCCTTGGCGCCTGGCGCTAGCCATTGGCGCCTTGCGCTAAGGCTGTTGCCTGGCGCCAGCTAGCCAGGGTTGGCGCCAGCTCTGTTTCCTGAGCGTCAGACTCTGTTTTGTTAAATTATCTTTTTTGGATGATTTTCTTTATAAATATCGTATTTAAAACTCCGTTTTCATTCATCATCTAAATCTATCATTCACCAATTCTCACCTTTAATCATCTACATCCATCATTCATCAACAATCATTAATTCTTTAGCATTCTCTAAATCATTCATCTCTCTTAAAACATTCGATTCTATCTTTTAAAACTTTGCTTTTTCATACAAAATTCCGCATTCACAAGATCTAGAAACACCTAGCCATATTCGAAGTTGCCTTCGCCCTAGACGTGAAAGGTTTTAATTTCTGAGGGTTTGGTCCCAAATCTCTATTTCAATTATTTAATTTAATTGTTTGTTTATTATTTTCCTTGAAGTTACTAACGTGTGTATTTTGTTATTAGAAAGAGGTACGAGGCATCAAAGTAAGTACTTTAATGGTTTTAATTGATATTATGATGTAGACATCATGTTTATATTGTTATTATGATATTCCTAGTATCATGTCTAGGGTAATTTTAATATTAAATATGATTCCTGCGATGCCTTTTATTTTCTTCCTAATATTTATGATTATTAGTATCATGTTAGGGTTAAAGATTTGATTCTTATTGCTTAGTGACATGCTAGGGTTTGTTATTAATCTTGTTAGTATCATGCCTAGGATCTTGCTATTTTTATTATGCTTTAATATTAACATGATTATTATTATGGTTAATATGATTGTTATTATGATGATTATTTCATTTTTATAATTTTATGATCATGATTATATTTTATACTTTGATTATTATGTTGCTTGATTTATATTGTTATTGCTTGATCCCCTTTTATGCATGTTTAAAGGGAATCTATACTTGTAATCACGCTTAATAAGATATTAAATAATCTTGTTTAGGGTTAATTGTGATTATAATTCAAGTGATCGCCAATAATAGATTTATTTGTGCATTAATATTCAACCAACATAGATAAACAGGTTTAGGGTTAATCCTATTGATTGCATGTTAATTAAAAAGCGCACATGAATACGATCAGAATAAAGTAGAGGCCTATTATTAGGGCAGGTTCAATCTCTTTTAGGTTGGATTTGTACCTTCATCCCCGAACCCTTATTTGGTTCTAGACCTTATGGAGTTGACAATCTCTTGGATCGTTAAGGGGTGTAACCTTCATCCTATGAACGGTTTACAAGTTCCTTAAAAAACTTGTTGGCGAATCTTTTGCTCTATCTTCTTTATTTTTGGACGCCACCGTAATTTAGTGTATGATCACAGTGGGGTTCGAGCTAGTGGGATTTTAAAGGCTTGAAATTATTCCCTACAGTTTTTGGCGACTCCACTGGGGAGGATTTCTATTTTAATTCCTGAATTTGTTTCGGCAATGATTTAGAATGAGTGGATGAGACTCGAAAAGTTCTAAGTATTTCATGTGCGTAATTTTGGTTAACATTATTGTCATATGCATAAAAAAGATCTCATTGAAAAGACCATCCGTAATGAGTTAAAAACACAGGATTTTACATGTAGGAAATTTGAGAAATATCTTTCACAACTAGGACTGAAATAACACCACGCAAAACTGGAAAATTTTATCGAGCGCAGAAAGCTGCTGAGGCATGTGGGAAGTAGCGTCAAGGGCCAGAGCTTGGCGCCAGTATTTTAGATGTAGCGCCAGACGCCAGTATTGGCGCCAGGCGCTACAATTAAAAGCTGGCGCCAGTCTCTGATTGCTGGCGCCAATTTCCCCCAATACCGAGCCAGAAATATGCGTTCTAATTTCGACCGGTTTTTCGTATTGTTTGATCGATCCTACTTCCTGATTGAATTTTTTCTCACTTTTCTGAAACCCATATGTGTTCTACATATGGACATAACCCTCTGGGAATTCATGCTCCATCTACCCGATTGAACGCTCCGTGCAACAAAGGGTACATCCGAGATGTTGAATTCACCAAACCATGGAAGCGAGTTTTTTCTAAAATTCGCGGTGTCCCATCTACTCGCGCCAACCCTTCACGGTTAGGCTTCCGCGCGGTGCATCCGGATAATTAACCATGGACCCTCTATTGACTAAACCATATCTCGAACTTTAGAGAACTAGAGCCATGGTTAGGTTGCGAACTCATTGCATCATATTGTGCCTACTTGACTAATTGTGCATTATTTGTTGTGCATATATATTCTATGTTTCTCTTAACCGTTTGTTGACTTGTGTTGAGACTAAATCAATTAATAACTTAAATAACTTTGCCTAATTAATTAATTAATTAATTTGAGTCAATAAACTCTAATATTTTAATCGGAATTGACCTAGTACGACTTTAGGCATACCCTAGTTAACTAATAACACCGAAAACAGTCCCATACCGAAGCTCCACTATTAGCGCCAAAGTCTGAGCTGTAGCGCCACAATATGGAGTGTAGCGCCTGATGACAGCTATGTTGTCTGGCGCCAAGCTCCACAGTGTGACGCCAGTCCTGTCGCTTGTCCGACAGTTCGGATTATTGGTCGAGTCATCACTTAGGGTCTAATTAATCAGTTTTCTGTTTAATTCGGTTAATTTTCGCTGTCAATAACACCTTGTCAAGTCATTAATCGAGTCTTGGTCACATAGTCTAGCCACATGGTCATGACACGAGTCTTAACGCACCATCTACGCTCACTAGCCTTAGCACACACTTTGAGTACATCACCATGACCATGTCTTAGGTCCATGCATGAGTCGGTCTTTCCGTCATTTGAGTTGGGGGTACATTCTGTTCCTAATACTTCATATCCCTCCATCTAAATCTTCTTCACATTCTATTCCAATCTTTTTTCACTTCCTCCATCCATTGCATGTTGAATAAAGTTTGAGTCAAATAATTAACAATAAGTATCCCCAAATTCCTTTCCCACAGTACTTGGTCGAGGAGAGAAGGGCGATTAATAAAGGACAACCTCTTTATTCAAGTCTCGCTTTTTGATAAACCGATTCGTCAAAAGAGGTAGGCTAAGAAGATAATGGCAACTCAAGAAGAAGTCAATGATCTTAAGAACCAATTGGCTACCGTGACTGAAACACTGAAGCTTCTCGCACTCAAAGTTGATGATCCCGTGAAACAACAACAAATGAACCTCATGCAAGAAAGTTTGAGGAAGCTATCTAATGACTATAAATTTCAGGGCATGAGTTCACAAGGGGTCTCGCTGGACAAGGAACTTCTTCCGCATAAGTTCAACGCCACTGACATCCCAAAATTCAAGGCAACAGATAACCCTTACTTCCATTTAAGATCTTTCGAAACCATAATGAACATTAAGGGCATCGATAAGAAGGTCTTCCCTTCTCTGTTCTCACTATCTCTTGAAACCGTTTGCCAACAATGGTACTTCTCCCTCGCCAAGGAGAAAACCTCTACCTGGGAATTGATAGTAAACGCTTTCGTTGATAGGTACAAGTGCAATATTCAAGTTGAAACCGATCATAGAAAACTTGAGATGCTAAGACAAAAAGAGAATGAGGCTGTACTTCTTTCTTTAATAAATGGAGGGAAACTTCCGCCATGATGATTGAGGTCCCCACCGAAAAGAAGTCTGTGAGAATGTTTGTCAAGAACCTCCAAGAAAAGTATTCAAAGCACTTAAAATATCAACACAACTTGAATACCTTCAAAGCCGTCTATGACATAGGTATTGAAATCGAAGATGACCTCGCAAAGCAAAAAGCTACTAACAATAGCAACCACGGTGGCTGGAAAGGAAAGAAGAACGACAATCCTTCTTCTTCCAAAAACGCCCACTCTAGTAATAATGTTAGTACCTTCAACCACAATGATGTCTTAGCCATGGACAATCAAGGATCTAAAAGGAAACCCAGGCGAGAGTTTACACCCATTGGAATGACCTACGATGCTGCTTTCGATCGTCTCTATGATCGAGGATCCAACACAAGAAAATTGATCTTCGAGATGGAATCCAAACTCCTATTTCAAGTACCATCGAGGGCGCGGTCATATTACTGATGAATGCTATAGGTTTCAAAACCTCATTCAAGATCTCATAGAAGCAAACAAGGTCCCATTGCCTCTAGCTAGCGAGAAGACTGGGTGATGATGAAGCGAACAACACAAGACAAGAGGCGAGCTTCAACGACAAGATTTCGTGACCTCTTTTTTCTATTTTTTCATTTTTTCCTTTCCCAATAAGTCTAGCATAGGCACCTTTTCCTTTCCTTAGATTTATTTTGTAGGATCATTATATTTGTTCCTTTAATAAAATGAGCATTTATTTCCTTGCATATGATCATTTCATTATATTGCATAAAAAAAATTAAAAATAAAAATCCATGTCGAATTAAGCACAAGGTATACCAATGATTTGAGGCAACCCTTGTAGCCACATCATATCTCCTTTCACCTTTCAAATTTACAATCCTTTCTTCATAAACCACTTTGAGCCTCGTCTAACAATAGACCCTTCTTTTTTCAACCTACATCTACCTAACCTTGGGATGGGATGGTGTGCAACTTTTGCAATTCTAAAGAAAGCTTGAGCAAATTCAAAAGATTAAAATAGCAAAAATAGCAAAAAAAAATAAAAGTGTACAAAAGGGCAAGTGTTCCAATGTCTTTGATATGAAAATATCTTCGATAAGAACACGTCTCAGATTGCGTCTCTTATCGAGTGCTCGGTACCGTGCCTGAGAAACATGAATGCCAAGTGAGTGATAGACCGCATGATCGGGATTGCCCACACTTATAAAAATTAAATAAATGCTAAAACAAAAGAGCTAAAAAAGAGTAGAAACTTAAGCATAAAAATATAAAGATTCAAAAGCAAGGTTGCACACCTTGGGGGCTTATCTAGGGTCTTGAGCCTTTATCCCCTTCTTCTTCAAACCTTTAGCCTAACCACGTTACAACCCTTAAAAGACCTTTTTGAGGTATACACACACTTGTGCGAGGTTTGGCTAGAGCTACGTTCGACCTGATTCCTAACGGATACGTAGGCAACCTCACATTGAGGTGCGGCTGTAATAAACATGCATATTTCATATTCACATTCACACACTTGCACCATGATCATATCAAGGGATCTCCAATGCTCATCCCTATTTACTTAGAGCTAGACTTGAGGGCTTGATCCCTACATTATTAGCTTACCTAGCCTAAGAGTCACCATTATTTGACTCTTCAAATAATAATCTTTTTTCACACACTTAGCTCTTGCGGCCTAAATTTAGTATCACTTTCACACACATCACAGATACATGACCAAATATACTTCCCTTAGGAACCCTTTGTCATGGAATCTTAACACAACGCTGAAGCATGCCTTGTCATATCAACATCACTCATCAATCATAATCGTCATTGCATCACGAAGTATGAAGTGCTTAGCCTCCGTGCCTAAGTTACCTAAATACTTTCATCATTGAGTCAACCATTGAGATAGCCTAAGATGAATTAATCCTTGCACCTTGAGAGATAGTATCAAATGAAATTTTACTAAGCTCATTCAACATGCATCTTCAAAACTTCGCTTCTTCTTTTTCAAGTCTTTCTTTTTCGGGAGAAAGTCGGTACCCTCCACAAAAATGGCGGAAAATTTTCGAGTCGCACAATCATAATACAATGCATACACGAGTCATGTACACATTGAGTCATGTCGTGTCATATCACTTTGATTTGAGTCTAACACATGTGTCAAACAGTTTGATTCGAGTCAACCTCGAGTCATTCAGTCACAGCGAGTCAAGTGTATACCTTGAGTCGTGTCAAGTCGATGAGTCAAGCGATGCTAAACCTTAGGTCAACTCTAAGATAATTAAAGGGATTGGCAAAGTTCTATAGTCAAAATAAATACAGGTACAGTAGAATAGGGAAGACCCTACTCCAATTCTTGACACCAGAAATGTTTCAACAACGACAGAGCTCGAAGCCTCTCAGAAAGGTGATTTCGACCTCATACAGCAATTTCAGGTTCCTTGGTACGCCAGTTAGCCCCTGTAAGCAATTTGACATGATTAGTAGTCGGCTCGATTACAATCGTAGTAAGTGATTGACCTGACAAAAAATCGTCTCACTTAGCTTAAGCGCCTAAAACACTGGCTCATTACAATCGGTTCAAAAGCAAGCACTTAAACGACAATATTTCCAAATATGGATTGTCGCACATGCTTCTTAAATGACAATATTTCCTAAAATGGATTTTCGTGCAACGACAATTTTTCCAAAATTGGATTGTCATCCCTGGCAAGGTTTCTAAGCGTGGATTGTCGTGCTCCTTCTTTATTGGCAAGTTTTTCCAACTTCGGATTGTCATACATTCATAGACCGCTGGCAAGTTTTCCGAGATTGGATTGTCATACACCCAGTTCCCTATAGCAAAATTTCCTAATGGATTGTCGTAGGTTTCTATTCATCATAAATTTCGGCAAAAGTTCCTCAACGTGGATTGTCATTCATTTCAGGAAGTGGCAAATTTTCCCGAAGTGGATTGTCGGTCGACTCTTTTTTGCAAATGTTCAAAGACGCGGATTGTCAATTGTGGCAATATTTCCCCAAAAGGATTATCGCATAGCGTTTGGCAAATTTCCAAGGTGGATTGCTTTCAAGAGTTATATTCCAAGATGTGGATTGTCGATCGTAGCAAAGTTCTTATGAAAGATTGTTACGAAGCATTGGCAACTTTTCCAAAGATTGGATTTTGACAAATTTTCCGAGATACGGATTGTCGCTTCATCGTGGCAACATTTCCAAGGATGGATTGTTACGAAGCATTGACAACTTTCCCTAAATCGGATTGTCATACATCATACAAGAGTTGTGTTGGAAACTATTTCCAAAGAAAAGAGGATTGTCATCACGGCAAAAGCACCAACATACTGGTTCAAAGCAACAGAAACGCCGACGTACAGGCATAGCGGGAGTAAAGTTCAGGCGAACTTTTAAAGATCGACAGGCGTGGATCTTCGGTAATTTCCTTTGGAAAATTATCGCATCAAACGAGGATAACTTCAAGAGAAGATGTCTTCGACAGCATTCCCTAGCTTGCGGAGCGTTGTCACGAACAACTGGAGGTAATTTCGAGCGAAGTTATCTTCGATGGTATTTCCTAGGATGTGGAATATTATCAATGCGGATGAGGATTGTTTCAAGAGAAATAATCTTCGATGGTATTCCCTAGGATGTGGAATATTATCAATGCGGATGAGGATTGTTTCAAGAGAAATAATCTTCGATGGTATTCCCTAGGATGTGGAATATTATCAATGTGGATGAGGATCGTTTCAGGCGAAGCAATCTTCTAATTTGGAAGCAGTTACAGGCGTAGCGGTTTTCAAGCGGGATGGCATTCTCTAGCTTACAGGAGGTCATCAAAACAATCGGTTACTTTCAGAGACGTGTGCTCAACGGTGCAAGATACGCATTTCTTAACTCTTTTATCTGTTTAACTAACGCTAGTTTGAAGGTATCGGCGTTACAAGATTGATTTAGGATCGCAGAACGTTCTGAATCATTCTCCGTCCCTATCGCTACTTTGACTTTTGTTTTCGAAACTTGCGTTTCTCCAAACTCAGTCAAATTGGGGGCTTCTGTAGACACCCATTTGTGTCTCCCCAAAACCAAACCCAGTGATGAGTACCTTTCACGTCGAATCATAATTGAATGAAACGAAAGTGTGGAAAGGTCTAGTGTTGCGGAAAGTTTTAATTTCTTTTCTCTTCTCTCTGTTTTTGAAAACTTTATTTTAAGAAAAAAGCCAATCCAGTTTGGTTGGTCCATGATATGGGTCCAATAGTAGTGTAGTTGGATGGGGCTTGCAAAGACCTTTCCAACGATATATTATAAGCCCAATTCCGATGAATATTGAGGAAGTTATGGCCAATTTACCAAACTGGGCCCGGTTTGAGCTTTATGTACGGCCCAATGATCTAGGGGAGGGCCTAGGGGTGGTAATCGAGTTGAGCAGTTCGCGAGCAACTCGAGATCGACTCGGTCAACGCTCGGTCAAAACTCGACTCAAGTTGACTCGACTCGAACTCGACTCGACTCGAAACCTTAACGAGCACGAGTCGAGCAAGGTCTTGCTCGACTCGATAAGCTCGCGAGCAGCTCGATAATATTTTATAATTAAAATATTTTTAAAAAAATTATAAAAAAAAAGTCCCATAAACAATTTTTACAAATATATATGTATACAATAAAAATTTAAAAAAAAAGAAAAAAAAAGGAGTAATATTCACCTTTCCATTAAACAAAAAAATGAAAATAATAATAATAATAACAATAATAATACACCTCCAGCCATTCCAAAGAAAACAAAAACCCTAGTCCTCTTCTAGCCGCTACTACACCGCACTCACCCTTCTAATTTTTTCTCAATTTTTTTTTAAATCTGAAGTAAAGCTCGCAGAGGATATGAATTATTGAGGAAGGAAGAAGAGATCAACATCAATTTGAAGGCAATTTTGACAAAGAAAAAGCTTTTAATATATGGCAGGTTTGTTTTATTACTCTCTTTTCTTGTAGATCTGTAGTTGTTCTTTTAGTTTTGTTATATATTGATAAAATTTATTCATATAGTTGGACAATTTTTAATGTTCTTGAGAATTTACGTGATTAATTTGGGGGATTTTTTGCCAAAGTTTTTAGTGATTAAATCCGTTTATCCAATTAATTTGGGCATTTTTAGTGTTTGCTTATTATGAAATCAAAATCAGTCCACCATTTTCACTAATGTCATTAATATTAAATATTTAAGTTACAATAATAATAAAAAACAACAAAAAAATTAAATTAAATGAGCTGAGTTATCGAGCTTAGCGAGTTACGACCTGAGCAATCGAGTTTTGAGTCAATGAGCTGATTCGAGCCATTGCACCTTAACGAGTAACGAGCATTTTCGAGCTCGAGTCGAGCTAAAAAAAAAAATTCGATCACGAGTCGAGCACGAACTTAACGAGCTTACAAGTCACGATCACGAGTCGAGCACGAGCTTCAGTTTTCGATCACGAGTCGAGCACCCCCTAACTTGTGATCGACTCGCTCGATAAGCACCCCTAGGAGGCCCTAATATGATTTATCATTCCTAATGTAATTAGAAATGTTTTAGTCTTCTAGAATCTTCTAGAAGGTTCTTTTCATTCCTAATTCCATTAGCATTGATAAATTGACTTTTGTTGACTTTTCAGAGTTTTAATCAAAATCAAATAGCATTTTCGAAGAAATTATATTATTTTATCCTCCAGTACGGTAAACTTATCGGATTTTCGAAAACGCGTTGGTATCAGGCTTGGCGCCTAATCCCAGGCCTTGGCGCCTGGCGCTAGCCATTGGCGCCTGGCGCTAAGGCTGGTGCCTGGTGCCAGCTAGCCAGGGTTGGCGCCAGCTCTGTTTCCTGAGCGTCAGACTCTGTTTTTCTCTATAATTATCTTTTTTGTTAAATTATCTTTTTTGGCTGATTTTCCCTATAAATATCGTATTTAAAACTCCGTTTTCATTCATCATATACATCTATCATTCACCAATTCTCACCATTAATCATCTACATCCATCATTCATCAACAATCATTAATTATTTAGCATTATCTAAATCATTCATCTCTCTTAAAACATTCGATTCTATCTTTTAAAACTTTGCTTTTTCATACAAAATTCCGCATTCACAAGATCTAGAAACACCTAGCCATATTCGAAGTTGCCTTCGCCCTAGATGTGAAAGGGTTTTAATTTCTGAGGGTTTGGTCCCAAATCTCTATTTCAATTATTTAATTTAATTGTTTGTTTATTATTTTCCTTGAAATTACTAACATGTGTATTTTGTTATTAGAAAGAGGTACGAGGCATCAAAGTAAGTACTTTAATGGTTTTAATTGATATTATGATGTAGATATCATGTTTATATTGTTATTATGATATTCCTAGTATCATGTATAGGGTAATTTTAATATTAAATATGATTCCTGCGATGCCTTTTATTTTCTTCCTAATATTTATGATTGTTAGTATCATGTTAGGGTTAAAGATTTGATTCTAATTGCTTAGTGACATGCTAGGGTTTGTTATTAATCTTGTTAGTATCATGCCTAGGATCTTGCTATTTTTATTATGCTTTAATATTAACATGATTATTATTATGGTTAATATGATTGTTATTATGATGATTATTTCATTGTTATAATTTTATGATCATGATTATATTTTATACTTTGATTATTATGTTGCTTGATTTATATTGTTATTGCTTGATCACCTTTTAGGCATGTTTAAAGGGAATCTATACTTGTAATCACGCTTAATAAGATATTTAATAATCTTGTTTAGGGTTAATTGTGATTATAATTCAAGTGATCGCCAATAATAGATTTATTTGTGCATTAATATTCAACCAACATAGATAAACAGGTTTAGGGTTAATCCTATTGATTGCATGTTAATTAAAAAGTGCACCTGAATACGATCAGAATAAAGTAGATGCCTATTATTAGGGCAGGTTCAATCTCTTTTAGGTTGGATTTGTACCTTCATCCCCGAACCCCCTATTTGGTTCAAGACCTTATGGAGTTGACGATCTCTTGGATCGTTAAGGGGTGTAACCTTCATCCTATGAACGGTTTACAAGTTCCTTAAAAAACTTGTTGGCGACTCTTTTGCTCTATCTTCTTCCCTTTTGGACGCCACCGTACTTTAGTGTATGATCACAGTGGGGTTCGAGCTAGTGGGATTTTAAAGGCTTGAAATTATTCCCTACACAAACCTTTGACACTTGTCACATTTTCTAACCATTTCCATGGCATCTGATTCAAGAGTTGTCCAGAAGTAATGCCATCTGGCTCTGACAGCTAAAGACCTACCGCCTATATGGGAGGCACAGAACCCCGCATGTAGGTCTTTGAGAATCTCCTTCCCCTTCTATGGGGTAACACACTTCAACAGAGGCTTAAGGAAACCAGCCTTGAAGAGTTCTCCGTTTCTCATCTCGAAGGTTGCAGCTCGCTTTTTCAGGATGGCCGCCTCCTGGGGTGAATCCGGAAGCGTTCCATCAGTAAGGTAAGCCCGAATGCCATCCATCCAGGTGGAACTTCGGTCAAGAATTCCAATGGGCTCTTCATGTATACTTCTTTTTTCTAGGACTTCCTAAAAGACTGACCGAGGTGTGTCACAGCAGGCGGAGGAGGCTAACTTGGACAATGCATCCGCCTGATTGTTGTCTGACCTAGGAACTTGACTCAAGTGGAATTCTTCAAGTGTCCCGGCCTCTTCTTTGACCACTTGAAGATATTTGATCATAGCCGGATGAGTTGCTTCACAGATTCCCTCATACTGGCTAAAAACCAATTGCGAATCAGAGTAGGCGTCAATTTTCGTTGCCCCAGCCGCCTTACACATACGGATTCCGGCTAGTAGGGCCTCATACTCCGCCTCATTGTTTGAGGCCTGAAACTTAAATTGTAGTGCATACTCAAATTTATCTCCTTCAGGAGACTCATAGATGACGCCTGCACCACAACCATTTTTCTTAGGGTTCCCATCTACATACACTTTCCAAACCTGATTGGGATTATCCGGGGGAACCGGACGTGTCATTTCAACAATGAAGTCGGCGAACACCTGACCCTTCACTGCCTTCCTTGGTTCGTAAGTGATTTCAAGACTTTGCATTTCAATAGCCCATTTTAACATTCTACCGGATGACTCCAAGGTAGACATTGGCCGCTTGAGAGGTTGATCTGTATATATAACAACCGGATGTGCCAAGAAGTAGGGTTTCAACTTCTTGGATTCCATATAAAGAGCAAGGCCAAAATTTTCAACCATGGGGTACCGAAGCTCAGCATTCCTAAGAACATGGCTAACGAAATAGACAGGGAACTGGATGTCGTCTCTTTCAGCAAGGAGAACGGCGCTGAGGGCATGATCAGAGACAGTTAGATACATGAATAACATCTCTTTGGGCAGAGGGCTGACTAGCCTTGGCAAAGAGTGCAAGTGTTCTTTCAATTTCTGGAAGGCCGCCTCAGCATCATCTTCCCATTCAAACCTAGTCTTCTTCTTGATTGCTTGGAAGAAGTAAAGGCATTTGTCACCTGACCGGCTGAGAAATCTTCCTAAGGCCGCCAGGCAACCAGTTAACTTCTGAACCTCTTTAACAGTGCGGGGTGACTTCATGTCGATTACCGCCTGTATCTTCTCAGGGTTAGCCTCTATTCCCCTTTGATCAATTAAAAATCCAAGAAACTTCCCAGACTCAACACCAAAAACACATTTCTTGGGATTTAACATAACCCTATGCCGCCTGACTGTGGTGAAGGTTTCTCGGAGATCAGCAAGGTGATCCGCCTGGAGCTTTGATTTGACTATCATATCATCAATGTACGCCTCTACATTCCTTCTAATTTGATTTATGAAAACCGTTTTAATCATTCGTTGGAAAGTAACAGGCACATTTTTCAAACACACTGGCATCACCGTATAACAGAATAACCCCTGATCAGTGACGAAAGCCGTCTTCTCTTGATCTTTTTTCCACAGGGGGATCTGGTGGAAACCTGAGTATGAATCCATGAAACTTATCAAGGCATGGCCGGCTGTAGAGTCAACAAGGTTGTCGATCTTTGGAAGAGGGTAGCTGTCCTTTGGACATGCCTTATTGAGATTTGTATAGTCAACACACATGCACCAGGTACAATTCGGATTCTTCACAAGCATAACATTCGCAACCCAATCAGGGAAGTTACATGGCCGAATAAACCCAGCGTCTAACAATTTTTTGACTTCGGCGCCTGCCGCCTGACTTCTTTCTTCGCTGTGGTTTCTTTTCTTCTGTCGGATTGGCTTTCTCTTTGGATCTACGGTGAGCTTGTGGACAGCGAGATCCGGACTGACGTCTGGCATCTCTTCCACTTCAAAGGCAAAGACGTCTTTGAATTATTTCAACAGAAGGTGTAAGTCTACACCTAACTTAGCATAAGCAGCCGTCCCAACCTTTACAATTCGATCCGGATGACTTTCATCCAGAGCGAGATCAATATGCTCACCAGCCGGCTGCGGATGGAGCTCATCTGACCGCTCTCCGGTCAGTGATTGCTATTTCTTTTCTTTCTTCACCTCCACCAGCTGAGCAACTTTTCTTTTCTTTCCGGATGCTGGTGGGGCTTGGCTGGTATCCTTGACATCTTCAAGGTCTATTGGTTCTTGCCCCTGACCATCTGGGGCCACTGTATCCTTGACATCCGAGAGATAGCACTCCCGGGCCGTCTTCTGATCTCCGTTCAAAGAACCAACAGAGCCATCATCCTTTTCATACTTGATCAGCATGAGTGAAGGGATAATTACCGCCTTGTCTTCGTTGAGGGTGGGCCGACCTAAAATAATGTTATAGGCGGTCAACTCTTCAACGACCAAGAACTTGACGACCAGATGTCGTCCCTCTCCTTTTTCTCCCAGCCGGATGGGTAAGTCAATTCGACCGGCTGGGTACACCATTCCACCCCCAAAACCAACCCGGGGGTGGGATACCGGGTGCATGCTGATGGGCTTGTACTTCAGCTTTTGCAAGCACTTGTAACTGATGATATCTGAGGAGCTGCCGGTGTCTATAAGTATTCGTCCGACCAGCTGGTGGGCGACTTTACATTCAATGACGACTGGATCGTCGTGCGGGCGGTGGACCTGCCCCTGTCCTTCTCAGTAATTAGGACATCAGGGAAGGTGCTGCTAGCAGACGCCTGCTCCTCATCAACAGCCGAGTCCATCTACCTCAAATGGCTCTTGGTGCCCCGAATAGTAGGGCCTCCACAGGAGAATCCACCTGCTATGGTGTAGACCGTATCTTTATCAGTGTCCGTGCTACTAGTAGGCCGGACGATCTTTGACGACTGTCCAGGATTCTTCCCTTTGGACTTGGAGATGTAAGACTTCAACATCCGCTTGTCCGCTAAACGATCCAACGCCCTTTGAAGACAAAAGCAGTCGTTGGTATCATGGCAAACTTCTTCGTGAAATTGGCAAAAATTTGTTCTTGTTCCTCTTCTGGAGGGAACTCTTCATAGGATTCGGCTTCTCAAGGGTTAGCCGATCCTTAATCTCCATAAAAATGGAGTTGAAATCTTTGTTAAACTCGTACTTGGGGACGTACGGCTTAAACTCCTTCTTTTTCTTCCGGGACGGTTGATCAGAGTCATCCACCGCCCAGACTTCCTTTCTCTTCTTGTTCTCTTCCTTCTTTTTTTTTGGCTGGTTAGGCCGGCTGTCTTTTGGTTTGTCGGACTTCTTAGAGTCCGACATATTGCCAGACGAGCAAAGGTCGGTCGCCTGTATAAAGCTTTCGGCCTCCCTCAATGCTGCCTGTAGGGTGAATGCCCTTTTCCTGACCAGGTCGAACTTAAACGTTGACCCGTCTTTCAGACCTTTGAAAAAGTCTGTGAAAGCTACATCGTCAGACAACCCCTGGATTTGAATCCGGTTCAGGTTAAACCGCCTGACGTACGAGCGAAGGCCCTCTTTCTCACCCTGCTTAATGGTGCTCAAGTCAAGACTTGTTTTCTTTGCAGGGATGTTCATTGAGAAGTTGGAAGAGAACTAGAAGGCTAGCTTCCTGAAGCTATCAATGGATCCGGCTGGCAGACTGCCAAACCATTGCTGGGAAATGCCCTTCAATGTGGCCGGGAAACAATGGCACCAAGTGGCATTGTCCAACCCCTGCAAATACATGAGGTTGGTGTACGCCATGAGGTGGTCTTCTGGGTTGGCAGTACCATCATAAGTACCCACCAACACATTCTTAACCTTAGCAGGTTGAACCGCCTCGGTTATCTCCCTAGTGAACGCAGAAGGTTGATCACCAAGTCTAAGAAGACGGAGCTGCAACTCCAGAGGCTGGACGTATGCCGCCTAACCTCCAAAGAGGGTCGTCTGCATGAACTGAAGGTCATACTGACCATACTGCGCCCGAGACGCATGCGGGGCGCGTCCGATCAGTTGGGGACCAAGCTGAGCGGACTTGCCACCGGTTCCACTCTCATGTAAGGACAGGAGGATCTTAGTCCAGTCAAGTGAAGTCGTGCGGCTACCTTCTCCCTTGGATGGGGAGTTGGCTGCCTATCCTTGACTGACTTCTTCTTCGCAGGGGGAGAAGCCTTTCTAGCCGCTTGGCTCTTGCCAGAACCAACCTTGTGCTTGCTGATCATTTCTTTGATTTCACCCTTGAAGGAGTTCATGAACTTCATGAGCTCATCCCGAGTGACTGGGGTGTCTCCCCTGCTTTTAGGGGCTTTCCCTCCTGACCTTCCAGGGGGCCTTTTGCTTAGACCCGCCTGGTCGGTGTTCCGTTCCAGCTGGTCTCTAGAACGTCTGTACTTGGAGATGAAGGAGCCGTCCTTGGCTACATACGTCTCCACATCATCATCATCATTATCATCAGTTTCATCCTCAGTGACGACCTCTGGCTGAGGACGGCTGATTGGTTGAGGAATACCAAAGCTTCCCGGTCGAGGATTTTCCTGAGTTACCGGCTGGATAACCGGTGGTAAATTGGTAGGATCAGGTTGTGGTATAGACTCTTGAACCATCTTGAGGTACTCTCTCCATAGACGGCGCCAAATGTTTTGGGTGTTTTTGGTCCCTCGGGAGAGTTACAACTCGAAGATTGGTCCGGTGCGGCCTGTACCTGCAAAACAACGGAGACTCCTGTTGGTTGGAGTTCCGCCTCCGACGATCAAGTTAGAACGTGTAGGAGTGAGTAAAAAGTGCGGAAAAAGATAAAGATAAGATCTTTACAGATCCCGAGATCAGGTGCTTTCTCTGATGTGAGAGAAATGCAGGTGATGTAATAAAAATGATTCCAATTCTCCCTCATAATGGGGAATCTCTCTCTATTTATAAGGTCATGGGAAAATGTGCCCTTATTCTAGGTCATGTGACCTAGATTTGGTAGGCTATGACAAGTTATGGGGAATCAGGCCTGAAAGTTGCCATTCCATGACATGGCAGTGGGGTCCACGTGTCAGTATTCGGTTGGTTGGGCAGACAAGTGTCCTAATGCTGGGCGGACACGTGTCGTATTCTCAGGCCGCCACGTGGCAAGGTAATTTTACCCAAAACAATATCGATCTTAACTACTATGAAATTCGACCCCTTTTTTGAGTTTATAAGATGCATTAGTTCATGGCTCAGAAGGATGTTGTCCTCCATGTATCTTCCTAGGATGAAGGCATGCTGATTCTCCATGATCAAATTCGGGAGAATTACCTTTAGCCTATTTCCCAGACATTTAGAGATGCACTTATAGATTGTGTTGCATAGGTTGATCGGTCTGAATTGGTTAGCAAGCTCCGGGACCTTGACTTTTGGAATAAGAACCATGAGAGATTGGTTCCATTCTTTGAGCATGTTTCCAGACCTTAGGAACTTATGTACACTTTCCAGCACTAGTTGTCCCACCTCCTTCCAGTAGGCATGGAAGAAATCAGCAGTGAACCCATCCGGCCCCGGGGATTTGGAGCTATGGATGTTAAACAAAGCCTTTTTAATTTCCTGGTCTGTGAAGGGCTTGTCAAGCCATTCCCTATCCGGACCTGAGAGGTTAGGAATATGCAAATCCCTAAGAGTAAGTCAATATTCTCACCGTGGTTGTCATGAGAAGTTGACTTATAAATGCCTTTAATTGAGGTGAGGATCATTTCTTCCACCTCCTTTTGCCCTTCCACCCAAGTATCATTCTTATTTCTCAGGGTCACTATTTTGTTGTGCAGTTGACACTGTTTTACTTTCCTGTACATTGTAGGGGTGGGGAAGTCACCATACTTGATCCGGTTTGACTTCATACGTTGCTTCCAAAAGTCAAAGCTAAGCTGGTTCTCTGGGATTAACTGATTTATGAGTTGGATGTATCCCTCCCCTTCTTGAACTGAGTTAATATTCATGTATGTGTCATGTAGATCTTTGGTGACTTTTCTCCAATTTACACCCTGAAGTTTTTTGTTTTCGATGCACCAATATTGCATGCTAGTTAAAACATAGACGACCCATTGACTTCTACCTTCCATTCCCTTTCCACAATCTCCTTGATCTCTGTAAAGCGGAGGCACCAACTTTCAATTTGGTAAGGCCTATTAGAAGCATGGCTGTCTCTCTATGATATGTAAGTGATAGCTGCATGATCAGAACAGACAATAGGTTCATGAACTACTATTCCATCCGGGGAACGAAGAAACCATTCCTCCGTGATGTAAGCCCGATCCAATCTTTCCAGAATAAGATCATTCCCCTCTCTTTTGTTGCTCCAAGTAAACCTTGGTCTTGAGAATGGAACTTTCGTGATATTGCTACTAAATCTCCAATCGAGGAAGAAATTAATCCCTCTTATTTGATTCGAACCTCCCACTTTGTCGCTTCCACTTTCTACTTGGTTAAAATCCCCCATTACTAACACATTTTTGAACTCCTACAATATCCATTGAAGTTGTTCCCAAACAATTTTCCTATTTTCTACTTGAGGCTCGCCATAAATAAACAAGACGTACTTAAAACTTCCATTAGCTTCATAGCTTTTACAAAAGATAATTTTTTAGTGGCATACAAACAATCCACTACATTACTAGACCAACCTAGAACTAGGAGCCCCCCACTACTTTCTTCCGAATTGCAACCAAAAATTGAAGTAGGATTCAACATACATAACTTACTAGACGCACTAACAAAGTCCATTTTTGTTTCCAAAATAAACAAAGGTAATTTCGAACGGTAGAGCCGCACTAGATAAGGAATTGCAAGGGAGTGTGAGTCATTTAAGCCCCTGCAATTCCACGCCACAACTCTCATATTCCACTTGGGAGCTGTTCCGGTGCAGCCGCCTCACCATTTGAAGAGATCTTTACTGATTCAAAGATAGAAATTTGCAAGTCAATGTCCATGTCATCCATAACCACCCTTAGAGCCGAAGTCACCTCTTCCCTCTTTTGCCTTTTGAATGACTCTGAAGATGAAGATGAGAACTCTTGTTGCCTTTTGTTCTTTGCCCTTTTATGAATATCCTTATCTATCTCAACCCCTAGCTCCCGAGCCATATCCGGATCTGAAAGGGCCTTTGAGGCAAATTTCCCCTTTCTCGGACCACCTATGAAGCCTTTTGATTCTCTTTCGATCACCCCAAGTTTTGTCCGACTCACTATATCGGAATGAATCATCATCACAAGAATGCGGAAGGTGCCCTATTGCTTCCCTTATCCTTTTCTTTGTTGTTAGCACTATCATCATAGTTAAACAGATCAGTGAAATTGAAAGAGCTAAGATGAGATACCGGAGAGTTTTGTGGATCATATTATGTGAGGGGGAGGTTTGGCAACCCTCCTAGATCTTCCGGTGAGAGTTGCAAGAAAGGGTGCATAGTAGCTCTTCACACGTGATGTAATTCCCGAATTTCTTCCCTTCTAGCATTTCGGATAACCAAAGCAAGAGCTTCCATAATATTAGCATATTCCTCATCCAAAATTTTTCCTTCAACATTTCTCCTAGTCGACACAATGGTCGAATTAGAGAAGCTAAAATGCTCGCCAAAGTTAGTTCCGTGAGCATCACTTATGCGAACGCAGCCCCTATACCCAACTGCATCCACCTGCTGACGATCAACCCAAACCGGCGAAGCGGCCCATTTTGAAATCCGAAGAGTATGAAAGATGGTTCCCGGCCCACCACCTTGATCCCTTCGCTGTTGTGTGGATGAAGACTCCCCCACCTCATAAGTTGAGCCCACAAAGTTGGGCCTCGGTGGGGGTGGTGGGCTGTGCAATGGTGACGGAGGCAGCCACCCCCCCGTAGCCCGAGGGGGGCGCCAGACAACATAGCTGTCGTCAGGCGCTACAATCCATAGTGTGGCGCTACAGCTCAGACCTTGGCGCCAATATTGGAGCTTCGGTCCGAGACTATTTTCGGTGTTATTAGTCAACTGTAGGGAATAATTCCAAGCCTTAAATCCCACTAGCTTGAAACTCACTGTGATCATACACTAAAGTACGGTGGCGTCCAAAAGGGAAGAAGATAGAGAAAAAGAGTCGCCAACAAGTTTTTTAGGAATTTGTAAACCATTCACAGGGTGAAGGTTACACCCCTTAACGATCCAAGAGATCGTCAACTCCATAAGGTCATGAACCAAATAAGGGTTCGGGGATGAAGGTACAAATCCAACCTAAAAGAGATTGAACCTGCCCTAATAATAGGCCTCTACTTTATTCTGATCGTATTCATGTGCGCTATCTGATTAACATGCAATCAATAGGATTAACCCTAAACCTGTTTATCTATGTTGGTTGAATATTAATGCACAAACAAATCTATTATTGGCGATCACTTGAATTATAATCACAATTAACCCTAAACAAGATTATTAATTATCTTATTAAGCGTGATTACAAGTACCAATTCCCTTTAACATGCATAAAAGGTGTGGTCAAGCAACAAATATAATATCAAGGAACATAATAAATAATCAACATCATGAATAATAGTTATAATAATTATAATAATAATAATATCATCATAAATCATAACAATTATAATCATAATCATATTCATGTTAATATTAAAGCATAATAATAATAGCAAGATCCTAGGCATGATACTAACAAGATTAATAACAAACCCTAGCATGTCACTAAGCAATAAAAATCAAATATTTAGCCCTAACATGATACTAACAGGAATAAATATTAGGAAGAATATAGGAAGCATCGTAACAATCATATTAAATATTAAAATTACCCTAGACATGATACTAGGAATATCATAATAACAATATAAACATGATTTTTACATCATAACATCAATTAATTAAAGTACTTACTTTGATGCTTCGTATCTCTTTCTAATAACAAAATACACACGTTAGTAACTTCAAGAAAAATATAAACAAAACAATTAAAAAAAATAATTGAAAGAGAGATTTGGGACCAAACCCTCAGAAATTAAACCTTTCACGTCTAGGGCGAAGGAAACTTCGAATATGGCTAGGTGTTTCTAGATCTTGTGAATGCGGAATTTTGTATGAAAAAGCAAAGTAAGAAGAAAGAATTGAAAGATTAAGAGAATGCTAATTAAAACCAATTGTAAGTGAATGATGGATGTAGATGATGAGAATCGGTGAATGATTAGTGACAATAGGTCAATGAAAACGGAGTTTTTAATACGATATTTATAGAGAAATCAGCCAAAAAAGATAAATTAAACTAACAAAACTGAGTCTGACGCGAAGAAAACAGAGCTGGCGCCAACCCTGGCTAGCTGGCGCCAGGCACCAACACTAGCGCCAATGGCTAGCGCCAGGCGCCAATGGCTAGCGCCAGGCCTGGTTCCAGGCGCCAAGCCTGATTTTAACGCGTTTTCGAAAATCAGATAAGTTTGCCGTACTGGAGGATAAAATCATATAATTTCCTCAAAAATGCTATTTGATTTTGATTAAAACTCTGAAAAGTCAACAAAAGTCAATTTATCAATGCTAATTGAATTAGGAATGAAAAGAACCTTCTAGAAGAATCTAGAAAACTAAAACCATTCCTAATTGCATTAGGAATGATAAATCATATTAGGCCCTCCCCTAGATCATTAGGCCGTATATAAAGCTCAAACCGGGCCCACTTTAGTAAATTGGCCATAACTTCCTCAATATTCATCGGAATTGGGCTTATAATATATCGTTGGAAAGATCTTTGCAAGCCCCATCCAACTACACCACTATTGGACCCATATCATGGAGCAACCAAACTGGATTGGCTGTGTCCTTAAAATAAGTTTTCAAAAATAGAGAGAAGAGAAAAGAATTAAAACTTTCCGCAACACTAGACTTTCCACACTTTCGCTTCATTCGATTATGATTCGACGTGAAAGGTACTCATCACTGGGTTTGGTTTTGGGGATACACAAATGGGTGTCTACACTAAGCAACATACATTGTCAACAAAATACCGTCTTAGCATCACGGCCTAAGTGCATTCGTTGATTGTGTCAGATGATGTAATATTCCTTAGCCTCCTGGCCTAAAAACATTCATCATGAATACATTATTTTCAAGATGAGCAATTCAATATGACAAGAAGAAAATCCATGTGATTCATTTCGCTTTGCTCAACGAGGAAGTTCAAAACTTCTTCCTATTTTCATGTCTCTTCTTTTGGGGAAGTTCAAAAACAAAAACTTTTTCAAAATATTTATCGAGGAAATTTAAAAAACTCTCACTTCATTTTTCACTTCTTTCTTTTTCGGCAAAAAGTCAGTACCCTCAACTCTTGACAAAAAATGATGGAAATTTTTTCTTTTGCATTTTCATTTCCTTGTGTCTGCACACACTTTCAAACTATACACACACAATCACAAGTCATACACATGTCATGTCAAGTCAAGCTTGGTCTAGTCAGTTGGTCAAGTCAATCACAATTTATGCGAGTCCTTTGACAAATCCCATTGCGCAGGTCTCATGTTCAGCCCACATTCGAGGAAAAGCATACCATCTACAGCCTATGGTCGAGGATAAGCGAACCATCAACGGCCCACGCTCGGGATAAGCAAACCATTTACAGCCCACGTTCGGGGATAAGCGAACCATCATCATCCCACGTTCGGAGATAAGCGAACCATCTACATCCCACGTTCGGGGAAAAATGAACCATTATGTAATACCCCGTATTTTCATACGTATTTTCTAATTAATTAATTAGGAATTATTTTATAAAAAGGGTATTTTAGTAAATTTATTATTTGGAGCCAAAATGATATTGAATTTTGGCGCCAAAAGTATTTTGAAATCTAACTATTATTTTAGATAAGATTTATTATGCATTTATCTTATTTTAAAAAATCGGATTATTTATATATTTCGGATATTTTAATTAAAGAAAAATTATATTTTAGTAATTATATTAAATGGCTGAAAACTCCCATTTATTTAGCTAGGAAATTCAGATTTTCCATGTATAGAAAATCTAATTTTTTTAGGGAAAAATTGAAAAGAATAATCCCACCTTTGCTCCATCTACTCAAAACAGGCCAACCTTTGCATATTCTGGGAACAATCCCACCTTTCACCCATATTTTCTCAAAACAAGCCTTTTTACCTATAACTTGCTTAACAGGTTAAATTTTTATTTATTTTTTAAACCTCTCTCTAAAAAATAAAATAAAAATAAATAAAGTTAAAAACAAAAAACCACCTTATCTCTCCTCCCCCTTCCCTCCCTGGTTCCCCACCATGGCCACCAGCCACCACTCTCTCACCTTACCCCACCTCCGTATCCCCATCTCCCCGCTTCCCCTTCCCCAAAAAACAGCAAGTCACACCACTGACCCACCACCTAAACTACCTCCATCCATTTCACCACAAACCCACCACCAACGACACCTCTTATCAACCACGAAACCCCACCCCCTTAAACCCACAAGCACCACTGCATCACAACCGCTACGTACACCACTATTGTCTTCCACCTCAAAACACCAACCACAACCTTGGCCCCGAAACCCCACCCGACGCCTCATATTCGGCATACCACCCTTCTTTGATGCGTACTCCACCAACCTCACATTATCATTCCTATTAATGGCAAGCAAGGAAGATTGTAGCTTTTATCCACAATTCTAACACACAATACCCAAAAATATTCAATTACAAACTTAAATTAAACAATAAAGGAACAATAAAATCCTCAAATTTTTCAATTACCCACAAAAATTCACATCTACCCGATTTCACAATCAACAAAAATAAATCAAATGTTGGGTAATAAATTAACCATGAACAACAATAATTATCAAGGGAAGGGGAAGATGAGGGTGGTCGTTCAGGTGGCGGGCTTGTTTTAGACCGAAAGGTGAGGCTAGGCCGCGGACGGTGGTAGTCGTTCAAGCAAAGGCGGCTCAGTGGTTGGAATAGGTGTCGTTCAAGGGCTGGGCTGAAGTTGGGGAAAATATTATTTTTTAATTTGCTTTTTTTTTTATTTTTTATTATTAAAAAATATTAGGCCAATTAGTTAGTGACACGTGGCATATCACTTACTAAAACCGGTTAACAATATAAAAAACAAATCAAGGGCTTGTTTTGAGAAAATAAGGGTGAAAGGTGGGATTGTTCCCAGAACACGCAAAGGTTGGCCTGTTTTGAGCAGATGGAGAAAAGGTGGGATTATTCTTTTCAGTTTTTCCTTTTTTTAGTTATTTATTGGTGAATAACTGGTATTTAATTAATTAATTAGTCTATATTATTTACTGTAGGGAATAATTTCAAGCCTTTAAAATCCCACTAGCTTGAACCCCACTGTGATCATACACTAAAGTACGGTGGCGTCCAAAAGGGAAGAAGATAGAGCAAAAGAGTCGCCAACAAGTTTTTAAGGAACTTGTAAACCGTTCACGAGGTGAAGGTTACACCCCTTAACGATCCAAGAGATCAACAACTCCATAAGGTCGTGAACCAAATAAGGGTCCGGGGATGAAGGTACAAATCCAACCTAAAAGAGATTGAACCTGCCCTAATAATAGGCCTCTACTTTATTCTGATCGTATTCATGTGCGCTTTCTGATTAACATACAATCAATAGATTAACCCTAAACCTGTTTAATCTATGTTGGTTGAATATTAATGCACAAATAAACTATTATTGGCGATTACTTGAATTTATAATCACAATTAACCCTAAACAAGATTATTAATTATCTTATTAAGCGTGATTACAAGTACCAATTCTCTTTAAACATGTAATAAAAGGTGTGATCAAGCAATAAAGAATAAATAATGTAACAAGCAACATAATCAATAATAATCATGAAGAATAATAATAATCATAATCATAAATAAAATAATCATCATCAAAATAATAATAAATTATATCAATTATAATCATAATCATGTTCATGTTAATATTAAAGCATAATAAAAATATCAAGATCCTAGGCATGATACTAACAAGATTAATAACAAACCCTAGCATGTCACTAAGCAATAAAAATCAAATCTTTAACCCTAACATGATACTAACATGAATAAATATTAGGAAGAACATAGAAGGCATCATAGGAATCATATTTAATATTAAAAATAACCTAGACATGATACTAGGAATTTCATAATAACAATATAAACATGATATCTACATCATTAATCAATTAATCAATTAAAGTACTTACTTTGATGCCTCGTACCTCTTTCTAATAACAAAATACACACGTTAGTAACTTCAAGGAAAATAATGATCAAAACAATTAAATTAAATAATTGAAATAGAGATTTGCGACAAAACCCTCAGAAATTAAACCTTTCACGTCTAGGGCGAAGGGAACTTCGAATATGGATAGGTGTTTCTTGATCTTGAGAATGCGGAATTTTGTATGAAAACAAAGTAAGAAGAAAGATGAATGTTTTAAAAAATGCTAATTAAACTTGTGAATGAAGAGAATTGGTGAATGATAGATGTATATGATGAATGATTGTAGGTGAATGAGTTGTAGATGAAGAGAACTAGTTAATTGATGAATTGGTGAATGAAAACGGAGTTTTTGATACGATATTTATAAAGAAAATCATCCAAAAAAAGATAATTTAACAAAACAGAGTCTGACGATCGCAAAACAGGATTGGTGCCAACCCTGGCTAGCTGGCGCTAAGCACCAGTGGCTAGCGCCTGGCGCCAAGCCTGGTTCCAGGCGCCAAGGCCTGGGGTTGGACGCCAGTCTTGATTTCAACGCGTTTTCGAAAATCTGATAAGTTTACCGTACTGGAGGATAAAATAATATAATTTCTTCGAAAATGCTATTTGATCTTGATTAAAACTCTGAAAAGTCAACAAAGTGAACTTATCAATGCTAATTGAATTAGGAATGAAAAGAACCTTCTAGAAGATTCTAGACGATCAAAACCATTCCTAATCGCATTAGGAATGATAAATCATATTAGGCCCTCCCCTAGATCATTGGGCCGTACATAAAGCTCAAACCGGGCCCAGTTTGGTAAATTGGCCATAACTTCCTCAATATTCATCGGAATTGGGCTTATAATATATCGTTGGAAAGGTCTTTGCAAACCCCATCCAACTACACCACTATTGGACCCATATCATGGACCAACCAAACTGGATTGGCTGTTTTCTTAAAATAAAGTTTTCAAAAACAGAAAGAAGAGAAAAGAAACAAAAACTTTCCGCAACACTAGACCTTTCCACACTTTCGTTTCATTCGATTATGATTCGACGTGAAAAGTACTCATCACCGGGTTTGGTTTTGGGGAGACACAAATGGGTGTCTACAGAAGCCCCCACTTTGACTGAGTTTGGAGAAACGCAAGTTTCGAAAACAAAAGTCAAAGTAACGATAGGGATGGAGAATGATTCAGAACGTTCTGCGATCCTAAATCACTCTTGTAACGCCGATATCTGCAAAACTAGCATTAGTTAAACAGATAAAAGAGTTAAGAAACGCGTATCTTGCACCGTCGAGCACACGTCTCTGAAAGTAACCGATTGTTTTGATGACCTCCTGCAAGCTAGAGAATGCCATCCCGCTTGAAAACTGCTACGCCCGTAACTGCTTCCAAAAAATTTAGAAGATTGCTTCGCCTGAAACTATCCTCCTCCGCAATGATAATATTCCACGTCCAAGGGAATATCATCGAAGACTATTTCTCTCGAAACAACCTCCATCCGCATTGATAATATTCCGCGTCCAAGGGAATACTATCGAAGATTGCTTCTCTTGAAACAATCTTCAGCTGTTTGTGACAACTCTCCACAATCCAGGGAACGCCACCTTATTGTTTCGATGTTCACTCGTCTCTGAACAAAGAGCTTCTTTTTGATATGTTCACGCGTCTCTGAACGAAGAGCTTGATAATAGGATGCCCACGCGTCTCTGAGCAAAAGAGCTTGTAGGAAATGTTCACGCGTCTCTGAACAAAAGAGCTTGATAATATGCCCACGCGTCTCTGGAGCAAAGAGCTTTTATGGAGATGTTCACGCGTCTCTGAACAAAAGAGCTTTGATTGATATGCCCACGCGTCTCTGGAGCAATAGAGCTTGAAAGAAATGTCCACGCGTCTCTGAACAAAAGAGCTTGAAAAGGATTGTCCACGCGTCTCTGAACAAAAGAGCTTGAATGAAATGTCCACGCGTCTCTGAACAAAAGAGCTTTAGATGGAAATGTTCACGCGTCTCTAAACAATAGAGCTTCGGTGCTTGAATGTTTGTTGCGATAATGTTCTGAAGAAAAATTTCCGAAGACCAACGTTTGTCGATCTCTAAGGATTTCCTGAACTTTATTCCGCTAAAACCAGTATGTCGGTGTCTCCGTGATTAGGCGCTTTAAGCTAAGTGAGACGATCTTTCATCAAGTCGATCACTTATTGCAATTGTAATCAAACTGACTACTTAATCATGTAAAAATTGCTTATAGGGGCTAACTAGCGTACCAAGGAACCCGAAATTGCTGTATGAAGTCAAAATCACCTTTCTGAGAGGCTTCGAGCTCTGTCGTTGCTGAAATATTTCTGGCGCCAGGCGCTGGAGTAAGGTCTTCCCTGTTCTGCTGCACCTGTATTTATTTTTTACTATAGAACTTTGCCAATTTCTTTAATTATCTTAGGGTTGACCTAAGGCTTAATGTAGCTTGACTCATCGACTTGACACGACTTAAGGTATAAACTTGACTCGCTGATTGACTGACTCGAGGTTGAATCGACTCGAAGTGTAATGACACATGTGTTAGAATCAAATCAAAGTGATATGGAACGAAATGACTTGTGTGTGCATTGTAATGTAATCGTGCGACTCAAAAATGCAGAAAAGCAAAAAAATTTCCGTCATTTTTGTGGAGGGTACCGACTTTTTCCCGGAAAAGAAAGACGTGAAAAAGAAGAAGCGAAGTTTGAAGGTGCATGTTGAATGAGCTTAGTCAAATGTCATTTGATACTATCTCTCAAGGTGCAAGGATTAATCCATCCTAGGCTATCTCAATGGTTGACTCAATGATGAAAGTATTTGGGTATCTTAGGCACGGAGGCTAAGTACTTCATGCTTCGTGATGCAATGACAATTATGGTTGATGTTGATATGATAAGGTATGCTTCAACGTTGTGTTAAGATTTCATGACAAAGGGTTCCTAAAGGGAAGTATATTTGGTCATGTATCTGTGCAGTGTGTGGTAGTGACACTAAAGCTAGGCCACAAGAGCTAAGTGTGTGGAAAAACATATTGTTAGAAGAGCCAAATAATGGTGACTCTTAGGCTAGGTAATCTAATGATGTAAGGACCAAGCCCCCAAGTCTAGCTCTAAGTGAAAAGGGATGAGCATTGGAGATTCCTTGATATGATCATAGTGCAAGTGTGTGAATGTGAATATGAATGCATGTTTATTACGGCCGCACCTCGATGTGAGGTTGCCTACGTATCCGTTAGGAATCAGGCCGAACGTAGCTCTAGCCGAACCTCGCACAAGTGTGTATACCTCAAAAAGGTCTTTTAAGGGTTATAACATGGTTAGGCTAAAGGTTATAGAAGAAGAAGGGGATAAAGGCTCAAGACCCTAGATAAGCCCCCAGGGTGTGCAACTTCGCTTTTGAATCTTTGTATTTTCATGCTTGAATTTCTATTCTTTTTTAGCTCTTTTTTGCTTTAGCATTTATTTTACTTTTGCAAGTGTGGGCAATCTCGATCATGCGGTCTATCACTCACTTGGCATTCATATTTCTCAGGCACGGTACCGAGCACTCGATAAGAGACGCAATCTGAGACATGTTCTTATCAAAGATACTTTCATATCAAAGACATTGGAACACTTGCCCTTTTGTACACTTTTATTTATTATTATTATTTTTTTTGCTTATTTTTGCTATTTTGATTTTCTGAAATCACTCAAGCTTTGTTCTTTGAAAATTGCATGAGTTGCACACCATCCCATCCCAAGGTTAGTAGATGTAGGTTGAAAAAAGAAGGGTTTATCGTTAGACGAGGCTCAAAGTGGTTATGAAGAAAGGATTGTATAATTAGAAAGGCGAAAGGAGATATGATGTGGCTACAAGGGTGCCTCAAATCATTAGTATACCTTGTGCTTAAGTCGACTTGGATTTTTTTTTTTTGTTGTGATGATCATATGCAAGGAAATAAATGCTCATTTTATTAAAAAAGAAAAAGAAAAAAATCCTATAAAATTAATCTAAAAGAAAAGAAAAGGTGCCTATGCTAGACTTATTGGGGAAAGGAAAAAATGAAAAAGAAATAGAAAAAGGGGTCACGAAATCTTGTCGTTGAAGCTCGCCTCTTGTCTTGTGTTGTTTCATCATTACCCTCATTTTTTTTTCGTAAATCACATGACTCAAACTCAATTCAACACACATGGATGGAAGAAGTGAAGAAAAATTGGAATAGAATGTGAAGAAAAGTGATGGAGGGATATGAAGGATTAGGAGTAGAATGTACTCCCCAACTCAAATGACGGAAAAGACCGACTTGTGCATGAACCTAAGACATGGTCATGGTGATGTATACTCAAAGTGTGTGCTAAGATCAGTGAGTGTATGTGACATGTTAAGACTCGTGTCATGACCATGTGGCTAGACTATGTGACCAAGACTCGATTAATGACTTGACAAGGTGTTATTGACAGCGGAAATTAACCGAATTAAACAGAAAACTGATTAATTAGACATTAGGTGATGACTCGACAAATAATCCAAACTGTCGGCCAAGCGACAGGACTGGCGCCGCAGTATGGTGGTTGGCGCCAGACAATTTAATAAATGTCTGGCGCTACACACTATAATGTGGCGCTACAGCTCAAACTTTGGCGCCAATATTGGAGCTTCGGTCTGGGACTGTTTTTGGTATTATTAGTCAACCGGGGTATGCCTAAAGTCGTACTAGGTCAATTCTGATTAAAAAAACTTTATTGACTCAAATTAATTAATTAATTGATTACATAGGCAAAGTTCTTTAAGTCATTAATTTTAGTCTCAACACAAATCAACAAACGGTTAAGAGAAACATAGAATATATATGCACAACAAATAATGCACAATTAGTCAAGTAGGCACAATATGATGCAATGCGTTCGCAACCTAACCATGGCTCTAGTTCTCTAAAGTTCGGGATATGGTTTAGTCAATAGAGGGTCCATAATTAATTGTCCGGATGCACCGCGCGAAAGCCTAACCGTGAAGGGTTGGCGCGAGTGGATGGGACACCGCGAGTTTTAGAAAAAACTCACTTCCATGGTTTGGTGAATTCAACATCTCGGATGTACCCTTTGTTGCCAGGAGCGTTCAATCGGGTAGATGGAGCATGAATTCCCAGAGGGTTATGTCCATATGTAGAACACATATGGGTTTCAGAAAAGTGAGAAAAAATTCAATCAGGAAGTAGGATCGAGCAAACAATACGAAAAACCGGTCGAAATTAGAACGCATATTTCTGGCTCGGTATTGGGGGAAATTGGCGCCAGCAAACAGAGACTGGCGCCAACTTTTAACTGTAGCGCCTGGCGCCAATACTGGCGTCTGGCGCTACGGCTAAAAGTGTTGCGCCAAGCTCTGGCCCCTGACGCTACTTCCCACATGCCTCAGCAGCTTTCTGTGCTCAATAAAATCTTCCAGTTTCGCGCGGTGTTATTTCAGTCCTAGTTGTGAAAGACGTTTCTCAAATTTCCTACGTGTAAAATCCTATATTTTTGACTCATTACGGATGGTCTTTCCAATGAGAACCTTTTTATGCATATGAAAATAATGTTAATCAGAATTACGCACATGAAATACTTAGAACTTTTCGAGTCTCATCCACTCATTCTAAATCATTGCCGAAACAAATTCAGGAATTAAAATAGAAATCCTCCCCAGTGGAGTCGCTAAAAACTATAGGGAATAGTTTCAAGCCTTTAAAATCCCACTAGCTTGAACCCCACTGTGATCATACACTAAAGTACGGTGGCGTCCAAAAGGGAAGAAGATAGAGCAAAAGAGTCGCCAACAAGTTTTTAAGGAACTTGTAAACCGTTCACGAGGTGAAGGTTACACCCCTTAACAATCCAAGAGATCAACAACTCCATAAGGTCATGAACCAAATAAGGGTCCGGGGATGAAGGTACAAATCCAACCTAAAAGAGATTGAACCTGCCCTAATAATAGGCCTCTACTTTATTCTGATCGTATTCATGTGCGCTTTCTGATTAACATACAATCAATAGATTAACCCTAAACCTGTTTAATCTATGTTGGTTGAATATTAATGCACAAATAAACTATTATTTGCGATCACTTGAATTTATAATCACAATTAACCCTAAACAAGATTATTAATTATCTTATTAAGCGTGATTACAAGTACCAATTCCCTTTAAACATGTAATAAAAGGTGTGATCAAGCAATAAAGAATAAATAATGTATCAAGCAACATAATCAATAATAATCATGAAGAATAATAATAATCATAATCATAAATAAAATAATCATCATCAAAATAATAATAAATTATAGCAATTATAATCATAATCATGTTCATGTTAATATTAAAGCATAATAAAAATATCAAGATCCTAGGCATGATACTAACAAGATTAATAACAAACCCTAGCATGTCACTAAGCAATAAAAATCAAATCTTTAACCCTAACATGATACTAACATGAATAAATATTAGGAAGAACATAGAAGGCATCATAGGAATCATATTTAATATTAAAAATAACCTAGACATGATACTAGGAATATCATAATAACAATATAAACATGATATCTACATCATAAATCAATTAATCAATTAAAGTACTTACTTTGATGCCTCGTACCTCTTTCTAATAACAAAATACACACGTTAGTAAATTCAAGGAAAATAATAATCAAAACAATTAAATTAAATAATTGAAATAGTGATTTGGGACCAAACCCTCAGAAATTAAACCTTTCACGTCTAGGGCGAAGGCAACTTCGAATATGGCTAGGTGTTTCTTGATCTTGAGAATGCAGAATTTTGTATGAAGACAAAGTAAGAAGAAAGATGAATGTTTTAAAGAATGCTAATTAAACTTGTGAATGAAGTGAATTGGTGAATGATAGATGTAGATGATGAATGATTGTAGGTGAATGAATTGTAGATGAAGAGAACTAGTTAATTGATGAATTGGTGAATGAAAATGGAGTTTTTGATACGATATTTATAGAGAAAATCAGCCAAAAAAAGATAATTTAACAAAACAGAGTTTGACGATCGCAAAACAGGATTGGCGCCAACCCTGGCTAGCTAGCGCCAAGCACCAGTGGCTAGCGCCAGGCGCCAATGGCTAGCGCCTGGCGCCAAGGCCTGGGGTTGGACGCCAGTCTTGATTTCAATGCGTTTTCGAAAATCTGATAAGTTTACCGTACTGGAGGATAAAATAATATAATTTCTTCGAAAATGCTATTTGATCTTGATTAAAACTCTGAAAAGTCAACAAAGTGAACTTATCAATGCTAATTGAATTAGGAATGAAAAGAACCTTCTAGAAGATTCTAGAATATCAAAACCATTCCTAATCGCATTAGGAATGATAAATCATATTAGGCCCTCCCCTAGATCATTGGGCCGTACATAAAGCTCAAACCGGGCCCAGTTTGGTAAATTGGCCATAACTTCCTCAATATTCATCGGAATTGGGCTTATAATATATCGTTGGAAAGGTCTTTGCAAACCCCATCCAACTACACCACTATTGGACCCATATCATGGACCAACCAAACTGGATTGGCTGTTTTCTTAAAATAAAGTTTTCAAAAACAGAAAGAATAGAAAAGAAACAAAAACTTTCCGCAACACTAGACCTTTCCACACTTTCGTTTCATTCGATTATGATTCGACGTGAAAGATACTCATCACCGGGTTTGGTTTTGGGGAGACACAAAAGGGTGTCTACATTTACACAATTATATTTATTCCTTAAACCGAGCAAAAATCTTCCTAAATACTACTAAGGGAATTCGAAAATCTGAGCTATGGAAAGCTCAAGATTTTCGGCCCTCTTGTATTATTTTGGGGAAAATTATTTTGGTAAATTGTAATTTTAATTATCTCCCAAAAATCTATTATTTTCCTTAATTTTATTTTTCCATCTTCTTAATATTTGATCAGAATATTTTCCTACCTTTTATTCCTCTTAATTACTCCCCAAGTAATTCCAATTTCCATATTATTTTTCATGACAAACATACGTACCTTCCATATTTCATTACACACAATCACCTTAATATTGAAACTTTCCATATTTCTTTCATTCACTTCTCCAAGTAATTCATAGACTCTACTTGCCATAATTCTTCATACATTTTCCTACCATAATTCATGCTCATTCTAGCCTATAAATACCCCTTTAATTCATGATCAAACACTCACTCTAATTCTCATAATTCTCTCTTATTTCTCTCTCAAATTCGTTTCTTATTTCTTTCTATTTGCTCCTCCTTGTGCACCACCTCCTCCGTGCACCACCACCTCTCCGGCACCACTTGCCGCCGCCCTCCACCCGACACCGTCTGCTGCCGCCGGTAGCCCCTTGCCGCCACCTCCTCTTTCTCTTCTTCTTGGTTTATTATCTTTTCTTCTTCTTTTCTCTTATTCAATTAATTATAATTATTATTATTATGGGGAATTTATAAAAATTATTATGAGTAGTTTTAATTATATAAAATTATTTTTTTTAATGATGTTTATGAGAAATTAATTTAAAAGGTTCATGTACATATAGTTGGGGGGTTTTAATTAACAATTGTGATTATTTTTTAACCTTATATTGATTAAGGTTGTATTTATTTGTAGGGTGTGTTCGATCAAGATTTTTGAGGTTCCTTTTGTGTGATTTTGCTAAGTAAGGATCAAGGTATGTTAGGTGGCTAGATACCTTGAAAGTGATTTGTTTAAATAAGCATGTTTGAATGATTTTATGATGATTGAATTAAATTATGATTTATGACATAAAAGTATGCTTAAATAATTGGTTTTAATGAGTAAATTTGAGTATTGATTTTATATCATGATTTGAATAATTAAAATTATTATTCATGTTTAAAAGGTTTGATTTTGAAAGCATGTGGAATTTAATAAAAAAGAGTTTGAATTATTATTAAAAGTTGGAATTATTGGATTTAAAGAGGATTTATTGAATTATTGTTATTAAAGCATTATAAGCATGTTAGTAATCCCACTATGCGGATTTGGTTTATTTGATAAGACTTTAGACTTTAGACTTTGTATGACCAAGTCTTTCCTCAAGAATAGCCTTGTAACATAAGGAAACTAGCTTAGGGGGTGTGCGCACTTGGGTGAGGAATTGGTTTTAAAGGAATTGGATTTTATTGAGAAATTGGTTTTATTGAATTGACTATTGATATTGGTTATTGAAATTGGTTTTGGAATTTTGAGTTGGAATTATTGGTTTAATTATTGGAAAGGATGGAATTGATTTCAAAAGCATGTTTGCTGCTAATAAATTGAGTTTAATTATCTTGCACTTATCGTACTTAACATAGTTTGCTAATCCGTATTTCTTATTTTGTTTTGGTTCGCCCTGTTTACCTTAATGGCAAGCAGTGTTGACTAATTTCAAGTAGAGTCAATAATTGAGCATATGGAGTCCCGGGAATAGTTTCACCTAGATTAGGAAATGTTGGTCTTTATGTTTATTTTTGAGTACTCATGACAATGGTTACTATTTATAGTCTATTATTAATAAAAGAAGAGTATTGTAGTTTTCCGCTGCAAAGTATTAGTTTTGTTTAGTAAGTTTGAGCATCCTTGCGTAATCACGCGCCGGTAATACGTTTAAATGTATCTTTACGGAATAATTATATGTATTATACTAGTATTTCCGTAGAGGGAGATTTTGGGGTATAACACATCATCATTCATCAAATACTCAATTATCATCATTCAATAGGCTGCGCAAGGCGGAGTATCTCACGATAGCTTTTCCTGAGGCGAGGAAGTTATTTTTATTCAATAGGCTGCTCAAGGTGGAGTAGCTCACGATAGCTTTTCCTGAGACAAGGAAGTTATCTTCATTCAATAGGCTGCTCGAGGCGGAAAAGCTCACAATAGCTTTTCCTGAGGCGATGAAGTTATCTTCATTAAATAGGCTGCTCAAGGCGGGGTAGCTCACGATAGTTTTTCCTGGGGCAAGGAAGCTATCTCTAATCAGACAAGTTTATCACCAGGCATAGAAAATTGTCGTTCATTTCCACCTCTTAAGCCGAAGAAGTCAGCGATAACAACATTTATGAGGCGGGAAAAAATCATCATCTAACAGCATTCTAGAGGCGTGGAATTTTTCATCTAATAGTGTTCCAGAGGCGTGGAATCATCATCTAACAGCGTTCCGGAGGCGTGGAATTATCATCTAACAACATTCCCGAGGCGGGGAAAAATCATCATTTTACAACGTTCTAGAGGTGTGGAATCATCATTCCCAAGGCGGGGAAAAATATCACAACAGTCTTCATCCGGTTGATTTCTTCAGGCGTAGAAAACTACCAAACATATTTGCCACCGATACATTGGTGTCAGATACGCATTCTATACTCTTCACTCTTTTATCTGTGGAACTAACATTTTTCAGCAGGTTTTGACATATATAGAGTAATTTAGGATGGAAGAACGTCTTAAATCATTCTCCGTCCCAATCGAATACTTTGACTATCGTTTTCAAAACTGACGTTTCCACAAACTCAGTCAAAGTTGGGGATTCTGTAGACCCCTAAAAATGTATCCCCAAAATCAAACCCGATGATGAACAACATTTCACCGCCATTATTGGTCAAGTTGATTATTTGATATTTGTAGTGCTTAAATCCATATTCAATCCCAATACATTTCATTAACCAACCCCATTCTTATTAGCCTATTTCCCCAAACCATAACTTATTTTCCTCTTTTCGTGTCACACATCACAAAATCGAGATTAACTGATTTTTTTGGCCCTATAATTTGATACAATTATTATTTTATTGGATAAGCTTTGAAATAAGATTTCCAACGATATATCATAAGCCCAATTCCGATTTAAAACGAAGAAGATATAAGCAAAACACTAAACTTAGCCCAAACCAACACCCTTTCACTAAAACGACCATATCTTAAAATCTACAAAAAAATTTTGACCTGGTTCTAATTGGGATGGAAATTAGACTTGATAATAATTCCAAATATATATTATATGCCTTATTCCTAGTAACGGATCAAAAGTTATCATAGTTTTAAAAATGCATGAAAATAGGAAAATACCGCCCCACTGTATTTATACCGTGTCACGACGTTTTTTGCCGTGTTGCGGCACACATGCCGTGAAACAGTGTTTTTTCTGGGCTTTTCTTTGAGGCGCCTTCCATTCTAGGGTTTCTTGTTTCACCCCTCATATTTTCTCTATAAATACAAGGTTTATTTCTCCAGCTTCGGGGCACCAAAAATCATTCTTTTTATCCTTACACCAACAATCATTCTCTTCTCTCTTTAGCCTAAACACTAGCCTCCCTATTCTTCTATAATACTTCTTCTAAGCACTCCAATGATTCCATACTTTACCCGAAGTTCTATACTTAAACCAAGGCATGAAAGATAGAATTAACTGAGGGTTTGGATCAAATCAACTCTACTTTTATTTAATTAAATTATTTTAATTTGATTTATATTTTTATTGAAATTACTAACAGTTAATTTATGATGTAACAATTCAAGAAAAACGCGAAAAGTGAGTAACTAATCACTTAATCACTAGTAGAAAATATGAATTAGGCACCGGTTCAAACCCCCAATTACCCACCGGTTTTGAACTGTTGAATATGTGGGGGATGAAAATTTCTCCAACATATGCCACCGGTTCATAACCGGTGGGAAAAATGGCTTTTGGCACCGGTTAACCGGTGGCCTTAATTATTTTTTCCACCGGTTAACCGGTGCAAAAAAGTGTTCCCGAATTTTTTTTCGGTTTACCACTTATTAGCACCGGTTAACCGGTGCCATTTATGCTTATTTTTTTGTCCTTTTTTTTGCAATAATATATAAAAAAAACCCTGTAATTCTAGCAATAATATTAACAAAAATAATTATAATTATTAATTATAATTATTATTATAATTATCAATAATAATATTATTAATAATTATAATAAGAATAATTTCAAAATTGTAATAAAAACAGCAATAAATATATAGATATAAATATTCTCAAATGCAATACAATAAAAGAAAGTGTTATACATATATATATATATATATATATATATATATATATATATATATATATATATATATATATATATATATATATATATATATATATATATACAAACAACACTAATTAAGTAATTAATGATTAATATAATAATATAGTTAAAAAGTTAAGAAAATATAAATTCACAATAAAAGTGACATTTACATGTTAAAAGTGATAAAAGATGCCAACATGTCTCTAACTTCATTAAGTTCCTTGATTGTCAACGGACCATCCTTTTGTACCTTGCAAAACTTGAAATAAAAAAAAATATTATGTTAAAATTAATTAATTAGGCTAAACATTATGCATTTTCTATTTGTTTCTCATAATATGTCTATTATACCTAGTCTAAGCTGTCTAAGGCTTAAAATCACATCAAAAGAGCATTTTATTAAGTTTTAAGATGCATTTTACTCAAATATGGCCCAAATATGGCCAATATGACTTCTACTTTGCCTATTTTCTACATTTCTTATCAAATGAACTATTTCTTTCTCATAACATGTCGATGTTAAATTAACTATTATTAGGTGTCTAAGGCTTGAAATCACATCAAAAGAGCATTTTATTAAGTTTTAAGATGCATTTTACTCAATGTGGCCCAAATATGGCCTATATAACTTCTACTTTGCCCATTTTCTACATTTCTTATCAAATGAACTATTTCTTTCTCATAACATGTCAATGTTACCTAGTATTAGGTGTCTAAGGCTTGAAATCATATCAATAGAGCATTTTATTAAGTTTTAAGATGCATTTTACTCAAAATGACCCAAATATGGCCTATATGACTTCTACCTTTCCCATTTTCTACATTTCTTATCAAATGAACTATTTCTTTCTCATAACATGTCAATGTTACCTAGTGTTAGATTTCTAAGGCTTAAAATTGAATCAAAAGAGCATTTTACCAAAAATTGCCCAATATGGCCTACATGCATGACTTCTATTTAGGCCATTTTCTACATTTCTTATCAAATGAACTACTTATTTCTCATAACATGTCAATATTATCTAGTTTTAGGTTTATAAAGTTTGAAATCACATCAAAAGAGAATATTAACAAAAAAAAATGGCACAAATATGGCTTATATGACTTCTATTTAGCCCATTTTCTACCTTTCCTATCAAATGAACTATTTCTTTCTCATAACATGTCAGTGTTGAAGGAATTGTGTCTTAGATAAGTGCAATTACTAGATATATCAAGGATCACTATTATGGAGATAATAAGTTTGTTCTATTGGGTCGTCATTGTTTGTTGCTAGATATGACAAATGATTTTTGGGCTAGTTAAATAGTCCAAAGCCCAATAGAATGGATCCTATGAGGTCACACAACAAGGGTATTGGGTTAAAAAAGTAAGAGGCCCATTAATGGGCCTCATGAGATTATGACATATCATGTAGTGTGTTGGGCTAGAGTAGTGTGTTTAGGATAAGGTGTTTGGGCTTGACATGGACTCTTATTTAGAGATGTGATCTATAAATAAGATCTATGCCTAGGGTTGAAGATAACAATAAACATTCAGTGGATTGTGAAACAAGAAACCAAGTCCCAAAACCCTAAACACTCTCCTCACCTCACAGCCTTCCCCTCTCCCTTCACGTCCGTGCGTCCGGCGCCCCCTTGTGGTGGCTCGTGGTGTTTGTCAGGGTGGTTCGTGGTTAGCTCGTGTCTCTCTTCTCCGTTGAAGGTTGATTGAAGCGTTCAATCACGAATAACTAGCATTAGTGGAGGTTTAACTTGTGCCCATGGACCTTCCGATTCCTTAGTTGTTTTCTTCATTCCCCAGTTCTTCATTCCCTCGTGTGTTTTTGCAAAATCTAGCCTTGAGAGCTTCTATAACACCATCGTAACCCAAAAAAATCAATTAAACGTACAAAATGTCAAATTTGCTAATTCTTTTTGAGAACCACTCATTCTAAATATCAGCAAGCTCAACGAGAAAATACGTTCCAAGCAAGTAAATATGGAGGTGATAGAGCAGCTTCTCCCCATTATAATTAACAAAAAGAAAAACTATGGAGGGAAAGGTGGTGGGAATGATGCTCTGGAGGGCATGATCTCAACCTTTAAAACTTAACGGTATTCCAAACCTTTGAAGAGCTTATACCAGTGCATAAGCTGCCGCTATACTTCGCACTGGTATGTGTATAGCGGCAGCTTATGCACTGGTATGTGTATGTCACAAGATCAAATACCATCCTTTTGCGATTTATGGATTCCAATTCATAGCAAACACTATCGTACGTTTGATTCCTTTGGTAGGTGAAGAAGGAAAAAGAGTAACTGCGATTAATGTTTGTCATATGAAGACATCTTCATGGGGCTCGAACTCTATCATCTTCAAATTCCAACTCATCAATACCAAACCAGGTACTCCCGTCTGTCATTTCTTAGCTATTGATAATATTACTTGGATTGCCAAGTGATCGATTGTAGTTTTTTTTTTCTTGTTTGAATTATGTTCCTTCTGTTCTAATTGTTCAATCCTTCTGCTAATGCAATGGAATTGTTCATGTCAAAAAATGTAATGTTTGAATGATGTTCCTTTTGTTCAAAGAAGATTTGATGGGAGATTAAATAAAAAGGAACCTATTCTAACCTTTTAGTAGTGATTTTTTTAAAAAAATATAATGCAATATGTAATTTTAACTAATCTATCAAAGGGATTATAATTTATGTACTGGTAATGCGGTTTCCCAAAAAAAAATTTTAAAAGTACTAGTGATAAGTAAATTTTTCCTACACAAGTTCAGTAAAACAAAAAAACAAAAAAAAAGTAACTAAAGGTTGTAATCATTATAAAAATTTTGTCAAAATATTAGAAATATAAAAAAAAATTATATAAACGCTCATAAAGACTTAAAAATCCACATAAAGATATAACATATAATATATTACATATTTTATATTATATAATATATTACAGATTTATTATATGCATATATACTTGGCACATAAAAATATGTGTGCTTTATATTGATATTATTATTCGAATTTTCATATCGAATTTTTCATATTAAATAATTTAATTTAAATTAGTTCCACCCTTAATAAAATTGGTTGTTTTCAAGGAAAAAAAATTATCCACAATTCCACATCTCTCTTCTTTGTTTACCCACATGTGTGTTTTATAAGACTTGGGAAAATAATAACTACAAATGTGTTTTACGAGATTAATTGAATAGGGGATTTTGTGATAATAAGTCATTGCCTTTTTAAATTCAACTTTCTTGTCGATCAAGATTAATGTTTGTTTTCGTCAAAAAAACATTAATAATGCTTGTTGTAATATAATATTACTAACATTATTGTGAATTTGGTGATACGAAGTACTGCTTTTGATGAAGAAGTTTTCATGTGATAAACATAATCTGGTTCCATCCTCGACTACTAAAAGAACTAGCTAAATGTACTATGTTGTTTGCAATGAAATGGCATCCATAAATCGCCGAAAGACAAAGATTTCATTTGTGACATACACACCTTATTATCATTGTTTTTTCGCAATTCGGCAACAGCTGTATATTGTTGTCATCTTAAGCTGGGTTGAGAATAGGCTTGACAAATTGCCTTTTGTCTTGTTCATAAACTTGAATTGGACATATCCTCTAGAGACGCAACACACTTGTACATCTCCCTCAAAAGAGATGAATCACATGAGGTTGCACTTGCATTGGCTAATAGACTAGAGACTTCTTCAACAACTTTGATTATATAGAATCCTCTTTAGAGAAGTATATGGGCAGCTTGTTCCATTCCAGGCTTAAGCTCTTCATATGTATGGAATACTATCAGGTTCAAAAGGTGGAGATCAATGCCCTTGAGGGCATCTTTATTTCCCTCCACCATAGTAAATTTGTGTTGTCAATGATGATGGGGAGTTGCCCTATCATCTCTATATTTACTTGTTCGGAATGTATCTGCTTGTTAAGTTGGATGATATCTAGAGTTTTTTCTCGAAAACGAACATATTTGGCTTGTATGTTTAAATTATTTTGTTGGCTTATTATGATGATGTTATAGAAGTTGCGTTGTCAAGGTTAGCTTAGGCAAAAACACATACGAGACTTAAAAAGAGAGGAATGAAGTAAAATACTATAGTTAAGGAAGGCATGTTTATCAATTGTCATCATTTCTAAATTCTACATTAGCTATTTGGTAGTAATCAATGACGGGTGTATTTACACTATTTTGTTTTACAGTGCGGTGAAACTTGTAAGATAGAGTTACATGAGTGTGTGCGTGCACGCAAAATAATTCTTAATATGTTTACATGAGTGTGTGCGTGCACGCAATTTAATTCTTGTTGTTAAACACATACTGAATGTGCATATATTTTTGAACAAAATGTGCAAACAAAAGTTTTAATACAAATTTGATGTACATAATATACATAGTAACAGTCATAATTACTATACTTTATTTATAGAGGTTTATACTTCATAATTTTGAAATATAAGAATTGAATATATTTATGAATTCCAAATATATATAATTCCATAAATCTGCATTTTTTATAATTATTATAAGAAGACATTTCAAACGAGTCGATTGAGTCAAGTATAGATTGATTAATACAAATTTTCCAATTTGATTTCATTTGAAGTATTTACCAACTCCTACTTGGCTTTGAAGATATACGCATAACTAAATGACAAATGAGATCAAGTTAGGTTTGCACTTGTATGTCTCACTTTTCAAAATCAAATTGCTTTTCAAACAAGGCATATGCTACATCACTGTGGTTACACAACAAACCTGCAACTTCGGTTCAGCACCAACCTATTCTGTTTTCTAACCATGCTGCAGTTGTTCTTTGTGACTCTTTACCTGCTGGTAGATGTAAAAGGCCTTAAAGGATCGAGAATTGGTGTCTTCATGCTTCAGAGGTGGAAGACATGGTCCAGTTTATTTTTATGACGTATATTCCGGGCTCTCATATGTTCTCTTTATCTAAGAAACTATGTCTTCTGCGACATCGCTTATTGGCTTGGTGTGTTTCTCATAAGAAGTTGAAGGGTATTGATTGGAAAGCGTTGGTGGCTGAGGTTTCTCAAGCGGCGACTGTTTTAGATTCTCGTTACAGTCGAACGGTGTCTTTTTAATTCTTTGAGGATCGAGAAAGTTACCGAGGCTCAGGCTGCTTTTCTCTTCTAGAAACAAAGAGCTAAAGTGAAGTGGGAAGCATTTGGGGATGAACACACCCGTTTACTTTTTTCTGCTGTCCAAGCTAGAAAGCGATGCAATTCTATAATTGGCCTCCAGGATAGCGTTGGAGTTTGGGTAATGGATGTTGGGAGTATTCGTACCTTAGCTTTGGATTTTTTCAAATCTCTTTATAAGGGGAACTCAGAATCTTCTTCCGAGATCCGATCCTCAATTTCTTAGTTTCATTGGGAATCTCTTCACTTGCCTTCGTTATCTGAGACTCAGCGTCAGACATTGTTGGCTCCTTTTTTTGATGAGGATATAAAACATGCTATGTTTAGTATTGGAGATGAGAAATCTCCGGGACCAGATGGCTTTCCTTCGGCTTTTTTTAAAACTCATTGGGATAGGGTGGGTGATCAGGTTATAAAGGCGCTTTAGTTTTTCTTTGCTCATGGGTATTTTCTTAACGACTGGAATCGTACCTTTTTTGTTTTACTCCCGGAAATTGATCATCCTGAACTCATTTCTCAATTTCGCCCAATTGGTCTATGAAATGTTGTTTACAAATGCATTACGAAGTGTTTGTCTCATCGGTTGCGAGGGGTGCATCCGAGTGTAATTTCGGAGTTCCAGAATGCTTTTGTTCTTGGTCGAATTATGTCTGATAATTGTTTGATGGTTCATGATTTGATATCGTTCATGAATACTTCCAAAGCAAGGAAACGCTTCTATACTGCTTTGAAACTGGATATGAACAAGGCTTATGATAGGGTGGCCTAGGATTTTCTAGCTAGTGCTCTTCAGGTGTTTAGTTTCCCTCCGTAATGGATTATGACTGTCTCGTACCAAGTCTTAGTTAATTGTGCTCCGACTGAGAGTTTTAGGCCTCGTTGTGGATTATGTCATGGGGATCCTCTACCACCTTATTTGTTTGTCATGTGCATGAAAGTTCTTTCTGCTATGTTGCATAAGGCAGAATCTGAGGGTCTCTTTCAGGGAATTAAAGTTGCAAGAGGAGCTCCGGCCATCTCTCATTTATTTTTTGCCGATGATTCCTTAGGTATCGCCCTCTTCTTGTGATCAGATGATGCATGTGCTTTCTGGTTTTTGTGATATTTCAGGTCAAATGCTTAATATGCGAAAATCGTTTGTTAAATTTAGTCCTAATACGCCGGAGGATTATCGTAATTGTAGGCGTCGCTCGAAGTGCGCCTACGTTAAAGCATGTGTGAATATGCTTGGCACTCATAGGAAGTGAGAATTGACATATATGATTAGGGACAAGGAAAGTAGGGAGCCGCCAACAAGTTTTTAAGGAACTTGTAAACCGTTCACGGATCATAAAAGGCAATCACGATAAAGGGACAACGATAGGCAACAATGATTGACCCGTGAAGGTTACACCCCATTCATAATCCATGAGATTACTAACTCCATATGGTTCGGAACCACGAAAGGAGGATCGGGGATGATGGTACGAAGTGAGTCATGGAGTCACATTCGCCCGTATTGGCCTCTACTCGATTCTTATAATGAAAAGTGATTCCTGCAATCTCAAAGGCATGCAAACAAAGTATTCAATTTGCTCCAAACTATTATTATGCTAAATTGGCTGAATATTAATGCAACACATAATTCTAAAATATTGTGACCACTTGAATTAACAACAAGATTAAAAAAGGAACCTAAACCGGTTGTCCAAATTATCTTATTAGGCGTGATTTTCAATTACATATTCCCTTTAAACATTCAATATGGTGATCAAAAGAATAATAGAATAAACATTAATATTGAAAGAAATTTAACAATAAATTGTTAGTCAAATCAAATATAAAATAACCTAATCATGATACTAGCAATAAGAAAATAAAATAAGAGTAATTGCCACCATTTTTGCAGCGGAAGAAAGATGAAAAGACGCAAAACCCTCAAGTCGTTTAACCACCTTATCTAAAAGAAAATTAAATTTCGAGCATTTACTTTGCCCCAGATCAACTGGGAGCCCTAAATAAGATCCAAACCGAGACTCCGATCGCAATCTCAAACAATGAGAAAGATGATTACTGTAGACACCTAAAAATGTCTCCCCAAAACCAAACCCGTTGATGAACACCTTTCACCGCCATTATTGGTCGAGTTGAGTATTTAATCTTTGGAGTTCTTAAATCCATGTTCTATCCAATATATTTCATGAACCAATCCAATTTCTAGCTCATTTCCCTAAACCATAACCTATTTTCCACTTTTCGTGTCCACGTCGCAAAACTTAGAGAAACTAATTTTATAGCTATACAATTTTGATCCAATTATTATTTTGTTGTATAGGCCTTTAAATAAGATTTCCAACCATATATCATAAGCCCAATTCCGAGCTATAATGAAAAATATATGAGCAAAACACTAAACTCGGCCTAAAACCGACACCCTTCCACTAAAACAGCCATATCTCAAAATCTATATATCATTTTGACTTGATTCCAATTGGGTTGGAAATTAGACTTGATAAGATTTCCAATGATATATTATATGCCTTAAATTGTTAGTATTAAATTATATCAACTCTAATTTTAATTTAATTTAATGTTCCATTTACTTTATATTTTTATTGAAGTTACTAACAATTTATTCATGATGTAGAAATTTAAAGGAACGCATGGAATGTAGAGTAATTAAGTTATATCATTGGACAGCTTATCAAGTCTAATTTCCAACCCAATTGGAATCAAGTCAAAATGATATATAGATTTTGAGATATGGCTGTTTTAGTGGAAGGGTGTCGGTTTTAGGCCGAGTTTAGTGTTTTGCTCATATATTTTTCATTATAGCTCGGAATTGGGCTTATGATATATGGTTGGAAATCTTATTTAAAGGCCTATACAACAAAATAATAATTGGATCAAAATTGTATAGCTATAAAATTAGTTTCTCTCAGTTTTGCGACGTGGACACGAAAAGTGGAAAATAGGTTATGGTTTAGGGAAATGAGCTAGAAATTGGATTGGTTCATGAAATATATTGGATAGAACATGGATTTAAGCACTCCAAAGATTAAATACTCAACTCGACCAATAATGGCGGTGAAAGGTGTTCATCAACGGGTTTGGTTTTGGGGAGACATTTTTAGGTGTCTACAGTAATCATCTTTCTCATTGTTTGAGATTGCGATCGGAGTCTCGGTTTGGATCTTATTTAGGGCTCCCAGTTGATCTGGGGCAAAGTAAATACTCGAAATTTAATTTTCTTTTAGATAAGGTGGTTAAACGACTTGAGGGTTTTGCGTCTTTTCATCTCTCTTCCGCTGCAAAATTGGTTGTAATTAATTTTGTGTTAGTAGCTTCGTTTAATCACATACTATCTGTGTTTAAAATTCCTAAGACTATTTGCTCCAAGGTGGATAACTTGTTAGCTAGGTTCTGGTGGAAATCTTCTCATTCAAGTCTAGGAATGGCTATCAAGTCTCCCGCATTGCTTCATCTCCCAAAGGGCTTGGGAGGTTTGGGAATTCGTAGTGTTGCTCCTTTCAATTCTGCTTTGCTAGCTAACAAAGCTGACGCCTTATTCAGTCCCCTCAGTTGCTGGTTTCTCATCTACTGTTCGCAAAATATCCTTCTTTGAGGAATATGGAGGCTACTTTGGTGTCTCGTCCGTCATGGGGTTGTAGGGGTTTGCTCTCAGGTTTTTCAGTGTTATCTAGAGGTTAGTTTGGAAGGTCAGTTCGGGGACTAGTGTTTGAATTCTGGAGGATTCTTGGGTTCCAGGTGGGCCGTTCCAATTTAAGGAACAACCATGGAAGGCGGCTAGGCCGTCTCTTGTTTCTTCTCTATTTAATTTGCGTTCTTATGCGTGGGATGTTTCGGTTGTTCACAACCTGTTTGATTCTCATTCTGCGATGAGGAATATGTTGTCGGTGGATGGATCATCCGAAGCGGATGATGGATGATCTTGTTTATTGGAAGTTCACTAGGGACGATATTTTTTCTACAAAATCAGCTTATGCCCTTCAATGTCAGTCTGACATTACACTGGGTACAGGTTGTCAACTATCTCCACCCTGGTGGCGGAAATTTTGGAGGCTACCTATTCTGCCTCGTTGGAAATGTTTTGGTTGGAAGTTGCTGCAAGACGCTCTTCCACTCTCTGCCCTCCTTTCTTCACGAGGTTGTCCAGTTGATCCGCTTTGTGCTTTTTGCCATGTTGAGTTGGAGGTGGCGGCACACACTTTCAGAGACTGTCCGTATGGACGCCCGTTGTGGGAGTCGGGGGTGTTGGGGTTCCCTGGGTGTTTTCACAGTCTTCACCTTTTGGGTTTTGGTTGGCTTATTCAATTTCTCATTACTCTTCGTCTGGTTCTGAAAACAAGGTCATGGCTTTATTTGCTATTCTCTAGGCTATTTGGCATTCTAGGAACCAGCTGAGGTTTAGGCAAGAAATCTGGTCACCTAGTACAATTGAGAGCTTGGCTAAGGATTGGTATTATCGGTGTGTTCAGGCTCAGGATCTGAAGAACTCTTCGGTTCGTTCTCATTCGGTTGTTGGTCCGGGTTTGTCGGATGTCCCATGGCTTTGCTTGCAAGGGTTACCTAATATTTTCCCAACAACTTGTTTGATTGTGGATGGGGCTTGGGATAGTTCTACTTATAGAACAAGGGCAGGCTGGGTTATCCGTGACATTTTCTCGTCGGACGTCCTGCGTGGAGGGAGTCGGGCTTTTATGACGAGTTCTGCTTTGCAATCTGAGTTACAAGTCTGTTTATGGGGGGTTCAGTTTGTGGTGCACATGTGTTGTCCTTTCTTTTCTCTCATCTCGAGGGTCTTTAGATATTTCTGTTTGGTGGCTCATTTAAAACTTGCGATCCGCCATTCGGTCCCTGTTGGTGTGTTAGATTTGAAAGTTCCTCGGGCTTGGGTTTTACCAGCTCACTGGTTGGCTGGGTGTGCTCGTCGTTGGCAATTGTTGTATTTTCAGTATTAGTTTTTTCCTAGCCCTTTTGTCAAAAAAAAAAAATAAAAATAATAAAATAAAAATAAAAATAAAAATAAAAATTGCTTTTCAAAAATATTAAGGCTAACTAGCTAAGACAAATCTATACAGCATTGTTTTCGATCAGGCTAATTTAAACTCTTTTTTGGCCATTAGTATATAATTAAAATGTTACACAGTTATTGAATTTATTGTAGTAATATGAAATCAGCTAATAATCGAACAATTGAAATAAACAGAAGTAGAACAATAATGACCCAACATAGATTGCAAAAATAACTACTTATCAACTTATTATTTATACATAGGTATTGAGTCAATGATACAGCATCATGACCAAATGTACATGTTACAAATGTCCGAAAGAATCAAGTTGATGTAAATTCCAAAATTAACCCCAAGGCCCAAATTATCTAGCATAGTTGTTCTGTTCTATCTGTTGAATCCATTCTGCTTCAACAAATATAGAGGAGATAACTCGAAGTAAAGCATAAAATATCACTTGTACTAGAAAATGCGATTTTTCTTTATTTTTGTACTGCTTACCATTTATATATGCATCTGTAATTCACATGAAGGCCAAACTGAAATACTTACAAAAAATGGCTCGTCGTCAGTATGTAAATGAATATTCATTCTGTTGTCATTTTGGTTATTAGCAAAATCTCAACAGCTGCTTCAATAAATCACTAGTAAGTTGACCGCTGTTAACAACATCAACTCAAGCAGGCGAGTACCAGCGACCCAGAGTCCTTAAATAATGATAGTGTTGATTTCAACTAGCCAAGCTGCATCAAAAACTCAGTTGACTGGCAGCGAATACTTCACAATCAAACCCAGACCTCAATTTTTGAGCTGAAAGCACATAACCAACTTCTTCCACAAACCAGTGCTCTCGTTATTAGCTGGAAGCTCAGTTGGTTCTTTGAAATGTGCACTCTCACTAAGCTCCTCAAATGCATCCACCAAGTATCCAAGCCTTGCAACAAATTCTACCAAAAGAGAAGCAAAAGTTGCTAATGACAAGGAACTAGCACTTTCATAAGTTTGTGCTTCCTTTTCATTGATGGTGAAGTCAGGAAGAATTGAAATACGTGAAGGCCAATGAGTCCTGCCAGCCATGCTGTCAGTGGAGCACATCCCTTGCATTGAAGATCCACCACCAAACATAGAAATCTTTGAATTTGTGATATCAATGTTTGATTGCATATGCTCAGGTTCCATGCTAAGCACACTGAGGGAATTTATCACAAGCTGACTGCCACCACAATCCTTCATTTGGGCAACATGATCAGGATCTTCAAATTCCTTGGGCCGTTTTCCTTCCTCCCAAGACTCAAAACTAACCAGAAGATAAGACTTTTCATCTATCTTTGTTTGCAGCTGCTCTGCTGCTGCATGAACTTCAGCCAGTATATCATCATCATTTAGTTTCTCCATTTTCTCAACTTTGCTCCCAAGGTCACGTAATAGTTTAGCCCCAGCAGTACCAACCCTACGAAGTTCATTAACGAAAACCTGTCTTTTTTCTGCTGGTGCCTATGCATATTAACAGACAGATTCAATCAAATGATTTACTCAACATAAAAAAGAAGGTAGTAGAAGCTAAGCCCAAGAGTGCAAAGAAATAATTTTCTTCCATTTTTTTTTTATTTTTTTTATTGTAACCATAAAACCCCCTAAATTAGGATATTCACATGTCCCTACACTAGGTATCTATAGGAAAAGAACCGCATAAACCTTTGCCAGACTAGAAGGCCTCAGCCTTGAGCCCTTGAACAAATAAATCAAACCATAACCATAACCATAACTAATCATGACAAACTAACGAATTCACAAAACCTTTCATAATTAATAAGGGTTTTGCAATGATCCCTTTTGGGGGAAAAAAAAAATCTCATTCATGAATCTTTTTTGGGAGTATTTCAAATTTTTAAGTAGAATCAAGGACTTTCTAAGATGCCAGAGGTGAGATATGGGAGATTTGTGAGGTAGTTTAGCATAACATAAATGAGCAAACTAGATAGTGGTTGAGTTTATATTTGATGCTATATTTAGAAACCAATCTTTGGTTGATGTTTAAAATTTTTATACGTGGCTAGCTAAAGTGATTGCTCCCGGAGTCCGGGCACACATTTTTCGGGAGAGCTTTTCCCCATCAGGGCTTCACTCATCTCAAAACCAGATCAGTCAAAGTCTGGTATAAAAAGCTATGGGCAAACAATGAGTAATATTATAGACTTGGCAAAAACTGACCAACTCAAAAACCAACCTGAACCCTACCCGCTTAAAAAATAGACAAGAGTAAATTGAAATTTTGATAACACTAGGGTGGATATAAGTAGCCTTGTTCAAGATTCTCTTTCAATTTGGTTTCATATTACAACCTTAATTTTAAAAGGTATGATTATCCAAACACTATTTATAAGAGTTATCTCTAACTTTCTAAATGGTAGGAAAGAAAAGGCCAAAAAAAAAAAAAACCAAAAATAGCTACGCAGGTTAAAAAAAAAAAGAAAAAAAAGGGAAACAAATGTCACACATGTGATTTGCATGCAAAAATGGGGGTATTTATGTAAATAGACATTTTAAGGGAAACAAATGTCACACATGTGATTTGCATTCATAAGTGTGGTTAAACTTTTACGGAGTAATAAGGTAGGGATGTGAAAGTGGTTATTCATATAATGCACTTCAGACTTGAAAATTGAGACTCTGACTGACTACATTGAGTCTTGCTCTTTACTTATTGTGCTGTTTGTTCCATTGTCAATCACGCTCATAAGTGATAGCTTAATTAAAAAAAACACCCTACAGGTTACAACTCTATGATAAGGAATATGATTTACAAATCAAAAAAATTATACTCGTATAAGTTAACATATGTAACTTTGATAATTACAGAATTAAATTGGTCTTAGGTCTTGTTTTAATTTATATCTAGTATACAAATTAATAATTAGTGAAATTTATTGTAAAAGCTTTACTGGATTCTGTCTACAAATTGCAAGTATTTTATCAACACAAACTCTAAAATAAAGAGGTCTCTTAAATTTGTACAAATATCACCTCCTCTATTTTTTAATAAATGCAACTTGTTCTCATCACCTTTGCACAGATTTTGAGGAAGAGAATAGTGAAGGTAAATGGATAAATTATTTGAAATAACCTAAACACCGGTAAGACAAAAGGGTTGACTTACCTATATTTAACACTATAACTTATATTACCATAATTGTCAATTTATCTTCTCTAATCTCTTCCCTTAAATGTGTGTCAAAGAAACATGTTACTATTATTAAAAAAACGAAGGAAGTATATTAAAATAGATAAGGAGTATGAAGTTAACTACTTCCTCCGTTCCCCTAATATTGCAACAATTACCATTTAAAAAAGTTTCACAAGTATTACAACATTACCATATATGCACATGCTTTCTCACTCTCTCTCTCTCTCTCTCTCTCTCTCTCTCTCTCTCTCTCCTCATCACATGAGTCTCTATCTTTATTTCTTTCTATCTCTCTCTCCATCTAAAATCATGTATCTTCCCCCTTGTTGCAATATTAAGGGAACGGAAGAAGTATAATATTATAACATGATAACCCATGTATAGTTACTGTATATGATATGATGGATGGATCTAGTTTTGAAATACTTCTCAAAACGATTCTAGTGATATGATTAGTACAAATAAGTGATTAAAAGCTATCATTCAAACATGATTTTTATGCAAAGTGCTACTATATTAGTAATCCAAAACACTAATAAATACTAAGAAAATATAAGGGGACATCATGAGGAAGTAATGCAGCATTGTTATGTATTTGTTGTTAGATAATACGCAAATTCGTAAATATTTTGAAAGTTGACAATTGTACCACTGGGTTTTAGAATGCACCATTGATAGTGGAATGGTACTATAAGTGGTTATAATGATACTCCTTCATCATAGGTTGTGAAACTACCAGGTAACAACATTTGGTATTTAATAAGGCTTTCGATTGTAGTAGTCTCATGTTGCTTAATACATTTTTGTGTGTATATATATATATAATTTTCACCCTACATCACTGTGATTCACTGGTATGACCATGAAAGATCATAAGCAACTAAAAGCAGTAAAGCACCTAACTAGGTTATAGAAAGAACAGTTAAAACGAGAAGCAGTGACACACACACACACACCTGTATTTCTGAAAGAATGCATCCATGCATTGCCATGACCATGAAAGCACAATGTCTCAGAGCACCACTGACTTTAACATAGTTTTCCCATGGATAATTAAATGACTTGTAAGGGCCATGTGGAGGCTCCCATGTCGCAAAACCTAGCTGAAACAGAATGTATTTTTGTGGTTAAAGCAAACCATTCTGACATATTAAAAATAAAAAAAAAAAGTAAATAGTGAAAGCTCTAAAAATCAAAATACCAAAGATTCCTCTTGGCTTGTAGACTGGAGAGCTGCTCTGTAACCACCATACATAGGATCATCATAAACTTGGTATGTAAGAATTTTTGAAGGGATTTTATCATATGCAACACAGCGCAAGTACCCGTCAACACAGCCTACAAAAGAGTATGATCTTGTTTCAGGAGCAGCTCAAATCACAGGAACTAATCAGACACTTGTTTTTACTTTTTACTCCACCCACCCCCCCCCCCCCGGGGGACCCAAAAAAAAAAGAAAGATAGTGAATTGTGGTCATACCTTCCAATGAAGTAGCAACACCTTTGAAATTTTTAACAACCAGCTTGTGAAGATCCTCACCCGCCCAGATAGGGTAAATACAGATGTTGACGAGAGAAGCCATGCCAGCCCCAATTGCAATAAGTAATAACCGAAAATATGCTGTCCGGAGAAAGTTTGATGTTTTATTTCCAGTCACCAGTACTAAACAAAAAGTCAATAGAAATACCCTGAACCCATACTCGTAAGGTTTCAACTTGGGGTATAATTTAACATAAGTCACACAAAATCCTGAACATCAAAAGATCATAACAGCCAGGTTAGTATGAAATTAATCATGAAAAAGACAGGCATTAAATTAGTCATATTACAATCAAGAGTGGACGGACACAGATAATAGCAATAAGAAGGAAACAGAATTTCATCTTTGGTAAGCTCTAATTAAATTTACAATTATATGAAGTTAAACTAAAATGCTGACCTCCAACAAATAGAGTAGCTATGATGAATGCTTCTTTAAATTCTCCAACATGAATGGCTACTTCTGCTATCCCTAAAGCAATTGCACCAGCAGACAGAGTTCCAATAGCACGGTTACAACCTTTACTGAGAGATGCTCCTACAGAAAAATAAATAAACTGTCATATAGAGTAAAAGATGAGTACAGCAAAAACAAAAAAAAAAAACATGTAAAGAACCCTGCTTCACACATCAAAGAAACTTAAACCCTAAACTAGAAATTTTCGAATCATCGCAAACAACAATCATAGGTCCATACATTTGATCAATAATAAACCTGAGCTCATTTCACAAAAATATACAAATAAAGTACAGGCTAAGATCTCTTTGTTGAAAAAGAAATATAACAGTTCATTCCATCGCTTTCATTGTTTTTGTTCAGTTTTATCTATATACAGCCTGAGAATTGAAATGGACCAAAAAATAATACTAATTTCGAGTGACCAATACTCTCTAGTCTCTCCATTCCACAATAAGTATTTTTTTGCGATAGTGTGTACAAAACTACAAACCAAGATGGTTAGTATTGCATAGATTTGCATTCTATTTCCGAATTCACCAGTAACATTGCATTAAAATTTAAATCTAACTTTGATAAGCATTAACATTCAAAATAGACTAGCACAGTTACAGTAAAAATCACCAAATCAACCAGCGCAGTACGACACTAAAATCAAAATATCAACCACAAATGCACACAGCTACACTACATTCAAAACAAACTAGCATAATTAAATAGCCCCAATCAAACGGAACAACATGCCACTGAAATAAATAAACGGTGACATGTCTACATTACATTAGAAACAGACTAGCACAGTTAAAATCGCCAAATCATACAGAACAACATGCCACAAAAATAAGCAAATTACTGCATACCTACACTAAGCACACTCACACAATTAAAATTGCTCACATTAAACAGAACAGCATACCACTGAAATACTACATACCTGCACTATGATCAAAACATACTAGCACAGTTAAAATCACTCAAATTTAACAAAACAACATACCAGTGAAAGCCGAAATTAATCAAAATCCGACATAACTACACTATATTCGAAACAGACTATCACAGTTGAAATCGCCCACATACAAAGTATTAAACAAAACAACATACCACTAACAAAATGTATAATCAACGACATACTTACACTACATTTAAAACACAGTTAAAATCATCCTAATCAAACAGAACAACATACAACTGAATTACATAAATAAACAACATACCTACACTATATTCAAAGTATTAAACAAAATAACATACCACTAACAAAACGTATAATCAACGACATACTTACACTACATTCGAAACACAGTTAAAATTGTCCAAATCAAACACCTCCATTATTTGTGAGATAGAAAAAAATTCAAAATTGCACGTATGTAACGGAGGTAGTACATAAATTAACAACATACCTACACTATATTCGAAACAAACGACAACGGTTAAAATCGCCCAAATTGCATATTGACTAACATCTTTTAGAGGTCCCGTCAAAAAAATGAGCAAAGAAACCAAAACCAAACACAACCCCATTTTCGCCGAGAAGAAGACTTTTCGAGGGTCTGATCTTCCCATTTCATATAAATTAACCCAGAAATCTTTGAACCCATTAACAAAACCCGAAAACCCATCACAAATACACCGATAAAACCCGATTTTGGCCCGATTACAAATTGATCGGAAACACCCAGAATCGTTTAGGTCAGTTTCTGCATCCGAAGTCGAAAACCCGAATTCATTATACCCTTTTCGAGAGAGCAATCTCTCTTTACTTCTCTCCATGAAACTCTGCCTCAATGATCCGAATTTTGCCGCCATTTTAAAGGGTAATTTGTGAAACCTAAATTGTCCTTTGAATAGTCGTGATAATGAAATTGAACAAAAGGAAGATGATTGAGATGATAAATTGGAGATTAAGCATTACCAAGAGACAAATTACAAATTAATTTGAATTTTAAACAATTTTAATGGGATTAAATTCAAAAAAATCGGACTTTGTAAAAAAAATGAAGGGGTCGTGAAGAAGACGTGCTGAATTTAGGGAGGAGAGAGATGATAAATTGATGATGAAAGAGTTGAGGAAGGAGGGAGTTTCAAAGTTAATTATGCCAGAAATTTATAATTATTGATTAATAATTTGATGTGAGAGAGAAATTTCAATCAGAGATCTCATCAGATATTACAGCACTTTGATGACTGATTTGTTTGTTTTTGTCTTTTATGTTGGTATTTATTTTTAAATAATGGATGGAAAGAGTACGAGTACTAAAAGGTTGAAACTTGGAAGAAGAAGTTAGAAGAGGAGGTAAATTAGTTATGGACTTTTGGCTTTGGGGTCGGATTGAAATTTTCAGTTTGGATTTGATATGGACAAGGAGTTTTTCCTTTGGACTTGTTACGAAATTACGATGTCGGCCAAATTAAGTTTCGATAAGGTACTTTTGAATTCGGTTTAACTTGATTAAGTTCATGCGATGCACATTTTGTTTGAATTTTTTAAAATAGTTATATATATATATATATATATATTTATTTATTTATGTGTTAAAATTTGTTATATATATACATAAAATTCCTGATATCAAAAGATAATATCTTATATTTAATTTAAACTGGAAAATTTCATTCGTCAATATTGTTTACATGTCATTTAAATTATTTAATTATAAAAGAAATTAATAATTTCGTATTTAATTGACTACCACTATTATTTATTATCCTACGTGGCGTGCTGGAAAATTAAATCGAGGGTGGCTCTCTAAAAACTCCGGTTGAAACTCCCCTTTACATATATACTAGTTTTGTGCCCCGTGCGATGCCCGGGTTGTTTATGGAATTTTAAAATAAAATTATATTATAATTCAATTTAATTGATTGAAAATAGAATTCTAAATTAACTTTTTTTTTCTACAAAGTCTATCTATATTTATCCAACGTGGTACGACACTTGGCGAAAAGTTAAAATGCTATACGATGTTGTCTTAATTATAAGTTTATTATTTGGTATTTTATCGAAAATAAAACTCTAAACTAATTATCTTATTCTAAAATTCTATCCTAATTTGATTGAAAAAATAATTTTTAACTAACTTTTTTACAAAAACACTTGCGTGGACATGGTCCACAATAATATTATTGTGGACCCGAGGTCTATACACACGCAACTGACATTATATTGAATATAGTGACCATTATTTTTAACATAGTAACCTTATTTTTAACATAGTAACCTTTATTAAAACTACTACAACGTTTAATAATATTGTGAACATGAAATACGACGCTATTACCCTAATTTTAGCATAGTGGCCTTTATTATTCATATTGATTAGTATATAAAATATTTCATTACAAAAATATCCACTTAGGCCTATATATTACCAAAATAATTTTTATTTCAACATAGTGACCTTTTTTTAAAATTATAGTGACCCTTTTTTTTGTAATAAAACAACCATACTTTCTCTAATATTAGTGGTCCACAATAAATTAGTGTGAACCAAGTCCATTTAAGAATTTATAACTTTTTTATCTTATAAATCTATTTAAATCTATACAAGGTGGTGCGACACTTGGCGAAAAGTTAGAATGCCAAGTGTCACTATTTCGTGGCCTTGCTAAAAGTTTAGCTTTATATATTGCGATACTCGGCTTGTTTATTGACTTTTAAGATAAAATTATATTATGATTCAATTTAATTGAAAATAGAATTCTAAATTAACTTTTTTTGCTACAAAGTCTATCTATATTTATCCAACGTGGTACGACACTTGCTGCGTGAAAAATTAAAACGCTAAATGATGTTGTCTTGTGGCGTGCGATGCCCGGGTTGTTTATTGAATGTTAAGATATATTTTTAATCTATATGTCAAATTTTAAAACATATCATTGATACAAAATTAGGTAGGAATTGATGTGTTTTTGTGACGAATTAAACTTGTAGACATGTAATGACTAATAATAATAATAATATTAGTGAAAAATATTTCTTGACCCGTAACCTGAAATAATGACCCTGACTGAAATGACTCGTGATCCGACCTGATTAACAAGTCTACACACAGTAATAAAATTATATTAGATTGTGAAGTATATTATTTTAATTGATTATAATGTATTATAAACAATGGATGTGGTACATTTTGAGCTAATTCCTTCGCTCCAAAAAAATATTATGATATACTTCCTCCATTCTATTAATATTGCAACAACTAACTTTTTGCACTGTTCATCACTCTTGTTTGACCATATAATATAATTTATACGTTAAGCAAAATATAGTCAAGTGGGATCTTGTTGGATTCGTCTCATAAAATACTTTCACAATATCAACTTTTTATAATTTTTACTCTTACACAAATATAGATATTTAGCATATGAAATGTGTTTTGGGATGCATAATTTCCTTCTTGTTGCAATATTAAAAGAATGGAGGAAGTATAATATATTTTTACATCCTTTTTTTTCTAAAGTATATAGGCGCTATGTGCTATTACTTATTCTATTTTATCATTTGTTATAGTAGTTTTGCATTCATGTTCAAATACATAGCATGAACAATTGAGATGTTAAATTAACCAAAATATTTCTTGACCCGTAACCTGAAATAATGACCCTGTCTGAAATGACTCGTGATCCGACCCGATTGACAGATCTACACACAGCAATAAAATTATATTAGATTGTGAAGTATATTATTTTAATTGATTATAATGTATTATAAACAATGGATATAATACATTTTGAACTAATTCCTTCGCTCCAAAAAAATATTATGATACAATAAACAAATTTATATGATAATTTGTGAGAGTTATAATCTAATTATTTTTTGAATAAAATTATAATTCAATTTCTACATATGAAATATTGGTATTTAATAAAAAAATAAAACTCTAAATTAAAATTTTAATCCTAAAATTCTATCCAAATTTGATTGAAAATAAAATTCTAAACTAACTTTTTTATCCTACAAATTGAATTCTATATAACTCTATCCTACATGGCACGACACTTGGCGAAAAGTTGGAACGCCAAATGTCGTTGCCTCGTCGCCTAACTAAAAGTTTAGCTTTATATATTAGTTATATGATACTAGGTTAGGTCCCGTGTCACGCACGGTTATTGACAAAAAAAAAATTTATGTACGTATATACTTATCAATGATCATATATTGTAATATATCGTTTTTAGTCATTAACTTTTGTCTATCTCAATTGTATCCTTGAAGCGGATATTATGTTTGCCACATACAAACTTATAGTAGAAGATTGTATTTTTTAAAAATATTTACAAAAATTATATGTTGCTATTCTATTTTCCATATTAATTAGGTAATTGAATGTGAATATATAAAAAAAAAAAAAAAAGGTAAATGTCATTTCTATTTATATAGTAATTAAATTTTACAAACAATTTCCTTACATAAATTTTCTATTAAATATTTGGAAAATTTAGAAAATAACACCACAAATTTCTCAAAACTTAGATTATAACACCACGAAATCTCAAATTTTTATTATAACACCTCATAAAAACACAAAACTTTAATTTCACCACCACTTAACGGATTCTTGGATGGAATCCGTTTGTGGGTCTCACTTTGGACACGTGTCAATGCTATATTGGTTCAAAAAAATTAATTTTTTTTAAAAAAAACTTAAACCCTAACCCAGCCATACTCCTCCACCGTACCGCCAGCAGCCCTATCCTCCATCGTACCGTTGGCAGCCTTATCCTCCACTGTACTGCCGGCAGCCCTATCCTCCACCGCCGCCGAGACCTCATGCGTCACCGGTAGAACCACCCGAGCAACCCCTCCCTTTCTCCAAATTCACAAATCGATCCAACCTCTTTTCTACTCCCCGAAAACCACCACAACAGCCACCTCCACCCCTAAACAATCGAAATTGACAAACCCTAAAACTATAATTGTTGACAATTGAGCCCAGATTGCTTTCTTGAGTGCGCGAGGTTGCTAGGGAGGTGCGGTGCGCGAGGTGGTTACGTGGGTCGGCGTAGTGAGCGAGGTGGTAGTGTGGGTCGATGCAGTGCGCGAGGTAGTTGTGGGGGATGCTTTGCTTTGGTAGGTTGATTCGGTACCGGTTCGAGAGGTGGTTGTGGGGACAGGGGTGGTTTTCGGGAAGAAGGAAGGGGTTGATTCACCAGTTTTGGTGGGGGATGGGGGTGTCGGCGACTGGGTTTGTGTTGTCGGCGGCTAGGGCAGGTGGTGCCGGTGGAGGGGCTTGGTTGGGTTAGAGTTTAAGATTTTTTTTTCTTTTTTTTTAATTTTTTAATTTTAAACCAATAGATTATTGACACGTGTCGTTTGAGAGCCCTACTAACATTTCCATCCAAAAAATCGTTAATTGGTGGTAAAATCCACTTTTTGTGTTTTTTTTTTGTGGTGTTATATAGTCAAAGTTTATTTTTTGTTAGTGTTATAATCCATTTTTTGCAAAATTTACGGTGTTATTTTCTAGAAAAAACCAATATATTTTTTGTAAAAAAAAATACTAAGGACACACCAGAAATTGACATGTGTCATTGATGATGTGTCTTTTAGTATATACTTATTGATGAGGGAGTATATCAGAAAATAAAGTTTAACAGGTACAAAGTTTATACTCTACAGATTTCATCAAGTAGTATTCTCTTTGTCCATAATCAAAAGTTTATACTCTACAGATTTCATCAAGTAGTATTCTCTTTGTCCATAATCAAATGCTAAAATCATTAGTAATGTCGGTCAATAAAGCAATGACTACAAATCCGATTGGACGAATTAGTAAACCCAACTGGTCTTGTATGGACCCGGTTTACAAATTATTGTAGACCCAAAATTTGACACTTTCAAATAATATAATCACATTTTGGATGATATAATCACGTTTTTAGATGATATAATTATCTTTTTGTGAGTCATATTTTGAATTATATAATCTCATATTAAGCCATTTAATGAGATTATATAATTATCTTTAGGATGATAAAATTTAAAAATTATGTTTTCAATGATGTAATTTACTATTTGATACTTTTTATAATGATAAATTCACTTTTTGAGTTATACATTTACATAATAGTTTCAAAATGATATAATCACTTTTGTAGTAATATAATCACATCTCGTATGATAATCACGTTCGTATGGTATACAAGAAGGTTGGATCTACAATAAGTTATTGTAGACCGAGTCTATTCTAGCCTTTGTAATTAGTAAAAACCCAACAAAAAAGAGGTGGAAGTCAAGTAATTAAGGTAGATTTCTTAACACTTCTATCAGCCCGTCTTGTGTGCGGTCGGCTACAGTATACCGTGTGGCCACTTAAAGTAACCCCTGTAATACCGATCGAGTAACTCCTATAACACTGACCGAGTAACCCTAAACAATGATAAAGTTACCCCTTTAACACTGACCAAGTAACCCCCATTAAACTAGCGAAATAATCCTTATAATGGTTGGTCACACGATGTGACCAGTCACATATAAGACTTTGTGCAATTCTATATATCTAGACTATAAAGTGAGGCGTTTACTAAAGCAAAGTCTACCAATAATTTGGTGCAATTTTTTCACCCAGATATTGGTGTTCGAGTCGTTCCAATTTTTCCAAAACTTATTAGCTCGTCAACCAAATTGGATTTCCATTTTGTAACAATTCTATGTAGTGAACTTTTGGTGTAGTTCAACCTTCAACCTAAACTTGCTTAATTTTCTTTAATCTCTAAAATTATACTTGTATTTGTTAGTATCAGTAAATATGCACTCGTTACAATACTATTATAATTTCCTTCACTCTTACGGGATTTAGTAATCACAATAGTAAGGGTCTGTTCACATTTACTTAATTTCAGTTCAGTTAAGCTCTAATCAGTTCAGTTCAGTTCAATTCAGCTCCAATCAGTTCAGTTCAGTTCAGCTCCTAATTTCCCTCTCTCATAAAATATTCATTTCAGCTCAATTCAATTCAGTTCAGCTCCAATCAGTTCAGTTCAACTTAGTTTAATAAATGTGAACAGGCTCTAAGAGTGTAAAACTCTTACCTGTATAATTTAAACTCGTGCGTAATTTACAATTCTTTTCATGTAACATTTTGCACTACATTCATTTTTTTTTTTAAATGGTAATTTAAATAAACCTTTTTTTTTGGTATTCTACTTTTACTTACATATACATAAATCTTAGGAAAAGTTAACTTATTATTTAGTCTCTTAAGTTTTTAATTAATTGATTAATTCTAGTTTCGGATAAACACTTACAATATCTTGATTAAATTGCTTTGGATAAACACTTATAATATCTTGATTAAATTGCTTTAAGAAAAGGTTTTTTTTTTATTTATTTATATAATTTAGAGTTGCGACCTCACAATTATATTACTTACTAGGTGACTTAAAAATAAAACAAATTGTATAAACCTTTTACAAAATAACGTGTGTACAGTGGTAGTAGATAAACACCGTAGAATGTTGATTGTAATACAGTAACTCTTGGAGGTAGCAATATATTGCAAAGTTTATTAGGCAAATATTGTCAAAAAAATATTAGTATCCATGCACGTTAAAAATAAACCAAACTTTTGCATACACCCAATTTACAATAATTTTAATGTACATTGAGCAATGTTTGGGTAACTTTTAACTAATTTTTTTCCTAATAAAATTAAATAAATAAATACTTTTAACTAATTTTGGGTAAATTTTAGCCCTTTTGGGAACTTTAAAATTTATGCAGTTTTAAGATAAATAGTCACCCGGATAAGTTTTATAAGAGTAATATAATTACTTTTTTTTTTTTTTTGCGTAAATATAATTTAATTTCAACTATTGTGATGTGATTTTAAGTTATGTGTAATTTTATCTAAATAAAACATATGTAACTTTTAATATTAGGGTAACTTTTATTCATTTTCACGATAACTTTGGATCATTAATTCATTATAGAGAAACTTTACAATGGGTGTACAATAAATTTATTGTGCACCCGATTTTTTAAAAAGTTTGTCTTAAAATTTTAAAATATAATCATCAATTAATCACTTAGCGCTAGAGATAAATATAGGTTTATTTTTATTTTTATTTTTTATCATATCTTATCCAAGAAAAAATAATGTTACTCTATTATTTAAATTTGATAGAACACGGAAAAGAATGAGATAAAAAAGGTGACCTATATATCTATGATTAGAATCTAATGAAAATTTATCAAATCATCTAGATTAAAAATTATCCATCCATAATCGTAAATTGTGTTTGTATGCTTACGAAATAGCTACTAGTATCCAACATCTATAAATTAAAGATTCAAACTCCAAATTTTCACGTATTCTTTCTCTTAAAAATTAAACAGTCCTAATACAATTTTACGTATTCTTTCTCTTAAAAATTAAACAGTCCCAACACAATTTCACCTATTCTTTCTCTTAATAACTATAGTCGCTTTTTGTTACATAATAAAAACTATGAAGGTCGTAATTGAAACATTGTCAATAATTTTGGTGATCCTAAACCTAAATTTTGTTAACGCATCCTACAACTACTATGACATAGTGTTACTTGGGGCTAAACCCGACTCAAACTTCGACTCTTCCAAGGCGTTGAAGGCGGCTTGTAATTTAGCTTGTGATTCATCAGGCGAGTCTACAATTCATATTCCTGAAGGAGAATTCTTTCTTAAAAAATCCCTTACCTTTTCGGGAAAGGGATGCCAAAGTAGTAAGATTAATTTCGTTGTGAACGGTACCATAGTAGCCCCTAGTGATTTTCGGGTGCTTCAAAATTCAAAAACATGGGTGTTATTTGATCACGTCAATGGTGTTACGCTTTCTGGTGGAGTGTTTGACGGTGCATGAGCTAAACTATGGAATTGTAAGCGATTTGGAAAAGGAGCATGCCCTCGTGGTGTCGAAGTAAGTTATTTATTTTCTATGCGTAAAATTTAATATATATGCGATTTATATATTGACATGCATATTTTGTTATTTTTGCATCTAGACATAATATGACAAATCAATCCTCTAATTTAACTAGGATCTACTTTTATTTATTGTTAGATTTTAAGTTTTACACTAAGGAACTGTAAGTTATTTGATCTCAATTTTAAGTTATTTGATCTCAAATATATAGAGTAAAATTTAATATACATTATAATCATTTTAATATATTTATTGATTGATAATTGAATATATTCGTATTTAATACTTAAAGTTTTCTACATTTTCAAAACAGTGAAATATACTTTATAATCGTGTTTAATAGCTAACTATTTAGGTTTTCTAAATTTCAAAAACAATAAAATTATGTATTCGTGTTTAATACTTAATTAACCTTTTTTTTTTATTAAGTCGCGGAATTTAGGTTTTCTAAATTCCCAAAACGTTGACATAAATGGATCACTCGAAAGTCAATTGTATCATATTGTTATCGATGGTTGTCAAAACGTGAAAGTGCAAGGGGTTACGATTTCTACTTCAGGTCATAGCCCAAATACTGATGGCATTCACGTACAATCATCAACTGATGTTACAATATTGAGCTCATCAAGTGCTACCGGTGATGATTGTATCTAAATTGGCCCGGGAACTAAAAATTTGTGAATTCAAGATATTGCTTGTGATCCCGATCATGACATAAGTATTGGGAGATTGGAAAAAACTTTACATGCAACGTCGGCTTTTACTAATAAGGAGAATGGAGTGAGAATCAAGTCATGGGGAAGGCCAAGTGATGGATTTGTAAGCCAGGTTGTATTTCAACATCTCACGATCGAGAATGCTCGAAATCCAATCATTATTGACCAAAAATATTGCCCCAATAACCAGAATGGTCCAGGAGAGGTATATTAAACTTTATTTTTATTATAAATTCGAGTTTTTATTTCAAATATTTGTAAAATCTTTTAACGATTTTTCTATCTTTATTTTGTGAATAGGTTTCCGGGGTGAAAATAAGTGACGTGACATATGACGATATTCATGGGTCATCAGCAATTGAGTTGCTGTGAAGTTTGATTGTAGCCCAATGCATCGTTGTTCGGGCATAAAGTTGAAGAATATAAATTTGACTCACGATAACAAACAAGCTTCTTCTTTTTGTAGCAATTGTAAGGGATCAACTTTTGGGAATATCCAACCTAAAAGTTATTTTGATTAATCAACTCCGTACATTCTTTTAGAAGAATGATTTTCTCTCTTAACCCCCAAACTTTGGTACACATATCATGTATTTATAGATGTCGGATCGGTTCATTACTCCACTATTTTTGGGACGTTTTCCCAAAGTAAGCTTAAGTAGCAAAATATATACGTAAATGGTTGCGTGGCAAAAGTATTTATCAAACTAAGCTTTCAGGGTAAAACGCTGTCTCGGACAGCGTTTTATGCCCTAGTTTTTTTAATAAAAAATTCAACTTAAAAACGCTGTCTCAGACAGCGTTTTACATGTTGACTTTTGTTTTTTAAATTTCGTAATTTTTGATATTAAAAAAAAAAAACATTACACTAAAACGCTGCCTGAGGCAGCGGTTTTAGTGTATAATTTTTTTTTTTTTTTTTTAAATTTCTAGTTTAAAAATAAAAAAAGAAAAAAAAATTATTAAAGTTGTTGTGTTCTTGAGCTGCCCCATTTTCCTAGCTTAATTAACCTTTTTTCTTCTTTGTTCTACACGTAATGTTCATGCACTATAGATTAGTGTCTCCTTCTAGGATTTTTTATATTTGGTTTTTACCAATTATTTGACCCTCTTCCTATTTTCACTCCTTTAATCAAAGTTTCTACTGTTCTTTTCTCCTTCACTTTCACTATACTCCTACCTTTAACCTTTTCTGTCCTCTGTTGTGGCTTTACTTGAGCAACACACCTTCGTTTTGGATGGTATGTAGAATTTGCTCATGAATTGATTTTGTTAAACACAAAACAATGACAGCAATCAAAGCATATGTATTTTCAGTATATTGCAATCATGTGAATATGGACTTAAATACAAAGAGGAGAAGAAGATAGGAAGCAACAATCGTATCCCAACCCCAACCGCAATACTCGAATACGATATGATAATTATCACATATTGATAATTATCCACCCAAATAATACAATCATTATCACATATTGATAATTATCCACCCCAAAGAATACAATCATTATCATAATAACGCAATGGTGTATAATATTTTATTTTTCTTTTTTTGTTTTTAAACTAGAAATTAAAAATAAAAAAAATAAAAAAAATTATACACTAAAACCGCTGCCTCAGGCAGCGTTTTAGTGTAATTTTTTTTTTTTTTTAATATCAAAAATTACGAAATTTAAAAAACAAAAGTCAACATGTAAAACGCTGTCTGAGACGGCGTTTTTAAGTTGAATTTTTTATAAAAAAAAAAAAACCAGGGCATAAAACGCTGTACGAGACAACGTTTTACCCTGGAAGCTTAGTTTGGTAAATACTTTTTCCACGCAACCATTTACGTATATATTTTGCTACTTAAGCTTACTTTGGGAAAACGTCCCTATTTTTGCATGTACTAGTTAGTTCTAGAATTGTCTACTTACGTTTTACATTTCTCTACTCTAATTTTCTCTTCGTACCTAGATTATTCTCTTTTGATCTAGTGTGGAGTAGTATTTTTTTTTTTGTATGTTATTTATTCGGACACCGTTTTGAGTACCAGTAAAATAAATTACCAAAGTAGATAAACATAAATTATACGTCGTATCACCATAAAACTTGAAAAAAAAAGGTAACTAAAATATTCCCATTGAAATTAAAATTTTATAATCTAATATATATATATATATATATAAGGAGTCTTTTCCCAAGTTTTTAGAGAGCCACTTAGGATTTAATTTTCTTAGCGCGCCATGTAGGATTATAAATTTAAGTTGTAGCCAATTAAATAACTCTTATAATCCCAATTTCAAGTTTAGAATTCATGAGGTATGAGCTCCATAAAATAGGATGCGCTGACACTGAATAATATAAGAGCTTAAGCATTTGAGGTGAGAGCTTCATTAGAATTGATTAATTGAATTACCCCTTCCTTATTCCATTATCTTCTTCCGTTTTTGCTATAGATACTCCTTTTAACCTTGATTTCTTCATTGGAAAACCCTTCTAATTATAATACTGGCTAAAAATCCTAATTTTATCTCTTTCTTTAACATTCTAAGCTAAACTCTTTCAAAAATACCTCCAAGTTACTACAAGTATTATTTTAAGCAAATTAATGGGTCGTTTAGTGATCACTTTGACCTTAGCAATCTAGGTACTATTTTTGGGACCTCATTTTTAAAACACATTAACTCTATTATAAAATCTTCCTTAATCAATGTTAATAGTTAAATATTTACACACTTAATTATTTATCTTAATCAATATAATTAACTAATCTAATATGTTTATCCATGTCCGATAACCCTCAAAGTAGGCTTGTAGGTGTCTTTCCGTCTAATATTGCTCAACCTTCACATGTTGTTAAGTTGCTTGGTGATCCCGCTAGTTTTGATCTCGATTTTGGAGTTGACCTTGTGATGAAGAAGGTGACCAAGACCACTGCTCTAATGGATAGGGTTGCTAAGCTCGATGATCCTCAGTGTGAGTAGTTGTTGCTTAGGGCATGCACCGGAGTTTCTAAACTCTACTTTGCTTTGCGTACTTGTCCTCCTAGTACTTTTGAGGTGGTTCAACGCACTTTCGACGAGGCTCTTCGATCATCCTTGGAGCGTATCGTTACTACTTCAGGGCCTGGGTTTGGCGATTGGCAGTGGCGGCTTGCCACCTTACCATTTGCGTTTGGCGGACTTGGTGTTTATTCAACAAGTGATGTTCGTCACTATGCCTTTCTTGTCTCTCGGTTACAGTCTGCTGGGTTGAAGACAAAACTTCTACGACATGCTGGCGTTGTTGGCCGGATGCGTTGCTTTCGTATAATGGAATGGTTTAGTCTGACATTTTGAGTAATCCTAGTGAGGTCACTGCCCCTAAACTCATGAAGAAATTAGCAGATATATATTTCACAAAGGTTAACGCATCTGCAGAATCCACCTTCTATTTATCTCCTCGTCAATTAGCATTGTGGAAATTGCAGCAAGGAGTTCACACCTCTACTTGGCTTCAGGCTATCCCTATTTATAGGTTGGGTCAAACGATGAACGCAAAGACATACTAATGTGTGATGTGCTACCGGATGGGTGTTCCATTGTTCTCTGCCTCAACGTCGTGCTCTGCTTGTTCTCGTGGTTTTACTGGTGATATTTTTAGCGACCACGTTGTGTCGTGTGCTGGTATTGTGGGTATTAAACATCGACATAATGTTGTTCGGGATACCAGGCCATTGTTGATATTTGCTACAGATCTGGGATTTCAGCAAGAAAGGAGGTTGACATAAGATTGTTTGGAAGGAATGACGGGGCCCTTAGACCTGCCGATGTGTTACTTTATTCATGGGATCGTGGTCGTGATGTATGTGTTGACTTCACAGGGTCTTCTCCTTTGACAAAGACAGGACTAGCTAACTTTGTTCCTGGACGGGTTGTGGTTGATGCGGCTCATCCGAAGCAGTTTAAGTATGAAGCTTGTTGTTGGGTGAATGGATATGGTTTCATTCCTTTCTCCTTTTCTTCACTTGGGGAATTAGAGAAGGAGGTTGTTGCATTGCTAAAGCAGGTTCAGAGGTTCTCGGCGACGCAAGACATCAGGGCTCGTGCGGGAGCTCATATCTTCACTTGGGTAGGCTTTGCTATACCTATGGCTTCCCACTAATTTATCGTAGGTTGTATGACTTTTGTTTTTGAGATGTAATAATAATAATAATAATAATAATAATAATAATAATAATAATAATAATAATAATAATAATAATAATAATAATAAAGGTTACCGCTTCTGCAGAATCCGCCTTTTCTTTGTCTCGTCAGTTGGCATTGTGGAAGTCGTAGCAGGGAGATCACACATGTGCTTGGCTTCGGGCAGTCCCTATTTCTAGTTTGGGTCAGACGATGAACGCAAAGACATACCGGTATGTGCTGGGCTACCGGATGGGTGTTCCGATCCAATGTTCTTTGTATCGACACCGTACTCTGCTTGCTCTCGGGTTTTTACTAGGGATATATTCGGTGACCACGTGGTGTCGTGTGCTGAAACTGTAGGTATTAAACATCGGCATAATGTTGTTCGGGATACATTTGTTGATATCTGCTACTAATCTGGGATTTCATCAAGAAAGGAGGTTAACATAGGATTGTCTAGAGGGAATGACGGGGCCCTTAGACCTGCCGATGTGTTACTTTATTCATGGGATCGTGGTCGTGATGTATGTGTTAACTTAACAAGGTCTTCTCCTTTGACACAAACAGGGTTATCTGACTTTGTTCCTGGACGGGTTGTGGCTTATGTGGCTCATCGGAAGCGGGTTAAGTATGAAACTCGTTGTCTGGCGATTGGATATGGTTTCATTCCCTTTCTCATTTTCTTCGCTTAGGGAATTAGAGAAGGAGGTTGTTGCGTTGCTGAAGCGGATTCAGAGGTTCTCGACGATGCAGGACATTGGGGCTCGTGCTACAACTCATATCTTCACTAGGGTAGACTCTGCTATAGCTAGAGGAGTGGGGGCCTAGATTATATCTCGGCTTCCCACTAATTTATTGTTGGTTGTATGACTTTTGTTTTTAAGTTATGATAATAATAATAATAATAATAATAATAATAATAATTAACAAAGTGATCAACTTTAGTTACAAATTTTGTACTCCAACCAGAAATGATATAAGTGTTTGAAATTATAATCAAACCTATAATGATAAGTAAATTAACAATCAATCAAAAGAATGATGTAACTATTAGTTAAACCAACCTAAAATGATTCTTATTTGCATTCTTTAGGGTTTATTTTAATCAATTTTATGTATTGTTATGAAATTGCAATTAATTGGTAGACTAGCCTCTCATGAATCATCCCTCTAGGCTTTCTCAATTTTTATCACTTAGATCCTCCTGGGCGCATAGGGCCTATTAATTTGGCTTATAAATAGGACAATTTGGGATTTAGTGGTACTTTTTTTTTTCTCTCTCTTAATGGTAAAATGGTATATTTTTGTATATTATTACGCATGTGTAATGTACCATCAAAGCATAAGTTGTTTGAATAGTTCTTTTAGTGTACTATTATGCATGTAGTAGTAAATTTTGCCATCATATTTTCAACCCTCATGTTCCCATTATTTACAACAATGACATCCTATATACATTGCTTGTAAATAGGCCCTTTGCGATAGGAGTTCTTCCGAGTCTAGTATCTCATTTTAGAATTACTACGTATAATGATTGTCTAATGGAAGCCTATGCATGGATTGTATTTCTTCCCAATACCTTTATAGATAGTTACTTTATTTTTACAAATATCCCTAAAAATATTTTTTGTTGCCTCAACATTAGATCTAAATATTTTTACAAATATCCCTAAATTTTTTTTTGTTGCACTATTTCCTACTTGTCCCTTTATAGATAGTTACTTTATGCACCAAACATATCCGTGTGTGCAATTCGCTTTCTCATAGCTTGATAGTTGCATATGAAAATAAATTTGTGTTTATATAATGTCTCAGACCAGGAATTTGAAGCTATCACATACTGCAATGTAATATCTCAATCATTCTTCAAAAAAAATGTAATATCTCAATCATAATAAATGGTCTTGAAGGTTGGTTGTTAAATATCAATTAGCTCATATTGTTGATTGGATTTATTCTAGTCCTAGTAATGGCAGATGGGCTGACCCAATTAGGCCCTTATTCCCATTTTCTTACCTCATGCATTGAAAAAAAAAACATATTTTTGTAAGTGCCTAATTGTCAAGGCAAAATTTGATCAATGATACTCCCTCCGTTACGAATTACTCGCAACAAAGGAGGGAATTGTGGACTCCTAAGCAAAAGATCATAAGCTTGATTAATGAAAAATAAGGGTATATTTATGTATTAACAAAAAAAAAAAGTCAAATTTAACAAACCATCACAATCCAACAATTCACGAAGCACCACCACCACCACCACTTCCACCTATCACCACCACCTAGCACGGTAGCACCACGCAACCACCCACCACCACCACCTATCACCACCACTTAACACAGTATTAGTAGCACCATGAAACCACCCGCAGTAGCACGAACACCACACCACCACCCACAACCTCAAAACCCACAACCCTCAAATCTAGAACCACAAATCGCAATTAACGAACCCAAAATTCAAAACCAAGAACCCAAAACCCACGACCCACAACCCAGAACTCGAACCCCGCACCCCTAAACCCACAACCCACGAACCCAAAATCTACAAATCGATGAACTTACTATCTACTAATGCCTTCTCCATCTTGAATTAAAGCTATAATTGGTCAAATTTAATCATCAAATTAAACTCTAGATCTAGAGTTTTCATGGTTAAATTTGACCATAAAACCTTAAAATTTGAGCTACAGCAGCAACGACGAGACAACAGGAAAAGGGAGAGAGAGAAAACGAAGGCGGCGACAAGCAAGAGGATGGCGTCACTGAATTTCGACGACGGTGGCGGTCTCCATAGATAATTGCGGGCGAATTGAGGGGAGATGAACAAAGATAGCTAGGGAATTTTCTGGGTTGATAAAGAGAGAATAGAGATTGGTGGTAGTGGTGGTGGTGGTGGAGGATACCAATGAAGGTGATAGTGAATTTAGATGGAAGGTGAATGATTTAGGTGGAAATGGTTAAGTTAATCAATGTTAGGGTTGAAGTTTAAGATAAAATCAATAGTTTAGCTGTTTAGTTAGGGTTGAATTTTAAGATAAAATCAATAGTTTAGTTAGGGTGTTTAAAAAAAAGTAAGGGTAATTTTGTAAAAGCACACAAAAAAAACTTACTAAAAAAAGAAAGAAAAAAGTTTGTTGCAAGTAATATGTACCGACCATTTTTAGTAATTGTTGTGAGTAATTCGTAACGTAGGGAATATCTTTTATTATCAATAAAAATATATGTAGTATAAAAATTATGTTTGGAAATTAAATAGTGATATAAGTAGAATAAGTACGTTATGTAAAATCCGATATCATTTTTGTTTCACAAGTTTGAGAAATGAAGTTTGGGAATGGACCTAAAATTAAATGCCTTCTATTTCCAATTAGATAATGTCATTAATGAATAATTAGGCGAAGAATTTTTTATTGAGGATATTTATGATAATTTATACTACCTCCGTCCCTGAAAGAACGACCCGTTTGGCCTAATTTAAGTCCAAAAAAGAATGACCCATTTGAAGGAGTTATGTCTTCGATAAGTGCAATTACTAGATATATCAAGGATCACTATTATGGAGATAATAAGTTCGTTCTCTTGGGGCGTCATCATCTGTTGCTAGACTATGAGAGATGATCTTTGGGCTAGTAAAATAGCCCAAAGCCCGCTAGAATGGATCCTATGAGGTCACACACAAAGGTATTGGATTAAGCAAGTAAGAGGCCCATTATTGGGCCTTGTGAGTATTTAACTGATCATGAATAAGATTGGGCTAGTGTAGTTTGATTGGGATTAGGAATTGGGCTTGGTCATGGACTCTTATTTATGAATATGATCTATAAATAAGATCCAAGCCTAGGGTTGCAAGAAGTGAGTCACAATCAACTTACAGTGAATTGTGAATCGAGGCAACCAAGATCCCAATACCCTCATCTCCCTCTCTCTCTCACGGCACCCCTCTCCCCCCCCCCTTGGACTTGCGGCCGTCCATCCTTGGTGGTGCTCGCGGTGGTTCGTGGTGGTTCGTGACTAGTTCGTTGCTCATACCTCTCCGTAGAAGGTCGATTGAAGAGTTCGATCGCGACTAACTAGCATTAGTGGAGGTCTTAATCTGTGCCTGTGGACCAAGTAGAGGAATCACGTTTGAGGTTCTTTGTCTCCCTTGTTCTTGCTCGATTGCTAGTGAAATCACGCTTCAAAGGTATTATTCTTACTCTTTATGTGTTATGCATGAGATCCTTGGTTAGGTGCTATATGAATATGATTCATGATTTTTCCGCTGCGTAGTACCTATATTTCCCTACAGTGGTATCAGTTAGCCTCTTGCAATTACATATATTGAGTATTAAACCTTTGTTAATCCACAATTTTAATTCAATTAGGAGGGAGAATAATTTAATTATGGGTCAATTATTATATTAAATGTGATTTAACAATATAGAATCATTAAAGTTGTTTATTTTGCTCCATATTAGCTCTAAATTGATCCGAAAATAGCCCTATAATATTCGAAAAATTCGAACCCCCCCCCCCTTAATATTTCGAAATTTTTGAAATCATTAACCCCAATTTATGAAATTTGTGTTTTTGATTTTGATTTAATTCGAAAGTTTTATGTTTAAAGAATTTAATCTAATTGATTTCATGATAAATTATAAATTTTTCATGATCAACCTATTTAATTTAAAAGTTAAATTGAATTGGGATTAAATTCATGAAGAACCCTAATTTTAAAATTGAATATGATTTAATTTTAAAATTGGATGGACCACATTAATTTTAATAATAAAAAAAATGTTTTGTTTTAAATTAAAAATCAATAAAAAAAGGGGAAAATGAGGGGATTGAGGTGCGGCAGCCGCGACTGGGTGGCGCAGCCACGGCGACTGCCGCACCGGTGGTGGTCCAGGAGGGAGGGTGGGCTGGGCACGGGTCAGTCAAGGGGGCAGCGCAGCAGTGCACCACCCCGATGTGTGTGCTGCTGCTGCTGTCCGCGCGTCGCTGCAGGGGCAGCGCACACCGCAAGGTGTGCGGCCACCGTGGCCGACTTCGGCTGGCCACACCACGGTGGCTGACGCAGCTTTTTCAAAAGAAAAAAAAATTCTTTTTATTTTATTTTGAATAAAATCAGTTTTCAAAATTAAAAATTAAAAGATAAGTTTTGATTTTGAAAGGATAATTAACAAAGTTAAAGTTGTTAATTTTGTTAAGATAGGATAATTATGGAGCAAAAGATTCTATTTGGATAATAATTGATTGAATAATGCGATTATCCCATAATTATTTTAGGATATTAATTGATTTAAAATATGTGATTGGCAAGTAATTAGGATAGAATCTCCTAATGTTAGGATAATCATGGAAAATAAATATGATTTATCTTCCATAATTAAAATAAGATTTGATTTTATCTCATACCTAAATTAAAATATATGATATTTTATAATTGGTTATGAATAATATATGATATTATCTAATTACAGTAATTAATTAAAATATGAGATATTTTAGGAGCCATGTTTCCTTTACTGTGAACATTCGATGTTGTAGTTTAGGAAAGCATGATGAGTGATTTATTATATGGCATTTTATAATATATGATGTTATATATTGATATATAGACTAGTATGACCCATAGATTCTAAATACGATCTGCGCATCGTTTCGTATATTTGTAATCTAAATACGGTCTACGTACCGTTAAGTATTTTTGCAATTTATTTTATTTTATTTAAGTAGTAGATAGAATAGAATAGTATTACAGGTTGCAGTTAATCCAAGAATCCATGGAGTGGAGGCCCAAAGGAGCAGATGGATGAGATCCATGAAGGTTCATGTGGGAGCTTTTGCTTTATTAGTTTTCTTAGGATTAAGGGGCCATACTATGTCATGTTTTATTTATGTATTAGTAGATTATGCATGTTAGATTTTATTTATGTTGTTTGATGATGCGCTAGAGTTCACTAAATAATCACAACATAATAATCTAGGTCCTAGTAATATTGAGGTTGCTTTTCCAATTAAAAACCCGATGAAACCTTCGATATTTATGGCAGGTCATGCCTGAGCTGGGTGTCATACTATATCTTAGGGGAGTGGGGGTAAATCACATTTTACACTTGTAATTGGTTATACTCAACAAGGTTACCTAAAGAGTTTAGAACCTTGAAGCTAAGGGTAATAATTAAACATGTGATGGGTAATTATTCAACCAAGAATTACAAAGAGTTGTAATCAGTAAAGAGTTTACTCACCTTAAAAATGCAATATTTGATGGTAGGGCCTCAGTCTGGTCAATTATTGCACAAATAAAGGATCTTGGAATCATTCTATTCAATAGGGATCAATTAAAGATTGAATGAATGTTTTAAAGTTACCAGTTTTATAATCGCTTATGGTACTTTAAAAGTTTATTAAACATAATTATTGAACTTTGCTTCGTTTATTTTTGTTTGTAGATGAATAACTTATACGACAACACAACTTTACCAATGAAACTTAACTTAAGGCTGAATCTCAGAAACTTCAGGGAATGGGAAAAGGAGTTGAGAAATGTTCTCACAAGCCATGGGCTTGAATCTCGTTTATACATTCCTGTTGAGAGCAAATACACGGAAAAGTATGGAGCTGAAAGGCATGCTGAAATTGTTTCAGCTGCAGAGAAAATCAGAGAGCTCATTTTAGAATCTATTCCAACTTGTTGGAAAAGAAGATTCAGGCACTATGAGCTAACCATATTGTACAAATGTCTTCGTGCCATCTGTCGAGGTGGCATAGAAGCACTAGGAAGTGGAGGCATAAATGATCAAAATGTAAGAGAGGTCGTTAACTCGATCCCTCGGATTTACTATTCCTGGACTGATAGTGTCAGGTATGAGGCTTACAATATTCATTGTAAGATAATGGCTAAAAGACTCATGCCTAGTCAGTCAGTAAGGGCCCATGTAAGGGAATTGATTGAAATGTTCAATCAAATGGATGTCCTTGGGAAGCCGATCGATGATGACTCTGCTCATGATATTATTTTGTTCTCACTCCATGATGGTTTTGATATTGTCAAACTCACTCATAATGATGAGGGATCTTCGGTGACATTGATCAATCTGTTGCTTAACCATGCTGAGGAGTTCCTGAAGAGGAGAGGAAGCAAATGCTTCTTTTGCGGTAGTTGGCCATGCCATACACCAGGGTGTCCCCACTATACACCAGTGAAAACTGAAGGTAAAGAGTTACTTGATGTTTTCGTTGTAGAAATTAATCTTACTTCATCTTCCACTTGGGTATTTGATACCGGATGTGGTGCTCATATCGTTAATAACGTGCAAGGCTTGAAAGAAAGTAAGAAGTTAGCAAAAGGGGAAGTAACGCTTCGAGTAGGAAATGGAGCAAAAGTTGATGCACTTGCTATTGGAAGCTATCATTTAAGACTTCCCTCTAGACTTATTTTGGTGCTTAGTAACTGTTATTATGTACCAACAATAACTAAAAACATTATTTCAGTTCTTTTTTTAGATTCTGAAGGATTTTCATTTGAAATAAGAGACAAGTGTTGTTTTATTTCGAAAGAAAATATGTTATATGCTAACGCCAAATTAATTAATGGTTTGTATGTATTAGAATATACAACCCATGTCTACAATATTGATCATAAAAGGCAGAAAACAGATGGTTCAAACCCAACTTACCTATGGCATTGTAGGCTTGGTCACATCAACCAAAAGCGCATCCAGAAATTACACAAGGATGGACTTCTTTCTTCATTTGATTATGAATCATTTGAAAATTTTGAGTCATGCTTGCTTGGGAAAATGACTAAGTCACCCTTCACGGGTATAGGTGAAAGAGCTAGTGATCTTTTGGGACTCATACATACGGATGTGTGTGGACCAATGAGTTCAAAAGCAAGGGGTGGGTTTAACTACTTCATTACTTTTACTGATGATTTAAATAGATATGGTTATGTCTACTTAATGAAGAACAAATCGGAATCCTTTGAAAAGTTCAAAGAATTCCAGAATGAGGTACAAAACCAACTTGGGAAGACGATTAAAGCATTACGATCAGATCGTGGTGGTGAATATTTAACCCAAGAATTTGATGAACATCTGATTAATTGTGGAATACTTTCACAGTTAACACCTCCAGGAACGCCACAGTTGAATGGTGTGTCAGAAAGGAGGAACAAGACTTTACTTGATATGGTGAGGTCCATGATGAGCTTTACTGATCTTCACATATCATTTTGGGGATATGCATTAGAAGCAGCTGCTAGAATACTAAATAGAAGCCCTTCCAAAGCAGTTGAAAAGACTCCATATGAGATGTGGAATGGAAGAGCTCCAAAGTTGTCTTTTCTCAAGATTTGGGGATGTGAAGCCTATGTAAAACGTTTACAAGGTGATAAACTACAACCTAAATCAGACAAGTGTTTCTTTGTGGGCTATCCAAAAGAAACAAAAGGGTTTTACTTCTACAATCGCGAAGATAACAAAGTGTTTGTTGCTCGCGATGGTGTCTTTCTAGAAAAGGAAATCCTGTCTAGAAATCCAAGTGGGAGTAAAGTGGTTCTCGAAGAAATTCGAGACGAGAAACAAATGGATGTGGATAACACCACATCAGAGGCGAGGGCGCATGAGTCGATTAATCATACTTCGGAGCAAGCTAATTCGACTAGCGAGACTCCTATCGTCCCACTTGAACCTAGTTCATGCGAAAATCTTCAAGGAGTTGGAGAGAATATTTCTATTGTTGCTCCTATCCCACGTAGGTTTGCCAGAATCAGAAACAAACAGTTTGTTGAGGTTCTGATAACTGAGGATTCTGAAATCTTCTTATTGGAGAATGAAGAACCCACAACCTACAAGCAAGCTTTGGCGAGCCCTAACTCAGATAAATGGCTTGAGGCCATGAAGTCCGAAATAGAATCAATGTCTGAAAATGAAGTGTGGACCCTAGTTGACTTGCCTGATGGGGTAAAACCTATTGGTTGCAAATGGGTTTACAAAATTAAAACAGACAAGGATGGAAATGCCTACATCCATAAAGCAAGACTGGTTGCAAAAGGATACAGACAGATTTATGGTATTGACTATGATGAAACCTTTTCCCCAGTAGCCATGCTTAAGTCCATTCGGAGTCTTCTAGTGATTGCTGCATTTTTCGATTACGAAATTTGGCAGATGGATGTCAAAACCGCCTTCTTGAATGGGTTCTTGACGGAGGAAGTGTACATGACACAGCCTGAGGGTTCTGAAGATCCAGAAATCCTAGTAAGGTATGCAAACTTCAGAAATCCATTTATGGATTGAAGCAAGCATCCAGGAGTTGGAATCTTCGTTTTGATGAAGCAATCAAACAGTTTGATTTTCTCAAAAGTGAAGAGGAACCTTGTGTATACAAGAAGTCTAGTGGGAGCAGCATAGTTTTCCTAGTCTTGTATGTAGATGACATACTGCTCATGGGAAATGACATACCAATGCTTGAGTCAGTCAAGGAATGGTTGAAGAGATGTTTTTCCATGAAGGAATTGGGTAACGCCGAGTACATTTTGGGAATCAAGATCCATCGAGACAGGTCTCGAAGGATGATTGGACTAAGTCAAGAGACTTATATTGATAAGGTTCTTGACAGGTTTGAGATGACGAACTCCAAGAGAGGATTTCTCCCCATGTCTCATGGCATTACGCTCAGTAAATCTCAATGTCCGGTTATGCCGGATGAGATGAGACGTATGGCTATCACTCCTTATGCTTCTGCAATAGGATCGATAATGTATGCCATGATTTGTACGAGGACGGATGTTGCATTTGCTCTAAGCATGTGTAGCAGGTTTAAGGCAAATCCAGGTGATGCACACTGGACAGCTGCCAAGAACATCCTTAAGTACTTGAGAAGAACGAAAGGAATGTTTCTAGTTTATGGTGGCGAAGATGAGTTGGTTGTCAAAGGTTATACGGATGCGAGTTTCCAAACAGACAGGGATGACTTTAGATCACAGTCTGGGTACATTTTGTCTGAATGGAGGAGCAGTGAGCTGGAAGAGTTCGAAGCAAAGCACTGTCGCAAACTCTACAACAGAATCAGAATATTTGGTTGCAGCTGAGGCAACCAAAGAAGCAGTTTGGATAAAGAAATTCCTAACTGAGATGGATATCGTACCAAGTGCTCAAAAAGGAATTGAATTGTATTGTGACAACAATGGCACCATTGCTCAATCAAAGGAGCCTAGGTCACACTTCAAATCCAAACATGTTGAGAGGAAGTATCACCTCATTCGAGAAATCGTTAACAGAGGAGATGTGAAGATGTGCAAAGTTCATACGAATGAGAATATTGATGATCCACTTACTAAACCCCTTCCACTACCTAAGCATGAGAAACATGCTAGTGAAGCTGGATTGAAGCAAATGATGTAATTAGAAGTTGTATTTATTTTTGGAGAAAAATAAGTTACATATGTAATACACTCATTTGCAGAATTATGTTTAATCAGAAATTTCATTATTTCTCTTATTTAATGATGGTTTTCAATATTAAATAAAATGTCCAAAATAATTATGGATTGATGGGCTCATCAGGTTGATGACCTGGTGAATGAAACCCCACAGGTGAACAAAATCCATATATTATTTAAGTTCCTAGTTCAGTATCATTAAATTGGACATAAATGATTTCTAATAATGGACTAGCATGTAAGATTGATTGGATAGCGCAGTTTCATGGGCTATAGGAGCATAGTGAGACTCGGTCAATTACATGGATATGCATGAATGATGCATGATCGAACTATAGAACTACTTTGAAGTTCAAGTATAGAGCTTCCGGATATATTACTGGATTCCTTTGACATGAGTGGAACATTGATTTCATTCAATTAGCACTGTCAAAACGGTTTGACAGTTCGGTTTCGGTTCGGTTTGAAATTGGTTCGGTATTTAATCGGGTCGGTTTGGAATCGGTTTAATTGTCTCACGGGTCGGTTTTGGTTCGGTTTAAATAGTTATCGGTTCGATTCGGTTTCAGTTTATTCTTAAGCGGTTTTAATTCATTTCGGGTTGTAAACAGTCCGGGTAGTAAACGGTTTGATGCAGACAGGTTGCGGTTTGTTAACGGTGCGGTGTAAACGGTTTTTATCCCGGTTCAAACAGTTTCGGGTTGGAAACGGTTTCGGGTTAGAAACAGTTCGGTTCTTTTTTGGTTCAGTTTATAACTGGTTCGGTTCTTTTTCGGTTCAGTTTTTAACTGGTTCAGTTCTTTTTCGGTTCAGTTTATAACTGGTTCGGTTCTTCGATTGTTTAACCACTTTAACGTTATTCATATCGGTTCCATTTCAAGTTTACTAAATTATAGTTGAATCTGAATTAAAACATAGCCTAATAGTATATTCATGTCACTATAGCACACTCCCATCTTTATTTCATTATTACTCACAGAATCAATGTAATCATATGCTTAATAGTCTCAGTGAATTAATTTTATTTATTACGCCTTCAGCCAAGCCTTGGTACTTAATATTACAAGATTTTTGTTCATTTGGTTTCATCACCTCAAATGTATACATGACTAGAGGCAGTAGTGTTGCTAATAGTTTGAGGCAGGGTCTGGGCCTGCTTGTTTTACTCTTGTTTGTGAACACTGATTATCGTTAAGACCTTAATGAATGATTTTCCTTGCTATTTTAAAAAAAAAATTCTAAGATTTCTAATATTTAATCCATTTAATTATATCCCCGTAAAAAAAAAGAAAAAAAAATCCATTTAATTATAAAAAAGTTTGTAAACGGTTCGATTTAGAAGCGGTTTGGTTCATAAACGGTTCGATTTATAACCAGTTCGGTTTACAATCAGTTCGGTTTTTAAATGGTTCGGTGCAAACGGGTAGCAGTTTGCTAACGGTTCGGTGTAAGCGGTTTTTTTGCCAGTTTAAACGGTTTCGGGTTGGAACCGGTTTTGGGTTAGATACGGTTCGGTTCTTTTTCGGTTCGGTTTTCTTTCAGTTCGGTTTATATTCGGTTCGGTTTGTTAACGTCTTCGGTTCTTATACGGTTTAACATTATTCGGGTCGATTCGGTTTCGGGTTTACTAAAATACGATTCGGGTCAGTTTTCGGTTTCAAAAAAATCGGTTTTTAATCGGTCCGGTTCTCATTTGGGTCGGTCGGTTTCGGGCAGTTAAACGGTTTCGGTTTGAAATTTGACAGCACTACATTCAATGGATGTTATAGCTGTAGTACACTCAAACGTCTGCCCCTAACTGGAGATTATAAAGGGTGTTTCCCGGTTATTTCAGAAATTGAGTGGGAGCTTTGGTTGCCACAAGATTGGATAGAGTCTACCTATTTAATTAGGAATGTGTCTTGGCCCCTTGAAGAGGGAGAATTCAGAAAATGCATGGTCGTGCTCAAATGGATTACACAGTAACCATTTGTTTTGTAATTCTCACTCAGTTTTCAAGAAAAGATTTGTGGACTAATATGATCATGACATGAGATGCAATCATATTATCAAATCGACACACATTGACTTAAGGAATTTGAATATTGCGCACTTGTCTCAGATCAGACAAGTGGGAGATTGAAGGAGTTATGTTTTCGATAAGTGCAATTACTAGATATATCAAGGATCGCTATTATGGAGATAATAAGTTCGTTCTCTTGGGGCGTCATCATCTGTTGCTAGACTATGAGAGATGATCTTTGGGCTAGTAAAATAGCCCAAAGCCCGCTAGAACGGATCCTATGAGGTCACACACAAAGGTATTGGATTAAGCAAGTAAGAGGCCCATTATTAGGCCTTGTGAGTATTTAACTGATCATGAATAAGATTGGGCTAGTGTAGTTTGATTGGGATTAGGAATTGGGCTTGGTCATGGACTCTTATTTATGAATATGATCTATAAATAAGATCCAAGCCTAGGGTTGCAAGAAGTGAGTCACAATCAACTTACAGTGAATTGTGAATCGAGGCAACCAAGATCCCAATACCCTCATCTCCCTCTCTCTCTCTCTCACGGCACCCCTCTCCCCCCCCTTGGACTTGCGGCCGTCCATCCTTGGTGGTGCTCGCGGTGGTTCGTGGTGGTTCGTGACTAGTTCGTTGCTCATACCTCTCCGTAGAAGGTCGATTGAAGAGTTCGATCGCGACTAACTAGCATTAGTGGAGGTCTTAATCTGTGCCTGTGGACCAAGTAGAGGAATCACGTTTGAGGTTCTTTGTCTCCCTTGTTCTTGCTCGATTGCTAGTGGAATCACGCTTCAAAGGTATTATTCTTACTCTTTATGTGTTATGCATGAGATCCTTGGTTAGGTGCTATATGAATATGATTCATGATTTTTCCGCTGCGTAGTACCTATATTTCCCTACACCATTTGCATTAAAATCCCCACCAATTTGCAATAATATTTGTGCAAAATTAGCTTCCCCATGTAAATTAGTTTCTCTATGTATTTTTATTACTTTCTCTCTCTATTTTTTTACAAACCCCATGTAAATTTATCTTTCCAATATACGTTTACTTCTTTTTATTTAACTTTCTTAATATCCGTGAAATCAACCCAAATGGGTCATTCTTTCAGGGACGGAGGGAGTACTTCATCGGTCATCTTCTAATCGCAATGTTGAATTTCTTCAACTAAGGCCTTGTTCTTTATAGCTGCTCTGCTCTGCTCTGTTGAAATACGCTCTGCTTTGCTTTGCTCTAGTCTACTTTGTAGTATGTAGAAGCCCTGCTTGGCTCTGTTGAAATCTGCTCTACTCTGTCCAGAACCTCAAAGAAATGGACCTAATTCGTCTTAACTCTTAATATATAGCTTCAAAATATTAGGATATACAATTTTGTAAAAATATTATGAAAAATATTAATGGTGTAATGTAATCGTAAAATGTTCAATAACTAATTTTGACTTCTCATTCCAAATTAACCCGACTTGATAACCCCGACATATCTAAACCTGACTCAATTCAATTGTTGACTTGAATTGATGCAATACTACTATGTAATCCGTATTACTCCCTCCGTTTTTGAATACTTGCTCCATTTCTCCATGCGCGGAGTTTTAGGAAAAATTGGAGAAAGTAGTAAAATATGGCGGTAGTGGGGTAGTTGAGAAAATAAAAAATTGTAAAAAGCAAAAGTAGTGGAAGAATATGAGAAGAGAGCGTATTATGTTGGGTCCACTAAGTGTGAGAAATGAATTAAATATTGTAAGAGGTCGTTTGGTTCGCACGAGGGAATCGGAAAGGAATGAACAAAGGGAAAGGAGAAGAATGGAATGAAAAATACCCTATTTTTGCTTTGTTGTTTGTTTTTAGGAAAAATTCACATTTACTACCGGCAAAAACACCACGTATCAGATTTACTACCTGTCTAAAAAAAAAATATTTTGTATTACTACCACCCAAAATCACATAATTAAAATTAAACTACCACTTAACGAAATCCGTTAAAGTTCCGTTAAGTTTATTAAAAAAAATAATAATAATTAAGATTTTTCAAAAAAAAAAAAAAAAAAGTAACCCAGCCACCCCTTCCCTCCCCCCTGCCAGCGCCGGAGCGACCCCACCCCCTCCCTTTCCCCCACCCCTATGCAGTCAACCCCTTCCCTTTCCCGTTCTTGCTGACCTACCCCCACCCCGAACCGCGCGGAAACCACCCCATTTCCCTTCCTCTCTCCCGGAAATTGCCCCCTCCCTATTCCCCCCACCAAAATCGACCCCATTTCCCCTACCCTTTCGGCCATCCCTAACCCTAAACTACCTCCCCAAAACCACCCAAAACAAATTCAATCTTCGCCGGAGATGCCACTGATGGGATCCTTCAAATGCGTCAGGGTCTCAAATCGTCGGCTCGTTCTGCTGCTTTTGGTGAGGTTCTTCTTGCTTTGATTTAAGGTGCTGGGAGTATGATTAATCGGATGTTGTTGCAGTTGGGGGGTTGTGGGTACGCTCAAACGGGTGCGGGTGCGGGTGGTGAGACTGAGCAGGGGAGTCAAAGTGGGGGCAGCAAGAACATGAAAAGGGATGGGTTGGCTGTTTAGGGGTGGGGGAAAGGGAGGGGGTGGGGTCGTGCCGGTGCCGGCAAGGGGTGACAGTTGAGGGGACGGGTGGCAGTGAAGTGAAGGGTGGCTGCAAGGTGGTTGAACGGTGGCTAAACCTAACTTGTCGTTGTTGTGGGCCCCTCAAACAGAAACAGTAATGGGGTTAGTCACTGGTAGTTATTTCTACAGTTAGGGAATTATGGTGCTAGTAATATAAAATATTTTTTTAGACAGGTAGTAAATCTGATACGTGGTGCTTTTGCTGGTAGTAAATGTGAATTTTTCCTTGTTTTTAAACAAAGGGAATCATTGCCCCACCACACCACCACCACCACACATTTCATCAATTTTTCACTTCCCGCCATTTCCAACCACCGCCGCACTTCCTCCACCATTCGCCGCACCTCCTCCACCACTCGCCGCCCTTCGCCGCACCTCCCCCTCCCCTCGCCAGAACCTTATCATACCTCATCGCCTGTAAACCGTCCGATCTAACCTCCATTTCTCTCTCCTCTTCCACCTCATCGTCGCCGATACATCGGACGTTAATTTATCGATGGAAAACGAGAACAATGTCGGCAAATTACAGCTTCAGAATCGATGAAATGCGGATGAATTTGAATTTGAAATTGAAATTGAATTCGAATTGAAGCTTTAGGTTGTGGTCTTCAATGGCGTCGGAAATTGAAATTGAAACCCTAAAAAATGGTGATGAAGATCGAGGAAGTGGAATGTGAGATGACGGTTTCGAGGGAGAGGGAGATCGGGGCTAGGGTTTTGCGGGGTTAGGGGTGGTTTTTGCGGGGCTAGGGGTGGTTTTTGCGGGGGAGGGGGGTGCAGCGGTGGTCGGGGGAGGCTCGGCGGTGGTTAGGGTAGGTGAAACGCTAAACATCGTCCGCAATTTACCATATAAAGCCCACAAATATGATATGGTTTGACCATTATGCCCATTTTCTAAAATTGAAATAATCTCGGTATAAAAAATGTGGAGCCGTACTGGCTCGCCGGGGGAGACCGGAGGGCAGGCCGGAGATGCGGGGGACGCCGGAGGTACGTCGTCGTCGACGGAAAACGAGGTAAGTCAACGTTAAAATTCACGGTTTACCGTCGGAGTGGCTCCGGCGCCTAGGATGGACGCCCAAACCGTAGCCTGGACGTCCAAGCCAGACGCCAGAACCACCAGAGTGGCGTCCAGCCCAGACGCCCAGACCACCAGACTGGCGTCCTGGCCAGGCGCCACTCCACTGGGTGAGGCGGCCCTGCCAGGCGCCAGTCCAGTGGCTGTGGCAGCCCTGGCAGACGCCACCCTTATAAATTAATTTATTTTTTTTTCTTTTTTGATTTTGTTGTTGTTTTTTATTTAATTTTTTTTAAAAAAAAAAAATCGAAAATGATTTTTTAAAAAAATTCGAAATGGGTTTTTTTTAAATTAAATTTGAAAATTCGAAATAGGTTTTTTAAAAATTAAATTTGAAAATTCGAAATGGTATATTTTTAAATTTAGTTTGAAAATTCGAATTGGGTTTTTATAAAAATTAAGTTTGATTATATATAATTATGCTTTTTTTTGTGTTAATTCTGTGTAAATATAGAAATTAAATGTATTATCCGTTAAATGTATTTATTGTAATATATAATTGATGCAGGAATATGGTGGAGACGGAAATGATTACAGTGGGATATTTGGACATGATGGTCCATTCGAAGAAGCTCAACAGGCGATTGATTGGGCAAAACAGGTTGCAATTGCAGCTGGATTTTGCTTGGTAGTAGTAACTCATAAATCTCAACGGGATGGTAGAATGGATCGCATTTTGAGATGTGACCGTTATCGCAAAAGAGAAGAAAGAGATTTTCGTACAGCCACTCGGTTTGATACAAAGCGGAAAGGTTGTGGGTGTGAGTTCAGAGTAAAGGTTCGACAACTACGGAGTCGTGACGGTTGGGAAGTGATTGGTTACTCTAAATGGGGGTATCACAACCATGAGATGATAGTATATGAAGAGGGTCATCGACAACTGAGCGGCTTAAGTCCTGCTGCGAAACTAGTTGTGAAAGAAATGAGTGATGCTCAAGTGAAGCCTGCTAAAATATTAGCATATGTGTTAGAGAAATTTCCAGAAGACCATCCAAACCGAAGACACATCTACAACGTCAGACAGCAACTCAGGTTTGAACGGTCAGAGGGAAGGAACCCTATACAGCAGCTGCTACACCAGGCACAATCACGTGGTTACCTGTTCTGGTTTGATTCTGATGAAGATACAGCGGAGGTGACTCATCTTTTCCTTGTGCATCCTGATTGTGCTGATATGATCAAGTCTTGGCCATTTGTGATTTTGATCGACTCAACGTACAAGACAAACAAGTACAAGTTCCCACTGGTTGAGATGGTTGGGATGGCTCCAACGAACCAGAACTTTCTGATTGGTCATGCAATCATCAAGGATGAGACGGCTCCAAGTTATTATTGGGTGTTGGAGAAGCTGAGAAACTACATCGGGCCTAATGTTCATCCAGCAGCCATCGTCAGCGACTGTGAGGGAGGTCTCTTTGCCCCCATAGCAGAGCTGTTTCCCGAATCGAACCACTTATTGTGCACATGGCACATCAACAACTGCGTGAAAGTGAAAGCCTACAACCTTTTCAAGAAGAATTTGGAAATGGCAGAGAGATTGGTGAATGGTAAGTGGCGGAAGATCCTATAGGCAACCACAGAGGAAGCGTATGAGCGAGCATTGGCTAACTTCAGGGAGTCGTACCAGTGGTGTCCGGCACTGGTGGACTATGTGATGCATCAATGGGTCCCTCACAGGGAAAAGTTTGTCAAATATTGGACAAACCAGGTACTTCATTTTGGGAACACTACAACATGTAGAGTTGAGAGCGCTCATAGAGCTACCAAGGACTGGATTGATTCATCGACCGCTGCTTTGGATACACTGTTCGCTAGACTGAACAAGTCAATTGAAACTCAGAAGAACGACATCAGGAACTCTCTAGAGGACTCCAGACGACGACATGGTACGATGTATAGCCGTTGCAAACATTTACAAATGCGCAGTCATGCATTTCGGCCTGGGAGTGCATAGTCAAGCTTATTATCCTTGTACCACGGTTCTCCCTTGGCGGTCGCGTGAGACTGTCACCACACCGGTCAGAGAGCTAGCTATTGCGTTTCTTGGGTCGTCATACAGACATTTCATCCGACTAGACATGTCAACCGATTTTCCAGTGCCACCGATTATACCTCGGTGGTACAACATTCGCACAGCGAGCGTAGAGGGTTGGGATGCGCTATATCATGACCGGATACACGAATGGAACACCCTAGCTGCATTTTAGTTTTTCATGTTTACATTCTTCCTATGTAATCTTATTTGTACGTTGCTCTTTTAATGAGAACATTAATATTTTATATTGTATTGCTTACTGCATTCTATATGTTGCATGGGTAAGTGGCGTTTGGGACAGGCAAAACATAAATTTAATAAACATAATTTTTAAAAAAAAAGGCAAAAAAAAAAAATTAAAAACTAAGGGCGGCGTCCAAACCAGACGCCAGTGCACTGGTGGTGGCGCCTGGCCTGGACGCCAGTGCACTGGTTGAGGCGCCTGGGCTAGACGCCAGTGCACTGGTTGTGGCGTCTGGCCTGGACGCCAGTGCACTGGTTGTGGCGCCTTGCCTGGACGTCCTTGCCATGGTTCCGGCGTCCAAACTAGGCGCCACCTCGTTTTCCGTCGAAGACGACGTATCTCCGGCGACCCTCGCCTCTCCGGCCTCCCTGGGCAACCCAGTACGACTCCACATTTGTTAGATCGAGATTTGTTCACTTTGGGTACGATTTTAGAAATGGGCAAAATTGTCAAACCATGTCTAATTTGTGGGCTTTATGTGGAGATTTGCGGGCGATGTTTAACAAATCCCTAGGGTAGGGGCGGCGGTGGTCAGAGCTGGTTTTCCGGTGGTGTTGGTAGGTGTGAAGGTGGTGATGTGGTGGTGTGAAGGTGGGTAGGGAAAGGGAATGGGAAAGTTTAGGGGGGTGGGGAATGGAGTTGGAAGGATTTGGGGTAATGAGGAGGGTAAAGGAAATGATTAAAAGTGTAAAACAAACATCAACAAAGGGAATCGAGCCAGTTGATTCCCATTCTCTTTCCTAATTACCACTAATCAAACGGCCCCTAAATGCTTTCCATAAAAGGAAATAGAGCAAATATTTAAAAATGACTGAAAAATGGAACAAATATTTAAAAACGGAGGGAGTATTTACGTAGTAAATTTTTATAATAGCTCAAACTTGAAATCGACCCAACCCAACCTGACTTAACGACCCAAATTGACATCAATCCCACGGCACGTACCAAGCAGACACCTTGCTAAAGAAAAAAACAGACTGTAAAGGGTAATTGAAGCTGAAGAAGCCTGAAAGTTAAAGCAAAACTTAGTTTGATCTCCAAAGTAATCAAAAAAATGGAGATATTTGGTATGGACTTTGGCTGTGTAATTGGATCGCTCCGCCATGGTCAAATTCCAGAAAAAGATTGCTTGCTTCCTCTTATTTCTAAGCTACTTGGTTATTGTATCGTTGCCGCTTCAACCACTGTCAAGATCCCTCAGGTTTTCTATTTCATCTTAATTATATTTTTTTTGTGGGAAATTATGACATTTAAAGCCCTAATTTGTTGTCAATTGATATAATTTGTTCAATTCTTTTGTAATTGTTATCAAATTATTCACTGAATTCCTTTTTTTAGCGGAATTCCGCATTAATGGTCTTCTTCTCCATGATTATGCGGTTGTTTGTTGGTTGTTTAACCTACAAAAAGTATCAATTCTAGTTGTTGTTTTTTCCTTTCTAAATTTAAACTATTTAACCAGTTAGAAGCATTATTTTGTGATGAATGTTGGTATGATTGGTTTTTTTCACCCTAAGTATACATTTTTCCAATGTCGTAATCTGTTTTTGGAGTGTTGAAATGAAATTATCTCTCTTTGTGATCGCAATTGCCGGTTTTGGTGTTTATTGGTGGATTCAAATTGAAGAATTTTCCGTTTAAGTTGAGTTTTGGTTTGGAATTTAATTATGGGCATTGTACATTGATGATTGATGATAGTTTTTGTTACACTTGATAAAGAAATAGTTTAATTAAGGAAATGGTGAGTAATGATCTTGCATATTGCCAAGTTAAAGTTTTTTTCTTGTCTATTTTCTTTACCATTTACAAGTATTACAACCAGTGGTACTAGTATCATCCAGAGATGTAAATATGAGTGATAGTAAAGTCAACAAAGAAAATTCGTACTTGATGCTTCCTCTATCCGTTAAAGTTTTTCCCTCGTCAATTTTCACTGCATTAAGAATTGTTTGAGTGGCTAGGTAGATTGGTTGTTTAGTACGTGCTGTAGTAAATAAGGTAGAGAGGAATTGTTAAGAGCAAGCTAACTAAAATGGGAATGGGGCTATCTATTAGGGACGACCCAATAAGGGAAATGGAGCAATTTTTAAGGACGGAGAGAGTAGTAAAGACAAACTCCCATACACATTCACAGGTTCACAAGTTCCATGTAAATTGAAGAAAAAGTTATTAATCTTGTTATACTTTACTTAGCTTACTTTCTGCTCATAGTATGTCATTGACTTGCCAATAATTTTTCTTTAAAAATTTTCAAGGCATTTCAAAGTTCTCTGGCAGACATGAACACTCTTATTTTACGATGTAATTCTTTCACACTAATTGTTTCCAAAGCTTTAGATTGCTATAAAATTAATTCTATCGAATATGTGGCAGATATTGAAGATCTTGGAACACAAAAGTGTTAGAGGGCTTAGTGTGGCAGCTTTTGAGCTTGAAGTTATTGGTTACACAATTTCTCTAGCATATTGCCTCCATAAAGGCCTCCCCTTTTCAGCCTTTGGGGAATATGCATTTCTATTGGTGCAAGGTACATAATATAACTTCACATAGAATTTTAGAACTCTCCCTTGATCGACTTATCTCCACTTTCTAACCTAAATATAATCATTATTCAGTGAAAGTTGTTTATCCAACTCATGTTCTTACATGTTAAACCCAACCAAAAGATATAATAGTACTAAGATGGGCAATCAACTAGGCAAAATATGATAGTATCAATATATAAATTGTTGGTCTTGTTTTTGCCTCCTCGTAATTCGGGGCTTTTATATTTTGGCTATTTTGGGGGGGGGGTCGGGGGGGCGGGGCGTGGGTGGGTGGGTGGGAGGTTTTTCATATCAATATATGCATGTTTCATGTTTGTGCCCACTTGTTTTTTCCTTGCATCCATTATAGGAAATTTCAGGAAGAACATTAGTTTTAGAGACTAAAGATGCTTACCCTTTGCTGCTTCGGATGACCTTTTATAAGTTATCATTTGACCCACTCTGTTTATGCTGCATCTATAGAGCTCGAGAGAATGTTGGTGCAATTTTTTATTGTTTTTTAATGGTCGTTAGCCAAGTCTCCTAAGACTGTTTTTTTCAGCTTTCATCTACTCCCTCCGTTTTTAAATACTTGCTCCATTTCTCCATGCGTGGAGTTTTAGGAGAAATTGGAGAAAATAATAAAATATAGAGGTGGTGGGGCAGTTGAGAAAATAAAAAATTGTGAAAAGCAAAATTAGTGAAAGAAGAGGAGGAGAGAGAGTATTATGTTGGATCCACCAAGTGTGAGAAATGAATTAAATATTGTAAAAGCTTTCCAAAAAAGGAAATGGAGCAAGTATTTAAAAACGGCCAGAAAAGGAAAGTGGAGCAAGTATTTAAAAACGGAGGGAGTATTTCATAACTAGCATGTTACTAGTCTTACTGCATACAGCTCAAATTCCCCCCCCCCCTTTTTCCCCCCGTTTAAATGTTTAGTATCCATTAAACTTCTGATTAATATATAGATATCTTCTTGCAGCTATAATTCTCGTTGGGGTAATATATTACTTTTCACAGCCTGTGGGGACTTCAAGATGGATGAGGGCACTATTGTATCCTTTGCTTTGTTGTCTGTAGAACATCTTTATCATCTAAAAAAAATCCCTCTTTCTTAACATTATTAATATAGATATTGTGGCTTGGCACCAACAATTCTGGCTGGTAAAATTGATCCCATGCTTTTTGAAGCTTTATATGTGAGTGAAATATTCTTTAATGATTCCACAGTTTGTTTAAGAACTGCTGAATTGGATGTATATTGACAACTATATGGTATTGTTTTGAGCAATATGCCACCTTTTTGTTTGTTACATACATACTCATTCTGGATCCATGTATCACAGGCATCTCAACATGCAATATTTCTCTGTGCAAGGATTCCTCAAATATGGAAAAATTTCAGTGTAAGTTGAACTCTTGAATGTTGATGACTGTTGGATAATGAGGATGACAACTGACAATTGTGTGTGTGTGTGTAGTATTTTCAAACTTGTCAATTTAAAACATTTTAAGGCATATTGAGGCAATTGGCTCTTGAAGCCTAAAAATTTGTGTACAGAATATTGTAGAAGACTTATATTTACCGAAATTAGCTGCACTAAACATTTGATTTATAGAAGTGGACTAAAAAAATTGACTCTTAGCTTCATAAAATACTTACAAGTGCAGTAATTTAGTTGGTGTTGGAAGACTCCCGTTTGCATCTCAAGTGCTTCTAATATATAGGGTGCCTTTATGTGAATTTCATTTGGATTTATGAATATTATGCTACATTTTGCCCCTTGTGGATGTGATTCTCCTGTCTCCACTCTATGATCTTCTGAGCCTAATCAAAGGGATCATAACTGGCTACCAGAGCACATCTACTGTGCCTTAATATACACGGTGTTGAACCAAGAATTTGCTACTTCTTTGGTGAAATAATTAGACCGGAATCGAGCAGGAACTGGAATGCATGGTCAAATATCAACCAAATTGTTGAATTAATTGTGAAGTCAGAATATTCCGGAGAAATTAATTAATATACCCCGATAATCTACCTGCTCATGCATATCTTTTCTTTGATTTCATTGTTTCCGAAACTTTTGAATCCTTTTGGTGACGAGCCGCTGTAGTACCTTTATTTTCCGAATATTAATTCTTGAATTAATATCTAGGTAAATGTTGTTCTTGACTATTCTAGAGACAGGTCTTAATGTAACATTGACTTATGAGCTTATGTTACAAAGCAACCTTTTATGCTGTTTGCTCTTGTTAGTAAGAGTCCATATAATGCTTATATATGGGCTTGACATTTTTGACAACTGTCTTCATAACTTGCAGAATAAATCTACAGGGGAACTCAGCTTTCTAACATGTTTTATGAACTTTGGAGGTTCCATGGGCGAGTAAATACATGATCTCATGCATCTTTTTTTATTTCACATTATTTGAGGTTCATTGTTCCATATCCTGATTACTGTTTGCTGTTTTGTAGTGAGGGTTTTTACCAGTAACCAGGAGAAAGCACCTACAAGTGGTATCCTTGCTCATATTATATTGTTGCATTGTTCTACACTTCTACGTATTTTGATAGTTATCAATTATACATACTTTTCGTCATCATCACCATCACCATCATCAACCCATCATTATTATTATTATTATTTTTATTTACTTTGTTAATGTGTTTGATGAAAATGGCACTTCTTTATGAGTATTTCTTATTCTATCTTTCTCAACTTTGATTTGCATTCTTTTTTAAAAATAATTTTTATACTAATTCCGTTTTTTAAAATTACAACGTGGAGGGATGCACAATATATAAGGAGAGGAAAGAGATAGAGATTAGAGAGAGATAAAAAGGGGGCCCATGTGATGAGGAGAGAAGTAGAGAGAATCGGGCCAAATAAAGTATTGTTGAAATCAATTTGGAACTTTCCAAAAAGGAATAGATTGCAGTTAAAAAGAACAGAGGTAGTATATCACAAGGGTCCTTTGGTTATAACTGTCTTTAGTCTTTTGCAAGTGATTAGGGACAACGCTATAGATGGCTAGACCTAATCAATCACCGTACCTTAGCTAAGCTTGGTGGATATTGGGCAGTTTGTAATGAGTTACAGAGGACTTCAGTCAAAATTACTGTCAAAACTCAAGACCTTTCACATTGTTTTCCCTGTAAATGTGGACTGCTGGGGAACTTTGGCCTAGGTTTTGACCTTTGACCTTTCAATGATTGATTCTTCATTTTGGATACGAAACATGCAAACTTTCCTTTAATTGCAGAGTTTGACACTATCTGGTGTCTAGCTCTCCATATGGTGGAGAACATTTTCATCCACTCGGAATTTCATGATGCTAGCCATAGCTGTTCGTGCAAGGAACACATCACTGTTTATCATAATACTTGGAAACTTTTGAAGGGCTTTATATTCCCATTAAAATGCCATGTACAGAAATCTGGATGTCTCCTTGAAGAACTGCTCTGTTACATTTTAGAGGGTTCTTTCATATTGTTATGGATTTCTTTGGAAGAATTAATTGAACTTTAGTAGAGTTGCTCGGGATTTGGCTGAGTTTGATTAATTCATGTGGAAATGCTATCAAGGATGGCACATATTGGTTTGTGATGCTCATTTGAAATATCAGCAGGGCAGCGGATTATGTGAAGTCATGGTGTGATGGTTCACATTGAATTTTAAGTACTTGTAGCTATCCTACAAATTACTCTAGTGACTATTATTGGTGACTAATGACTATGCCCTTGAACCCTCACATTTTCTTGGATTTCTATCCTTCTCTATATTTTGTGGTTTGACAAGGTGTTACTTTGTGACTAGTTTGTGTTACCCCTGATCAATTGACCAGCCTGGGTTGACTTTCATCTAGTTGTAGATATGGGAGTGGCATAATGTGGGCATGAAGTCACCAAGAAATATGGTGGCATTAGATCAAAGTTAAGGGAATAATGTTTGACTTCAAAGAAGGGGAAGAAGGATAATAGACTTATTTGGTCCATTAATTTTTATTGAGGATCTCCTTTAGAAGAAAAGAAATTTGGTGCGGATGTTTGGAAACCTAAACAACAAAGAGAATGAAGCAAGTGTTTGGGTCCTAGGTTGTTGGTGACCATGTTTCAAGGAAATCCAAGGTTTGGTTGACATTTTGGTTTCCAAGCACTTTTGGGGATAAAATTGGGAGGTTTATTTTATGTTAGGACTTTTTGTTTTTTTCCTATCTGGATGCCATGCTAAGAGAAGGCAAAACCAACTCAAAATTGCCAAACTTCTATCAGGTGCTTAAAGTGAAGGCTTTTGAAATGTGTAATGGAAAGATGGTTCACCAATTATTTTGAGGATGGCACATCAAATTTTGTAAGCTTTGAGAGAGGAGAAAGGTTATGAGGAAGGGGGGAAGAGGAAAAGCAAAAGAGAGATGGTAGCAGTGTGGTGAGGAAGGGGGGGATGGGTGCTTCCCCTGCTTGTTTGTTGTTGCAGGAGAAATGTAGGAAAGCCTTGTGATGCATCAAATATATATAGATGTGAATTCGATTTTACAGATGTAGAATATATCAAGGAAAAATCCAGGGATAGTGTTACGATTGTATAGTTTGTTTTTCCACGGTCTTTGTAAATTTGCAACATACTAGTATAACTGTAACTATGCTGCCTTTTTCATCTGGAAATTTGTTTAATTAATTCCTTGACTCTGTTTTAGTTGTGATGGGCTCTGTCCTTGGTGCTGTAACGAATGGTACCTTGTTAAGCCAGATAATTATATACAAGAAATCTGACAAGAAGAAAGATAAGAAGGTTGAGTAAAGAAAGTCTCTGTTTCTGAGACTGCGTTGCTGTGGCTGTAAATCTCCATGTCACGTTTTATATCCTTTTTTTGTATAATTTTTTCCATGTAGTGTCCAGCAACTAAACGAAAATTATGTTTTGTAAGCAATTCTGGCAGTCTGGAAGTTTCAATCTGTAGATTTTATTGCATTTATACAAACAGCATGGAAGGCAATCTGATACTAGTGACAAAAATGTTACTGATTTAAAAGATGAGCAAGATATACTTTTATTCTGCGATTAACACTGTGTTGATTGTTATTACTGATGAATGCATGCTTTTTCATTGTCTCTATATCACTGAGAACGATCTTACAAATCCTATACCGTAAAAACTAAATGAATAATGAATAAGTTATTGATCATTAATTCATGATAACTGTTTTTCCAGCATTACATATCCGATCATTCAATGATCTTCATACTTCTGTTTCTACTAGACCTTGTTGGTATGCCAGTTTGTCCCACGTGGCACACGCGAGAGGAAAAGGTTAGGGCATAGCAACTTCACAAAGTATATGTAGGAATGCACCAAGAAGTCTTCCATCAATCTCTCAATACTGTTTTACAGTCAGTGTGAGGCTACAGAGGAATCAGAGGGAGGTTACCAAAAAAAAAATAAAAAAAAAATAAAAATTGAAACGTTTTATCAGCGATTCTCAAGGATCATGACTATCATTGATAAATTATTACATCGGAGTTCACTAAAAAATGTATAGAGGAAACCTCAAGGATCTAAACTCTCATCTCAAGTTAATCTCCTAAGCAATCATTCAAGCAGCTCTTCAACTACCTCTTCTTTCAGACAAAGAAGATAAGCGAGCAAGCCAACTACTGGTATGTATGTACCTAGCGTATTTTACAAACGTAAGTCTGTCTTCCGAAACGTTTAGTAGGTTTTCACCGATCAACCAAGGCTGAAAAATCGTATAAAGAACAATATCCCAGCTAAAAGCATAAGCGAGCCTATCGGATCCCAGATAGCTCAACAAGAAATTCAACCTGTCATTTACACTTCCAAAATCACCATCCATTCTTCCAAATAGAGCCCATGGAATGGATATTGCACACACAGCCCCACCAATCAAACCAACTACTGGTGCACCTTTGATCATCACAGTACCCAATTGAGAGGGCTTTCTTGGGTAGTCACTTGCATCAGCTTCATTTAGTCTGATAGCCATGTAGGGTATCATGAATGCTATGAACCAAAAGTAACAATGGTATTCAACAACTCTTGCGTAATATATATACTCCGTATATCTATATATAAAAGCATAGCCACAGAAAAGTAGGAATCCTATAATATATCACAATTAAAAGATGTTTAAACCAGCAAATGAAGATGACTGAATTATACAAGTATAACTTAATGTAAGAAAACTGGAGAAGCAACTTTACAGTAACTTCATCAGGGTGCCTACAGCTATCAGGATATTAAATGTAAGGACAAATTATAGGGTAAATAACCAAGACACATTCTCCAATTGTTGGAAAGGAAGCAAACTACATGGAACAAAGATGAATTGTGAGGATATAGCTAAGAGGAATTATGAGGAACTAAGCCGTCATTATTTATCAACATGAAACATTTTTTAAATTGTGGGTTGATATTTACATATCATACTATGATTACAATTCCAAGGTGAGCGATTTTGTTATATAGCTCCAGATTTTCTAATGTACTTTTTTAATGAACTCTCTCAAGGTTTAACTTCTGACTACCATTAAACAAGAACTTTATTCAACTTCATCAGAACAGCAGAGCAGAATCAGGCAAGATTTTTCAGACTAAGCAAAAGAGTTATCAGTAGAACTTACTGTTTGTCAGGAACATCTGAAGGCCCCATAACGCATCCAGGGATCCCTTGTATCTACCATTCTTAAAATCAGTGTATAGTAGAGGAGCAAACATGAAGGTCCATGCCACAACGAAGTTGCTGAGCCCTTCAGACACCTAAATTGAAATCAGAATTTTCAATCAGAGTAGGCAATAAAGATATTGAATGCATTGGTCTTGAACTTCAGTCACACTACTTACTGGGTGAAGAACTGGGGCTTCTATAGCATGAATACCAACTACTCTGTCAGAAACACACACAATACTGATTAGTACTAGAGCTCTGGTACCTCACAAGGTTAACAGAAGACGAAGCAGAGTATAGGTCAATTACCTGTCTATGCAAAAAAAGGATAAAGGTGGGCATATATTTAAAAATGCAAAAAAATTATATGATGACATCACAAATTAACATATATTATGCTTTAATCATAGTGACAGTCATTTTATGCTTCTGTCATAGACAGCAGAACAATGATTCATGCTATGAAAGTATACAACTTCTAGTATATCATAACTTCAAAATGCCACAGGTGTAAACAACCATATGAAATCAGTAATTGTGTACATATGGAATGTTAGTGAGAGCTCGATTTTGTTGATGTATACAGTCACAGCCCTAATGATAGCAAATTGGCCTATGAACCTCATTCTGTCGTATGTCATAATGTGTAAGAAGACGATTACATCCTCATTTTCATAATGACTAGCCCTACCTGGCTACTTGCAACCATGCACTTCATATTCGCTAGAGTTCACTCTCATATAGCTATCCCCTCCTCATGTCAATCCCATGAGTTTATTCTTCATTCTCTCAACAGAAAAGGAGCAAAAATTGACATCAGTTGTAAAACTCCCAGAACAAAAATTACCTAGCCATTTTGCCAATAATATTTGAAATACTGAGTGCAGGTCTGCTTAGTATTCCTGTGCTCCAAAGAAAGATCATAAGGCGAGAACCTCCTCAACTTGATAATTTCTCCATTATAGGGTTGCACGTAGATGACGTGATAACTTAGGAAATGGTGCTGAATTTAGGTGTCAAATTAAACATGGGCTCACTTATAATAAACCAAACTAGTTGTGTAGGCACACCACAACAAAATGGAATTTTTGAGTGGAAATAAAGAGGATGTCTTAGAATCTATGATTAGTGTTGTGTAACAAACACAACACCGATATAGTAATATAGTACAATCGTATAATCTTAAGTTAAAAACAACCTATGTTACTTGTTGATGTTATGGTAAGTAGTGAATTTGAGTATAATAAAATGATAACCCAATGAAGATGAAGGATTCCCGACACCTTAAAGACTTCGGGAAGCTAAGTTGGTGATATAATTATATAAACAAATAATAATCTCTTGCAGCTCTTCACTAGCAATGCGACAACATAATTCTGAAGTAGCAATGTAGCTAAACCAAACACATTTTTAGGACTTTTATGCACTTATTGGTAGGCTTATTATGGTTCCAAACCAACTTATATGACCTCGGGAAACACCCAACACATTCACTTCAATTTTGAAAAAAATTTCCAAAATTGGCCGAAAGGAAACATGCCAGGGTGCTCATATTGGACAATTTTTGTCTAACCCAAAAAGGAAACATGCCAGGGTGCTCATATTGGCCCACAACACCCTGGGAGCCCATTTGGGTGGTTGGAACCTTTTGTTTACAACTTACGATTCCCTTCATTAATTCAAGGCCACCACTAGACTTTATACGAGATTGCGTAGTAATCATATACGGTTCCAACAAACATCATATGACCCTGGGATGCATATCCCCTACATTATATGACCCAACACATTATTGTTATCGTATTTTTCCTCTCTCACCCTGTAACCAACCAGCTCTCCTTCTCTTTGAATCTAAGAGCCAATTAGTCATGCATAAGCTACACATCCTGCTTGGCTTGAAGTTAGTCATAACTAATATCTTGTTCTTATATAAGGTACAAAAAAAAATTGATCGGTCTTGTCTTAGAAGACTGGTAAAATAGCTTAAGATGCAGCCAATCATATTATTATGGTAGTATATTTACACTTACCAAGAATATAAGACCATCAAAGTGATACTTACCAGCATTTGTTATCGACAAGATAAAGAAGAAATTCAAAAAAAGGCCCACAAGATCATTGATAGTGTCAGAACTGATAGCCCATACAGGATCACCCTGTCATATATGCAAGTTAAACTTCAAAGTTAAAAGGAAAGGTCAAACTTACATAGCACAATGCTAGTAATTGCAGATAATCATATTCTATTTGAGACAATAGAAACAATAAAGTTCAACGTATATGATCACAAGGCAATAGAACGTATAAGAACATGAAAACATCAAACATAGAGCAGGAAATTCTCCATCTCCTTTCTTCACAGGATGGTTTGAGGGGTGGGGTAAGGAGGAGGTGTCACAGTGAGAGAGTTTGTGGCATGATCAACTTTCTATGGACATTTAATTGAATGCATCCCCTCCCCCCACCCCAATCCTCTAATTCAGTCCATTCATATGTTAAAGAAGATGAAGATAACATGAATGACTTTTCCTTATCAGGAGACTACTTTGCTACAGACCTACAGTTCCGAAGCAGATGAAAGCAACTGTGTAGGCTGTCAGTTTGCAGAGATCATATTTTTGTGAGAATCTATAGACTTTGAAGACAGGAAGATGTCATCTCTTGCAGGTATATTGTGTTTTATCTTATGAGATAAAAAAGAGTAAAATACCAGATTGACTGTACATTATAATACAATGATTTTTCATTGGAAAAAAGCCTTTTAGTATGGTTGCGATAGCTAGAAGCCTTATTTACTTCTTTGGTCATCTATAGATAACAATATATGAGGTATACGAGAAGCAAGAGGCACAAATTGTAGCAAGCTGTGATTTTTGCTGTTTTGTGGATGCTTTGGTTGAAGAGGAATGATAAAATTGAATTTACATGATCCTGTCTTCTTCGGCAATGATGTCCTTATGGGATCTCGTGGTATTCAGCTTCTTTTTCAGCTTATGCTCGAGGTGCCTGTCCCTTTCAGATGTACTACGTGATTGGTGTTTGGTGCTCATTTATACTTTTGCTGGAGTTTTGTAGACTTTCAGTCCCCCTCTTTTCGAAACTTCTTTAACTGTTTCAATGAATTTTCTTTTCTTATCTTAAGGCCCTGTTCACTTCTTCAGTAAAAATAATTTCAATTTAGCAAATATAAGATGAAGTGAACTGAATATCAAGGACTCAAGGAGAAAGTTAGATGAAAGACTTCTCTTGATTATTAACCTCTTTGAAACTAATTCAGTCCTATGACGTCTTGCCACAAAAGTAACTCAAGAAACTCTTAAATAAGTAATAGAGTTCAAAATATGTCATACACTCATGTCTCAACTTCAAAGTCAAATGATAAATATCTCCAAAAATGACGTCCATTCCGCCGCAATAACCACAATATCAGCCAATCAGGGGTGTAAAAGATGAGCATCTTACTCTAAACTATCCACTAATACTCCACCTTCAACATCACAAAGATATCATAATTCATTGAAATTTGGAGAATGGACTAATATCTGTGTAATGCACTTGATATTGATGATAACTTTACTCAATAACTTTAAAATGAAAATATTGATGCAAGATTTCCAATTGATCAGTTCTTTTTTAGTTTCTGATAAAGCAAAACACATAAACGACTCAGTAGTTCTCCATAAAATAAATTCTATTGAAATTTCTATTTATTCGAAAATTATTAGGTTTGAAAAACTCACATAAATTCCAAATACTATGAAACAACAGCATCACAATTCACGACAACATAATTCCAATGAATTCAGTCAATTCACACCTTATGCTACATTTCATAAAAAAAAAATAGAATAATAAAAAAAAAAAAAAAAAAAAAAAAAAAAAAAAAAAAAAAACAACAACAACAACAAATATGAGAGAAAATTAGGGGAAAATAGAAGAGCATAAAAAGGAAGAGAGCATACTAACAGGAGCAAAAGGAAGCAAAAAGAGCCAAACAATGTAGACCCCTTCCATAACCCACAACACTGCTTGAGTTAATTTTCTACGAAAAGATTCAGATTCATCTTCAACACCAACTAACCCAGAATTCTTTCTATTCGACGAATTTCGAGTTGCAGAACAAGGAATTGTTAGTTGACAATGGCGATTTGGCGGGAAATTAGGGGTAGTTTTTTGGGGGAATTTGAGTGGAAGATGATGATGATGAGAGAGAGAAAAGCGTCGAGAAATGGAAGGTTTAGGAGGTGGTTGGGAAGTGTGGAAGAGTAGAGCTCGAAATGGAGTGACTGTTGACGACGCCATTGTTGTCATCTTCAAGGTACTGCTGAAAGTTGTGATGAAGAAGAGAGAGAATGGTTATTGGCTTGGTTCTGTGTTTCATGGCAACGTGGCGCCAAATTCATCGTTTCACGGAGTAATTCATAGGACGGGCCGACGGGGTATCCAATTATCCGTGAAAACGGTAAACTCCGTACTTAGGCAATCTGTAATAGTTATGGGTTGGTAAACTAAGGGTCTGTTTAATTTACGTCTAATGATATTGCTAATGATATAAAGCCAAATTTCATTCTTTTAAACTCTTATTATAACGACAACGACGACGACGACAACAACAACAACAACAACAATAATAATAATAATAATAATCAATAAGTAATAAATAATAATAATAATAATCAATAAATAATAATAATAATAACAATAATAATAATTGAAATAATAATAATAATCAATAAATAATAATAATAATCATCAATAAATAATAATAATAATAACAATAATAATAATAATACTAATAATAATAATCAATAAATAATAATAATAATAATAATAATAATAATAATCATCATCAATAATTAATAATAATAATAATAATAATAATAATAATAATAATGAGAGTGGGGTATAGCTCAAGTGGTTAGAGCTTCCCTCCCGATTCCAGGAGATCCTGGAATCGATTCTCACCCTCGCCCTTGTACATATGTATAGTAATAAATAATCAAAGATCTTCAGCTCAGCTCAATTCAGTAAACAGGCCCTAAGATTAGAGAATTAGCCAAAATAATACTCCCTCCGTCCCTAAATTACATGCGGAGGGAGTACCCTTAAGGTATTTACTTTTTTCAAGTTGTGTCCATCCATTTTCAAAATTCCCTTAAGATATTCACTTTTCCAAGCCGTAACCACCCATTTTCAAAATTCCGCGCTGTAACCCCAAGGTACCTTTAGTTTCCCTTCGTGAACTTAATTTAACTTTCTGTTAACTTCAAAATAAAGAACCCCAAAACACCCAACACACCTCTCTCGATCTCCTCCCTACAAGCCACACCATCGCCGAACCTCCGGCCGCACCACTGCCAAACCTCCCGCCGCACCAGCGCACCTCGCTCCTCTCTCCTCGACCCACCACCGCGTGACCCTCCTCTCTCCTTCTCTCTCAACTCTTAATGCCCAGATTTTCGACCATTTTTCGAAAATTTTTGGGCAAACGTCGAACAATTTCAACCAATTGAACCATAATTCCTGCAGATTTTAGTTGGAAAAATCAATTAAAACAAGTTTTGTGTATTTAATCTCAATGTAATTGAACCAAAATTGATGATTTAACAATTAAAAATCAAATTGAGGGAAAAATTAGGGTTTTCTATTGTTTTAAACCAAATTCTTTGATTTCAAAACGAAAACAGCAATTAACAACTTAATTTTGCAATTTGAATCCAATAAAACAAAAGCTCTAAACCAATTTTTCGAAATTTCAATTCGAATTAAACTCCTACATTGCATTCTAACACTTTCTTTGGTGGTGCACTAGGCGGTGGTGGGCCTCCGATGGGTGGTAGTGGGGCTGTGATGGGTGATGGTAGAGGTCGCTGGCAGGGTTCTCGGTCTGCTTGCAGGTGGGGGTTCGGCGGGTGGCCTGGGGTGTGTTGGTGGGTGGTGGGTCGTGAGGGCTGGGTTTTGGTGGCGAGGAAATATAAAACTTACGGCAATAGCAAATGGCAATTTAACAGCAGGGTTACATCTTACACGCTGAAGGTACTTTGGGGTTACAGCGTGGAATTTTGAGACACAGCTTGGAAATTGAATACCTCAGGTATTGTGTAGAAAAACCCAAAATTTATTTATAATTTCGGTAAAATATCAAGTCATGTTTGATTATCAAATTTGTTTTTGGTGTTTAGCGATCCATATGAACGAATGATGAGAATCGATCCTGTGATCCCCTAAAATCAGGGAAAAAGCTATAACCATTTGAGCTATTCTTCACCTTTTGTGTTTAGTTAATTACTGTATCATGTCTATGAAAGTCGTAATAGAGCACAACATCTAAATAAAAGAACAAAAGTGAAGAATACCACCAAAGCGTAAGGTGAGGGATGTCAATGGGGTGGGGCGGGGCGGGGCGGGGCAGATGAATTTGAACCAATTGAACCATAATTCGTGCAGATTTTCGTTGGAAAAATCAAATAAAACAAGTTTTGTGTATTTAATCTCAATCTGTTAACCATAAAAGTTTGTAATATAAAAGGCAAAGAGAAAAATGAAGAAGCAAATTATGTTAATGAAGAAAATGCTCCTTGTCCCAGCTTTGATGTGTCTGATTATTTCATGGATAATGCTGAAATTGGAAATGATTTCATCTTTAAAGAAAATAACAATGCTTAGATTTTCAGATTTCCCATCTACTAATGTAATATATATTATGTTTTTATGTATTTTCTGTTGTGTAATGTATTTTAAATTTCTAGTTATGTACTTTTAATTTCTATCACCAATAAAAGTTTGTATGATGTTATTCTAAACTAATCTCATATTTATTTTAGGTTTTTTAAAAAATGGATTATAACACCGCAAAATCTCAAATTTTTATTATAACACCACATAAAGATACAAAAATTTGATTTCACCACCATTTAACGGATTCTTGGATGGAATCCGTTAGTACGTGGGGCTCACTTTGGACACGTGTCAATGCTTTATTGGTTAAAAAAAATTATATATTTTTTTTAAAAAAAAAAACCAAAACCTAACCCATCCATACTCCTCCACCGTCGGCAGCCCTATCTGCCACCGCCGGCAGCCGAACTCTCTCCACCGCTGCCGAAACCCGCTACTTCACGGGTAGAACCACTCAGCCATGCCCTTCCCTTTCTCCAAATCAACAAACCCTTTCCTAACTCTTTTCCCCCTTCCCGAAAACCATCATAGCAGCCACCTCTACCCCTAAAACAATCGAAATCAACATACCCTAAACCATAATTGTCGATAATTGAACCCAAATTGCTCTCTTGAGTGCACGAGGTTGATGTGGAGGTGTAGTGCACCTGGTGGTTATGTGGGTTGGTGCGGTGCGCAAGGTAGTAGCGTGGGTCAGTGCGGTGCGTGAAGTGTTGCGTGCTTTGCTTTGGTGGGTTGATGTGGTGCGTGAAGTGGTTAGGGGGCTGGGTTGGTTTTCGGGGATGGAGAAGGGGTTGAATTGAGTCGCTGGTTTTGGTGGGGGCAAGGGGTGTGCTGGCGGCTGGGTTTGGGCTGTCGGTGGCGAGGGCAGGTGGTGGGGCTTGGTTGGGTTAAGGTTTTTTCTTTTTTTTTATTATTTTAAACCATTAGATTATTGACACATGTAATTTGAGGGCCCTACTAACGGTTTTCATCCAAAGAACCGTTAAGTGGTGGTGAAATCCATTTTTTGTGTTTTTTTGGTGTTATAATTAAAGTTCTTTTTTTGTTAGTGTTATAATCCATTTTTTGCAAAATTTATGGTGATATTTTCTAAAAAAAACCTTTATTTTATGAAGATACGGATCTGCTTGACGTTAGTTCCGAATATCAATGACTTTTGGACAGTGGAACAACACATACTATCTCGAAGGATAGAAAATATTTTTCACAACTAAAGTTGTTTCAAGTAAATATAAATACTACCTCCGTTACATATTAGTTGCAACTTTTGCCATTTAGGGGTGCTACCTATTAGTTGCAACTTTATATTTCTTTCTTTTTTTTGGTAAATTTTTTCATATAAAATTACTACTTTGCCCTTACTTAAAAAAATCATAATCTCAATTACCTATTATAATCTGATCACCTTAACCATTAACCCAAAGTCATTAAATTAATGATTCTCCAACAACTATTTCTAGGTCAGCAAAATTAATTAAAGGATCTGGAAAGGCTTGTATAATGCTTCCAAATGGGACAAAATTGATAATCAATAATACTTTATATTCGAGTAAATCTCGAAGAAATCTCATAAGCTCAAAAGATGTACGCCAAAATGGCTTTCATTTAAAAACAATGACAACAGATCAAAAGGAGTATATATACTCACGGCAAAAAAACATGGCAAGAAACATATTTATGAGAAATTGTCGGCATATTCTTCGGGGTTATATCGTATAAACATACGACCTGTGAAAATCAATATGATATCTAACAAGAAGTTAGATGACAACATTTGATTATTTTATGGTATGATCGTTTGGGACATTTAGTAACTGGGATGCTGCAAAGAATAATAGCAAATACAGTTGGACATTCAATAAGAAATGTCAAAATTCCTCGATCAGAAGAATTAACATGCCTTGCATGTTCACTTGGCAAATTAATAATAAGGCCATCTAGGAACAAAATTGTTACTGATTCCTAGAAAGAATTCAGGGAGATATATGTGGGCCAATGAATCAGACATGTGGACCATTTCGATATTTCATGGTTTTAATTGATGCTTCTATACGATGGTCACATGTCAGTCTGCTTTCAAGTAGAAATGTTGCCTTTGCAAAATTACTTGCCCAAATTCAAATGAAGAGCACAATTCTCAGATCATACAATAAAGAAAATAAGACTTGACAATGTTGGGGAATTTACATCCCAAACATTTAATAATTATTGCTATGTTACTTGGACTCGGGAACAGGTGTCGAACACAGACACGTGTCCAAGTATCAGATTCGGAAATTTTCAAAATTTTAGGTCACGGGAACACTGTCCGACATTTGGACACATGTGTAGGGACACGTCATTTTTTTTAACAAATAAATCATACAGTATGTAAAATTATGTTAATAAGTGTACTAACAAATTATGTTAACAAGTGTACTAACAAGTCCTTAAAGAGAATGAGGTGTGAGTGGGCCCAAAGAAGTAGATATGAATAAAGGAGAAAATTTCTCCTATCCCTCACGTGATATGATAACTTTTTTTTAAAAACAAATCCGACTTAGAGTTACAGCTGTGACCCACCTACCCCCTATTCCTCCTTTTAGGGGTGAAAGTAATTTGGATAAAAACCGAAAACCGATCCAAACCGAACCGAAATAGCAATTCGGATCGGTTTTTTTCGGTTTTCGGTTTGGATCGGTTTCAAAAAATCAAAACCGAAATATTTCGGTTTGGATTCGGTTTTGGGCTTCCAAAAACCGAAAACCGAAAATCCAAACCGAAATTTATGAAGCCCAAATATCCCAGCCCATTTCTCCTACCCTACATATATATACTAAAGCCCTAAAATACTCCTCTCTTATCCCAGTCTTTTTTTCCCCTCTTCTGCGGCACATTCCTCACCAAACCCTAATCCTCCAAAATTTCCCCATTTTCTCCCTCACCACCCCAGTAGCTCCGACCACCACCTTCCTCAGTCCGCTCACCACATATCCAGTCAACGTCTATCACCATCAGTTCGCTTGTGTTCGTGGCTTCGTGCTCCCGCAGATCTCGTTTCTCACCGCCGCTTGTGTTCGTGGTTTTGTGCTCCCTAAAATTACCACCAGTTCACCGCCGCGGCGCCGCTCGTGTTCGCGTTCCCTCACTATCTCCTCTCACTCAGTCACTCAAGGGTAAGAATTCTCATTTTTTGCTTCTCTTCTTCTTATTAATTTCACTTTCGTTCTGTTAATTTCACTTATCTTTTCCTGCTTCTCTTCTTCTTAGATGTGTACTCATTTCCCACTTCTCTTTGCAAGTTTTCATTCAATAGTTCTGTTCTGTTTGAATTCGTTAATTTGTTGTTCGATCTGTTCGACATTGGCTAATATGATGACATTGATGTGCTATAATGTTTAAATTGGCGACATTGATGTTTTGTTTGTTCGAATTTGATTATATTGATTTCCTTTTCTTTATTTATATATATTATGTAACATGTTTATTTTTTTTATTGTTAGATATCGTTGAGCTTGATTGTTTGAAGCTGCCATGTTGAAGAAATGAAGAAGCTGCTGCCTGCCATGTTGATTCTAGCTGCTGTCAATCTACCATATTGATTTTAGTTGATGTTATTATGGTTTTAGCTGCATGTAGACTCATTGTAGACTGTTATTCCATTTTAAGACTTTTATCGTGTTTGTAATTTTATTCTAATGGCTGGACAATTTTTTTTATTATGATTTTCCCTTAATTTGGCAAATTTTTGGCTTAAAGACCAACTATTGTAATTCACCAATTTAGGCCTACAAAAGGGCCAAAACAAACTTCCGATTAAAAGCCCAATTTTAAGGCCCAAATCAACAGCCCAGAAAAATTCGGTTTGGATTGGATCCATTTTTCAAAACCGAATTATTTCGGTTTGGATTGGATTGGATTGGATTGAATCCAAATTCGGTTTGGATTCGGTTCCAAGAATCAGAAACCGAAATAATTCGGTTTGGATTCGGTTTGGGGTATAATCCAAACCGAATACCGAACTTTCACCCCTACCTCCTTTCTCCTTCCTTTTTTCTTTCACTTTCTTCGTAAAAACATAGCTATATCCTCCATTTATAATTCTACTCATAATTCTCTAAAATCATGGCATAGAACTTCAAATTTCGAGAGGGTTTTCCACGGTTTTGTATCTGAATGGCAAGGTAGGATTTAGTATGGTCTTTTCTTGTATTAAAAAATAAATAAATAAAAAATCAGATATGTATTTTCTCTTCCACTCTCTTCTATGAGATGAAGTGTCCGAGTGCAAAGTGGAGAATCCGACACGAATTTAGTGTCAATATTGGCCGAGTGTGATTAACATATGATTATTGTATGTCAATTGGAATTGTTGTTGAACACCCAGTAGCTCATGTTCATACACAAAATGATTTAGCTGAATCACTAATTAAGATATTACAATTGATTGTAAGACTATTATTAATGAGGTTTAAATTGCCATTATTTGTTTGAGGACATGCTATAATACATGAAGCAACACTAATTAGATTGAGCCCCGGAGCTTATCATAAATTCTCACCACTACAACTTGTTTGTGGTCGTGAATTAAGTATCTCACATCTAAAAATCTTTGGTTGTGCTATATATGTTCCATTGCTCCACCCAAACGAACAAAAATGGGTCCACAAAGAAGGTTGAGAATTTATGTCGGATTTGAATCCCCCTCTATAATTAAATATCTTGAACCATTGACTGATGACTTATTTATGGCTAGATTTGCCGACTGTCACTTTAATGAGGAAAACTCAAGAATTGAAACTCTCACCCTGAGTTGTTCTCCTAATCAATCATTCAAGCAGCTCTTCAACCACCTCTCTTTTTAGACAAAGAAGGTAAGCAAGCAAGCCAATTACTGGTATGAATCTAGCGTATTTTACAAACATAAGTCTGTCTTCCGCAACATTTGGTAGGTTTTCTCCAATCAACCAAGGCTGAAAGATTGTATAAAGAACAATATCCCAGATAAAAGCATAAGCGAGCCTCTCAGATCCCAGATAGCTCAACAAGAAATTCCACCTTTCATTTAAACTTCCAAAATCACCATCCATTCTTCCATATAGAGCCCACAGAATGGATATTGCACACACAGCCCCACCAATCAAACCAACTACTGGAGCACCTTTGATCATCACAATACCCAGTTGAGAGGGCTTTCTTGGGTAGTCACTAGCATCAGCTCCATTTTGTCTGATAGCCATGTAGGGTATCAAGAATGCTATGAACAAAAAATAACAATGGTACTCAACAACTCTTGCGTAAAATATATACTCTGTATATCTATATATAAAAGCATAGTCACAGAAAAATACGAATCCTATAATGTATCCCAATTAAAAGATGTTTAAACCAGGAAATCAAAATAACTGATTTTTACCAGTATAACTTAATGTAAGAAAACTATAAAAGCAACTTTACAGTAACTTCATCAGAGTGCCTGTAGCTATCAGGAATTCAGGATATTAAATGTAAGGACAAATTCTAGGGAAAATAACCAAGACACATTCTCCAATTGTTGGAAAGGAAGCAAACTACATGGAACAAAGATGAATTACGAGGATAAAACTAAGAGGAATTACGAGGAACTAAGTCTTCTTTAGTTATCAACATGAAGAAACATTTTTAAAATGTGGGTTGATGTTTACATGTCGCACAATGTTTACATTTCCAAGGTGAGCGATTTTGTTATATTGCTCTAGATTTTCTAATGTACTATTTATGAATACTCTTTCAAAATTTTACTTATGACTACCATTACATAAAATGAATTTTATTCAACTTCATCAGAACAGCAGAGCAGAATCAGGCAAGATTTTCCATAAGTAAAAGAGTCATCAGTAGAACACTAGAACTTACTGTTTGTCAGGAACATCTGAAGGCCCCATAACGCATCCAGGGATCCCTTGTATCTACTGTTCTTAAAATCAGTGTATAGTAGAGGAGCAAACATGAAGGTCCATGCCACAACAAAGTTGAAGAGCCCTTCAGACATCTAAATTGAAATCAAAATTCTCAATCAGAGTAGGCAATTAAGATATTGATTGCATTGGTCTTGAACTTCAGTCACACTACTTACTGGGTGAAGAACTGGGGCTTCTATAGCATGAATACCAACTACTCTGTCAGAAACATACACAATACGAATGATTAGTACTAGAGCTCTGGTACCTCACAAGGTTAACCGAAGACAAAGCAGAGTATAATTACCTGTCTATGCAAAAGAGGATAAAGGTGGGCATATATTAAAAAATGCAGAAACGTTATATCATAATTTATGCTTTAATCATAGGGACAGAGATTTTATGCTTTTATCATAGACAAAAGAACAAAGCTTCATGCTATGGAAGTATACAGCTTCTAGTATATCATAAATTCAAAATGCCAGAGGTGTAAACTGATAGAGTATAAAACATATTCTTAGGCCTCAACCATCATAGCTTTTGGTTGAGATGGTCCACTATCATGGTATCAGAGCTTAGGTTAAATCTTGGGATTGTTTATATCTTAAATTTTCTCTTCCCCTGCCGGTGGGTTAGAAAATTAAACCCACCGGCGGGATTCACAAACAATTACACAAAACGCACTTTTTTTTTTTCTTTTTGCTTCCGCGTTTTAATTATGGAGTACGATGGTTGACTATCATCGGCAACCCCTCTTGTGATCCAACTAACTCCCACCACACATAGGAGCTTTTGGTTGAGTTGGTTCACTAACACGGTATCGGAGCCAGCATGACACAAAGGTCACGGGTTCGAATCTCATCCACCCCCCCCACTTTCAAGTGGAATATTAAGCACGGGGTATGAGGAGGGCCCATGCTGCATCCACACTTTTGGCCCAACGGGCTCTCGTGTGAGGGGGCGTGATAGAGTATAAAACATATTCTTGGGCCTTAAGCTGATGGTTGAGATGGTCCGCTAATATAAACAACCATATGAAATCAGTAATTGTGTACATATGGAATGTTAGTGAGAGCTCTATTTTGTTGATGTATACAGTCACAGCCCTAATGAAAGCAATTGACCTATGAACCTCATTCCGTCGTAAGTCATAATGTGTAAGATGATAATTACATGATTTACATCTTCCTTCTCATAAAGTCATAATGACTAGCCCTACCTGGCTACTTGCATCTATGTGCTTCAAATTCGCCGGAGTTCACTCTAATATAGCTATCCCCCCTCCCACGTGTCAATCCCATGAGTTTATTCTTCATTCCCTCAACAACAGAAAAGGAGCATAAATTGCCATAAGTTGTTAACTCCCTGAACAAAAATTACCTAGCCATTTTGCCGATAATATTTGAAATACTGAGTGCTGGTCTTCTTATAAAGAAGATGGAGGTATTCATGAGCTCTAAAGAAGGCTCAAGTGTGCTTTTGCCTTGAATTTGCTTTTGCCTTGATAAGAGTGATTCTCAATCCTAAAACATTATAAAGGCGGGAACCTCCTCAACTTGATATTTTCTCCATTGTTATGGTTTCATGTGAATGACGTGATAATTTAGGAAATGGTGCTGAATTTAGGTGTCAAATTAAACATGGACTTCCTTATAATAAACCAAACTAGTTGTGTAGGCACACCACAACAAAATGGGATTGTTGAGTGGAAATAAAGAGGATATCTTGGAATCTATGATTGGTGTTGAGTAACAAACAACATCGATATAGTAAATATAATATTGAAGTTAAAAACAACCTATGTTATTTATTGACGTTATGGTAAGTAGTGAATTTGAGTATAATTAATTGATAACCCAAGGAAGATGAATGAAGGATTCCTGACACCTTAAAGACTTCAGAATGTCAAGTTGGTGATATAAACAGACAATCATCTCTTGCAGCTCTTCACTAGCAGTGCGACACAATTCTGAAGTAGCCACATAGCTAAATCAAGCTCATTTTCAAGACTTTTATACACTTATTGGTAGGCTTGTTATGGTTCCAATCCAACTCATGTGACCCCGGGGAACACCCAACACATTCACTTCAATTTTGGGAAAAATTCCTGCCTGAAAACGTGGATTATAGCCTTTAACTTTGGACAATTTTTGACTTGTCTGGACTCTTAAAGGAAACATGCCAGGTGCTCTCATTTACCCCACAACACCCTGGGAGCCCATTTGGGGGTGGTTGGAACCGTTTGTTTACAACTTATGATTCCCTTCATTAACTCAAGGCCATCATGGGACTTTATATTGGACCGACTAGTGATCATATATGGTTCCAAACGACATCATATGATCCTGGGATGCATTCCCTACATCATTTTACCTCAACCAACACATTATTGCTATTGTTATTTTTTTTCTCTCTTTCACCCAGCAACTATGTTACATGGACTCGGGCACCCATGTCCGACACGGGTATGTGTCCAAGTGTCCGACTCAGCTATTTTGCAAAAAAAAAAAATCCATGGTTTTGAACAAAAAGTGAAGTTCCAAGTGTCGAGGGTCCGACATGGGTGCTTAAGGTGAAATGAAGAGTCAATGTAACATAGGCCAGCAATCAACCTGCTACACATCCTGCTTGGCTTGAAGTTGGTCATAAGTCATAAGCCATAACTAGGATCTAGTTCTAATATAAACATAGAAAGTAAACAATTTGTTTTGATCAGTCTTGTCTAAAAGACTGGTAAAATAGCTTATGATGCAGGCAATCATATTATTTACACTTACCAAGAATATAAGACCATCAAAGTGATACTTACCAGCATTTGTTATCGGCAAGATAAAGAAGAAATTCAAAGAAAGCCCCACAAGATCATTGATAGTGTCCGAACTGATAGCCCATACAGGATCACCCTGTCATATTTGCAAGTTCATGTTTTTATACTTTAAAAGAGAGGTCAAACTTGCAAAGCACAATACTAGTAATTGGCAATAATTCTATATGAATTGTCAATTTCTATTGAATTTTTTTATTTTATTTATTTATTTTTTTTTGAAAATTGTTAGGTTTGACAAATCATTCACATAAACAATGAAAATCCAAATACAATACAAACAACAGCATCACAATCCAAGACAACATTCTTCCAATTAATCTATACCTTATTCTACATTCTATTAAACCAAAAAAAGCAAATATGGCAGAAAATTAGAGGAAAATAGAAGAGCATAAAAAGGAAGAGAGCATACTAACAGGAGCAAAAGGAAGCAAAAATAGCCAAACAATGTAGACCCCTTCCATAACCCACAACACTGCTTGTGTTAATTTTCTTCGAAAAGATTCAGATTCATCTTCAACTTCAACACCAACTAACCCAGAATTCTTTCTATTCGACGAACTTCGAGTTGCAGAACAAGGAATTGTGAGTTGACAATGGCGATATTGCGGGAAATTAGGGTTACTTTTTCGGGGGAATTTGAGTGGAAGATGATGACGATGAGGGAGAGAAAAGCGTCGAGAAATGGAAGGTTTAGGGGGTGGTTGGGAAGTGTGGAAGAGAAAAGCTCGAAGTGGAGTGACTGTTGACGACGCCATTGTTGTCATCTTCAAGGAACTGCTGGAAGTTGTGATGAAGAAGAGAGAGAATGGTTATTGGTTTGGTTCCTGTGTTTCATGGCAACGTGGCGCCAAATTCATCAGAGATTAGTTTCACGGAGTAATTCATAGGACGGGGTATCCAATTATCCGTGAAAACGGTAATACTCCGTACTCTGTAATATTTGCGGGACAATGGGGGTGTTTAGAAACCAGCTTTTCAGCTGGCTTTTGGCTTTTTCAGGTTGGTCAAACAGCCAAAAATATGTTTGGTTAGTGGCTTTTATAACTGGCTGAAAAGTTAACTTTTAAGCCAAAAGCTAGTTGGATTAGCTTATGACTTTTGGCTTATTGACATAATTAACTTTTGATTAATAATAATTAATAATTAATAATTAATAATTAATAATTAATAATTAATAATTAATAATTAATAATTAATAATTAATAATTAATAATTAATAATTAATAATTAATAATTAATAATTAATAATTAATAATTAATAATTAATAATTAATAATTAATAATTAATAATTAATAATTAATAATTAATAATTAATAATTAATAATTAATAATTAATAATTAATAATTAATAATTAATAATTAATAATTAATAATTAATAATTAATAATTAGTAATTAATAATAATATTTAATAATTAATATTTTTTAATTAATAATTAATATTTTTTAATTAATAATTAATATTTTTTTGAAACATAAATTATTATTATTTAATAATTAGTATTTAATAGTTAATAATTAATTATTATTATTCAATAATTAGTTTTAAAATGGATTAATATTATTAATTTATAGTATATTATTATTTATAATTATCAATTTATAACTTATATACAATTATTGTTAATTAATAACCAATAATTAATTAATTTGAATTATAACTAATTATTATAAAATTATTGTAAACTTATTGTAAATAATTAATAATTAATTTACAATTATTATTACCAATAATTTATTATTTTAATTAATATTAAAGTACTATATTAGTTCATTAGTGTTGATATAGTTTAACAACAGCTAGCACCCAACAGCCAATTTACCAAACACTACAACTTTAGTCAAACAACCAACTCAAAAGCCAATCTAAACAGCCAGTCAAACCAGCTAGCTAAAACAGCCGACAGCCAACAACCAACAGCCAATTGCCAAACAGGGCCAATAACTAAGAGCGTGTTCTAATTTACTAAATGAGCTGAAATGAATTGTTTATGAGATAAAGAAATTAGGAACTGAAACATGTCTTAAGATTAGTACATAATTAGCCACAAAAAAAATTATTTATTATTTTAGTAAGATATCAAGTCGTGTTTAATTATCATTTTTTTTTTGTTGTTGTTTATAGAGCCATATGGGCGATATGGGCGAGTGATGAGAATTGGTGAGGTTGTTATATACACCTGGGTGTACCGTACACCCATGAGTATTTGTGCTCATTTTGATGATTGTTTTTTCATTTTATTATCAAATGAAGAGGAAAAACTAACCTTAGGTTAGTTGAGTGTACGGTACACCCGGGTGTAAATAACAAATTCTATGAGAATTGGTCCTAGGATCCTTATAATCGAAAAGAAAGCTTTAATCACTTTAGGTATCCTTTACTCTTTGTGTTTGGTTTATCATCATATGTATGAAAATCGAAATAAAGCATAGCATCTAAATAAAAGAACAAAAGTGAAGAATACCACCAAAGCGTAGGGTATTATGATCTATATACTCAACAAGTACAACTTCAAATGAGGATCCTATTGTTTATGTGGAGACCATACGTGTCCACGTTGACATAGTTTCAGCACAATTCTACGGTGAAAATTCCACCAATATATGTGCATCATGCATATTAATTTCATTAGGTTAATTAGGCGAAAGATAGCCAGTAATTAGATGGTTAAATAAGATATGACCATCAATTAAAAGAAATTAGTGATAAATTAAGTGAATTAGAAATATTAGGTTGTTTTCAAAAAAAAAAAATGCAAAATCGAATTTGTTTGTTTTGCAAATGTTACGAACCGGGTTTTCGTTTGTCAAAAAGCCTTTTAAAAGATTTGTTTTTTCACAAAATAATGCATTTAAAATGGTTTTTTTTTTTTGTTTTTTTTTTAAACAAATTGTCCTAATTTTGGTTTTTAAAAAACTCCATTTCCACTCTTGAGGCTTCACCCCAAATCGTAGGCGGCAAGCTACAATCTAACAAAAGCGCACCATTTTGAACACTTAACACTTAAAAACGGCGACGTATTAGAGAAACGCAACACTGCTGAAACACCATCTCTACTCTCTAGTCTCTACTGCTCCTCCCATAGTTGTCAATTTTCCCGCGCAACATCTGCAACTCAACTTCACTCCGCCTAACTTTCATATTTTCTCTCTCCTCTTCTCTTCTCTTCTCCACCATGGCTCCCAAACCCGACAGCGCTGAAGGTATTTTCTATCTCCTTTACTCATTTTCACCTTCAATCACTCCAATTTGCTGTTTTTTTTAAGGTTTAATCTTCTGAATTTCTGATTATACCTCTCATTTCACTGAATTCGTATAATTTCCTCTTAATTTCACCTTTTTTTTTTTGAATTTTTTCATTGTTAATTTCTCTAACATTGTTGAATTTTTTTGTTGGATGTAATTTGTTCAGGTATAGTACTCAACTTCGTCAACGAGGTAATCCATTTACCTTAAACCCTTGTTTTTATTTTACCGATTTTGTGGCAAAATATTTGATAGTTATGTTCGTCAATTTGTTTATTTTTAGATTCTTGAGATTGAAATTGTGTTCAACATATATGAACTTGTAATTTTAGAGCTCAAGTTGCTTGGAAATTGATTGATTTTTCTGTAAAATAAGTAGAACAAACACAAAGTAGCTTATTTTAGGTTAGGATGTTTAGCTGAAATTTTAAATCAGGACTATTTCCTGCATTTTGATTTTTTTTTTTTTAAAATGAATTCTATAGTCGAAAGTTGCGGTATGAAATGATATTTTTATGAAACTGATTTTCGAGTGTATGATTCATGAGCATCATTTCGAAGTTATTGTGCTAATTTACCTCTGATTCTAGAATTTACAAAAGAATTAAAGTTTATGGACTTGTGAATTATTCTTTCATATGATATCCCTACTAGTTTTGTATGTTTGTAAATCTAAGGGTAAGTACTGGCTTTATTTGCGGATTCAAGTATCATTAGGTCTATTATGAAGTACTTGGATATCATGTTGTGTCTGGTATTTTAAGAGTTTGGAGAAATGTAAGGTTGGGAGTGAAGAACAATAAGTTGAAAAGATTTCAATGAGATAGGTTAACAACCTGATAAAAGACCTGAAATTGCACTTTCATGTTTGTTATTAGACGCGTAATCTGATGATTAAGCGGAAAATAAATAAATGAAATAGAAGTCATTAAATAAATTGCACTTTCATGTTTGCTGTTCTTGTCCAGCAAGATAGGCCTTTAAATGCACAGAATGCTGCTGATGCATTGCAAAAGTTCAATCTCAAAAAGACTGCAGTTCAAAAAGCTCTTGATTCACTCGCTGATAGTGGAAAGATTGCGTTTAAAGAGTATGGCAAGCAGAAGATCTACATTGCACGTCAAGACCAGTTTGAGATTCCAAACAGTGAAGAGCTTAATCAGATGAAGGAACAGAATGCTAAATTACAGGAACAAGTTAGCGAACAGAAGAAAGCAGTTAGCGAGGTTGAGGGAGGTATGCTAAACTTCTAACCTTACAATTTGATAAAGGAAAATTGAATTGGAATTTGGGATGCAATGCCAGTGATCTGTGCTGGCTTTAATTTGATCTCCTTGATAATTTTGTTTTCAGAAATCAAATCCTTACAGTCAAATTTGACACTAGAAGATATGCAAGCCAAGCTGGGAAGGCTTAACACAGAGGTATATTGCATGATTTGCAGGAAGATATTTTTATTATGATATTAACTTGCGTTTTTTTGAAACAAATAGCTGACTTGGGAGAATTTTGAAATTGATGATTTCTCTGTTGACATCTCAACTAGGTTGAGGAAATGGAGGATAAGTTGACTAAATTGCGTGGAGGAGTCACCCTTGTGAAACCAGAGGACAGGAAGGCTATTGAAGATCTTTATGTGAATGCAATTAGTCATTGGAGAAAGCGCAAAAGGATGTTCAAAGACATATGGGATACAATAACTGAAAATTTACCGAGGGATTTAAAAGAGCTTAAGGTCTTTTTCTTCCTCACTTCTATAGTTTTATAGGCCTCCAAAAATATTCCCCTTCACTGATTCAACTCCTTCCATTTATTTCAGGAGGAACTCGGCATTGAATATGATGAAGATGCTGGTCAGAATTTGCAGTCTTTTTGTAATTTGATGCCACAAAGCAAAAAGCGGGGAAGAGGTCAGTAAAGTTCATGCTGCAGTCAATGCTGAAGTTTTACTAGTGGCTTGCGACAAAGTTCGTGGTATATATTTATGCATTTGGGAAGTATTGTACCAGAATAGATCGTTCAGGTACGCTGGATGTTGTTGGTTTTCATCAGGAAGTTTTACTAGAACTATAATTCATAGTTGTAAAAGCAGTTTCACTTATTAGTGTTTATAAGCTTATATATGCTTGATATCTATAGAGTCCTCTATTATGTACAGTGTAATCAACATAACTTAAGTATACTGGATTACTGGTTACTTATTACCTACCTACCCAAGAAACTTTATCTGAACTGCTTGCATTATTTAGTGAAAACAAGATTATCTCAATGATGAGCATTTCTGTACTAATGCATAATGTCTGGAAAGTAGAAATGTTGACTGGCTATCCATGCACAAGAGGAATTACTTCTCAGTTATTGTTTCTGCACTTAATGCAATAGATTTTGAATAGTGGCTAGTTCTGGGACATTGACCGGATAGTAATGAACTGCTTTGAAGCTTACTCGAGCTCAGTAAACAAAATTCTTTTCCAGATTTGCAAAATTTAAGGCTACATTTAGGTTTTTATAATGATAAATACATTTACTATTGCCTCTATATACGTTCTGCAGAGTAGCAATGAAAAAAAAAAGAGGCCAAAAAAAAAAAAAAAAAAAAAAACTCAGACACTCCTCTGGCTCATCTATAGATAACTTCAATAGCATTTTAGGTATCAATGCTATCTTCTGGTCCTCACAGAAACAGGCCTTTTCACTGTATTCAATCTCTGTGAACTCTTCACAGCCATTCCTGCAGAAATGTGTTCCTCGCTTTCTTTCCTGGAGTTAGCTTGAATATTAGTAGCTGTTTGTTTAGGAGAATAGTAAAGCAGCTTGGTTTCTCTTTTTTCCTGTTCATCTTTGTTTCCAACTGAATAGGTCTCACTCTTAACTACATCTTCGTTCATAGTCTCATTGAACTTCAGGTTCTGCTCTGCTCTACCTGAAGAAATGCTTATTGGATCTACTTGCTTGACGTTTATCATCTCGTCGCTTTGACAGATTTCCTCTTCATCAGAACTAAGGCTATAACTGTCGAATGGATGAACTTCTTCATGCCGCAAAACAGAGTCTTTAAGTTCCTGTGAATAACTTTTCTGACTATCAACAGTTCTTGATTTTACTTCACTATTCGAATCCATGACTTGATTTCTCTGTTTATTACTTGGATGATTGAGATCATCTGGTGGTCCCCCAGAAGTCGACCTAGAGAGATCCACAGCAGCTCTTGCTGCAGAAGCTGCATACGCTGCAGACATGAAGGCTTCTTGGGCAGCTTCTGCTACATCTTTATATTGCTTTCCCCTATTCAATGAAAGACTTAAATCCCCAACTCTGCACATTTCTTCAGGGTAGTCCTTCCTATCATCTCCAAAATTAACTCCTGAAGTAGCTGATTGATTTTTAGCACTACGATTGTCCTCTTCTTTATTTACCTGCACAAAGTTAGTGCATACATACACTGATTACTCGCTGTTAAAAGTTATCTGTAGTGTACTCGCTGTTAAAATATACTCCCCTGTCCATCAATCACAAGCTACATACTTTGTATGATCAGAATTCTTATTTAAAATATTTAGTCTGGTAAAGTTTGGACTTTATAACTAGGTGTCTTAACTAGGTGTCTTGGTGTGTTTTTCTTGGATGACTCTAAACAGAAATGTGACATACGAAGTATTATTTAGGAACAGGGGAAGTAACATTTCTGAGAATTTAAGCTGAATAAGGTACCTCTGCTGCTGTTGAAGGAGCCTCCTCTAGCTGCAATTTGATGCCATTTTCATCAGCTATTTCTTTCAGCAACTTCATTCTGCTTTCCAAACTTGGCTGCCTAGTCGATAGTTTCTGGATGATCTGCCCAGAAAAACACCCGTTAAACACACAATTAACATGTATTCTTGATTTCTTGACATGTAAGTGGAAAGCATTTACCTTGAGGTTGACACCACATCTGTTACGTAATTCAGTAGCTCGAAGGGTGAACTCTTTGCCATAACGGGATGAAAAAATATAGCGTATCTCCTGTAGTTCAGGTAATTCTCCGCACCTTGATGCTGCAAAAATCAGGCTTGATATAGCCTCTTGAAGCTCTTCAGGGCAGGTTCTGAAATCAGATGATATTTATTTATTCATGTGTCAAACATGTAGAAGACTGAAACACCACGATAATAGATTAGAACAAAAAGAGAAAAAAAGGAGGCTAACTTTTCATCTTCAATAAGTTTGACCCTCTCGCTCAAAAGAATGCAGTAACTCTCAATCATGGAAAACACATCCAACATATTTTGCTCCTTGATCACTTGTTCAACCTATCAAAAACATGCAAATAAAAGCACAAAACCATGCATCAAAATCTATTTTGTGTCAGATATCATATATTGTGAAGGAAGCAATGGTGGTTACCCTGATGAGAGCACGCTCGTGTTCGGAAATTTGGAGGAGTTGAATGACATCAGAGCGAGCAATGGAACATCGCGCTCGCTTCTGGTTCTTAAGGACAGAAAGCCGAGATATGGCAAGGTTTACAAGGGTTTTGAATTTGGAAGCCTTAAAGCTTCTTCCTAGCAATGCATCCAGCGTTTTTCCCATGCTTAAACTTCTTACTTCCAACGCTAAGAGTGTGTAAGCCCTACAAAGAGATATTCCTAGCGGCAGGTGAATGCAGCAGCCAGCAGCAACAGTCCCAAGACTCCCCAAGCGGCAGGTGCTGCTGCTGCTGCGACTTTGGCTGCAGGGATGAGAACAAGGGATACGGCTGCTTGGCAACTTTGTGTGATGACACAATATGTGTGAAAATATGGACTTTTTTATTTTTTTTTTTCTTTTCTTTTCTTTTTTTTTTTTTTTTTTAAGAATTTTAAACGAACGTGTTTGACGAGGTTTTGATTACTTAGGGTTGAAGAGAACGATATATAGTGGAGCAGCAAAGACCTTGTGGAAGAGCATGAACAGCTGGCTTTTATATTTTGGTAAAAAAATATTTTATTTGGGTTTTTGAGAAAATCGTGGCTAAGAAAATTATAATACTAACGCGGTTGGATTTACTTTAATAAATCTTAATTACCTAACAAGTAACAAATAAAGGAAAAAATTATTTTAATATATGTAGGTTTGTTTTTACATTTTCTAGAAGTTTTGGCCTAGTTTTCATATGTTTATGTACGTATACAAAACATACACTAAAATAGCATCCTAAGGCTTGTGTGGTGAAATTAGCCATTAACTAGTCTTTTGGCCCGTTCGATGCACAGATTTTTACCTAGGTTATTTCATATGTAGGTATGTATTTCAATAGTTGAAACTTTTGATATGAAATACGAAGTAATTGTTTCATTGCTAAAACATAAAAGGAAAAAAAAGAATGAGGGTAGAACTATGGAAAAAGATGATGGAATTTAGTTACGTATATATACATGAAGATTGTAGGATATGAAATGGCATATTAATTTTAAGTTGTTTTAAGTCTAAGAATTGAAAAGACAATTTTTATATACGTAGTAATTCAATTCATATGTCTATGTGATATATATTAGTTGGTTGAACTTTATTTTATTACGATGGAAATGAAACACTACATTTTCTTAATTGAATTTGCAAGTTATAGAATGCATAAAGACTTAAAGAAAAAGATTAAAAGGGGTGACATGTGTCATATGTGGTATTGAGTGATTTGTGATGACATGTGTCATATGAAAAATTATGATTTGTATTTTTAAATACTTAAGTATAGAGTATAGATAGATATAGATGTAAGGATCAAACTTCAAAGTATTTAGTAAATAAGTTCGGGAAACATACTAAAAAAAATACTCATGGCAATTTATATTAACATTATAAGGTTAATCATCAAAATTGGTTATCAAGTTGTTACGGAGTTGTCGGAGTATAGTATTTTGTAAATATATAATAACTATAACAATTGAAAAATAGATTAAAGTCCAATTCTCATGCTTATCTTTCATCTTTAATATCCTACCATGGCCATTATCCTCGTTCCAACCTAAACTGAATATATTTAATCTACAACGATCTTGTGTCAATTTGTGAGTAGTTGTATATTATATTTTATAATGGAAATTTTCATTTTAGAGCAACTCCAATGGTTGTAGTTAGAGACTTGCTTGCAATTTTAAATAGTCCCTAGCTACTAGCTTGACCATTGGAGCAAAAATATGTAATTAGCTTAGTCAAGCAAATTAGCTTTGCCAAAAAAACTTGCCAAAAAATCAACTCCAATGGCAAGCTAATTTGCTTGAAAACTTATGTGGCACGACAAGCTAATTTGACAATTAATAAATTAATAAGCTAATAGCTAGTCATTGGGGATCAAACTAGCTACAAACATAATTTGCTTGAAAACTTATGTGGCAAGACAAGCTAATTTGACAATTAGCTTGCCATTGGAGTTGCTCTTATAAATCCCAACTTTGGGCGTTTTACTTTAAAAAATCCCAATTACGCGTTATCCCTGATAAATCCCAACTTTTAGGGATATTTTCTTTCATAGGACCCAAATGACCGGTTACCTGAAGAAAAAGGTTAACTTTTTTTTTATATAAAAATTGCCACGTGTCATACAGTTAGTGGATCAAAAAATAAAAATAATTGTTTTTAAAAAATCTGATTTATTTAAAATAAAAAAATTAAAAAAAAAAAAAAAAAACAAGTACCCAACCACCCCCCCCCCCACCCCTACCCCCAAACCAGTAGCCCCCCATCCCAGAAAATACCCCACTCCCGCCAGTAATTGCCCTCACCCCTGTAAACACCTCCCACCGCGCCAGGATACGGTGCCCAGCCCTCCCCCGCCCTCGAAACCCACCCTTTCCCTCCCCACCCTCAAAACCCTCTCCCTCTCTCCCCGTATAACCACCCCTCTCCAAACCCCGACCCCACCCTCGAAAACGCCCCTCTCCCTTCCCCCACCCCTGAAATCGACCCGTAAAACCACCCCTCCCCAAATCGACCCAGATTGGGTCATCAATTTTAGGGGTGGTGGAAGAGAGGGGGGCATTTTCGAGAGTGGGGGATTAGAGGAGGGAGGTTTATGGGAAAGATCTAGGGAAGGGGAGGGTTTCGCGACATTGGGGGGTTGTTGTCCGGCAATTAAAGGAGGCGGGGGGGTCGGGGAATGTAGTTCCGAGAGGGGGATTCCGGCCGGGGAGACGTTTTTCCGGGGGAAGGGGGCAAGGGTGGGGGTTGTTGCTTTTTTTATTTTTTTTTTTATTTTTGTGATTTTTTTAATTTTACTTTTTTAGAAATTTTTTTCTGTTTTTTTTTTAATTTTCTGAATTTTTTTTATTTTCTGACTTTCTAAAAAAAAAATCTGATTTTTTTTAATTTTCTGATTTTTTTTTTACCATTAAAGTGTGACACGTGGCCTAGAAACCTGGAGTAACAGGTTTGGTGACCCGCTGGGTCCTCTGAAAGAAAATGGGTATGAAAGTTGGGATTTTTCCAGGCTAACATATAGTTGGGATTTTTTAAAAGTAAACCGCCCAAAGTTGAGATTTATAATATGAATTTTTCCTTTATTAATAGCTATAGAATAGTTAGGTTTAATTTTATGATCGTTATAAAAAAAATATTTTTACTACTCCCTCCGTCTCTTTATTAGAGTTCCTTATTCTTTTTTTGGCAAATCAAAACTAAAGTCCCATTATAATAATCTTTTATAATATTATATAGGAAAAATTAGAAAAAATAATCCCAACTTTTATGGATTTTGCTACAATAATCCCAACTTTGAATTATTCTAGAATAATCCGAACTTTGGTGGTTATTCTTTTTCTTCAATCCCAAATACCGGTTACCGATTGAATGGTTTTTTTTTTGTTAAAGTGACACATGTCACAAATTGAGTGGTTAAAAAAAATTATTAAAAAAAAAGCAAAAGTAAAAAAATAAAAAATTAACCCAGCCAACCCCTCCCAATTCCGACCACCAGCATAATCCAAACAATCACCCCCTTTGCCGCTGATTTCCCCTCCCCCGTCGCCGCTGATTCCCCCTCCCCTCTACGCCGCTGATTCGCCCTCCCCTTTCGCCGCTGATTCCCCCTCCCTTTTTTTTTCGTTTTCTCGTTTTTCGGCGACACTCGAAAACCCTTGAAACCTCTACCTCCACTCGAAACACCCTTAAAACCACCCCCCCCCCCCACACACTCTCTAAAACCACCAAAAACGCCTCCACCACCATTTAAAACCCTAGCTGCAAGGGTTTTGAGGTGGTTGGAGGAACGATCTGGGATTTTTGAAAGTGGGGGAGGGGTTTAATTGGTCGTTTCGTGGGGAATGGGGGTGGAGGTGGGTCGCACGACAGCACCAGGGATTTGGGGGGATAGTGGCGCATTGTTGGGGCAAGGCAAGGGCTGGGTACGCGCGGCAGGCGGTGGTGTTTGGGGTTACGGTGTTCAGGTAGGGGATATAAGGGTTTTCTGTTTTTTTTTTAAAAAATTATTTTTTTTTATTTATCTTTTTTTTGGACCAATTGAAGCTCGACACGTGGCACATAACCTGCTATATATAACAAGTCATTGACTTTCGTTGACCGGTTTGGAATTTAAGAAAAAGAACACCCCCAAAGTTCGGATTATTCCAGAATAAATTAAAGTTGGGATTATTCCACCAAAATTGTTGAAAGTTGGGATTATTTTTTCTAATTTTTCCTATTATATATTATAATAGCTATGATCATTATAGAAAATATTTTTACTACTCTCTCCGTCTCTTTTTTATAGTCCTTTTATCCTTTTTTTTTTATTTGGCAAATTAAAATTAAAGTCTCATTATAATAATATTTCTTCTTTTAGTAAGTGATTTTTTTTTACAATTTTAACCTTATTCTCTTAATTTAATTCCCAAATTATCCTCAAAATTTTCTGATTTTTTGTGCCAAATGTTCCCATCATTTATGACACACTATTTATTCTCTCTCTATTTTTATTCTCTCCCACTAGTTATTTAATGCAAGTAATGTACTTTGGTAATTGTTTAAGAAATCTACCAAAAACTTAAATTCTCGTGAAAAATAAGAAAGGGGACTCCAATAAGAGACAGAGGGAATATATTATAGTTAGTACTCTCTCCGTCCCTAATTACATTCCTATTTCTCTCTATTATGTAGGAAAAATAATAAGTTAATACATATCATTAATAAGAAACATGAACAACTTTATAAAAAAGTGTCAATTAATATAATTGTTTCTTCAGAGTGAGGGATAGATCAAGTGATTAGAACTCCCCCTCCTATTTTAAGAGATCTTGAAATAGATTCAAATCACCCGCCCTTGTAGCTCTCTAAACACCAAAAATATATAATTGTTTTTTTTATACAAGTCTACTTCGACCGCAAAAACATATATTTGACCACTAATGTATCAAATTATATAATGGAGTGGTAGAAATTATAATACAAAAATAATTTAAAAATTAATGCAGTCATTAAGACAAAACAAACAACCATAAGAATATGTTCGCGCAATACCCGGGTTGTTACTTTGAAATCAATTGGGGTATTTTTATTAACAAATTTAAAAGCTAAATTGACAATATTTAATGGTTTTTTTTTTTAAATACTACATCTATTTCTTATTATGTACAACAATTGAATTTCTTATATCTTACATAAAATACTCAATTGTTGCACACAATGTGTAACAAAGGCAGAAATTACATCATGTCGTATATACTTCTGTAAATTTCATTTTCTTACTTATAAGATGTTTGACCATTTCCAATGTCAAAAAAAAAAAAAAGAAGTTTGATCATAGACTAAGATAGTTAAATAGCCAACTTTTTTACAAGTGATTAGGTGTTCAAATCCCATTAACCTTGTAATAAGTAATTCACCCAGCTACATCTTAGCTTCCATCAACAAGATCTTATTGGGGCCTCCAACTAATTTTTTTGCGGTCTAAATTTCAAATTTGATGATTTATAATTTAAATTTAATTATTCTTTCCTCCTACTTAAAGGAACTAGCTCCATCATTAGGATAACTTAATCCTAACTTAATCTCCTATATGTATATCTCGCTGAATTCCCCTGACGACAAAATTCGAGGGAATGATGGAGCTAGTTCCTTTAAGTAGATCAGATTGCAAATAGAAGTCAAGTCCTGTGCTTAATTGAGTTAATGTCTAATTTTATAAAATAGATCAGATTGCAAATAGAAGTCAAGTCCAAAGTTATGCATAGAGCCCTCGAGTCAAATCTTGTAGAACATAAACTTGAAACCATAATTGGGACTTAAAACTCTTAACAAAGTCAGAGTTCAGGATTAAGAACTCAAAAGAATGTAACTTTCATTATTTTCTATAACAATCACTCCAGGAATCCATATGTTTGTATGTTACAATCAGTACTTCTAAAATATACCAAAACCTTCAAGTTATAATAAAAAATGAACAAATGGCCCGAACAAATGGCACAATCAGAAGACACAAAGATATTACCACTTGCTAAAACTCTCACAAGCATCTAGTGTTCAGCCAAGCATGATTGCAGGCCATTGAAGATTGGCAAAGGTAGAAATTTTCAATATAAGTAGAAAATTTAAATATATACGACCATTACTCTAAAACACTACTCTAAAGAAGAGTTTTCTTATCTCTGAAATGACCTGTGCTTAATTGAGTGACAATTTAATAATAAGAAATATTTACAAAAAAAACAATGAAAAAAAAAATCATAAAATCAAATCAATTAATCAAAGCCTTTTATCCCACAAATGGGGTCGGCTACATGATAAAAATTAATTAAATAAAAATAAATATACGAAGAATAAATAAATAGAATATGATATTGTTTCTAAAAAAGAAAAAGAAAAAAAAAGAAAGAAAAAAGATTATGATGGATAATTCCACGAATATAAAATGTGAAACTACTACCTTTTATCAATAAACTTATACTAAAGATGAAACCAGGAATGACACTTGTCATTTCCTGGTCAAAAATTTTCCCGCCTTTTTTTTTCTTTCCTTTTTAATTTTTTTGCCATATTTTAATGACATCTATATATTTTATAACCTATAATAATTGTCATTTCTATTTTGACAACATATTTAATCCAGTATTACTCAATTAATATTTATTTACAAATATTCTCTACATACTAGGAAACTTTTAATTACAAAATACTAACATAGATTTAAAAAAATAAGGTATTGGAATATATATCGTTTTCCAAGATTATTATAATATTATCAATATCAATTTTACAGAAAAATCATTTTGGTAGCATATTTTGTACGGAGTATTAATCTTAAAACTATACATAACGTTTATAAGAACAAAATAATTTTGTTATAGTATACTTTGTACATAATATATATTGGAAAATTAAATCTAATTGTTCTAAACATTTATGTGATTATTTTTTTTATTTAAAAAAAATAACCTACTACTCACTAAAAATATATTTAAAAAGTTGATTACAGAATTCTAATTATCCTAAAGTAAAATGAACTCAAATAAATTTTCATATTATGCCGATCAAAGTGTGTCAAATTTAAGGACAAATGCATATGATTAATACTACTTCCCTTAGGACTAAATATAGCTAATAATTTAATTTTCTTATATAAAACCTTTTATCTTCTAAGTTTCTATTACTATATTTTTTTTATACAATCCAATCTAATAATCTTTACATTTAATTTAAGTTATTTTGTTACAAATAATTTTTTTGGATAAATTATTGTTGAATTAACACCATATTTATTATTTATTTATTGTAAAATTTAATTATGACCGTGCATGGCACGGGACTTAACCTAGTATTCCTCTATAAAGAAATACAGTTTCTCCTTTTACACCACAAGTAACTAATACATCCTTCATTGATAGTTCAAGTTGCTAAAATTGCTGATTATAACTTTTCACTTAATTAAACTAATTATTTACTAATAACAGCTGTATTTCATTGACTGAAATTACTTATATACTTAAATGGATTAATAGAAAATTACTTATCTAATAAATAAATAAATAAAGGCCCAAAGCCCTTAGCAATATTCCTCTAACAGTATGAAAATTAGAACTGAACACAGGACCCCCACCAACTCAGTCAACATGCATCACTGAAAACATTTTTACTACAACCAATTCTAAACATATAGTTCCAGAGCTTCAGTTATTTTCCTTGTTCTACTCTATTTCGTATGGTGGTGCCTTCACAACACCATATGCACAAGTCAATATTCCATATTAGAGCTTGTACACTAAAAACAAAAGATTTCATAGTAGCAGCTGTTCTATGCCAACCACTTCTACAGCACAATACATATTCAAAAGAAGAATCTACAAGCTTAGGTCAGATAAAGATATGTTATACCTTGACTAACATGCTGCCAACTTGGTTTTCTTTTTACCAATAGTCTACTAGAATTCCAGTCTACTAGAATGCTGTAACATTCTGAACACTTGGTTCTATTTTTACAGATCAAAATAATCAAGTTATCCAATTTCATGGAATGCACACATAGACAACAGACAAACACACACACCCAAGATTTTGAAATTAAAAATCTCTTTTGCCTTCAATGGTTAAAAAATATCAACAGTCCAAAACTAATGAACTATGGTATCTAAGTTCAGAATGAAAACTAGCAGGAAGATAGTGGGTCACCAGCTCAAACATAACACACGTCTGACTAAATTATATCATTATCCTCCTTGGCAAAACTCAAAGCATACCAAAACATGGGGCAAAAATATATCTTAACCAAAATTTCAATCCACAATCTAAACCAAGCAAAGAACCCACAAAGTTACTAACAAAAAAAACAACAATCACAAGATATTCAGGGTATTTGCCACAGCAGTGCTTCTCGGCTTCTCCTAGACCCTGCAGAAGTATCATACACGTAGTACAACAAAAAAAAGAAGAAATCCAAAGCCTAGAACGCCCCGGCCTACAGAAGATAAAGATGCACACTATAACCATGCTTTAGCTGAAATATGACAAAGAATTTATCTAAACAGAACCAAATTTCTCCTAAGAGATGGAGAACAATGAACTTTGGCCCAGACAAACATAACCGACAGTAAAACTCAGCGCAAACTTTTAAGATTGAAGCAGGATCCAATTCTTCTGATTGAAAAGTTGTCTCATTTACAAGCATCTAAAATGAATTTAATGTACACGACTTGAGGAATAAAGTTACACAAACTTGTACAAAAATAGAGTGATATTGTACGTCAGTTGTAAAGTTGCCCTAAAAAATCTAAAATGATCAAAAGTTACCCCAAAATATATAAAAGTACCCCCGATAAAGAAGTTATTTACGCTTTATGATTGACTTACTCTTTTCAAAATGAGTAAAAATCAAATCTCAATGGGTAAAACATAGCTACATTATCCTTTTAAAGCTTATTCCATTGCCTTTTTACATTAAAATCACATCAGGTTTGAAATTACACCAAAGAATATTAAAGTTACACCAAATTGGCTAAATGTTACTTACCAGGTGTACACAAAAGTTTTGGATGAAATTAAAAGGTTATTTTAGATTTTAATACCTGTTAAAAACCCGAAAATGGTTTTTAACACCTCCTAAAAAAAATTGATTTTAACACCACCCAAATTTCAAAAAATTGGGTATTACCACCACGTAACTGATTCTGTTTACAAATCTGTTAAGTAAGGCCACATAACGTGTCACTTTATTATTGGCCAAAAAATAAAAAAATAATAAAAAATTAAAAAACAAAAAATAAAAATTTAAAAAACCTAAAACTACCCCCAGCCCCACCACCGCGCCACCAGCATCGTCCCCCAACCCACCCACTGCCAGCGTCCGGCGTCCCAGAGAATCGCCCGGCACCGGCGACCCCACCCCACCCCCACCCCTTTCCTCCACCTATGCACCCCACCCCTTCCCTTTCCCTATTTTCGTTTCCCGACCCACCACCCCAAAACCACCCTAAACGCCCCCTCCCCCGGAAAACGCCCCTCCTCCCCCGGAAACGCCCTCCCTCTCCTTTCCCCCTCCCTTAGTCGATTCCCTACCACCCCAAACGAAACCCTAAAACCCGTTTAGGGTGGTTTCGGGGTTGTGGGTCGGGAAACAAAAATGGGGAAGGGAAGGGGTGGGGTGCGTAGGTGGTGAAAAGGGTGGTGGGGGTGGGGTCGCCGTCGCCGGGCGATTCTCAAGGACGCCAGACGCCGGCGGGGGGTGGGTTTGGGGACGACGGTGTTGGCGCGGTTGGTGGGGCTGGGGTAGTTTTAGGTTTTTTCCTGCTAATTTTTGTTGTTAAGTTATGTTGTATTGTTATATGGGTTTTGCCTTGTTTTTGCTGATTTTTGTTGTTAGTTTTTGTTGTAAATTTTTGTTGTAAATGTGTTTGTATGAATTTTTTAAGTTAATTTCTAGTATCATATGAATTTATAATGCTTATTTCTGTTAATTTTTGTTAATGCATGGTTTTATTCGCTGATAATGTTCTTTTTGTGAGAAGTCGTTTACTTGTTTGATAAATTCTACCTGTTAATTTATCTGCATGTTTGTGAGCAAATTACTTGTGTTTTGGTTTTAATTAATTGTTGTGTTATTATGTAATTGCAGCAAATAGCGGCCACTCAAATCCATTTCATTCAAAAAGGAATAGATTAATTCCACTATGAAAGGATGGGCAAAACAAAGAGTATTAAAGATTGTATTTAAAAATCAGCGTAGCTTTTGAATCCAATTTGTAATTCGTTAATTAGACTTGATTGTAATCCATAAAGTAAATTTATTAGACTATTTTGTTTGAGATTGACTTGTAGTTTGCCTAAAAATTTAAAATGCAATTGAATGAACAAAATCAGGTTGGCCGGGTTGACCTAACCCGAATTTAGCAACCTGGTTTATCCTCAAAACAAAGTTTTGGGTCAAATCAGGTCATTTTCGGGTTAACCCGAACCCGAAAATATTAGGTTCGGGTTCAGCTTTTCAACTCGAAAACTTAAATGAATCGGGTTAGGGTTGGGGTCAGCTGACCCGAACACGAGCCCGACCCGATCTGTTTGACACCTCTAAATACCATACACAAAGTGATTATACGGTTATACCTAAGGATGCCAATGGGTCCAAAACCTGGTCAGATCCATGGACCCCAACCCATTTTTTAGGATAAGCAGATTGCTTTTTTTTTTATTTTTTTTTTAACCCTCCTCACTCATAAAACTTTCAGGCTATTGTAAATAGGGCTATATATAAACTTCATTGCCTCTTTGCGATTGGTTAACTAATTAGCTATACTCTAGTGTTTCACTCTACAAAAAACCATACGACATACATTAATAAAAAAAAAATTAGGATCTAAACTTCAGCTACCTATCTACTCCAAATCGAGACCTTTAATCACCATGATCAAGAGCTCCTGCTATATGTAAACTCCATTGCCTCTTTGACATTGGTTAACTAATTAGCTATACTCTAATATTTCACTCCAAAAAAAACCATACGATATACATTAATAAAAAAAAATTATGATATAAACTTCAGCTACCTATCTACTCCAAACCATGACCTTTAACCACCATGATCAAGAGCTCCAGCTATATCCGGCGAGTAAGCTTCCTTTCTTCATTCTATTATCTTTCTCGGTAATCGAGTTCATTCTCACTTCCAAAATTCTAATTTCTCTAACCTATCATGAAGCGCAAATAAAAAAGTTCGGTGCCGAGGTAAAGTTTAGCATTCCCTTCTTTACCAATTGGCACGACAAATTGATTGCTTCTACACCTAGCCCTTAGGTGCATAGACATACTTCAAAATTATTTCTCCCTGAGAAGTAGAGCTAAGCGATCTATTGAATGAAGGGCAGGCTTGAATAACTTTGTTTTTTTGAAGGCTATGTCATTTACAACCGCGGCGGCTTAAGCTTGGTTTATTTTGTTAGAAAAGAAAAAAAAGTAGGTTTCGAAAGTTCATCGATTAGTACACATTCGGTGCTGTCCCTGTGGATAGGTAAATTTCTATTAAGAGAATTACCTCATGTTAGGATTCAACTCGTTTTTGCTACTTCTTATTCCTGTCTTAATATAACAACAAGATGTTTCTTTTGCCCCTTCCATCTGAGAAGGTAAGGTATACTACCTAATGTAGCAGGACGCGAGGCAAGGCTTATCTGCTCGGGATAGACAGCTTTTTACCCTTGCGCCCTGTCACGAAAGCAACATTGGTCTATTGTGATAATGTGAGTGCGATACATTTCGTAATAATCGCAATAGTAGGGTATGCACAAAGTTTTAGGAAAATTATAGGGTAGGGACCAAAAGAGAATTTTTTATAATACGAAGTATAGTTAATAAGAGAGAGAGAAAATATATATATATATATATATATATATATAAGTGGGTTTAACAAAGGAGAGAAATAATAATATATTGGAGAAAGTGTAGTTAGTAAGAGAGAAAAATAATAAAATAATGGTGGGTCCTTACCAAATAAGATAAGTGTTGCAAATGTTATGAAACGGACATAAAAGGAAAGTGTTGCGATTATTACGAAACAGAGGGAGTAGAACTTACAGCTACAAACCATCAAAATAAAGAAAATCAAGTTTATGCTCATGTAATTCATCCATATGAAAAACATTCATACCAAAGCTTGAAATTAATTTCACCTCTAACAAAAGATTAAAAATTTATTGTTTCAATTGCTACATTACTAGTCTACTAATGATTATTTGATATAATATGACTAAATGCTGTCAGAAAATCATACTTTCTTTTTAGTTGACATGTATTCCTTTTTAGGAAGTTTTTTTTTAGTTGACATGTTTCCTTTTGGGGTAAATTTTTTACCTTGCATTTACAAGTTACCCCACTTGCTTTTTCATTCTCTCTCACCCTCTCTCCTCTCCTTAATATATGTGCCCAAATCAAACGTGTCAACTAAATAGAAACGGAGGAAGTATAAAATTATAAAGCAATGACAAGCTAAGAGCAATTAATCTTTATAGGGTTTTTTTATTCAAAAATAAAAAATAAAAAAAAAAAATTCAAGACATGTATTTTTATGATAATGTTTCCTCTCTTCCTTTAAATCCCTTACCTAGGCAGAGATGAGCCACCACCAAGGAAGGAGTTGTTTGTACACTGCACTAAATTCGAATGACTAAAAAGAACTTATTATTACACAACTACATCGACTATGAATAATTATACCACAATCTCTGTTTATGGCCAATCTTGGTAAAACAATAAAAACCTAGCTTCAAAAGTGACAGCCCAAACAATATAATTTTTAACCAAAGTGCTCACTACAATTTTTCCCGTCGCTCAAAATGCAAAAATATAAGCAATCTCATCTTCCAGAATATGAAAGTCGCAACATTCTCTACATAAGCAGAAATATTTAACACCAGAAGTTGCAACATTCTCTACCTAAGCAGAAAATTATTAACAGGAAGAACTGTGAATATCAGTGGTTACAAAGACTACTTGCATCAACTATTAGGTTTATCACTACATTTGAACCCATTAGACTATTGTAACATGTGATAAGATCAGCAAAGAATATAGGGAAAGGAAGGAACATTTTGCAATTAACCAAGAGACTCACAGCACACAGCCTAATAAGAACCAATAAAACAAGAAGATAGAGAAAGGATACCAACAATAATGAGGAAACTTACAAAGAGTGTTGCAGGAGCAAGGATCATTTCCCTATCACAAAAAAAAAAAAAAACAAAAAAAAAAAAAAAAAAGAAAGAAAAAAGGAGGTCATTTAATGCCTAGAAGATTCAGCATGATCCTGAAAAAAAGCTTATAAACTATGACAAGAACTCACTGCAAAAATTTCCAAGCAGCAGCACCAGACATCTTCAAAGCCAAAGCCTCCATAATGACCAGCCATAAAGCAGATGTAGTACATTCATTAGAACAATACAGACATGAAGAGGGAAAAAAGAATGAAAAAGGAATCATAATCTCGACGAAAATAACAAAGCCAAGAAAATAAAATGCACAATGAAACTTAACAATAGAGAAATCAGATGAGCTATTTTGGGGTGTTAGGCCACTTAAGCAAAACACAAAACTGTCACGAAATAATTTTCATGTAACAAATAAATTCAATCTTCAGGTTTATTAACAAGGGCAATCCATGACTAGCTCATGAGTCAAACTAACAAGGGTATCAAAGTAACGATCCCAGTAAACAACAAAGGTACCTTCTCCATGGTTCCTTCTAGGCATATAAAGATTGGAGGGTTCCCCCAAGAACTGGAAAATCCCTGAATCAAAAGCAAGATTAGACTCTCCAGGCAGAAAGAAAATAGAAATATTCAACTACAAAAACTAGATAAGAGATAAATATAATCAGAAATATTCAGAAAGATAAGTAGTAAAGATTGTAAGAAGAGCAACACCGATGTAAGCATCGTATACTTTCATTCAAGAAACCAAAGTTAAACGCAGAGAGTACATCGGCTTCCAATGGATAACTATCGTGAGCATTTAAGCTCCATGTTTGAGCAACATTCATCCAGTGTGCTTATAAGCAACAGACCAAAATAAAGTACGAGAAGATATACTAAACTCACAAGGCAAATGTTTAGAGAGAAATGTGATAAATGTAATGTACTATTGCACAATAAATTATCAAAAATGATTACAATAAAAGAAAAAACGCCTTTGGCGAGTTGTCTTACAATAGAAACAGAACACATTCCATTGAGAACTGCCAGTACCTCCCAACAGATATCAGCCTTCTGAGTCCAACTTGAATGACGCCAGAATCAATCTCCCCCAATCAGGCCCACAGTAGTGCATAAAAGATAGACAGTAAATTCCCAATGATTAGAGTGTGATATAAACTAAGACCGTAATATACAAAAATCTAGAGCTACAGCATTTGTGGAGTCAGAAAATCAGCATCTGAATTCACTTGCCGTAATAAATGGGTGATTCAAAGCTTGTGAAACAGTTAGCCTTTTATCTGGATCTAGGACAAATATTTTTTCCAGCAGATCCTTGAAGTTGGCTAACATTTTTGGATCTTCACCAGAAAAACCCCTAATGATGTTACCAACATCTTTTGGCTTAATATTAACGATCACCTTCCTAAGAGTCTGCACAAAAACAAACATATAGCTCTAAGTTAAAAAAACAATGCCTGCAGCTTTGTTCATTTGAGATACACTATAATCATTAATCTTACTGCCTTACCTTCTTAGTGACAGGATCTTCTTCTAACGCAAGAAAATTTAAATCCTGGTCAAAATGTTGCTCAATGAAAGCTCCCTGAAAAAGCAGAATACATAAAGACAAGACATATAAGAATAGTTAGATAAATACATAACTATTCTCAAAAGTCAGTGTCCTACATATATCTTAACAAGAATTAGTTTCCCACCTCTTGTAAGAGGGAAACTGCATCTTAGAATCTAATCATAAAAATAAATAAATAAATAATACTACTTAGTTATGCTAAAATGGCATCCATGGTGAGTACCTTGCGAAGCATCTTCTTTGGGAAAGGACCCTTCAATTCCATGTGAAGACGAAGCATATCATTGTTTGAGGGGCCTGGAAAGAGAACCTTTCCAGTATACAACTCATATAAACAGCAACCAACTGACCAAATGTCCATGGGGTGGTCATAGGTCAAGCCGAGAACTGCACCAAGAAAAATTACAAGCATTAAACAATGAGCCAAAACATTGATATGTAAGTGATGATATGTAGTAAATACATTATAACAGTTTTCATCAACAATGTCTTGCAACACAAATTAAAATTAAAGAACTTACTAATCTCAGGTGCACGATAAAAACGGCTCACAAGGTACGGCGTGATTTCATTTTTACCAGCGAACATTGCATTTCCAAAGTCACAAAGCTTCAGCACATTTTTAGATTCATTGACCTAATTGACAGAAGATTTAGATAAATAAGAAACAATTGGACTTGTTTATAAATAATGTGAATCAATAAATTTCAAAAACTTACCAGCATATTATCTGGTTTAATGTCACAATGTAGAACTCCGCAATTTCTAAGATGCTTCAACGCAATAAACAATTGCTTCGCATAGGTCCTCACAGCAGTAAGCTTAAGGCCAATATTACGACCAAACTTCTTTAGAACCTCACGCAGATTCATATGAAGAGATTCAAAAACTATACAGAGATGATTACGGTACTTGAAATTTGAAAGATAACGAACACAATGTCGGCGATCATCGGGATCTGCACCAACTAGCTTCTTCAAAATCACTAGCTCTTCTGTCCCTGCTTTTAACCTTCATAAGAATTGAACAGCAGTAATTAGATTAGGACTTTAGCCAAAATCACAATAACACAAATTCTCAATAATAAAAAGGGTGCAACAAGGGGAGGTACTAACATAGTTTCATTATTTCGAATTATTTTGATAGCCACTTCCTCTGGATCCCCACTTCCAGCTTTAAGATCCTTTGCACGAACAACAGTGGAAAATACACCTTTACCATGTGCTGCCGTGATTTCATAGCGACTATCAAGTACTTCACCAAATCGAAAACCTTTAAGAAGCAAATAGAGAACCAATTAAAAAGAGCAGAAACCTAACAGGAAGAAAAGTGAAGCATTGACATGCCCTAGCCAGGGTAGAAGCATAAAAGGCACTAACTGTAATAAGACTTGATTATTAAGAAGCTAGCAGCCTACATCTCCCAAAAAGTCAATAGATGACAAGTGACAACTACAAGACAGCAATCCCCTGTTCAGTCAGCAGAAATTCTTTTAAAAAATATATATCAGAATCCTCGACTTAAACCTCAGAAACGTCACCCACCAAAAAATGTCAGAATATGACAAACTTGATGGAGTTTTCTTAATATTGCAACACAACAAGAGATTTTTATCACACACAGCTTGTCAACAAAACCTAAATTTTTAGACCATCAACCAAGTTAAACTCCATGTTAAGGGCTCAAGGCAAAATAGATGCTTTTACAAACCCACGCCACCACTTAAGATCTCTGATACATAGACTACAGATCTTAACATCTACAAATGAATTCCAGATACCAAAAGATGCACATAACAAGATTATCTAGCCGCATAAAGCAGTAATTAGGTACAATAACCCCAAATAATAGTGATTAGCTACCACAGCATCCCATTCAAGATGATTATAGATATAAAGCATGGGAGAATCTTGATTTCAATATGCAACAGAAGTCTTCCTATGCACATCCTTTTTAGGTGGTTAATAAGTGAACAATGGAGCATAAAGAAATTAAAGAATAAAATACAATATAAGGAAAAGGGAAAGTAAAAGAATTTCACCTACAGAATTTTATTAAAAGAAAACAAGTAAATGCATATCCTTTATTAATAGACATCCCTCCTACAACCCCAATGTAAATTACGAGAATAATCATACATAAAAGTCAATGCAAAGCAGTTAAACAAGTAAATGCCAAAATCAGAAACAGACTTACTGTAATATCCCTCTGGATCATCCCAATTATCATTAAGACCACTCCTTTCAAGAGGCAGACCATCTCCCTTACCCTGTCAAGTCAATGAAAAATCATGAGACATTGTATATGAAGTACATAAATATTTCAGTAAGTTACAACATGTTAACCAACTCAACATATAAATTTTATACGGTCTAAATTCCCAGTGGACCAAATCTACCCCAATACAAAAAGAATCAGAATATAACACCCCTGGTATATCTACAATCATTCTAGAAAAACTTTAAAAAGGCAGGAAGAAAAATACATTGAGGTAAAAAAATATAAGAACGTTCTTGGTGTATGATATGAATATAACTCTCTCATCTTCCACAGATAACAAAGCTGCCAACCAAATCTAATTTGTTTTACAATAACACCTTCAAGGTTGATGATATTAAACTATTTGTTGGCATGTTGCCAACATCACAATATATAGAATTTATCCCCCGAAGCAAAACTTGCCAAACTTTAAAGTGACAACTAAAATGAAATACAGAGTTGAAAATAATTTTAAATAAGCACACGTACCATTTTACGAACTCCAGCAGGAGAATCTCCAAATATATCATCACAGAACATATCATTTGACCTTTCACTCTGCAAAAAATATCATCCATAAGCTTAAAAAACAACAGAAGAAATGGCACAATAATACATTAAAATGAGTAGATACCATCAACACTGTGCCAGATATTTTAATCACAAAACCGTTAAAGCTATGATAATGCAAACAATTCTAGCCTTGACAAATAGAATATTACAAACACATCAATACAGTGTAATGGCATTGCTAATCTCGAAACCCAAAGACCTTTTCATATGCTATCACACCAAACCAGATTAAAATCAGCTATCATAATAAAGACTAAGCTTGCAGGTTCACATAATTGTACCCTATAAAACATATAAATTACTACTTCAAAGGTTAAATATATCAATCTATCCAAGTATGAACTGGTGGTCTTGTATCAGACGATTAAATAATTTTAAAAGTTACTGCTTCAAAGGTTAAATATATCCAAGTACGAGCTGGTGGTCTTCTATCAGACGATTAAATAACTTTAACCCTTCTTTTCCAATTTTGAAATTATTTTAACATCAAAGGAATGTTACATCATTTTACATAAATCTACAAACATTTACCTATTTTTGGTAACTTATTTAGCTTTTTGTCTAACTGATACATGGTCTGACAATATAGAAGTATAGGACCCGTCAAACCATCTTGTACAAAAATTAGCAAAAACACAACCATAAGCCCCCACAATAGTTCTTTGTTAAATAACTGTCACAGCAGGCGGTATTCAACTGCAATTGGAAGGCAGTAGGTGAGAGAAGACAACATGCCACACGTGCATAGGCATTATACATGGTAAATTCTTCAGGAAACTAAATTGAATTATAAAACAGGAAAAATCCATACCTTAGGAGAACCCTCCCCCAGCATAACAGTATTCCTTTCAGCAGCAGCTGAGTCATTTCCAGGAGCAGATTTCCCCAAGTATAAGGAAGTATCATCTACAGAATTCTTGTTAGCATCACCCTTAGCACCATTATTTTCTTTTTGACCAGTGCTTGCAGAAGACAACTTAAGGGAAGGCTGCTTCGTCAGTTCCTCATCTGATATTGCACATTATAGAAGATAAATATTAAGGCCTTTCAGACAGATAACATTACCAGACGATTAATAGCAGAAAACGAATAACAACAAGAATATAAAGACTAGTTGAAATGGTTAAGTAACAAATAGATGCCTACAGAACAGGGATAAGCTTTAAAAAGTAGTAGGCATTGTGCAAACAACCACTTGTAATTTCAATATCAATTTCAAACAATCTATCACCAAATTTTACCTGATTGCAGGTATAACAAAGAAAATATGCTACAGCTTAATAGACAAGGCAACAACACTGCCTTCTAGAGACACAATGGTGGTGCAACAAAGACATACTTCCATCGACTTTTATCCTTCCAAAAAGGAATTCTCTCTTCAATAAACTTGAGTCCCTAATAGGATGCAATTAAAAAAAAAAAAAAAAGACTGCATTTCATTCCTCTTTATTCCTCTTGATTTGCAGGAGCCATGAATTACTTTAACCAAGAAGCTCTCCCATAAAAGATGATACTACAAGGCTAAATGTGCAAGAAGGAGCTGCACACATATTCTTTCAGAGGGAAAAAATTGTACCAATTACCAAGCACGTGGCAACTGCAACACTACTTCAAATTCCATAAGTCACAATCTTATATACCTAAAGAACATTTGAACACACTATGCAAACCCGCACACAAAAAGAAACACAACTAAATACTAAAATCCCCGAATAAATAAAAAGACAGAGAACACACCTTTAGAGACTTGAGGCACAGCCTGCTGCTGCTGCGATTGTTTAGCTTTATATTTTTGAAGAATGGCTTCTCTTCGCCTTCTACTCTCCTCCTTGATTCTGTCGATATCATCCTCTTCAGGCTCTGCAGGCTTCAACTCTAGCGTATCCTTGTCATCATCATCCCTGACAGGAAAACTAATGAATCAGCATTCAATACAATGCAAATGAGAAACATGGAAACTCAAACAGTAAAGAGAGGCTCTTGAATGAACAAAAATTACCCATTCATTGCATCTTCATTTTCCTTCAGAGAATCATCTTTAGTGGCCTTATCTTCATATGGATCATGCTTCATCTTTCGGTCCTTGAAATATTCTGCTTCATCATAACCACGGCGCCTATCACGATTACTGTATACATCATCACGGTCATCAAATTTATGGTATCTACTGCTCCTATCATCCTCATCATCTCTAGCCTTGTCTCTATGTCTATCGCTGCCACTATATCTGTCTCTTCCCCTATCCATCTCCGACTTTCGAGACCTGTCCCTTTCCTTATCACGTTCTCTCTCAGCATCTCTATCTTTATACATGGATGTGCTATCATCTCTCCTCCTTTCCCTGCCAAGGTCCCTGTCCCGACTCCTTCCACGATCTTTCTCCCTTCTCCTTTCTCTTTCTCTATCCCTTTCTTGGTCCCTGTCCCTGCTCCCACCACGATCTCTATTCCGATCAATATCATTCTTTACCTCTCTATGAATCTCTCTGTCCCTCACAAAATCCCTCTCCCGTTCATAATCTCTGCTCCGGATCCTATCACGATCCCTTTCGCTCCTCTCTTTTATTGGCTCTGGCTCCACTCGTTTCTTATCCCGGTACATCTTCTCCTCTGTCTCATTGTCCTTAGAATCACCATCTTCATGCTTTCCTTCATGCAAACTAGACCTGTGATAGCTGGAACTTCTCTCTCCTCCTTTATCCTTAACCTTTTCTCCACCATTAGATCTGTAATCTTTACCTGCACGACTATCCTTTTCACCATCCATCTCATAACCAACCTTGCCATTATCATATAGCTTTTCATCTCTTTCATTGTGATGCCTTGTTTTTGAATACCTCTCGTGCGCAATGCTCTGCGAACGTTCCCTTTCCTTCTTGCGATCAGGAGATTTAGACCTGCTCCTATCACTAGTCTCTAGATGGTACCTTCCATGAGAAGGGGAGCGATACCTTGCTTCATGGCGGTCATCCCTAACCTTAAGAGAATATGAATCTCTTCTACCTCTAAGATCATCTTCATCCACCTCCATTAATTCCAAGGCATGTTTGCTTTTGGTCCTTACATGGTCCTTCTCCTTGCTTCTTTCTTTTAAAGGAGACTCATGTCCTGTATGTGACCTAGATTCTCCCTTTCTAGACCTGCGAGTAAGATCACCATTAGCCACCCTATCTGACACAGGAAATTCGTCATGATGAGAGTGACTCCCGTCTTCCTTGCCCTCACTACCACTGCGATCACTTCTAGGAGACTTCAAATACTTCTTAGACTTCCCACTTTTATCATTCCGCGTCACATTATGATTGCTTTCAGGATTTTCTAAATCAGTATCAACACTCTGTGGCACAAGGAACAGTAAAAAAGCTTAGCAAACATTACTCAAAAATTCAAATCGAACACAAAAAAAATAATGCAACATCCTACAAAAACTATGCAATAATAACATGTAACTAAGTCTTACAACTTAAATCCGCATTGAAAACCATTGTCTTCTGGATTCATGATTCACCCTAAAAGAAGTCATGCTGTCTTTTACGTAACCGTCTTTAGGATGCCCATTGCCCCATTAATCATATCCAATGTACATACTATATGGTAAAATCTATATCACAAATTCTAAATTTTGTCAGCTCATAAAATAATCCAACAATAAAAGAGTTCAATTTCTTTTCGTATTAATCATATGATTAATCTAATTATCACAATCAAATTAAAAAATCAATCAATTTCGCAAAAAATTAAAAGAGGGGAAATCAGAAACACACCATGTAAGAATCATCACCGGCCTTAAATTCACCTGATTCGACATCGGACCCAACCTTCTTATCGAAAGAATCGACTTCAGCACCAGGAACACCTTCATCATCAACAATCTCACCTTCCTCCATATCATCATAATCAACAAGAGGAGCTGGTTTCGTCACCTCTTCAACTACTTCCTCTCTATTCACAACCTCAATTTCATCTTTCTTCGCATCTCCATGCTTCGAGCTGCTATGGCGGTGGTGGTGGCGATGGCGGCGGTGGTGGCGGTGATGGCGGTGCTTGTGGCGCTTCGATTTCTCCGGCGAATCGTCATTGGAGGAAGAACGGCTGTGCTTTCGATGAGAATCATGGGAATCGCTCGCCATTAATGGAGGAATTTCTAGGGTTTCGATTTGGGTTTGGGAGAATTAGGGTTCGGGACAGATTTCGCAAGTTGAAGGAATGGGGGAAAAGGAATTGTTTGGATTGATTGCGAGATGAATAACAATAGTTAGATACGACTCATACGAGTATATAAATGCCGTGTTTGGGAATATTGATAATTAGAGTTTTTTTTTTTTTTTTTTTTTATTCTTTTTAATTTGGAAAAATAGAAATTAAAAATCCAATCTTTGCACTTTTTTCTCTAAAAAAATTCAACCTTAAGTTTATTCCACAAAAATTCAACCTTTATATACCATCTTAATTTAAAGATCCATTACCTGGTGATCAGTTTTTATAAGTTATATGTCACGTGTTAGCTTTTTATAGGTATATTGCTTTTTATATAATTTTAAAAATCAAAATATAATTAAGGGGGTGTTTGGTAAGTGGGATTAAGAAGATGGGAATGGGAATATATGTACCAACATGACTAATTCCCTTGTTTGTTTTAAGGGAATGGGAAATAAAATCCCAGTGAATTCCCACATTCTTATTACCTAGGGGGGCTGGTAATAGGGGAAGGGAATCGAAAAAGGTATGAAAAGACCAAATTTCCATTAATGAGAAGGGTGAAAAGGAAGGGGAAAAATACGAGTAAGGGCTTTGTTATAATTTCTTAGTAAATATCAACATATCCCTAGCAGCTACCAGACTATGGACTTTTATTCCCTTTCATGAATTCCCAACAACAAATTCCCACCCATAATTCCCCAAATTCCCATTCCCGCGTGCCAAACGCCCCGTAAAAGAAAAAAAACAAAGCCCTAGCCCCCTTTTACGGCCTAAATGACCAACACTTCACCGTCCTCCCAATCGGAACAGCCCACCGCCTTCCCCTCCCCGTCCCCACCTCTCCTTCCCCGAAATCACAACAATAATCGGCTCCAAAATAATCAGATATTTCCTCTGTTTCTCTTGGCTGTTTTTGCTCAAAGTGGAGAATCGAACCTGAGACCTCTCTCTCACCAAGTCACCATGAAAAATTCCAACAAACCAACTAGGCTATCTCTAATATCATGATATGTAGGACAAACATTAGCTATTTATTAGTTATTCTAGGGGGGCATACTAAAAATTACATATATCACCAATTGGGCCACGGGGGGTCGGGCCTCCACCAGCCCCCCCCCCCCCCCCCGTGGCTCCGCCCTTGATCGTGGTTGTGGTTGTTCGTGTTAGGGAAACTTGTGTTTGAACAAGGGTCACAAAAATAGCAAACAAATTAGAACGGAAAATCTTCGAGGCGTGAACGGAATCACTTTTCCAAAAGTATAATTCCGACCCTATACTACAACCGGGTATCACGGAAATTTACTAAGGAGATTCAACGAAGAACAATTGCAATCACAAGTAGGATGATTACAATTCAATGTATAAAAGCTTTTGGATTTATGATGATGATAAATAAAATTGCAAAGGTTTTTAAGAAAATATTCTCCAATTATTTTCTCAAGTATCTCCAACATATGTTTATAGAACATATATATATTAAAGCAAAGACTTTAGCCAAGAGTCCCGAAAATAACTGACAAAATTCAAGCAAAACCGACAAAACCGTCAGTCTCAACTTCCTCTCTGACACGCGCACGATCGGCCTGCTGCCGCCCGATCGGGCTGACTGGAACGTCAGAAACAGTAACCTCTCGCGCCCGATCGGGCGGTGGTGGCCCAATCGGGTGGCAACCCCAAATTCCAGAAATCTAATTTCCGTCAATTATGTTCCCTTCTCGCGCCCGATAGGGCGGCGGCTGCCCGATCAGGCGGCAAAGAAGACGATTTCCAAACCACCCTCGCGCCCGATCGGGCGAGCACCACCACGATCGGGCAGCTGACCGGGCGAAGATCAGGGGCATCGACATTGTCTTCTTGAAGCAGTAGATGATTTTCTCATTTCGTGAACCTTGTTCCTCTTTCAATATATATTATTGCTTAAATATTCTTTATTAATTAATTACAACACTTTTGCCTAAGTAATATAATTAATTAACATGAATTATGTCTCCAATTCTCAAAATTATTCAACAATCCTCCCCCATTTTAAGAATTTAAACTAGACACGTTGCAAAATACATCATCATCACAAAACAATCCTATGCATAAATGAAAGTGTACTGACAAGGTAAAGTCGTATCCCCTAATCAAAAGTAATTCCTAAATCCTCTAACTAATGTAGATAGGGAAGTAGGGTCGAATCCACAGAGAAACGAGTCTTTCTATTCCTAATTAATTAATATAATCTAGATTATAAAGTAACCAAAATATAATAATCGAAGGAAACTAAACTATTAAGAGTAAAAGTGGGAAAG